>NC_141686.1:349707447-350307447 GCF_964263255.1 Lissotriton vulgaris
TGGCTCACTGAGCCATTTAAAAGCAAACCCAAATGGGAACAACCTGCAAATTTGTATTATACCTAAAGGTATGCATTTACTGAAGCCTAAAGCACTTTAAAGCTATTGTAAATGGCAAGAATGCCCCCATTTTATCCAAATTCGACTTTGATATTTGGGGCACTTAAAAATAAATATCCTATAATTGTGATCCATATTAATCTTCCTCAAAATGTTCTTTACAAATTACAGAGATTGGACATTAGACATATCTCATGCAAATCCTTATAAAATGAGTTTTTTAAGCCTGCGCTAAGTGAAATTCCATATGCTAATGTCCTCATTATGCAGTGCAACACAACTTAAATTAAATTATAATGCTAGGAGGTCACAGTATGAGCATTAAGCTTCATGAATAGTAAAAAACGAATTTTGTAGCACTTATTTTTCATAATTATTTTTCATAATTAATAATTATTTGTAATAAACCCAATCATTTTTGATAATTCCACATATTGAGGTTCTGTAGTTCCTCGAGTCTGACTTCATTTTTTTCCTGTTCTGTGTCACCATTTTGCGCCTTCCTCCACGCAGGCCTGCAAAGATAGCCTGGCGAAAAAGGTGGCCTGGCCTCCCCAGTTCATGTACACATTAACTAGGTTTACTCTGAAATGAACTGTAAGAAACCGACCTCTTCACCTGAAACTGACCTCGCAAAGCCAATCTCCCTGATTGATCTTTATCTGAGATTGCCAATCAATGTTCAAGGCATCGTTAACTTTTTAGTTTCCTTGCACATGCCTTATCTTGTTCAGCATCTGTTACTGTTTCTTTTTTTTAAAATGTTTCTTCATTACATAGGTTAATTATTATTTAGCAACAGACCCAAGAATATACTTACAGAAATACTTAAAGAGAGGAAAACCCTGAATTGAAATGTCTTCCTATAATACAAAATAAGGAACCTTAGTTTTGGAGCCTTTTTAAAACGACATTCTGAAATGCAAAGATTCACCCGTGCAACTGAGGGCGAAGTCCTGGCTTGAGTAAATATTCCTGTTTATTCTGTGACCTACAAAGGCAACAGCTATTTGCTCAGAGGTAATAAAAGTTCTCCTCTCAGTATTAACATGAGCATGGTGACAGTCTTTTTCAAACTAAGACACATCAATGCGTGTTCTATAATATGCGTCTGAGTTCAGCAAAAAATTTACTTCAGCTGAAGAATTTGCTTGTTAATATCTAACACAATGTATGTAAGTAAAAAAAATACTATATGTTTATTTTTCTACAAAATACACAATTTCAATTTTGAGGCTTATTTTATTCCTAGTGAATGTGAATTTAACTTTTAGTTTTTAAGCACTTAGACATTTTGCCTAATAGACTGAAAACATCAAGAAAAAACACAAACAGACATTGAGCTCATTTCAGACATAAACAGAAAGGGGTCAAACACTCAGGACATACAATACGGTGCGCTTTAGCCATTTATTTCGTGAATAGCGCCATCGCTATTCACTTACAGAAATTGCACTAATGGGAAAACCACATAGACATCTAAACACACATTTAACCCACAAATCAATACTCAGAACAAAAACAAAGGACAGCTCACATATGGCCGAGATACCCGCCACCCCCTCTCAACACAATCCCCAAGGATGGGAAACCGGAAACAGATCTGAACTTTTAGAAGACGGGAGGGAGTGACCCTCCCGGCCGTATTTATTAAAATATGAAACAAAATTAAAACATTAAAATAACAGTTTCATATTATGTACAATTTCATTTCCACATTGCGATGTTTGGCTAACCTTAACATAGTCTCTAATACAAAGGTTCTCCTAGCCGAACTAACATCCTACAACACCTCTAACTTGAAATTTTGAAATTGTACATCCTAACGTTTAAGGGCCAACGGCAAGGTCGTAACCGGTGTCAAGATCCCTAACCAGAAATATCCCCCCCACTTGTGAGGGGCGACCGCACCGAGGTGTACCTCGAGTGCAACTACCAATTTCCCTTGACTTGACGGGGGCCCCAATAAACTCGACGCCACTTAAAGGTCGTCCGAGGACTCGTGTGAGGAATCTAGAAGGTAGCGTAGACCCCCCCCCCAAACCCCACACATCTTACCACATCTGCCGTCGCAGATGTCTTGGCCCCGGGAAATTCTCCGGGAGGGGGCTGTAGCCCCCCCTACCCAGGAAGGGGCCTTGACCGCCTTTCCTTTCCTTTCGGCGTCCCATCCTTAGAAGGGACCGCCTTCCCCGTTGAGGGGCCAATGGCCACCTCCTTCGAGCGCTCCCATCCGTAATGGGTGACGCCCACTCATAGGGATCTACCAATTAGTGCTCACCGATCATGACCTTACCGCCCGACCAAAATAAATACGACAGTTCTAAGCTAAAAAGAATTCTAAACCAAATGACTAAATGACTTAAAAGACAGTCAAAAGCAACAATTTTATTAAAACATGCTACTGATCAATACTACTAAACATGCTACTGATCAACACTAGAGCAAGATCACTTTATTTGCAAAACATACCACCAATTGACCATATCTTTATTACATATTCAATGTTTATCACGATAATAATCCGACCTGCAAAAAAGGAGTTACCACATCAAACTTTATTCAAGACAATTCGCTGTCTTCAGGGGCTGGTGGGTGGGTCAAAATTGGCTCTTCGTTCCGTCTCGAGCTCACGTGCAGCGAGGTGGTGCAGCTTCAGAGCACAGGAACAAGAGGATGCTTCCTTGGCTTGCTGCTCCTTTTATCCGTCTTCAGGGCGGGCGTAAACCCGCCCCGGCCTGTCCCGAGGGCGTGGCCCGGCTGCGTCAGTGTCTAGGCCGGCCTACTCCAGGGCGGGAAAAAGGCGCGCCCCGGCTACGCCGCTTCGGGCATACCAGCCGAGACTCGCCTCCCGCCCAAGATGGCTTCCCGGGGGGATCGTGGTACTCGGCCATACGTTCGGGGGGACCGAATGGTCGCCCCTTTCCATATGGCCGAGATACCCGCCACCCCCTCTCAACACAATCCCCAAGGATGGGAAACCGGAAACAGATCTGAACTTTTGGAAGACGGGAGGGAGTGACCCTCCCGGCCGTATTTATTAAAATATGAAACAAAATTAAAACATTAAAATAACAGTTTCATATTATGTACAATTTCATTTCCACATTGCGATGTTTGGCTAACCTTAACATAGTCTCTAATACAAAGGTTCTCCTAGCCGAACTAACATCCTACAACACCTCTAACTTGAAATTTTGAAATTGTACATCCTAACGTTTAAGGGCCAACGGCAAGGTCGTAACCGGTGTCAAGATCCCTAACCAGAAATATCCCCCCCACTTGTGAGGGGCGACCGCACCGAGGTGTACCTCGAGTGCAACTACCAATTTCCCTTGACTTGACGGGGGCCCCAATAAACTCGACGCCACTTAAAGGTCGTCCGAGGACTCGTGTGAGGAATCTAGAAGGTAGCGTAGACCCCCCCCCAAACCCCACACATCTTACCACATCTGCCGTCGCAGATGTCTTGGCCCCGGGAAATTCTCCGGGAGGGGGCTGTAGCCCCCCCTACCCAGGAAGGGGCCTTGACCGCCTTTCCTTTCCTTTCGGCGTCCCATCCTTAGAAGGGACCGCCTTCCCCGTTGAGGGGCCAATGGCCACCTCCTTCGAGCGCTCCCATCCGTAATGGGTGACGCCCACTCATAGGGATCTACCAATTAGTGCTCACCGATCATGACCTTACTGCCACAGGCCGGATAGTTGACCGGCTATCCGGACCCCCCACAACACTCCTACCTAAAGGTCATGTCTTAAAGTCTTTAGCCAAGCTATACAGTCTCCTATGAGTAACTCGTTCCCCACCCGGGACAAATGAACACCATCCCCCAAATACATACTGTCGCCAGTAATACAACCATGCGAAATAGAATGCAGTGTATTGGAACGGAACAATCTACTCACTTTGTTATTAATTTTTCTTACTGAATGATTCAGAGCAGAAACAGAAATAGCCCCCCGCCACACTTTTCGTGGGATCATATGTGACCATGCAATCGTGCACCCTGGAACTCTCCTCGCCAACCAACTTACAGTGGAAAGCATCGCCTCAAGAAGAAGTCGTCTACCAGTGGTGACCAAATCATTGCCCCCAAGATGTACTATGACTATAGACGGCGGTGACCTCGTCCGCCCTAGCAAGCCCTCAAAAAATGATTGAAACTGGTCAATACAGAGTCCGCCCTTTCCGTAGAAGGACATACTGTACCCGTATTCCCCAGCCACGTGATTCATGTCACCTGCTTTGAATACGTCCGCGGCTCGCCTCACGTATGAGTGGCCCACGACCCACACCTCCTTTTTCACAGCCGGTGAAGTATGACCGCTGGCCCGGTGATGAGTCGACTGAACAGTCCGCCCCGCCTCGTAAGCTTGCGCAACTGAAACCAAACAAAAACAAGAAGCGTGAGTACATCGTTACAGCTTCACAACATGTGCAACCGCACATACCTCTTATAACAATCGGAGGACCAACGCCCCACACGTTTAATTTGTTCAACATTCAGACCCCTGGCCGTAGCCTCTGTAGCGGCCCCTATCCGAAAGGAATGGGTCCCAAACTCGCTCGGGTTCAAGCCCGCAGCCGTAATCGACATCGCACGCACCCGCTGAAACTGAAACCTCGTCAGTGGGGTGGCGTCAGCGTGTCTCAACAATGTCCCCCCCCATGATGCCACCCTCTGTGCTAAATACTCCTCTACACAGCTCACCGGGCACATGGATGACCCGGGGATCCTTCGTATCATTATGCAGTCCCCCATTGAACCCTGATCGGTCTTGGACTTGACAAATGAGACAGTCATCGTCTCGCCCCTGATTCGGACATGCTCTCGGCACAGTCCCCCCCTGGTATCCTGCTTGTTCCTTGCCACTAATTCGCTTACCCGCATAGCCCCATGGAATGCTAGCACAAAAGCGGCTCGGAATAACACTGCTTCATCCTGGGATGAACATGTTGCAGGAAGTACAGATAACAACAAAGCCAACCTATCCAGACCTATCGGGCGCCTATCATCTACTCTGCGACCCTCAAGGCGTTGCCACCCGCGTAGCGCCTTTTGCACCACGAAAGACGCTGTCGGGTCCTGGATCCCATGAGCCCTAGCCACAAAGGAAATGGCGGCCCGATGCCTCTGGGCCGTAGCCACTGATTTGCCTGCCTGACGTAAATACAGCAGGAAGTTCACTACCCCCTCCTCCTGGCCCCAAAGCTCCCCTCTAGCTGCCCCCAAAAAGGCCCAATAGGAACGGAACGCCCCTTCGTATGCCTTCCTCGTCCTGGGTGCTAAACTCTCTCCCACGAGGTTCTGTAGTTCGGGGCACCGAGAGACCAGAGAGCTTCGGGAAAGGGTGCTGCCACCGGGTCCGCTGTGGGCAGAAATCCCCAGAAGGCCTGCATACGAAAACGAGAAAGCGCATCAGCCGCCTGGTTCATCACCCCCGGGACATGTCTTGCCTTAAATAGGACATTCAATTGCATACACAATAACACAATCTCCTTGAGCAATCTCAGGACCCATTTGCATCGTGCTGCCTGGCTATTGATACACTCAACCACGGTCATGTTATCGGACCAAAATACCACAGAGTGATCTCTGAACCCCTCGGGCCAAGTTCTCAGGGCCACCAGAATGGGAAAAAGTTCTAGGAAAGCAATGTTGCTTGTCAGACCATTATCATGCCACCATTGAGGCCATTTTTGTGCCGACCATTGAGTGCCGAATATGGCACCAAAACCAATGCTCCCTGCTGAGTCCGTCCACAGCCCCAGCTCTTCGGAGGACACGGCCGGTTTGTTCCAGACAATTCGGCCATTGAAATCCGCCAGAAATGCCAACCAAATGCGCATGTCCTGGCGAACCTCAGCCGAGAGCCGTGTGCGGTGATGACCCTCCTTCAGGCCGACCATGGCTTGAGCGATCGAGCGAGAAAAAGGGCGGGCCATCGGTATAACTCTTAGGGCAAAATTCAACTGGCCCACTAATTGCTGTAATTGATGTAGCCTAACCTTAGACTCATTTATACACATTTGCAGGGATGCCCTGAATTTTAACACTTTGTCCCCTGGTAAACGAAAACAACCTTCCTCGGAATCCAGCTCGATCCCCAGAAACTCGAGGCAAGTCGAGGGACCCACAGTCTTACCTGGTGCCAATGGCACGCCAAAATGATTCATCAGAACACAAAATTCAGTCAAAGCCTGTCCACATTCGGGATCCCCGGCTGCCCCCAGAAACAAAAAGTCATCAAGATAATGCATCACATTTTGAAACCCCGTTTTCCTCGTGAAGACCCATTGTAGGAAGCAACTGAACTTTTCAAAATAGGCACAAGATATAGAGCACCCCATCGGCATACACCTATCCATGTAATAATGACCCTGAAACATGAAACCAAGAAGACGCTGATCGTCTGGATGTACCGGGAGCAACCGGAACGCTGACTCGATATCAGATTTTGCCATCAGCGCACCGTGCCCCAGGCGATTCAAAATGGCTACGGCCTCATCGAAGGATGCGTACCGTACCGAACACACTTCCGGGTCTATCGCATCGTTCACTGAAAGACCCCGTGGGGCTGATAAATTATGTATCAGCTGAAACTCACCCGGGTCCTTCTTGGGAACCACCCCTAAAGGGGAACAAACAAAGTTAGCAACTGGTGGCACATTAAATGGACCGGCGACTCGGCCTCGAGCCACCTCCTTCCTGATCTTTTCCTGTACCACAGTCGTATGCTGTAAGACCGATATCTGATTTTTACATTGTGGCATACCCTGAAACTCTCCCACTGGGATGCGGAAACCGTATGAAAATCCGTTGCGCAACACCCCAGCGGAAGCGTGATCCGGGTAATCGCTGAGCCAAGGAATCATTGCCATGGTATCAATCGGGGTAGGTAAAGGCGCCCCTCGGACTATGTCAGACCTGTTTGGCGCCTCCTCTACCCCCGTTATCACCCGTTTTGGCTCTGCACATGGACTCAGGGTGGGACGATTGCCCACACCCCCCACATTCGTGCCTAAATTTGCATGACCCCTGGGGCCTAGAACATTTCCCCCTGTTAAAGTTCCAACAAACCCCCCTCTTATTTGCATTGCCGGCTGGCCTCGAGTGATTGTCGTTACTTGTACCTGATCGAAAGGGCGTCCCCGCATAATGGCGGGAGGATTCCCCAACGTTACTTCCTATCAATGGCACCTTTAACATACCGGAGTCCTCCATATTGGACCAAGACACAGAATCATAACAGTCCCAAGTTAAGTTTTTATCATGTTCTTTCGCTTTTCTGAAGACATTGTCGTAACAAAACCAATGATTGCCCTCGTGAGATACGGAGTACCCCATGATCCGTGACTGATAAATCGGCAGTTCGGGCAGCAATTCGGGCCTACGTTCACCCAAGATGGATGTAAAAACCCCCCATGCCTTGCCCCAATTACCAATGTTTTCATTTACCTTAAAGGCGGCCATCTTTGCGCGCCAAACACTTGGGTGCATGAGCTCTTTCTGGCTTTTAACATGCTCCATTTCATAATGATCAGTTAACAACGAGAAGATGTTTACATATTCCCCTGCCCATATCTTCTCCTTAATCGCCAGAGGGACATGTTGACCCAATTTTTCCCGCCGAGAGGGTGCTGACTCAACCCTCGCAATCGGCAATGGCCGCTTACCTGAACCGGAAGCTGTATCTGCGACTGGAACTGATGGCGATGGTGCCGCCGTCGCTTCCCTTGTTTCCCGCAGTTGCCTCATCAGCACCTGCGCGTCGTCAGCCGTGGCGCCCTTGTTACCTATACCCAACCACGCTGCTAATTGAGCTGCCAGCTCGGGCGGCATATCCTCCCCGGACACAGGGGTGACCACCACGGGAATCGGATTCCCTCCTTCTGGCACGGGAGTTGGTGCCTCAAGCGGGGCTTCGAGTGGGGGACAGGGAAGTGGATTGTCTCCCCCAGCTGCTCCCCTTCTGGGCCTCTTGCCTTTTCCTCCTGGTGCTGCCCCCGCCAGAGGACGTTTCGGGCCCCCTTCCTCGTCTTTCTCCGCCATTCGCTTCTTTAAATCGGTCACCTCTTTCATGAGAACACGGCATTCTCTCGATAGAGTATCTGGAAAACAAACAAGAAAGATTACAACGCTCAAAATTGGCTCTTCGTTCCATCTCGAGCTCACGTGCAGCGAGGTGGTGCAGCTTCAGAGCACAGGAACAAGAGGATGCTTCCTTGGCTTGCTGCTCCTTTTATCCGTCTTCAGGGCGGGCGTAAACCCGCCCCGGCCTGTCCCGAGGGCGTGGCCCGGCTGCGTCAGTGTCTAGGCCGGCCTACTCCAGGGCGGGAAAAAGGCGCGCCCCGGCTACGCCGCTTCGGGCATACCAGCCGAGACTCGCCTCCCGCCCAAGATGGCTTCCCGGGGGGATCGTGGTACTCGGCCATACGTTCGGGGGGACCGAATGGTCGCCCCTTTCCAGACTGTACTTAAAGCAAACCATTTGTAAATACTAGTTGTAAGTCATATTTACAAGAAACGCTTCTCAATAGTGTTCCAAAAGACTGCAAAAACAGCCCAACAGATTGATGTATATCCAAGAAGTGAAAATACACTCAATTCACTAGCTTTGGCTAGCAGAACACCAAAAATCGCTCTGCATATCTTCATTCATAAAATTGCACAGAACAAAGGATCCTTGTATGTATTATGTCCATATTTTAATTCCCTGGGGATACAGAATAACCAAGGAAGAAATATGCTTGTATACCTAAACCTAACTAGGTATTCCTTCTAGGAGAACCGGCTAATTAATTTCACATCACACTATGGTACCTTCCAAATAAAGCAACACATTCTTTGATGTGAGCTTGAAACAGGCCTGCCAAAAATATTGCAGAATATACAATATTATAATCAATGTACTTTTCGTACGTGCACCGTTCAACAAAACCAGATAGAGAAAAATCTCCTCATTGCCTGCCTACCCAAAGAGCAATTCGCATATACAAACCTAAACAAATCCAAAGTTGGCCAACACAAATTCCAAAATTCCAAAGCTCCGGAAAGCGTTACTAAACTACCTTACTTTTACCAATCAAAAGGTTATCCAAATTCTAACTGCCAAGTTCTAAATGACCTAACGGTCTCTCTTTTAGAATACTCACGGCAAAAAGGTTCTCAGTCAGGAGTGACATCATGTGGAGGATCAAAATAAGGAAGATCAGAAATATACTGGGCTGCAAAGACAAAGAATCTCCAGAATCCTTGTGCACAGAGTAGTAGAGTCCTGTCCTGTCCTCCTTGGTAGATTTCAGTCTCCTGACAAGATCACTCCTTCAGTAAGTCACTTCTCTGATGAAGCCCACGTTGGCCGCGCCATTTGAAGAAGCTCAAGTCTTGATCCTCAGGGGTCTCACTAATACAAAAGAAGAATCTGACACAGAAGCTGGAATATAAAGAGAACATTTTTATTAAACTCAAATGAGTGAAACTACGTCACACAGAAACCGTAGGAACTGAACCAGGCAGTCCAAAGAGTACTGAACACAGAGGCCTTTTATATGCTTAGGGTTACAAACTCAGCATAAAAATAAGGGGCAGTCCTAGCTTATACAAACATGCAAAAATGCCTAACATGGACATGCAAGATCTGCAAAATATTAGCCAATAGGAAAACATTCAAAACAAGGCATCATGTAACCAGAACATCCCCCTTGAGTCGTGCTTTTGCCCAACCCATAAGTCAATCAATTACACCACCTACATGGCAATCAGTAATGGCAGAACATGCTTGTGTGCTTCAAAGGAAAAGGTTATGAAATAGGAAAACACAGGGAGAGAATAGCGAAGGCCAAAAGATAAGATACAGCATGAGAAGAATGCTAGAAGCTAACAGATAGTTGATACAGGGATTAGGTGGTCCAGATAAGAATTAGTAATAATAATAATATTTATTGTATAGTTAGTAAAAACCATTACAAAATGTGAATGCAGCAACATTAAAACACACGAAAATTTACACTGCTGAGTGAGTAAAAAATGTTATAAAAATGAGAGCGTCTTTCGGGTTAATAAAGTAAATGTGTTCAGGGCTCAAGACTTCGCCAGTTTTTTTGCTTTTTCTCGAAATTGTCAATGAATTTGATTGCCCTGCAAATGATAAGAATTAGTTAGGCCAGCTGGTGTCTGAGATGGGTTTCAAGACAAGGACAGAGGGGGTTTTCAACACGTTGCAGTCGAAAGGGCAGAAACTCTTCGTGAATCATGCAGCCTGTGTAAAGGCAACACAACATGGAGTTGAATGTAAAATGGAGTCAAAATTAAGGAACCTCAGTGGTTACACCCCTTTCCTTTTGTCCAGTTTCGCGCCAGAGCGGAGCTGGAGTGCCCCAGTAACTGGTTTGAACCAGGCTATGCATGGAGCACCTTGTGTGCCCCAGGCAGTGTCTGGAAAAGCATCTTTCCATTCAACCCACCCTGCCCCAATACACTACAGCCTGTCTGGGAAGGTGCTAGCGACAGGAAACCTATTGTCCAGGCCTCCCTTGCTGGAGTTTCGTCCAGCTGCAGGAGGTCAGACTCGTGTCTGTGGCAGCAGCATACATTTTGTGATGCTGAGGCTCTGTTTAACTTTAACCGGGTAAAGCAGTAACTACATGTCTTCTCCCTCTAGAAGGGTGGAATGCTACCCCCGCTGCCAGGACTGACAATGGGTGGGGGGGGGATGGGTGGTAGTATTCCAAATTGTTTGACACCTTACACGACATGTTTGATAAAGCCAAACCAAAGTTAGCATTAACCGCAAGGATTATAATGCACTTAAGAGTATAGGGTATGGCTATATCATAGAACAGCTGTAAGGAGATGGTTCCGAAAGCTGCAGAGGGGCTCAGCTCATGCTAGGGCACCCTCGCACATAAAACCAAGCACTCTGCATCCAGGATTGTTAAGGCCTGCCATAGGAGTGACTTATAGGTTACTATGTGTCTATATAGAAGGTAGATATAGATATACTATATCTAAGTAAGGGGTGATTACATCACCTTACCCAAGCTGAGTGATCAGCCTGTGGTGTCAGTTTAGAAGGCCAGTCAGGGGTGGCATAATACATGCTGCAGCCCCTGGTAGGCCTTGGATAGACCTATGCCCTGGGTACCTATGGTACACTATACAGGGGCTCACAAAGGTGACCCAATACCCAATCTGGTATGTACCTAAAGTACATGGTATCAATTTAGAGAGAGAATAGCTGGGCTGTGGGGCTGATTAGCAGGCCCACAGCCACACTAAAGCCGAAAAAACAGAGAATCACAGCAAAAAGTGGGGGTGACCATAGGAAGAAGACCCTACTCTCCTACACTGAAAAATCCCCCTTTTCCCGTGTCAAAGACATAAACCATAGAGCCCTCCTAGTTTTCCCATGTGCCCAGATGAAATGATTACCTAAACCCTCCAAAATAATAAACCACGATTTTTGAAATTCCAAAGGGATAGTCCTGAACAAATACAGAATCTTAGGTAAAAGCATCATCTTAATGACATTGCACGATCCCACCAAAGAGAGATGTAGATTGTAGTAAACTACTTCTCTGTGGTGCTCTACTGATTAGAATGTTGATGACATCATAGAATGCCTGGGGTGACTCTCTGGCTCTTAACGTCAGTTGATCTACTCAGGCTGAGCTGATGACAACTAGCTCCTGGTGGGGTTTTACCTATCTTACTTGTGTACTTAATATCTTGGAAGGAACTTACATTAAAGGAACCTATATCTACAGAGGACTCCTGTACTTCCTTTACCACATAGATTATTTAACCTGTCAAAATCAGGCCTTGCTTTCCTGATAACCGGTTCGATATTTTTTCCCACCAACTTTTCTCAATCAGATGTAACCCGTATGCCTAAATATATTGCCGATTCTCCGACCCGGGTGTCCTCATAGATGGCAAACGGATTCTTTACTATTTGAGTTTTAGATCTATTAAGTGCAGATCCACTATATATGCCAAACTCTAATGCAATTGACGTGGTCTGAGGTGATGATAGCCACATCTTCGGCATAGGCAAGGATTTTAGATTCGACCCCCTGGCTTACTTCTGGGCAAATTTCCATATTGGACTCAAATAACCTTATTAGGGGTCCATATAAACAGCAAATAGTAGTGGTGAAGTCGTGTCCCTCTCTGTATATTAAAAGGGAGAGTGTAGTTCCCGTTTAACCTGAAGTGAGCAGTAGGTGCCACGTATAGCATTTGAATAGACTTGATAAACCCTTCCCCCAGCCCAAAATTCCCAGAGGAAATCCCAGGAGACCCTATCGAATGCCTTCTCGGCATCTAAACACATAACAGCCATAGTGTCTCCTGAGATCTCAATGCATCAAAGAGAGTGATCACCATACGCACATGTTGTGTGGTCCCCTGGCCCATTATAAAGCCGTGTTGAATAGTTCTTTTTAAAATCCTATTTAAATGCGTTGCCAAAACTTTAGAAAAAATGTTCACATCGCTATTCAACAGTTTGATCGGACGGTATGAGCCCGGCTCTCTGGCTGGTTTGCCTTTCTTCAGAAAGACCACAACGTCTGCTCCCGCCCAAGATTCAGGGACCGACCCACCCTTTTGGGCTTGCAGCATAACAGCTATAATAATATTCCGTCTGTCTCTCCTCCAACACAAATAGTAGTGGCTAGCGCTTCTTAGAGTTTAATTAGCTCTTCCTGAGCTAAAAGTGCCCGGAGTTGTTCCTTCTTTTGACGACGCAAGCTATAGCTTATTGTCTCTCCTCTTACTCCCGCTTTGAAAGTATCCCAAGCTATTCCACTACTGGTGCTCCCCCGACTAACATCCCCAAATTCCTTAATACACCCTTTCATAAATACAATATAATCTGAGTCGTATAGCAACCTCCGCTCAAAAGTCCATGCCACATTTTTCTTCTCTATGCTATTAGAATTAACAGTCAGAATTAGCGGGTTGTGGTCCGATATAACACGAGGATGCCTCTCTATACCAGAGTTAGTTATGAGTTGTTTTGAAATAAAAAAAGAATCCAGCAGTCAGGCCATTATTGCGCACTAGATTAGTAAGGGCATAACCAACCTTTTCCCCAAGTACGTTCTTCCTGGCATACCCCATCGTATGCCCAAACCATTAATATTAAAATCCCCACAGATAATGATCGGGGCGGGCCATATAGCCAGACTAAGATCTAAGGTTTCTAGGAGCTCCGTATCATCGCATATTGAGCCATATAGCGAGCATAGTGCAAATTTAAAATTACTGAACAGACATTCAATCACTACCCACCGACCCCATTGGTTTACGGACTTTCTGAGCACCCTAATGTCAGTCCTCCGTGTAAGAATTGCTACTCCTGGATTTTGAGAGCCCTGTGTGGTATAGGCCAGCAGTTTAAACCCGAGCTGTTCCATTATACGAGCTCAACTGCCCTCTATGTGTGTCTCCTGGACACAAAGAAAATCTATCCGTAGAGATTTCAGTCAAGTTCATATTTCAGCCAGGTTGCTACTTTATTTCTCTTAATCTGATAATTAAGCCCACAAATATTCACTGACAAGATCCATAAACTCATGTCTTAAGATTTCTCAGCTCTATACAGTGACTCCTTCTGCCAATTTGTCTCTTGCATCCTGCCTTTCCCTTCCTACTCATTTATCGAGCCTCCTTAAATAGCCTAGCCAATCCATCTTGTATCTTGTTCTGCTGCCCCTTCGTTAACCTCACATGATGGAATAACTTATACTGTGCTGATCCCACACCAACCCCCTCCAGAAACACCCCAGGCCTCCACCCCTAACCCCCCTTACCTCCATTACAGGCAATTAGGTCAGACATGACCTAAATATGACCAAGATGACTCCATCTCAGTCAGCTCCCCCCAGGTGACCCTGAAAACAAAAATGCTTCACTTACTTCAAAACCCCAATGAAAACATTGTTAGATCAGTCTAACAAGTAATTACAGACCCTGACCCCATCCCCCCAGCTTTAGCAAGGAAGTGACTCAAATGATAATTAAACAAAACATTTCTTATCTTCACTTCGCTTTCTCCCCAAGCCCTATCATCCATACACTTAGATAATTACTAACTACTTGATTACTAACAGAATTCTCCAAATATTTATCATTTTTGGGATAGACTTTTTTTTATCTAGACAAAAACATCATTCCTTCCCTGTGGCACCCTTTTCACTTTCAACTGCATTCACCAAAACCCTCATCCCTCGAGATTTGGTTCATTCTGCGAGAAACTCTTGCGCTTTAATCTCCGAGAAAAACATTCTAACCCTCCCGTGGTAGATAACCTTAAGTCGTGAAGGAAATAACAAAAAGGCCTCACAGCCCACCCCCTGAAATGGGGTGATCAGCTGTCGTAGCCTCCAACTCCGCTCGACCGGTGTGTGGCAAAAGTCTGGCCGAGCGAAGAAGGTATGCCACTCAACTGCTCTTTTTGAGTCAGGCCTGGCTCGATCTATAATTGCCTGCCTAAGCAGGAAGGTGCCAATGAAGATCAGTATCGCTCTAGGTCGTTCTCCCTGATGTTTGGTGTGATTCTTCCTTAACATCGGGAAGCGATGCGCCCGCTGCACTTCCATCCCCCAGTTCCAGTGGGCCAAATCTGGGAATGCACTCTTCAAGAGTTTCACAACAAAGGCCAGAATATTCTCCCCTCCACATTTTCTTCAAGCCTAGGAATGACTGCAGTCTCATGTTTTTAGATGACAGCAGGACACTGGTAGACAGACAGGTGATATTACTACTATAAGTACCATGTCCTGCTGATGTACTTCATTGCTTGAAGAAGCAAAGAACAGAAGCCCCCGATGTCCCCCTCTCCCAGGGAGTGGCTGTCGTGTTTCACAAACCCACTAGGCTCCTAATGAGCTGAGGTTGGTAACTAGCCTGCCTAAGACCTATTGGCGACCGCTGTGAGAAGGGGTGTGGAGGGGTAGAATTGCAAGTGATCCTATGTGGACATTAGAATGCAAGCCGACAAAGACCCACAGTCTGTCAGGGACTTCGGCAAGATCACAGATTGAAACTACGTGGCACGTGAGACACACACAGGTGTCTTTCCTGGGAGTCTAATGTGCCAATGTCCAGGGTACTGATGCCTGTTCCACTTGTTCAGAGTGGGAGTGAGTGCAGCTGCTCACCACTGGCTTCTACTGAGTCATTGGAGTTGGCTTTTCCTTCTTGGGATGAAATCCAAATATGCTTTTTTAATTCTTATTTTTGGGCAGCTTTGTATCGTGCGAGCTTGGCCCGAAGGGGATTAGTGTGCTTTACATGAGCACCAGATTAAGAAGTCGAGCTATTGCGGTGCTACCGGGCAGGTGCACGACAGTAAACAAAAAACATATCAGGAACTGCATTGAATGAAGCTTAAACCTGCATGTGCCTAGTTGTGAATGAAAAGATGCACTTCCAAATGTAAGGATTTCTTCTTCTTGGGTGTGTCTCTATGACAGCCGCGGTGTACAGTGTTATTTATGAAAAGTGATTATTACATCTTCTGTGAGTGTATTTATTGGACACTTGGGGCCTCATTTACGAGCCACCAGTGGCACTTTTGCACCAAAGGAGCATCACTTTTTTGACGCTCCGGTGGCACAAAGTGCCACAGGATATTTACAATGTCACGCAAAGCCACCGTACGGTGCTTTTCATTGCCTTGTAAATATGTGCCCCTTCATGCAGGACACTGCGTTAAAGGTGAATTCCATGTGTGTTGCTGTGGGTTTTCCCACACAACACGCATGGAATCGGAAGCATTCCCATTTTTACAAGGAATCGCAAACCTGGGATTGCGTCATAATCCTACGCATGGGAGGCGTGGGAGTGGCGTGGGAGTGGCCCATCAAGGAGAAATACTTTTACTCCTCCTGGTTTTTTTCCACTTTCTATGCATTCTGCAGCACTCATACAAAGAGGCAAATGCCATGAATTATTGTTTTTTTGCAGGAAGGTGTCCGTTCATGCACAGAAACAATCACACCCGCAATGCAGGCACCCTGGCAACATGACGCAAGGCTGTCAGTGTTGGCACACGGCTGCTGTTGGTGCGCCGGTGCAGGGGAGAAGGACAGGACTGCGCTGTATCTCATAGATACAGCACATTCCTGCCATTTTCTTTTGACGCGCGGCAGTGCAGCAGAAAGGCCTACAGCATTGCCGTGAATCAAAAGTTTGTAAATGTGGCCCTTAAAATCTCTTTGTTTTTATCAACTGGTCTTCCTTTTACTAAATCATTTTGAATTTGATATTAACAAGTGCCAGAGGCATTTATTTGAGGTACATTCTAAATTGAATGGAGTAGTGGAGAGTGATTTATAAATTGACAACAAATATGAAAAGAAAATCTGTCTAATAATTCATTAGCAATAGGTGAACTTTCCTGTACCAGTCGTTGCCATGGCGTTAGGAACCCTGCACTGCTAGCCTGAAGCTCTGTGACGTTTGGTGATGTCATAGTGTGAATGATGCGTTCCACATTGTGACCTGTTCAGCATAAGCGGTAACAAGACCTGTGGATGCGACTCACGTCCCCAGTGTCTCGCTGATTTTCATGGAGCAAGGTTGCAGGATGCTGCTTTCTGCGAATTCACTTGACAAATTTTATTGGTAAGTTTTACATCAATATGCCTCAGCACAAGATGAGATGGAAGTTCAGTGAGCTGTTATGTTTACCTAAATGAAAATTGCATGTTTTAGAAGATTTTAATCAGGGCTGCTATAAAATTACTTTCTAATGTGACACTACTTGCCTGAACTTTTTTAAATAGCTAGAAAGTTTATTTTTGTGAAAACATTCAGCGCTTTTTAATGCTAATCGTTGCTGGAAAGTAATTTCTTACTTGTGAAAGTCCACTGTATTTGTTGTCTGATTTTAGAGAGATGATGCAATGTCTGGCACATTCCTATGTTGGCAAATTCCACGGTATGTGGGATATGAGATGTAATTTTATGAGACTGGGGTCTTTTCATAGTTATTGCAGTTACATATGTGCATTGCATGTGTGGAATGCTGTCTCTTGGGTTTGACCACCTTTGCCGAGATTGATTGCTTTCACCAGAATCAGAGCAGCGTTGAGCCCAGTATAGTTTCCACTCGTTCGCCTGTTGCTGACTAGGTTGTTGTGTTTTGCGCTCAAAAGCGCCCTGAGACCTGCCGGTGATTTGGCGCTATATAAACTGACACTAACAATAACAACAATAATAATAACAATAACAATAACAATCCACTGCAGGGTGAAGTTATTTGTTTTGGTTGTTTTTTTGCTGGTGGCCGATCAGCGATTGCATTTCTACCAGTCACGCCTAACCTTAACTATTCATTCACAAACGACGTCCCCTGGAGTGGACACTTAGCTCTGATGTGCTGACAGTGATAGAGGGCAGAGTGTCTTAGCTATACACTTATGGGTGGTCCGCACAATAACAGTTACGACAACCTGATGTGTGGAGAAGTGTGGCTCAATGGTTAGAGCGGCAGACCCTGATGCAGAGGTCTGGCCCGGGACCAGGGTTCAATTCCCTGCCCCGGCGGGTCTTGGGCTCAAAATTCCACGGACCTGATAAGTCTTGCCTCGGTGCCTATTCCAATCATGGAGTCCCACTCTGCAACTCTGGGCAATAGCTTGCTTAATCTCCACAACGGCCCCCACAACGCTAAGGATGCCTGGCCTCCACCTTGGGGGTGCCCAGGAGTGGACACCTCACAGGGAAAGCCAGGAAGGGTTCCACAGCGGTATTTGTACAAGCGCCTTGAGACCCTTGCGGGTGAGTAGTGGGCTATACAAGTATCAATTTACATTACATTTACATTACACCCAGCCTTAGTCATTTGTTGCAAAATTCAACAGCCATATTTACAAAGAATTGATGCGCTGCCCTATGCCAATTTGAAAGGACAGAAATGCACTGCATTTACAAGATAGAGTGCATTCTAATTCTTTCAGCCAGTGTCAAATCATAAATTGCAGATGTGCGCCAATGCAGACACCGTTGCACCATGGTGCAAGGTGTCTGTGTTGTTAGCATGATTATATTTGTGCAGCAAAGGAAATCTTTCTGCATAAACACAATCACAAGAGGTGTTATCCTCTTTCCATGTGTGCTGCCAAATGCAGCACACATGGAAGAAAGAAAAAACTAGGAGAAATGTAAATATTTCTTCTCGCTATGTCTGCTCTGGGAGTCATATGTGTATTGGCACGGCCGCAGATTCACGCTATGTTGTAAATCTGGGGCTGTGTCAAAATCCCAGGGTGTTGCATGGGAACGCCTCCCTTCCGGAACATGAGGCAACGCAGCAACTTGTGCTGCGGGGTCTTTCACCTTATCTACAAAGCCAAGAAAAGCCACGCAGAGCGGCTTTACAGGGCCTTGTAGATATTGGCCTTAATAAAAAAAGTGATGCTTCAGTGGCGCAAGGGGACTTGTAAATATGCCCCAAGTATTTAATCTCAAATCACAGTTGTGCTGCACTGAGCTGTGTGTCGGTAGCTGGCTCTACCATTCCAGTCTCATGTGCTAAGCACACGTTTGCTGATCTGAACTGAGCTGCTGAGTTTTTCAGTTGTCACTGATGGTTGGGTTGTCAGCACGGGAGGTGGGAGGAAAGGAGTTTGGTTTCATTCGCAATTTTGGTTTGGCGGCATTCACTGAGGAGCGAGCGGTCTGGAACTACTTGACCTTCATTACACCACTGTTGATGGATATTTGCATCAGGTTGTTTAATGTGTGCTATGTTTTTCCTTTTCAAGGGTGGCAGATATAAATAGGTGTATGACATGTAATGTACAAGAAATTGGTATCCCTAAAAATGCAGATTGATACTCTCATATTTAGAAAGACACGGGCAGAAGTGGCTTTTCTTCAAGCAATGCCCCTGATACCTTGGGACAGGGCTAACTTTGTGGTTCAGTGGGGAACCACAATTTACTTTGCTTCCTATAGCTCATACATGGCTAGAGTTGTAATCTTAATCCATCAAACATTGCCTTTCTCATGTAATTATATTCATTGAGACACCTTGGCAGATTCATTTATCTTGTGACTTTGCCATCACAGTCAAAAACTCCTACACACCCAACTTTGTCTTCTAAAGTTTTTCGAGGACGTTATGCAGCATTATCATAGACGTGGAGACATAAGTGTTATTTGGGGGTTTAAACTTTAACCTAGTTCTTAATTCAGAACTCGATAGCAGACACAGAGACATGACTAGCGCCCCCAGTGCAGCGTACGCCTTGCAATAAATCCTTGAGCATGATGGTTTAGTAGATGTATGGTGTAAGCTGCGGGGGAAGCAGAGGCATACCCATAGTGCTCCGCTGCCCTCAACACATATTTGAGGACTGATTTTTTGCTTCAATCCCCCAAGGAGGTCCCCTGGGTCCTCTCCCTTGAGTACTAACCCTGCAAAATTCTCCGACCACTCATCCGTTGTACTTGTCATTATGTTACCCAACTTACTATAAAGACATGAACCTTGGGTGTTTGCATCATCAGCCTTCAGGGACGCAGTATTCAGAGCAACGAGGACAGCCATAGACAAATATTTTAAACAGAATGTAGGGTCAGTTGGCTCTTATCAGACAATCTCTGAAGCATTTAAAGTTTACATAAGATGGACAGCAATCTCAGAGCATACAAAATCCTTAAATCCATGTGGACCTGGCTTCGGAGTCCTAAGAGGGAGTTAAATAGGGTTCAATGACAAAATATTAACGCCCAAAATATCCCCATACACAAATAGAGTTTCTAATATCGATGTAAAAAATATTGACATCCTATATTTATTATTGTAAGTACACATTAAAAAAAATATATAGATGAGAAAATATTGTTGTACGAAATATCGATTTTAATATATATAAAAATAAGATTAAATATCTAAAAAATAAAATTAACTTAAAACATTAATTGTATTTAATATACTTGTGAATAAATATAACAATTACATTTCATTTAAACATACGTATATAAAATGTAATTATATATATGTATTTTAAAACAATTTGTAAATTTTTTATTGTATTATTCTAAAAGTGTATAAATACATAAATATATATATATATATATATATATATATATATATATATATATATATATATATATATATATATATATAATATATATATCCATGCATCCATGAACTTAATTAAAATCCTGATAAAGTACGCGATACTCAACAGAGAAACCCTGCTTGAAGAAATAAAAAAAAAATCAATGAAGAATTGGATAAACAAGTGGATGTGGACATCAAAGCACTCATTGATAAAAGCCGTAAAGAAATTGGAGACAGGTTGAAAAAACATATGAAGAAAAAATAAAGTTGCGCAAAATAAACAAATTTGCTCGGGATCTCAACGACTATGAGACAGGCCGTATTTACACTTTCTCAAGGAAATTCGACCAAGCGAGAAAACAACGACAAGCAAATAGCCAAGCAAAAGTGGTGCAACATGCTACTTCAAGTAATGAGCCAGGACCTTCAGTCCTTCCTGATCTGGACTCCATTTCTATATCAAGGTGAGGTAGCTCATTTGGATCTGTCGGAAGTTTAGCCCAAGACAGTGAAACACATGCGGTCTTAAACTTGGACGAGGAAATCAATTTTTTTGTCGAGGAGCGCCTCAGAACTCTCCGACCCAGAACGCGCAACAATGGCGCCGAAAGCGGTGAAACGCAAGGCGCAAAGCAAGGAGGAAACGCGCCAAAACCGTCGCAAAACAGAAACAAGCCGTGGTACAACAAGAAGAACAAAAAGCAGTAACCATGGCCAGCACCATTACCAATCTATCCAATTTGACATTAACAATTGCTGATCAACAAATACTGTCTTTGGTTTTAAACTACTGTCCTCAAAGCTCATTTAATTACACTAACACAAGAGCGGATGTGTTTCTTTTCATCAGGAAATTGAAATTGAAAACGTTTTTTGCCATTAAATCCAATCCTAAAGACACTAACAGTAAGGACCGAGATGAAATGGCAAGTGATGCTCCTTTGGCAGCTGCCAGTGATGCAAGAACTTTATTAACTCTATGTGATTTGGAAACAGGATCTCCTATCTCCAGCAGCAATCAGTCAACAGACCTACCAAATACCCAAAACCAACTTCGGGCTATAAATGTTGTACAAAAAGGAGCCGGGGAAAGTCCCTTTAAAGTGAAGAGCAAGTTTGTCCCCGTCATGCCAAAAGACGCGGTGGACATATTCCATGAGTGTGTGGTGGAAGACTTAAAAACACTCAACAGGCGTATACAAAGACAGAAAAATGCCACCAACAAAAATATTTTAAAAAACTTTCAATCTGTCCAATATGAGCAATTAATGGACAAACTAAGCAAGAATCCGGACATAGTAATCAATTCATCCGACAAAGGAGGTAACATCGTCCTTTGGCAAAAGCAGGAATATATGACAGAAGCAATGAGACAATTGGGCGATAGCAACTGCTATGTTAGAAGCAGCGTCTTGGAATACAAACGGGCCCGAGACACTCTGAAACGAATGCTAATGTCATATAGGCGGACCAATTTGATCTCATCTGAGGAGTGTGCGTTCTTGCATGTAGAAAATCCTGTGATGCCGCACCTATACTTGATTCCAAAGGTGAACAAAATGAGACAACCCACCCCTGGCAGACCCATCATTTCTGCGATAAAAAGGATGGGAGAGAATGTTTCCCGGTACATTGATTATTTCCTGCAAAGTCACGTCCAAGGTCTTGCTAGCTACATCAAAGACACTGGCGATTTTCTGTCTAAACTTGGCGCAATACAATGGCAGCCCAACTGGTGTATAATAACATTAGATATCGAATCATTGTATACCTGCATTGAACACTGCAAGGGTATTGAAGCCATCAGACACTACTTGGGACACAAATCTTGTGAGTACTATGGTCACAACCAAACACTGTGTGACCTGGTGATGTGGTGCCTCAATAATAACTTTTTCATGTTCGGCAAGGATGTCTGGAAACAAATCAGGGGTGTTGCGATGGGATCCTGCTTCTCCCCCAGCTATGCGTGTTTACACGTAGGCTGGTGGGAGGAGTGGGATCTTATCGCAACACCGGGTTTCAACAATGTCAAATATTGGATGCGATTTATTGATGACATTTTTTGCATATGGGAGGGTGATATTTCAAGCGCACACCAGTTTGTTAAAGCTCTCAACACCAACAATAGCAATTTATTTTTCACATCTAATGTCTGCAGACAATCAGCCCAATTTCTAGATGTCCAAATTGATATTGAAGGAATCAATATCATGACATCATTATACCACAAACCCACGGCTGGCAACAGTATACTGCACGCCAGCAGTGGACACCCCCGTCATGTAATCGAAAGTATACCTATGGGGGAACTTCTGCGGTTGAAAAGAATCTGCAACAGTACTGAAAAACTTGATGAGGGAGCAACCTTGATGTTGAGACATTTGAGGGCTAGGGGTTACAGGGAGTCAACGCTTTCCAAAGCATTAATCAAAACCAAGGAAAAATCAAGAGAATCTCTCCTCATGCCCAAGCCTGCTGTAGCAGGGTTTCCGTTCTCCCACAGAACTGTGCATAGAGATCTAGAACCTTAGTGAATTAGGGTGACCCAAAACTCACCTTAGTATCAGAAATCCCCTTACCGAGCTAGCTACAGTGTCTCATTGGTCATAACAAACTCCCAATGACTTAGACAAACCAGAACATGAACTTAGGTTACCTCAGGTATCGTGGAACACATGAACACTCTTTCGTTCTATAATCATTTCAAACCAGAACTTGGAGTAAAGAGGACACGTGCATATTTGAAATATTTATTAATCAATGCAATGTTCTCAAATGCAGTATCTTATACAATACTAACAAACAGATTATAAGTATCAAAGTTATCAGCATAGTTACTAGTCCATAGTACGCAAACGGTGATAGCATATTATAATGCAAAAATTAATAGGAATTAACAATACCTATTTCTCACCTCCCTATTTAGCATATTATATTATATTATATTATGAATGTCTCTTTTGGGTTTTAGCAGGGCGGGCCCATACCTCTAAATATCAGGATGAGAGGATCACATCATCAGCTAACAGCTCTCTGCATGCGAAGCATCTTCAAGTGTGTTCTGTATTTCCTGTAACTCTATCTTAAACCCGCTTAGAGTCCAATGTTGGCAGCAACTGTATTTATGTTATGTCTAATGTGGTGCGAAGATCAGACCTCACAGCAACCTTGTATCGAGTTATTCTTAGAGGGTTCAGCACTCACTGTTCAGACAGTGTACCAAGCAAAACTGATATCAGAATAATAACACATTATTCTCAAATAAATCACATCATTCTTCTAGGTTGAAAGCTACAACAACAAGTATGTGCTGTGTGCAAAACTGAAGCCGAAGGAAAAATGGCGTTTAAACATGTAATAAGCCCATGCTAACTTAACACAGTATATATAAAGAAGTATCTATATGACAGGTGAATTAAAAGATACTTCCGCTGAACCTAGAGGAACAAAACTTTAGACACAGACCCTAGAGGTGTGTACCAGTGTAGGAACACCGGCGTTGCAATGTTACCTCACCCACAGGCCGTGGGTGCACAGGGTCGAAGTGGCGTCGGGTTCTGACACGCAGGTTCTTGGTGCTTGGAGTTGTTGCAGCTGCAGGCGATGTGAAGCAGAAGTGTCCGGTGCGATCCAAGGGTGGATCAAAGTAGAAAAGTACCTGAAAGCAGATGGGACAGAGTCTGGGTCACTCAGCAGTGACCAGGGTGGAACCAGGACGGAACCAGGCAATGTCGGGCGCAATCAGGTGGTTGTCGATAGGCTTCTCTCCGCTGTCACGTGGGCTCTGGGGCATCTGCGACGTCCAGGAGCAGGTCACGATCTGTCCCACGTAGGCTCTCGCCGTCAGCACCGTCGGCTTCAAGATTGCAGCAAACAGCACTTGGCAAAAGCAATCCACGCGGAACCGGGAGATTGCTTATCACTCGAACCAGGAAGGTCAGAGTGGGGGCTCCTTTTCACAGGAGCTGGTGCAGATCTGGAGCAACCAGAAAAGCAAGTCGTATTTCAAGTTTCGTCGGCACAGGGGCCACAAGCCAGCTGGCAAGTGACCGGGCCAACGCATCGAGCCAACACAAGCAGAAGGGCCCCACGCAGCACTCGTCGAGTGTGGAGGGGTGAGCTTTGGTGCAAGTGGAGCTCGGGGTTGGGGCTTCTCAAACCCCGGTGTACAGCTTCGAGGATCACTCGTGGGCTGCACGGTCAGCGTCTCGTGGCCTTTTCAAGATGGCGTGCCCCACGCTTCCGGTCGCCTCCACTGGTCTCAGCTCTGCAGGGACTGTGGATCGGGCAGGGAGAAGGCAGGCAAGCTTGATCTCGTCGATCTCTGTTGCTCGAGTTCCGGCGGGAACTGCAACAAAGCAAGGGTCGAGGGCTGGATGTTGCCTGTTTGCACAGGGTGGTCACTCCTTGACCACAAGGGAGATTCTTCAGTCTTCTAACGTCGAGTAGAAAGTCGAAGGGTTCAGAATTCGTTTCTTATGTTTCTTCAGGATGATCTGAGTTGCATTGGCACTGCTCCCACTCTTATTCGAATCTGGTGGGCTGGACATCCTGCTAGGTCCCCTCCTATGGGTGGGACCCAGGAAGGGGGTGGTTACACCCCTTTCCTTTGATCCAGGCCGCGCTGGGACAGGGGCTGGGAGGCCCCAGAACCGGTTTGGCCGGATTATGCAAGGGGCAGCCTTGTGCTCCCCAGGCAGTGTCTGGTTTCTTTGAAACCTCCCTACTACACTCCACTATCTCCTGTCTGGGGTGGTTTGACACCGCCCTGCGACAGGAAACTCTTTGTCCAGGCCACCATATGCTGAGTTTCGGTCAGCAGCAGGAGGCCAGACCCGTGTCTGTGGCAGAGGCATCCATTTTGTGGATCTGAGGCTCATTTTAAATCAACCGCGTTTCAGTAAAGTAACATGTCTTATCCCTCTAGAAGGGTGGAATGCTACCCCCGTCGCCAGAACTGGCGAGGGAGTAGTATTCCAATTCGTATGACACCTTACACGACATGTTTTGATAAAGCCAAACCAAAGTTGCTATATAACCGCGAGGATTATAAGGCGCTTAAGAGTATATGGTATGGCATTATCCCGGATCAGCTTAGGGAGTTGTTCCCGACAGCTGCAGACAGGCTCAGCTCATGCCAGAGCTCCATCTCACATAAAACCACGCACTCTGCCTCCAGGATTGATGAGGCCTTCCCTAAGAGTGGCTTACAGGTTATATATGTGTCCAGATATAGGTTTAGATATAGGTATACTATATCTAAGCAAGGGGTGATTACACCCACTTGCCCCAGCTGAGTGATCAGCCAGTTGTGTCAATTTAAGAACCAGCCAGGGGTGGCAAAAGCTATGCTTCAGCCCCTGGTAGGCCTTGGTGGCACCTATGCCCTGAGCACCTATAGTGCATGGTACAGGGGCGGACAAGGAGTCCATTTCCAATTGTGGTATGTACCTATAGCACATGTATTATAAATTTAGAGAGAGAACAGCAGGCTGGGGGTCTGATTAGCAGGCCCACAGCCTCAGTAAGTCGAAAACCAGTGAAGCAAAAAGCAAAAATTGGGGTGACCATAGGATAGCAGACCCTACACAACCCCCCCCCCCCCCCCCAAACGCAGGGACATTAAACTTAACCTTGACCAGATAAGTCTTCATGTTCTAAGTGGAAGTACCTGGAGAGACCATCTGCATTACCATGGTCAGTCCCTGGGCGGTGCTCCACTGTAAAGTCCATCCCCTGTAGGGAAATGGACCACCTGAGCAGTTTGGGATTTTCACCCTTCATCTGATTTAGCCACAAGAGGGGCTTATGGTCTGTCTGAATTAGGAAGTGAGTACCAAACAAGTATGGCCTCAACTTCTTCAGGGCCCAAACCACAGCAAAGGCCTCCCTCTCAATAGCTGACCAACGTTTCTCCTTGGGGGTCAGCCTTCTGCTAATAAAAGCAATGGGCTGGTCTTGACCATCTTGATTAAGTTGTGAAAGCACAGCTCCCACCCCCAACTCAGAAGCATCTGTCTGTACAATGAACTGTTTGGAGTAGTCAGGACTCTTCAGGATAGGTGCAGAGCACATGGCCTTCTTCAGGTCATCAAATGCCTTTTGACAGCTAACTGTCCACTGAACCTTTTTGGGCATCTTCTTGGATGTCAAGTCATTCAATGGTGTCACAATGGACCCATAGTTCTTTACAAATTTTCTGTAATACCCAGTCAGGCCCAAGAAGGCTCTGACTTGTGTCTGGGTAGTTGGAGGAGCCCAGTCCTGTATGGTCTGGATCTTGCTCTCCAGTGGTTGAACTTGACCCCCACCTACTAGGTGGCCCAAGTACACAACCTTGCTCTGCCCTATCTGGCACTTAGTAGCCTTGATAGTCAGGCCTGCCTTTTGCAGGGCCTCCAGAACCTTCTTCAGGTGGATCAGGTGATCCTCCCAGGTGGAGCTAAAGACAGCAATATCATCTAGATATGCTGCACAAAAGTCATCCAACCCAGCAAGGACTTGATTCACCAACCTTTGGAAGGTGGCAGGTGCATTCTTCAAACCAAAGGGCATTACCACAAATTGATAATGTCCACTAGGGGTAGAGAATGCTGTTTTGGCTTTTGACTCTTCAGCTAGTCTGATTTGCCAGTAGCCAGCTGTCAAATCAAATGTGCTCAGAAACTTGGCAGAAGCCAATTTATCAATGAGCTCATCTGCTCTTGGAATGGGATGAGCATCTGTCCTAGTGACAGCATTGAGACCTCTGTAGTCCACACAAAACCTCATTTCTCTCTTCCCATCTTTGGTATGAGGTTTTGGCACAAGGACCACTGGGCTAGCCCATGGGCTCTCTGATGGCTCAATCACTCCAAGCTCCAACATCTTTTGCACCTCAGCCTTTATACAATCCCTGACATGGTCAGGTTGCCTGTAGATCTTATTCTTCACAGGCAGACTGTCACCAGTGTCCACCTCGTGGGTGCACCAATTAGTCTGGCTGGGTGTGAGAGAAAACATATGTCTGTGGGCTTGCAACACCTGTCTGCAGTCCACCTGTTGCTGCTCAGTGAGGCTGCCTGCCAAGGCTACTCCATCAACTGAACCATCATCAGGGTTCTGGGAAAGCAGGTCTGGGAGAGGGTCACTCTCTTCCTCCTGTTCCCCATCTGTGGCCATGAGGAGACTCATGTCCTCCCTGTCAACAAATGCTTTCAATCTGTTTACATGGAGCACCCTGTGGGGGCTCCTAGGGGTACCAAAGTCAACCAAGTAGGTGACTTCTCCCTTCTTTTCAATGATAGGGTAGGGTCCAGTCCATTGGTCCTGGAGAGCTGCTGGCCCCACTGGGTCCAACACCCACACCTTCTGCCCTGGCTTGTACTCAACCAGAACAGCCTTTTGGTCATGCCAATCTTTCTGTAATTCTTGACTTGCCTCCAGGTTTTTGGATGCTCTCTCCATGTATTCAGCCATCCTGGAGCGGAGACCAAGTACATAGTCCACAATGTCTAGTTTAGGCTTTTTGAGAGGTAACTCCCATCCTTCCTTCACTAAACTCAATGGACCTCTTACAGGGTGGCCAAACAAAAGTTCAAAAGGGCTGTAGCCAACCCCCTTCTGTGGGACCTCTCTGTAAGCAAAGAGCAAGCAGGGTAAAAGGATGTCCCATTTCCGCCTAAGCTTCTCTGGTAAACCTTTTATCATTCCCTTTAGGGTCTTGTTGAACCTTTCCACAAGCCCATTGCATTGTGGATGGTAGGGTGTGGTAAACTTATAGTTTACTCCACACTCTTTCCACATTGCTTTTAAGTATCCAGACATAAAGTTGGTACCTCTGTCTGAAAGAACCTCCTTTGGAAAGCCCACTCTTGAGAAAACTGCAATGAGGGCTTTTGCCACCACAGGAGCTGTGGTGGTCCTCAGGGGAATTGCCTCTGGGTACCTGGTGGCATGATCCACTACCACCAGTATGAATCTGTGCCCAGATGCTGTTGGAGGA
Organism: Lissotriton vulgaris; assembly: GCF_964263255.1. Classification (NCBI taxonomy): domain Eukaryota; kingdom Metazoa; phylum Chordata; class Amphibia; order Caudata; family Salamandridae; genus Lissotriton; species Lissotriton vulgaris. Next base: position 349,735,583 of record NC_141686.1, read on the forward strand.
TCCATGGGACCCACAATGTCTATTCCAACTCTTTCAAAGGGTACCCCCACCACAGGTAGTGGTATCAGGGGGGCCTTTGTTGTGCCACCTGACTTACCACTGGCTTGGCAAGTGACACAGGAGCGACAAAACTCCTTGACATTTTCTGACATATGAGGCCAGTGAAAGTGTGGAACAAGCCTGTCCCAAGTCTTATTCTGGCCTAGGTGTCCTGCAAGGGGAATATCATGGGCCAAGGTAAGAAGGAAACCCCTAAACTTCAAAGGTATGACCAACCTCCTGGTTGTGCCAGGCTTGGGGTCTCTAGCCTCTGAATAAAGGAGTCCTTCATCCCAATATACTTTATGGGTACCTTGAGCATTCCCTGCAGCCTCAGCAGCAGCTTGCTGTCTGAGGGGTTCAAGTGAAGGGCAATCTAATTGGGCCTGCCCCAGGTCTGCCCTTGAGGGTCCCCCTGTCCCCAGAAACTCAACCTGTTCAGGTTCAAGCTCATCTGAGACAGTCTCCTCTTGGACTGCAGAATCAGTTTCCTGTGAAACTTGATCCTCAACCTGGGGCAAGTGGGAAGGCACAGCCTTAACCCTCTTGCTCCTTCTCTTGGGTTGTGGTTGGTCTATTGTTTCAAGATCCACCACTGGTTCAGGAAGGCACTTCTTAGCCTGAGACCTTGTCACTGCAAGGACATGAGCTGAAATCCCTAGCATTTCTGCATGAGTCCTGTACTCCACTTCTGACCAAACTGAGCTTTCAAGATCATTGCCTAACAGACAGTCTACTGGGAGGTCTGCACTCACAACAACTTTCTTTAGGCCATCTACCCCTCCCCAGGAGAAGTTCACAACAGCCACACTATTGGAAGTAGTGGAGTTGCTTGCATTGGTCACTAGGTAACTTTCACCTAGTACAATCTGACCAGGGTCCACAAAGTCAGGTGTCACCATAGTGACACTGGCACAAGTGTCCCTGTAGGCCTGAGCCAGTTTCTCATTGATTAAGGGAGTCTGCCTATATTTGCCCAGGTTACTGGGGCTTACTGCAGTGGGCAAAGGTAAGTCCACATCATATAGGAGAACTGCCTGTGTGGGGATTCTGACTAGGCCAGATTCCACCTCAGTACCCAGGGTCAACCCTACTAAACCCTTGGGCTGTGTACCACCACTGCTAACTGTACTAGGGGGTGCAGGTGCTTTAGGAGCTGCAGTGGTGGGGACTGGATTTTTCTTAGTGCATTCACTGCCCCAGTGTGAAACTGATTTGCAGGTATTACACCAAGGTTTCTTTGGGCCATCATTCTTCTTTTTCTTGTTTCCATTTTGGGAACCCCCCTCCTTATTGCTAGTTTGGGGGCCTGAAGACTTCTGGTCCTTTTCTTTATCTTTCTGATTCCCACCCTTCTGGTCTGTTTTCTTCTGGTCACCTTGGTTCTGGTTTTTCTGCTTAATCCTTGTTCTGACCCATTTGTCTGCCTTCTTTCCCAATTCTTGGGGAGAGGTCAAATCCGAGTCAACAAGGTATTGATGCAACAGCTGGTTCTGACAGTTATTAAGGATCTGCTCTCTCATCATAAGATTGTACAATCCTGTATAGTCTGAAACTTTACTTCCCTGCAGCCAACCCTCCAGAGCCTTAGTGGCACAATCTACAAAATCAGTCCAGTCCTGAGTCTGTGCTTTTTGGGTGTCTCTGAACAACAACCTGTATTGCTCAGTGGTTAGGCCAAACCCTTCAATAAGAGCACTCTTCAGAACAGAGTAGTTTTTGGCATCCTCAGGTCTAACAGTGAGGAGCCTGTCCCTCCCTTTCTCAGAAAAGGAGTACCATAAAATTGCTGCCCACTGATCCTCAGGGACCTGCTGTACCATGCAGGCCCTCTCAAGAGCAGTCATCCATTTGTGGATATCATCCCCTTCCTTGTAGGGGGGCACAATTTTTGTCAGGTTTCTATTGTCATAGGCCCTGTCTTTTTCTTTAGGAACTTTGCTGCCACCAGTGGCCTCTAAGCCACACAATTTTCTTTCTCTTGCTAAAGCAAGTTTAGCTTGAGCCAAGGCTACCTCTTCCCTCTCTATCTGGAGTTGGACAGCCCTCATTCTGGCCCTATGCTCTTTCCTCTGGGAGGGAGTCATCCCTCTTTGAGATTCTCTTGAGGCACTAGAAAGATGAGAATCCCCTGATTGAGATCTCACCCTCCTGTTACCTGGGAGAATTTGGTTATGAGACCTGGGGAGGTGCTGGCCCTCTCCATTCCCATGTAGGTCTAGGTTGGCCTGGTTAAGCCTGGCAACCTGTACCTGGTTTCTCCTCTGATCCTGATCTTCAGGCTCTTCTAAATCTGAGCCTTCCTCTTCCTCTTCCTCTTCCTCCTCCTCCTCTCCTTCTGGAAGATTCTCATTCTCAGGGGAGTGTATCCCTTCACCTGATTCTAAGGGAGCCTGACTCACCTTATCTAGGTCATCCTTTTCTAGGAGAGCTATTAGGGAAGGAATGGTAGGGCCTCTGCCCTTTTTTAGCCCCCTGGCTGTGCACAAGGCACTCAGGTCTTTGTGGCTAAGGTTGTCATATCTGGATGTTGTCCCTATAGGATCAACTATTACAGGAGCAGAGCCTGAGGCTCTATCTGTATCAGACATGACTGCTAGTGAGGTGTAAGTGATGCACTTACCTACACTGAGTGTTTTCCTACTGTACCTTGCTAGTGAGTTGTAGTCAGGGTGTGCTAATCCCTTTAATCTACAACTACTAAGTTCAGTAGAACTTAATATGCTAAGCTTTTGATTTATATGTACCTAGAGGTACTTGATGTGATCTTTCAATTTGATGTAAAGATTGCAATGGTAAAACAAACAGCAAGCTCAAATCCCACCGCTGCCACCAATGTGAGAAGTTGGCCTGATAGGTAGTGTTTCCAATTCTGGAACCACTGGTTATCAGTCCAAACAAACCCCAAATATGTCAGGTTGTAAGTCAACCTTGTTAAACAAGCTATCCTAGTGGTAGCATGGACTAAGCAGCCTTAAAGGCTTAACTTAAGAGGTCGTGTTAAGCGAGCTGTTTTACCACATACAATCCTGTAATCAAATGAAAGGACACCACACAAGTATATATTATAAAAATATATGTATTTATTTCTAAATTACTCCCCAGTACTCTTTATGAGGAAAGGGGCACAAGCGTTAAATCAAAAGCACAGTAAAACATATAAAGTTGCACAATTATGGATGAGGGCGGGTGGCCACTCAGACCATATACTAAAAAAGTGGTATAAGGAACACTTATCGAACAGTGGTTAGGCCTAGGGCCTAGAGATTCGCTGGGAGCAGTCAGGACTAGCAATGCTGAAGTCGGGAGTAGCCCACAGGAGACGGGTGCAGCACGGAAAGTGCGGCTCGCACCAATGCAATGTCAATGGTGCGTAAAAGTTAGATAAGGTGAATTAAAAGATACTTCCGCTGAACCTAGAGGAACAAAACTTTAGACACTGACCCTAGAGGTGTGTACCAGTGTAGGAACACCGGCGTTGCAATGTTACCTCACCCACAGGCCATGGGTGCACAGGGTCGAAGTGGCGTCGGGTTCTGACACGCAGGTTCTTGGTGCTTGGAGCTGTTGCAGCTGCAGGCAATGTGAAGCAGAAGTGTCCGGTGCGATCCAAGGGTGGATCGAAGTAGAAAAGTACCTGAAAGCAGAGGGGACAGAGTCTGGGTCACTCAGCAGTGACCAGGGTGGAACCAGGACGGAACCAGGCAATGTCGGGCGCAATCAGGTGGTTGTCGATAGGCTTCTCTCCGCTGTCACGTGGGCTCTGGGGCATCTGCGACGTCCAGGAGCAGGTCACGATCTGTCCCACGTAGGCTCTCGCCGTCAGCACCGTCGGCTTCAAGATTGCAGCAAACAGCACTTGCCAAAAGCAATCCACGCGGAACCGGGAGATTGCGTATCACTCGAACCAGGAAGGTCAGAGTGGGGGCTCCTTTTCACAGGAGCTGGTGCAGATCTGGAGCAACCAGAAAAGCAAGTCGTATTTCAAGTTTCGTCGGCACAGGGGCCACAAGCCAGCTGGCAAGTGACCGGGCCAACGCGTCGAGCCAACACAAGCAGAAGGGCCCCACGCAGCACTTGTCGAGTGTGGAGGGGTGAGCTTTGGTGCAAGTGGAGCTCGGGGTTGGGGCTTCTCAAACCCCGGTGTACAGCTTCGAGGATCACTCGTGGGCTGCACGGTCAGCGTCTCGTGGCCTTTTCAAGATGGCGTGCCCCACGCTTCCGGTCGCCTCCACTGGTCTCAGCTCTGCAGGGACTGTGGATCGGGCAGGGAGACGGCAGGCAAGCTTGATCTCGTCGATCTCTGTCGCTCGAGTTCCGGCGGGAACTGCAACAAAGCAAGGGTCGAGGGCTGGATGTTGCCTGTTTGCACAGGGTGGTCACTCCTTGACCACAAGGGAGATTCTTCAGTCTTCTAACATCGAGTAGAAAGTCGAAGGGTCCAGAATTCGTTTCTTATGTTTCTTCAGGATGATCTGAGTTGCATTGGCACTGCTCCCACTCTTATTCGAATCTGGTGGGCTGGACATCCTGCTAGGTCCCCTCCTATGGGTGGGACCCAGGAAGGGGGTGGTTACACCCCTTTCCTTTGATCCAGGCCGCGCTGGGACAGGGGCTGGGAGGCCCCAGAACCGGTTTGCCGGATTATGCAAGGGGCAGCCTTGTGCTCCCCAGGCAGTGTCTGGTTTCTTTGAAACCTCCCTACTACAATCCACTATCTCCTGTCTGGGGTGGTTTGACACCGCCCTGCGACAGGAAACTCTTTGTCCAGGCCACCATATGCTGAGTTTCGGTCAGCAGCAGGAGGCCAGACCCGTGTCTGTGGCAGAGGCATCCAGTTTGTGGATCTGAGGCTCATTTTAAATCAACCGCGTTTCAGTAAAGTAACATGTCTTATCCCTCTAGAAGGGTGGAATGCTACCCCCGTCGCCAGAACTGGCGAGGGAGTAGTATTCCAATTCGTATGACACCTTACACGACATGTTTTGATAAAGCCAAACCAAAGTTGCTATATAACCGCGAGGATTATAAAGCGCTTAAGAGTATATGGTATGGCATTATCCCGGATCAGCTTAGGGAGTTGTTCCCGACAGCTGCAGACAGGCTCAGTTCATGCCAGAGCTCCATCTCACATAAAACCACGCACTCTGCCTCCAGGATTGATGAGGCCTTCCCTAGGAGTGGCTTACAGGTTATATATGTGTCCAGATATAGGTTTAGATATAGGTATACTATATCTAAGCAAGGGGTGATTACACCCACTTGCCCCAGCTGAGTGATCAGCCAGTTGTGTCAATTTAAGAACCAGCCAGGGGTGGCAAAAGCTATGCTTCAGCCCCTGGTAGGCCTTGGTGGCACCTATGCCCTGAGCACCTATAGTGCATGGTACAGGGGCTGACAAGGAGTCCATTTCCAATTGTGGTATGTTCCTATAGCACATGTATTATAAATTTAGAGAGAGAACAGCAGGCTGGGGGTCTGATTAGCAGGCCCACAGCCTCAGTAAGTCGAAAACCAATGAATCAAAAAGCAAAAATTGGGGTGACCATAGGATAGCAGACCCTACTCTCCTACAGGGAGCAACCTTGATGTTGAGACATTTGAGGGCTAGGGGTTACAGGGAGTCAACGCTTTCCAAAGCATTAATCAAAACCAAGGAAAAATCAAGAGAATCTCTCCTCATGCCCAAGCCTGCTGTAGCAGGGTTTCCGTTCTCCCACAGAACTGTGCATAGAGATCTAGAACCTTAGTGAATTAGGGTGACCCAAAACTCACCTTAGTATCAGAAATCCCCTTACCGAGCTAGCTACAGTGTCTCATTGGTCATAACAAACTCCCAATGACTTAGACAAACCAGAACATGAACTTAGGTTACCTCAGGTATCGTGGAACACATGAACACTCTTTCGTTCTATAATCATTTCAAACCAGAACTTGGAGTAAAGAGGACACATGCATATTTGAAATATTTATTAATCAATGCAATGTTCTCAAATGCAGTATCTTATACAATACTAACAAACAGATTATAAGTATCAAAGTTATCAGCATAGTTACTAGTCCATAGTACGCAAACGGTGATAGCATATTATAATGCAAAAATTAATAGGAATTAACAATACCTATTTCTCACCTCCCTATTTAGCATATTATATTATATTATATTATGAATGTCTCTTTTGGGTTTTAGCAGGGCGGGCCCATACCTCTAAATATCAGGATGAGAGGATCACATCATCAGCTAACAGCTCTCTGCATGCGAAGCATCTTCAAGTGTGTTCTGTATTTCCTGTAACTCTATCTTAAACCCGCTTAGAGTCCAATGTTGGCAGCAACTGTATTTATGTTATGTCTAATGTGGTGCGAAGATCAGACCTCACAGCAACCTTGTATCGAGTTATTCTTAGAGGGTTCAGCACTCACTGTTCAGACAGTGTACCAAGCAAAACTGATATCAGAATAATAACACATTATTCTCAAATAAATCACATCATTCTTCTAGGTTGAAAGCTACAACAACAAGTATGTGCTGTGTGCAAAACTGAAGCCGAAGGAAAAATGGCGTTTAAACATGTAATAAGCCCATGCTAACTTAACACAGTATATATAAAGAAGTATCTATATGACACTGCTGAAGTCGAGAGTGGTGACCAATCTCCCAGGTTGATTATCACTTACAGCCAGCAACAACGTCAGATTAAATCCATCATTAACAGACACTGGTCCATTCTTAAAACTGACGGTGTATTGTGCTCAAGAGTTAGAGACAGACCAATTATCACTTTTAAAAGAGCCTTCAGCATGCACAGCAGGCTGGTGAAGCCAAGTCCAGAGCTGGTCAGTGGCAGTGACTGGCTCAACAGAAAAGGCTTTTTCAAATGCAGTTCTTGCCGTGCGTGCAAGTTTGAGCAAAACACCACACACTATGTCAATCCTTTCTCTGGCACCAAAATTGCAATCAAGGGCAACTTCAGCTGCCGCACGGAGTTTGCTGTGTATGTCCTGACGTGCACCTGCGGCTTGTGCTATGTGGGAAGCACGAGGTCGCAGGTGCACATGAGAATTCTGCAGCATCTCCGGGCAGTCGTAAATCACGACTCAGCCTACCCCGTGGCACGGCATTTTAATTCAACACACGACAGGGATCTGTCGTGCTTGAGTTATTACGTTATAGATGCAGGGCCCTTACAAAGACGGGGTGGAGACAGGGACAAAATGTTGAGAAAGTTGAAAACTCAGTACATTATCGCGTTGGACAGTAAACAGCCTTATAGGCTAAACGCAACTGAAGATCTTCACAACTTCCTGTAAATATCACCTTTATTTGTCCATTTGTAGTTCTTGTTTGGTTTATATCATAAGTCCTGGTCCTATCCCATAGGTATTTTAGAGTTAAACCTGAACCTATGAACAATAACCCATCAAGCAACACATAGGTACATATGGAGGGTGTATTATGAAATCAACACACCAAATCAAGTACTGTATGTGTCAATGGAATTTTATCTCTCTTCTTGTAAATTATGTACATTTGTTGTAAAATGTATATTTCATATCAGCATTTATTATTTTTTTCACTTCGTTTTTTCCCTATTTTTTCTCACTTATCAGTATGCACATGTACAGACAATCACATATACTTTGATTTTTAAGTATATATATTATAAACAGGTCTTAATATTTATGATGGATATAATTCAAGAAATTTGAATTTTTAATAAATATTTAGGACATGAGCTTGTTGGTATTAGGGTGGAATGCCACCACACATATATTAAATGTCACATGATTTGATTGATTCAGGGCGGTAACAATTTTACAAATCTTGTTGCTATTCAACATTAACTAGTACTGATTAATTTATATACCGAATGGTATATGCATTCATGCAGCAAAGATAAAGCACTAGTCACTTTATTAGCCCTACGGGTATTTTGCATTTACGCAGTTTTGATAATTGTTGAGGATGTCAATGAGATGTGTGCAATTTTTTAAATGGAAATAATTTTTTAATGTACATTTTATTCATTATAAAATTATAAGACAGATTGTAATTTTGAAAACAAGATTGACTTGTTTCATAACTTGCATTGGTTTCAGGCAAAGAGTACTTTTTAACTGAACACAACGTTAAATACAGTCTGTTTTTGTAATCCATTTTGTAATTTGCATCTTTCCTATGCCTATGATCAATGGTCATGTGATGCACCTTAGGAGGTGTGGCCCATAGGAGGGGTCAGGGAAACTAAGCATTTAAAAATAACAGGCTGACCTATTAATCGGTGTGTGATCAAGAGTACACGTTACTCGAAACGCGTCGCCAGAAAGGTTACCAATAAAACACAACATCTTGCCTGAAGCGTGGGGTCTGTTTCCTTGTTTCGCCACGCCGTGCGGTGTGGAGGTTTGGGGATTTTCTTTGGATATATATATAATATATATGTATAAATATATATATATATATATATATATATATATATATATATATATATATATATATATATATATATATATATATATATATATATACACAAAAACACCAATAAAATAAACTATAATAAATTACTTTATATTACAAATTAAAACATTAAACTATTTTAAAGTCTTTAAAATAAAATTTTCAACTTCAGTGAATGCAATAGTAGAAAAAGTGCTGGATATCGTAGAGGTAAAAATTACTATTCCCACCCCAGTGTGTGCATCAGTAGGGAAAGTGTTTGATAGCGGAGGGGTAGCATTTACTATTCCCACTCCAGAGAGTGCAACAGTAGAGAAAGCACTGGATAGCATTGGGGTAAAAATTATTATTCCCACTCCAGTGAGTGCAACAGTAGGGAAAGTGTTTGATAGCGGAGGGGTAACATTTACTATTCCCAATCCAGAGAGTGCAACAGTGAAGAAAGCACTGGATAGCGTAGGGGTAAAAATTACTATTCCCACTCCAGTGAGTGAAACAGTAGGGATTGCGCTAGATAGTGTAGGGGTAAAAATTACTATTGCCACTCCAGTGAGTGCAACAGTAGGGAAAGTGCTGGATAGCAGAGAGGTAACAATTACTATTTCCACTCCAGTGAGTGCAATAGTAGGGAAAGTGTTTGATAGCGGAGAGGTACAATTTACTATTCCCATTCCAGCATGTGCAACAGTAGAGAAAGTGCTGGATAGCTGAGGGGTACAAATTACTATTCTCACTCCAGTGAGTGCAACAATAGGGAAAGTACTGGATAGTGTAGGAGTAAAAATTACTATTCCCACTCTAGTGAGTGCAACAGTAGGGTAAGGGTTTGATAGTGGAGGGGTAAAAATTACTGTTACCACTCTAATGAGTGCAAGAGTAGGGAAAGTGCTGGATACCGTACTATTCACACTGAAACACTTAAAAATATATATTTATATAAAAAAATCAAAAATATAATAAAAATGAATAATCAATATTCTAAATTAATGTTTAAAACATATATAAAACACATATAACTATAGTAAGTATAGTAGGAAGAGGTGTGGCGGAGCGGCCAGGGCGACTGACTCCGGAATCTGGGGATCATGGTTCGATCCCCGGCACCGGCGGTAGATTAGCCCAGCACCATGTGACTCTGGTCAATAGCTTGCTTATATTTTTAACAAAGAAGGGAGGCAGAGTACCAAGTAGGATTCCTACTCCACGGGCACTGATACATAAACAAGAAGAATCCTACTACTAGTGTGGGGAGAAAAGGAGGGGAAGCACTCAGTGTTGTGTAAAATACCCCTCACACACCAACAGGCCCCTTGGTGTCATGCTTCATCATCGGGGTCTTCGCACCCCGCTAGAGGGATGCGGCACGCTGCGACCTACGACTGCGTGGGAGCGTTGACAGGTGTTGACTATGTGTGGTGTGTGTTGACTGTGAGTGATAGGAGGATTAAATGTGAGTGGGAAACGTGGTGAAAAGTTTAAAAAGTACCTGGCTAGTGGGAAAAAGAAAAAGACTTTATTTCGTACCCCTAGCTGGTGCTATTAAAAGGTGTGCAGAAAAAGACGAGGTTGATTTGTCTTAATTACGGACAAAACCTCTGGTGTGCGTCGACATGTTTCGGTACGTGTGTACCTTCTTCAGGACGGGGCACAACTCCCAACCCTACTCACGTATTTCTAAATAAAAAGGGGTTATATTTAGTAAAAAGTGAAATCACTCATTTTAAAGTTGGCTACAATGTGCCTACAGCGGTTCTTGGGATCATGTATTTACATGTCCTGCAAAAAAGGAAAAAACCATTAGGTTTGGTTACCATAGGGTATCGGCTCAGACAGGTGCAGTCACCTGGAGCCCCAAACAGAGAACAATCTGTAAAGGAAGAGACATACAAGACACACAACATATAGGACACACTTAGGTTTTTTTGTACTTATTGTTTTTCAGACATACTCGTAGTCTTTGATGTCTACTGCATCATGAGCAAATCCTGGGCAACAAGGTAGGTAGGTGGATCCACAATCTACAAAGATAGAGAGGTGGACTCAGTGCTGTTGTTTATATTCACTTCTTACCTCATCCATCTACCTAGAGAGGCCAGATTCTGTGTGGGGAGAATACTCACGAAATCCACCTGTATTGGCCTCCTTCTACCACCCCGTGCTGCTCCGCTGTGAATGAATAGCGGGCGTGTTTAGTGGTATTTAAGGAGAGGCTAGGTGTACTGCCATTGGTTAATTGCCGGAAGTCACAGGGACCATGTATGAAGACTATCTGTATTCGCCTTTATGCATGTGGTCTAATTAACTTTGACATGTGACCCATTGTTATTAGTTCATTACCGGAATGACCATATAAGGTCTTTCCGCTTCTTGGTCAGTCACGGGCTGTAAAAGGGAGCGCCGTTGTTTACACGACTGTGTTATCATGTGTGCATGCGCACGGGTTGGTTTCTATGCGCATGCGTACCAGCCGGTTGGGGGTAGTGTGTATTCAGAGATGTGATTTGTAGCGCTGGCTCTTGTGGGCAGATGTCAGCCGTAGTGGTCAAGTGATTTGGCTCCACGGTATGTCATCGTTTAGTCCCGTGATATGGGTACCCAGGCGGAACACCCAACGTTGTTCCTTCTGAAACAGGCCTGATTCCGAAGGTAGTCGCTCAATGACCGTCCAGCGAAGGTCATTTATGCAGTGCTGTAGTGCCAGGAAATGTGATGCCATTTTGGTTGTTGACTTTTTACAGCGTATGTTTGATTTATGTTCACCAATCCTTGTTTTGACTGGTCGGGTGGTCATGCCTACGTATTCCAATCCACATGGACAGTTGATCAAGTATACCACATTTTTAGTGTTACAGTTTGAGAATTGGCGCTGCTCCCATGTCGTGCCATTCCTGAAGGTGAGGTTCTTGCTTTTCTGAGTCTGGTATTTACAACAAGGGGTGGTGAGGGACAGAGTCTCTGAATTAAACAGAAAGCTCTCACCCAGTCAAGAGATCAGGGCTAGATCCAACACCGTTTTTTAGCTCACTGCACCATCCCAGTTTCAGAACCTGGCTGTATGCAAATTAGTCTGTTCCTGTCCCAGTGCATGATGGGAACAGGGCAAACCAAACTACAAAAGCCAATTCTTACACTGGGAAGGAAACAAGCTCCCGGGGACCGGTTTCTGGCATTACAGCCGTCTTCGGCCCGGTTTGCTTGAATCCTGATGGTGCAATGAGCAAGGGTCTCACATCTGAGAATACCCTTCCACGCTTAGGGTGGACAAAAATATTTACAACAAGGGGTGGTGAGGGACAGAGTCTCTGAATTAAACAGAAAGCTCTCACCCAGTCAAGAGATCAGGGCTAGATCCAACACCGTTTTTTAGCTCACTGCACCATCCCAGTTTCAGAACCTGGCTGTATGCAAATTAGTCTGTTCCTGTCCCAGTGCATGATGGGAACAGGACAAACCAAACTACAAAAGCCAATTCTTACACTGGGAAGGAAACAAGCTCCCGGGGACCGGTTTCTGGCATTACAGCCGTCTTCGGCCCGGTTTGCTTGAATCCTGATGGTGCAATGAGCAAGGGTCTCACATCTGAGAATACCCTTCCACGCTTAGGGTGGACAAAAATATTTACAACAAGGGGTGGTGAGGGACAGAGTCTCTGAATTAAACAGAAAGCTCTCACCCAGTCAAGAGATCAGGGCTAGATCCAACACCGTTTTTTAGCTCACTGCACCATCCCAGTTTCAGAACCTGGCTGTATGCAAATTAGTCTGTTCCTGTCCCAGTGCATGATGGGAACAGGGCAAACCAAACTACAAAAGCCAATTCTTACACTGGGAAGGAAACAAGCTCCCGGGGACCGGTTTCTGGCATTACAGCCGTCTTCGGCCCGGTTTGCTTGAATCCTGATGGTGCAATGAGCAAGGGTCTCACATCTGAGAATACCCTTCCACGCTTAGGGTGGACAAAAATATTTACAACAAGGGGTGGTGAGGGACAGAGTCTCTGAATTAAACAGAAAGCTCTCACCCAGTCAAGAGATCAGGGCTAGATCCAACACCGTTTTTTAGCTCACTGCACCATCCCAGTTTCAGAACCTGGCTGTATGCAAATTAGTCTGTTCCTGTCCCAGTGCATGATGGGAACAGGGCAAACCAAACTACAAAAGCCAATTCTTACACTGGGAAGGAAACAAGCTCCCGGGGACCGGTTTCTGGCATTACAGCCGTCTTCGGCCCGGTTTGCTTGAATCCTGATGGTGCAATGAGCAAGGGTCTCACATCTGAGAATACCCTTCCACGCTTAGGGTGGACAAAAATATTTACAACAAGGGGTGGTGAGGGACAGAGTCTCTGAATTAAACAGAAAGCTCTCACCCAGTCAAGAGATCAGGGCTAGATCCAACACCGTTTTTTAGCTCACTGCACCATCCCAGTTTCAGAACCTGGCTGTATGCAAATTAGTCTGTTCCTGTCCCAGTGCATGATGGGAACAGGGCAAACCAAACTACAAAAGCCAATTCTTACACTGGGAAGGAAACAAGCTCCCGGGGACCGGTTTCTGGCATTACAGCCGTCTTCGGCCCGGTTTGCTTGAATCCTGATGGTGCAATGAGCAAGGGTCTCACATCTGAGAATACCCTTCCACGCTTAGGGTGGACAAAAATATTTACAACAAGGGGTGGTGAGGGACAGAGTCTCTGAATTAAACAGAAAGCTCTCACCCAGTCAAGAGATCAGGGCTAGATCCAACACCGTTTTTTAGCTCACTGCACCATCCCAGTTTCAGAACCTGGCTGTATGCAAATTAGTCTGTTCCTGTCCCAGTGCATGATGGGAACAGGGCAAACCAAACTACAAAAGCCAATTCTTACACTGGGAAGGAAACAAGCTCCCGGGGACCGGTTTCTGGCATTACAGCCGTCTTCGGCCCGGTTTGCTTGAATCCTGATGGTGCAATGAGCAAGGGTCTCACATCTGAGAATACCCTTCCACGCTTAGGGTGGACAAAAATATTTACAACAAGGGGTGGTGAGGGACAGAGTCTCTGAATTAAACAGAAAGCTCTCACCCAGTCAAGAGATCAGGGCTAGATCCAACACCGTTTTTTAGCTCACTGCACCATCCCAGTTTCAGAACCTGGCTGTATGCAAATTAGTCTGTTCCTGTCCCAGTGCATGATGGGAACAGGGCAAACCAAACTACAAAAGCCAATTCTTACACTGGGAAGGAAACAAGCTCCCGGGGACCGGTTTCTGGCATTACAGCCGTCTTCGGCCCGGTTTGCTTGAATCCTGATGGTGCAATGAGCAAGGGTCTCACATCTGAGAATACCCTTCCACGCTTAGGGTGGACAAAAATATTTACAACAAGGGGTGGTGAGGGACAGAGTCTCTGAATTAAACAGAAAGCTCTCACCCAGTCAAGAGATCAGGGCTAGATCCAACACCGTTTTTTAGCTCACTGCACCATCCCAGTTTCAGAACCTGGCTGTATGCAAATTAGTCTGTTCCTGTCCCAGTGCATGATGGGAACAGGGCAAACCAAACTACAAAAGCCAATTCTTACACTGGGAAGGAAACAAGCTCCCGGGGACCGGTTTCTGGCATTACAGCCGTCTTCGGCCCGGTTTGCTTGAATCCTGATGGTGCAATGAGCAAGGGTCTCACATCTGAGAATACCCTTCCACGCTTAGGGTGGACAAAAATATTTACAACAAGGGGTGGTGAGGGACAGAGTCTCTGAATTAAACAGAAAGCTCTCACCCAGTCAAGAGATCAGGGCTAGATCCAACACCGTTTTTTAGCTCACTGCACCATCCCAGTTTCAGAACCTGGCTGTATGCAAATTAGTCTGTTCCTGTCCCAGTGCATGATGGGAACAGGGCAAACCAAACTACAAAAGCCAATTCTTACACTGGGAAGGAAACAAGCTCCCGGGGACCGGTTTCTGGCATTACAGCCGTCTTCGGCCCGGTTTGCTTGAATCCTGATGGTGCAATGAGCAAGGGTCTCACATCTGAGAATACCCTTCCACGCTTAGGGTGGACAAAAATATTTACAACAAGGGGTGGTGAGGGACAGAGTCTCTGAATTAAACAGAAAGCTCTCACCCAGTCAAGAGATCAGGGCTAGATCCAACACCGTTTTTTAGCTCACTGCACCATCCCAGTTTCAGAACCTGGCTGTATGCAAATTAGTCTGTTCCTGTCCCAGTGCATGATGGGAACAGGGCAAACCAAACTACAAAAGCCAATTCTTACACTGGGAAGGAAACAAGCTCCCGGGGACCGGTTTCTGGCATTACAGCCGTCTTCGGCCCGGTTTGCTTGAATCCTGATGGTGCAATGAGCAAGGGTCTCACATCTGAGAATACCCTTCCACGCTTAGGGTGGACAAAAATATTTACAACAAGGGGTGGTGAGGGACAGAGTCTCTGAATTAAACAGAAAGCTCTCACCCAGTCAAGAGATCAGGGCTAGATCCAACACCGTTTTTTAGCTCACTGCACCATCCCAGTTTCAGAACCTGGCTGTATGCAAATTAGTCTGTTCCTGTCCCAGTGCATGATGGGAACAGGGCAAACCAAACTACAAAAGCCAATTCTTACACTGGGAAGGAAACAAGCTCCCGGGGACCGGTTTCTGGCATTACAGCCGTCTTCGGCCCGGTTTGCTTGAATCCTGATGGTGCAATGAGCAAGGGTCTCACATCTGAGAATACCCTTCCACGCTTAGGGTGGACAAAAATATTTACAACAAGGGGTGGTGAGGGACAGAGTCTCTGAATTAAACAGAAAGCTCTCACCCAGTCAAGAGATCAGGGCTAGATCCAACACCGTTTTTTAGCTCACTGCACCATCCCAGTTTCAGAACCTGGCTGTATGCAAATTAGTCTGTTCCTGTCCCAGTGCATGATGGGAACAGGGCAAACCAAACTACAAAAGCCAATTCTTACACTGGGAAGGAAACAAGCTCCCGGGGACCGGTTTCTGGCATTACAGCCGTCTTCGGCCCGGTTTGCTTGAATCCTGATGGTGCAATGAGTGTGGCAGGGTATACTCAGACATGAGTCCCTTTCTCACTGCTCCATCAGGATTCAAGCAAGCCGGGCCGAAGACGGCTGAAATGCCAGAAACCGGTCCCCGGTAGCTTGTTTCCTTTCTGGTGAAGAATTGGCTTGGTAGTTTAGTCTGCCCTGTTCCCATGATGCACTGGGCCAGGGACAGACTGATTTGCATATAGCCAGGTTCTGAGCTGGGATGGGGCAGTGAGATAAATAACGGTGATGGATCAAGCCCTGATCTTTGGACTGGGTAAGAGTGGTCTGCTCAATTCAGACACTCTGTTCATCACCACCCCCTTTTCTGAATCGATTTTGGCCACTATAGGTGTGGCAGGGTATACTCAGACATGAGTCCCTTTCTCACTGCTCCATCAGGATTCAAGCAAGCCGGGCCGAAGACGGCTGAAATGCCAGAAACCGGTCCCCGGTAGCTTGTTTCCTTTCTGGTGAAGAATTGGCTTGGTAGTTTAGTCTGCCCTGTTCCCATGATGCACTGGGCCAGGGACAGACTGATTTGCATATAGCCAGGTTCTGAGCTGGGATGGGGCAGTGAGATAAATAACGGTGATGGATCAAGCCCTGATCTTTGGACTGGGTAAGAGTGGTCTGCTCAATTCAGACACTCTGTTCATCACCACCCCCTTTTCTGAATCGATTTTGGCCACTATAGGTGTGGCAGGGTATACTCAGACATGAGTCCCTTTCTCACTGCTCCATCAGGATTCAAGCAAGCCGGGCCGAAGACGGCTGAAATGCCAGAAACCGGTCCCCGGTAGCTTGTTTCCTTTCTGGTGAAGAATTGGCTTGGTAGTTTAGTCTGCCCTGTTCCCATGATGCACTGGGCCAGGGACAGACTGATTTGCATATAGCCAGGTTCTGAGCTGGGATGGGGCAGTGAGATAAATAACGGTGATGGATCAAGCCCTGATCTTTGGACTGGGTAAGAGTGGTCTGCTCAATTCAGACACTCTGTTCATCACCACCCCCTTTTCTGAATCGATTTTGGCCACTATAGGTGTGGCAGGGTATACTCAGACATGAGTCCCTTTCTCACTGCTCCATCAGGATTCAAGCAAGCCGGGCCGAAGACGGCTGAAATGCCAGAAACCGGTCCCCGGTAGCTTGTTTCCTTTCTGGTGAAGAATTGGCTTGGTAGTTTAGTCTGCCCTGTTCCCATGATGCACTGGGCCAGGGACAGACTGATTTGCATATAGCCAGGTTCTGAGCTGGGATGGGGCAGTGAGATAAATAACGGTGATGGATCAAGCCCTGATCTTTGGACTGGGTAAGAGTGGTCTGCTCAATTCAGACACTCTGTTCATCACCACCCCCTTTTCTGAATCGATTTTGGCCACTATAGGTGTGGCAGGGTATACTCAGACATGAGTCCCTTTCTCACTGCTCCATCAGGATTCAAGCAAGCCGGGCCGAAGACGGCTGAAATGCCAGAAACCGGTCCCCGGTAGCTTGTTTCCTTTCTGGTGAAGAATTGGCTTGGTAGTTTGGTCTGCCCTGTTCCCATGATGCACTGGGCCAGGGACAGACTGATTTGCATATAGCCAGGTTCTGAGCTGGGATGGGGCAGTGAGATAAATAACGGTGATGGATCAAGCCCTGATCTTTGGACTGGGTAAGAGTGGTCTGCTCAATTCAGACACTCTGTTCATCACCACCCCCTTTTCTGAATCGATTTTGGCCACTATAGGTGTGGCAGGGTATACTCAGACATGAGTCCCTTTCTCACTGCTCCATCAGGATTCAAGCAAGCCGGGCCGAAGACGGCTGAAATGCCAGAAACCGGTCCCCGGTAGCTTGTTTCCTTTCTGGTGAAGAATTGGCTTGGTAGTTTAGTCTGCCCTGTTCCCATGATGCACTGGGCCAGGGACAGACTGATTTGCATATAGCCAGGTTCTGAGCTGGGATGGGGCAGTGAGATAAATAACGGTGATGGATCAAGCCCTGATCTTTGGACTGGGTAAGAGTGGTCTGCTCAATTCAGACACTCTGTTCATCACCACCCCCTTTTCTGAATCGATTTTGGCCACTATAGGTGTGGCAGGGTATACTCAGACATGAGTCCCTTTCTCACTGCTCCATCAGGATTCAAGCAAGCCGGGCCGAAGACGGCTGAAATGCCAGAAACCGGTCCCCGGTAGCTTGTTTCCTTTCTGGTGAAGAATTGGCTTGGTAGTTTAGTCTGCCCTGTTCCCATGATGCACTGGGCCAGGGACAGACTGATTTGCATATAGCCAGGTTCTGAGCTGGGATGGGGCAGTGAGATAAATAACGGTGATGGATCAAGCCCTGATCTTTGGACTGGGTAAGAGTGGTCTGCTCAATTCAGACACTCTGTTCATCACCACCCCCTTTTCTGAATCGTTTCTGAGTCTGGTGGCAGCAGCTGCAATCACCGCAAGGGAAGTGGCCCTGTACACTGGTCGGGTTCTGTCTCGCAGCCTGGTTTTCCCGTGGTCTAGTGTGGACCACAATGTCTTTTATGTTCTTGCCCCTCCGGTGCGCATGCATTGGTTTCTCAAAATTGAGGTTTCCACAGTTCAGGATGCCCCAATGTTTTTCGATCACCTTAGAAACCTGGTTCGATATTGTGGAGTAGGTTGTCACGCAGATGGGTCTCTTGTTCAGGTCCTTCTCTTTGGGATTTTCCTCTATGAGAGCCTCCCTATGGTTGTTTTTTGCACGTTTCATCGCTTTCTCGATGGTCCTCGTTGGGTACTGCCTTTCCACGAGTTTCGTTCTCAGGTCTTTTGCCTGACGGTTGAATTCACTCAGTTCCGTACAGTTCCTCCGTAATCTCAGGAACTGTCCGTACGGCAGATTTTCCCTCAGGTGCCTAGGGTGAAAGCTGTCATAGCGTAACAGACAATTCCTGGCGGTGGGCTTGAAGTGGGTATTGCTTTTTAGCCTACCATCCTCGCTGTAAATGTTCAAATCCAAGAAGACCATCGATTTATTTGAAACGGTGCTTGTGAATTTTAGGTATTGGTTCTGGTTATTTAGCCAGGTCAAGAAACTCTTAGCACTGTTGGTATCACCGTTCCAAATGATGAAAATGTCATCGATGTACCGTTTCCAGATGCCAATCTTGGAACGGTAGGGATTGTTCTCATGCAGGATTTTTTGTTCTTCAAGATGGTGGACGTATAGTCCTGCCAGGCTCGGCGCAAACGTGCTTCCCATACTTGTCCCATGGGTTTGTAGATACAGTGTCTCCTTGTACTGAAAAAAATTGTCTTTCAGAGCCATGCTGATACATTCCAGGACTAGGTTTCTTGGTGTTTGGTACTTCCACGGTCGACTGAAGAGTACCTCCTCGATTATCTCTAGTGTCTCCTCGTGGGGTAAGCTTGTGTATAAACTTTCCACATCGAGACTTACTAGGAGCTGTATGGTCGGGTCAAAAGGTAGGTCTTCCAAGAGTTGCAGGACCGACTTGGTGTCTTTTAGGTATGTATTTGTGGCTTGTACCATCGGTCTTAGGAAAGCGTCAGAGAATTTTGACAAAGGTTCTAGGATAGACCCAATAGCTTGCTTAGTCTTCCCGACGGCCCCCAGTGCCTAGAGACCCTTATGGATGATTGTGCGCTTTAAAAATGTGTATATATATACATATAACAAAAGTTTACAAATACTATATACAAAAAAAATAACAAATACTTTTACCAACATATATTTATTTTAAAATACTTACAAAAAAAACAACTAATGACAAAATAAATATTTATATAATTTCCTAACCTATAACACCATACTAATAATAAAACACTTCACATTTCTTAATTAAATTAATTTTCATATTTTACATAATTAATAAACAATAAAAAAATTCTTACTAATAAAAGAATTATAAATATTAATCTACTACACACACTTTAACACTATAATTTCCACCACACAAACTAAACTAATCTATCATGTAATAACACATTTAGAAATTATTTTAAAATTATAATCCATTACTATGAACAATGTGTTGTAAGTAAACTTGTAGGAATGACCGAGGTAGCCAGGAGGTATATTTTCATGTAGAGGATTTATTCATAAGAGGTTACAGGTTACAAGAAGGTCTCATGAAGATCTAAGGTAGTCCAAAGGGAAGTCCCACCAGGAGCAGCATCTTGGCTACTCAGCCCACTCTCTCCAACTGTCATTCTCCACACAAGCAGGCACACCAACATTCCAATCTCTCTCTCATCAGGCACTCCAACATTCCACACAGACACCACATTCATCCTGGCTGAGTAGCTAAGGAGAGGATGCATCAGGGGTAATCAAGTTACAACACATCCCCTTTCCTTGGCAAACAATGAACAACAAAAGTTTACAACTACTCTGCACGAAAAGAAAAATGAAAGTAGTGTGGCAGGGAAGAAAGAAATGAATAAGTAGAACAAGGGGACTGGAAAGAAGGGAGGGTGAAACAGTGCAAAAAGCTACAGTGTTAAAAGCTTCAAGATAGCACATCCCCTTCCCTTAAGGAAAAAAAAACAATTAATAGAAATAATCACACATTGCAAGTAAAACGTAGCATGTAAAACTTTGCAAGTAAAACATTCGAATAAAGCAAAATTTAAGTACAGAGAAAAGAGAAAATAGAATGAAAATGAGAAAAATATGTTGAAGAGAAAGAAGCAAGAAAGTAATGAAAACATTACAGGTATTAGATTATATGGGGTTAGGTGTAGATTACAGACCCCATCGCGCATGAACAAAGAAAGTTGCTCATTGCACATTACATTTCTAAAATAAAGTAAGAATTAGAAACCATAGCGCATAACACTTGAAGATGGGTACATTGCCCATAGCGCAACAAAACTAAAGGTGGATACACTGTCCTCAACACGACAAATCCAAAGATGGGTACAGAACCCATAGCGCAACAAAACCAAAGATGGGTACACTGCCCATAGCGCAACAAATCCAAAGATGGGTACACTGCCCATAGCGCAACCAAACCAAAGATGGGTACACTGCCCATAGCGCAACAAAACCAAAGATGGGTACACTGCCCATAGCGCAACAAATCCAAAGATGGGTACACTGCCCATAGCGCAACCAAACCAAAGATGGGTACACTGCCCATAGCGCAACAAAACCAAAGATGGGTACACTGCCCATAGCGCAACAAAACCAAAGATGGGTACACTGCCCATAGCGCAACAAAACCAAAGATGGGTACACAGACCATAGCGCTAAAAAAAAACAAAGGTGGGTACACTGCCCACAGCGCAAAAAGCCCATTGAGTACAACCATCTAATGAGTGAACACAAGAAACTGTAAATAGAAATAGAACAAGTCGTACTACAACATGAGCACATGTAAATGGTAATGTGAGAGAGGAGTATGCAAGGCTAAAGCTGCTAGCCACACAAATCTAGGGAGAATAAAATCAGTGGAAAGAGTGTGCACTACCCACACTGAAAGAATATAATAATTATATAGAGACCAGCTCTTATAAAACACATCCCCTAAAGAGAAGTCCTAGCGCCAAGAAAATACTTGCCATTAGAAACAAACTCATAATAACTTAAGCTCTCACTAAGGCACCACAATATGTGAATATGCTTAACATATGTATATACTAACACAGTATGCTTGACCTAACACACAATGTACCTAATGAACTATGCATGACACTCATAACAGCAAGGTAACATGAGAAGTAACTCAGGTGCCAAAAAAACAAAATAGTATGTAAGCTGTATGCAAACCATTAAACATTGTATGGAAAGGTATCAATATCAATATTATGCAATAAGAAAAGACATAGGTGCATTTAAATGGTGCTGGAATGAGAAATAAGTACATATAGTATACCGACAGCAACATAAATAATAACAAAAACATCAAAAGTAATCGTTCCATATGTTGAAATCATTTGAAGTAACTGTTCCAGATGAAAGCAAAGAGGTGCTGGTGAGCGGTGTCTCACCCGATCTGAAACTGAGCACTTTTAGTCAATATGGGAAAGATTATTTAAGACACGAACCAAATTTGAAGGACTCTACCTGCCAACGAAAACCAGTTCCTGTGGAGAGCAACTACAGAGAGACTCATCTCCACGCTCCAATGCAGAAGAAGTCCCAATAGGAAAACAGAGCGGCAGCAAAATGTAAACGTATCTTAGTGCGTAGCCGCTGCTTTTCGTGACAATGAGGCTCTCACCATGACACAGCAATGCTGCTGTAAATAATCTCCAAGCGCCGCACAAAGATGAAGAAAACATGAAGACAAACAGTTGAGTCATTGAAATGTGTTCCCATAACTTATGGAAATTAAATGACAAAATGTCCGACCTACCATTGCGCATTGGCACCTCATGTCAGAGGTTGAAAGCCTCTGATGCTGTCTGCTGCTGCCACAGCGCTGTGGAATTTGCAAAAACAACAGGTGATGGACCGAATGTGGATCAATGTCACACACTCAACCCAGTCCAAAGATCTGGGCCCAAATCCATCATTTTTTTGCACTCCACACCACCCCGGGTTAGACAATGGCGATATGCAAATCAGCTCTGACCCTGTGCCCCATGGGAACAGTCCAGTCCGAACTACAAAAGCCATGTCCTTCCCAGAACGGAATCAAGCATCCGAGGACCGGACCGGTTTCGAGGTAACACCTCTCATCAGCCCGGCTAGCTTGACTCCAGTGGTGTGGAGTGCCTGGGACCCACGTCTGGGCATCCCCAGCGGACTTAGGGCGGAATTTGCAAAAACAACAGGTGATGGACCGAATGTGGATCAATGTCACACACTCAACCCAGTCCAAAGATCTGGGCCCAAATCCATCGTTTTTTTGCACTCCACACCACCCCGGGTTAGACAATGGCGATATGCAAATCAGCTCTGACCCTGTGCCCCATGGGAACAGTCCAGTCCGAACTACAAAAGCCATGTCCTTCCCAGAACGGAATCAAGCATCCGAGGACCGGACCGGTTTCGAGGTAACACCTCTCATCAGCCCGGCTAGCTTGACTCCAGTGGTGTGGAGTGCCTGGGACCCACGTCTGGGCATCCCCAGCGCACTTAGGGCGGAATTTGCAAAAACAACAGGTGATGGACCGAATGTGGATCAATGTCACACACTCAACCCAGTCCAAAGATCTGGGCCCAAATCCATCGTTTTTTTGCACTCCACACCACCCCGGGTTAGACAATGGCGATATGCAAATCAGCTCTGACCCTGTGCCCCATGGGAACAGTCCAGTCCGAACTACAAAAGCCATGTCCTTCCCAGAACGGAATCAAGCATCCGAGGACCGGACCGGTTTCGAGGTAACACCTCTCATCAGCCCGGCTAGCTTGACTCCAGTGGTGTGGAGTGCCTGGGACCCACGTCTGGGCATCCCCAGCGCACTTAGGGCGGAATTTGCAAAAACAACAGGTGATGGACCGAATGTGGATCAATGTCACACACTCAACACAGTCCAAAGATCTGGGCCCAAATCCATCGTTTTTTTGCACTCCACACCACCCCGGGTTAGACAATGGCGATATGCAAATCAGCTCTGACCCTGTGCCCCATGGGAACAGTCCAGTCCGAACTACAAAAGCCATGTCCTTCCCAGAACGGAATCAAGCATCCGAGTACCGGACCGGTTTCGAGGTAACACCTCTCATCAGCCCGGCTAGCTTGACTCCAGTGGTGTGGAGTGCCTGGGACCCACGTCTGGGCATCCCCAGTGCACTTAGGGCGGAATTTGCAAAAACAACAGGTGATGGACCGAATGTGGATCAATGTCACACACTCAACCCAGTCCAAAGATCTGGGCCCAAATCCATCGTTTTTTTGCACTCCACACCACCCCGGGTTAGACAATGGCGATATGCAAATCAGCTCTGACCCTGTGCCCCATGGGAACAGTCCAGTCCGAACTACAAAAGCCATGTCCTTCCCAGAACGGAATCAAGCATCCGAGGACCGGACCGGTTTCGAGGTAACACCTCTCATCAGCCCCGGTAGCTTGACTCCAGTGGTGTGGAGTGCCTGGGACCCACGTCTGGGCATCCCCAGCGCACTTAGGGCGGAATTTGCAAAAACAACAGGTGATGGACCGAATGTGGATCAATGTCACACACTCAACCCAGTCCAAAGATCTGGGCCCAAATCCATCGTTTTTTTGCACTCCACACCACCCCGGGTTAGACAATGGCGATATGCAAATCAGCTCTGACCCTGTGCCCCATGGGAACAGTCCAGTCCGAACTACAAAAGCCATGTCCTTCCCAGAACGGAATCAAGCATCCGAGGACCGGACCGGTTTCGAGGTAACACCTCTCATCAGCCCGGCTAGCTTGACTCCAGTGGTGTGGAGTGCCTGGGACCCACGTCTGGGCATCCCCAGTGCACTTAGGGCGGAATTTGCAAAAACAACAGGTGATGGACCGAATGTGGATCAATGTCACACACTCAACCCAGTCCAAAGATCTGAGCCCAAATCCATCGTTTTTTTGCACTCCACACCACCCAGGGTTAGACAATGGCGATATGCAAATCAGCTCTGACCCTGTGCCCCATGGGAACAGTCCAGTCCGAACTACAAAAGCCATGTCCTTCCCAGAACGGAATCAAGCATCCGAGGACCGGACCGGTTTCGAGGTAACACCTCTCATCAGCCCGGCTAGCTTGACTCCAGTGGTGTGGAGTGCCTGGGACCCACGTCTGGGCATCCCCAGCGCACTTAGGGCGGAATTTGCAAAAACAACAGGTGATGGACCGAATGTGGATCAATGTCACACACTCAACCCAGTCCAAAGATCTGGGCCCAAATCCATCGTTTTTTTGCACTCCACACCACCCCGGGTTAGACAATGGCGATATGCAAATCAGCTCTGACTCTGTGCCCCATGGGAACAGTCCAGTCCGAACTACAAAAGCCATGTCCTTCCCAGAACGGAATCAAGCATCCGAGGACCGGACCGGTTTCGAGGTAACACCTCTCATCAGCCCGGCTAGCTTGACTCCAGTGGTGTGGAGTGCCTGGGACCCACGTCTGGGCATCCCCAGCGCACTTAGGGCGGAATTTGCAAAAACAACAGGTGATGGACCGAATGTGGATCAATGTCACACACTCAACCCAGTCCAAAGATCTGGGCCCAAATCCATCGTTTTTTTGCACTCCACACCACCCCGGGTTAGACAATGGCGATATGCAAATCAGCTCTGACCCTGTGCCCCATGGGAACAGTCCAGTCCGAACTACAAAAGCCATGTCCTTCCCAGAACGGAATCAAGCATCCGAGGACCGGACCGGTTTCGAGGTAACACCTCTCATCAGCCCGGCTAGCTTGACTCCAGTGGTGTGGAGTGCCTGGGACCCACGTCTTGGCATCCCCAGCGCACTTAGGGCGGAATTTGCAAAAACAACAGGTGATGGACCGAATGTGGATCAATGTCACACACTCAACCCAGTCCAAAGATCTGGGCCAAATCCATCGTTTTTTTGCACTCCACACCACCCCGGGTTAGACAATGGCGATATGCAAATCAGCTCTGACCCTGTGCCCCATGGGAACAGTCCAGTCCGAACTACAAAAGCCATGTCCTTCCCAGAACGGAATCAAGCATCCGAGGACCGGACCGGTTTCGAGGTAACACCTCTCATCAGCCCGGCTAGCTTGACTCCAGTGGTGTGGAGTGCCTGGGACCCACGTCTGGGCAACCCCATCGGTCCATCACCTGTTTTGTTTGCAATTGCCGCCCTAAGTGCGCTGGGGATGCCCAGACGTGGGTCCCAGGCACTCCACACCACTGGAGTCAAGCTAGCCGGGCTGATGAGAGGTTTTACCTCGAAACCGGTCCGGTCCTCGGATGCTTGATTCCGTTCTGGGAAGGACATGGCTTTTGTAGTTTGGACTGGACTGTTCCCATGGGGCACAGGGTCAGAGCTGATTTGCATATCGCCATTGTCTAACCCAGGGTGGTGTGGAGTGCAAAAAAACGATGGATTTGGGCCCAGATCTTTGGACTGGGATGAATGTGTGACATTGATCCACATTCGGTCCATCACCTGTTTTGTTTGCAATTGCCGCCCTAAGTGCGCTGGGGATGCCCAGACGTGGGTCCCAGGCACTCCACACCACTGGAGTCAAGCTAGCCGGGCTGGTGAGCGGTGTCTCACCCGATCTGAAACTGAGCACTTTTAGTCAATATGGGAAAGATTATTTAAGACACGAACCAAATTTGAAGGACTCTACCTGCCAACGAAAACCAGTTCCATTGGAGAGCAACTACAGAGAGACTCATCTCCACGCTCCAATGCAGAAGAAGTCCCAATAGGAAAACAGAGCGGCAGCAAAATGTAAACATATCTTAGTGCGTAGCCGCTGCTTTTCGTGACAATGAGGCTCTCACCATGACACAGCAATGCTGCAGTAAATAATCTCCAAGCGCCGCACAAAGATGAAGAAAACATGAAGACAAACAGTTGAGTCGTTGAAATGTGTTCCCATAACTTATGGAAATTAAATGACAAAATGTCCGACCTACCATTGCGCATTGACACCTCAGGTCAGAGGTTGAAAGCCTCTGATGCTGTCTGCTGCTGCCACAGCGCTGTGGAATTTGCAAAAACAACAGGTGATGGACCGAATGTGGATCAATGTCACACACTCAACCCAGTCCAAAGATCTGGGCCCAAATCCATCATTTTTTTGCACTCCACACCACCCCGGGTTAGACAATGGCGATATGCAAATCAGCTCTGACCCTGTGCCCCATGGGAACAGTCCAGTCCGAACTACAAAAGCCATGTCCTTCCCAGAACGGAATCAAGCATCCGAGGACCGGACCGGTTTCGAGGTAACACCTCTCATCAGCCCGGCTAGCTTGACTCCAGTGGTGTGGAGTGCCTGGGACCCACGTCTGGGCATCCCCAGCGGACTTAGGGCGGAATTTGCAAAAACAACAGGTGATGGACCGAATGTGGATCAATGTCACACACTCAACCCAGTCCAAAGATCTGGGCCCAAATCCATCGTTTTTTTGCACTCCACACCACCCCGGGTTAGACAATGGCGATATGCAAATCAGCTCTGACCCTGTGCCCCATGGGAACAGTCCAGTCCGAACTACAAAAGCCATGTCCTTCCCAGAACGGAATCAAGCATCCGAGGACCGGACCGGTTTCGAGGTAACACCTCTCATCAGCCCGGCTAGCTTGACTCCAGTGGTGTGGAGTGCCTGGGACCCACGTCTGGGCATCCCCAGCGCACTTAGGGCGGAATTTGCAAAAACAACAGGTGATGGACCGAATGTGGATCAATGTCACACACTCAACCCAGTCCAAAGATCTGGGCCCAAATCCATCGTTTTTTTGCACTCCACACCACCCCGGGTTAGACAATGGCGATATGCAAATCAGCTCTGACCCTGTGCCCCATGGGAACAGTCCAGTCCGAACTACAAAAGCCATGTCCTTCCCAGAACGGAATCAAGCATCCGAGGACCGGACCGGTTTCGAGGTAACACCTCTCATCAGCCCGGCTAGCTTGACTCCAGTGTTGTGGAGTGCCTGGGACCCACGTCTGGGCATCCCCAGCGCACTTAGGGCGGAATTTGCAAAAACAACAGGTGATGGACCGAATGTGGATCAATGTCACACACTCAACACAGTCCAAAGATCTGGGCCCAAATCCATCGTTTTTTTGCACTCCACACCACCCCGGGTTAGACAATGGCGATATGCAAATCAGCTCTGACCC
Organism: Lissotriton vulgaris; assembly: GCF_964263255.1. NCBI lineage: Eukaryota > Metazoa > Chordata > Amphibia > Caudata > Salamandridae > Lissotriton > Lissotriton vulgaris. Next base: position 349,762,855 of record NC_141686.1, read on the forward strand.
TGTGCCCCATGGGAACAGTCCAGTCCGAACTACAAAAGCCATGTCCTTCCCAGAACGGAATCAAGCATCCGAGTACCGGACCGGTTTCGAGGTAACACCTCTCATCAGCCCGGCTAGCTTGACTCCAGTGGTGTGGAGTGCCTGGGACCCACGTCTGGGCATCCCCAGTGCACTTAGGGCGGAATTTGCAAAAACAACAGGTGATGGACCGAATGTGGATCAATGTCACACACTCAACCCAGTCCAAAGATCTGGGCCCAAATCCATCGTTTTTTTGCACTCCACACCACCCCGGGTTAGACAATGGCGATATGCAAATCAGCTCTGACCCTGTGCCCCATGGGAACAGTCCAGTCCGAACTACAAAAGCCATGTCCTTCCCAGAACGGAATCAAGCATCCGAGGACCGGACCGGTTTCGAGGTAACACCTCTCATCAGCCCCGCTAGCTTGACTCCAGTGGTGTGGAGTGCCTGGGACCCACGTCTGGGCATCCCCAGCGCACTTAGGGCGGAATTTGCAAAAACAACAGGTGATGGACCGAATGTGGATCAATGTCACACACTCAACCCAGTCCAAAGATCTGGGCCCAAATCCATCGTTTTTTTGCACTCCACACCACCCCGGGTTAGACAATGGCGATATGCAAATCAGCTCTGACCCTGTGCCCCATGGGAACAGTCCAGTCCGAACTACAAAAGCCATGTCCTTCCCAGAACGGAATCAAGCATCCGAGGACCGGACCGGTTTCGAGGTAACACCTCTCATCAGCCCGGCTAGCTTGACTCCAGTGGTGTGGAGTGCCTGGGACCCACGTCTGGGCATCCCCAGTGCACTTAGGGCGGAATTTGCAAAAACAACAGGTGATGGACCGAATGTGGATCAATGTCACACACTCAACCCAGTCCAAAGATCTGGGCCCAAATCCATCGTTTTTTTGCACTCCACACCACCCCGGGTTAGACAATGGCGATATGCAAATCAGCTCTGACCCTGTGCCCCATGGGAACAGTCCAGTCCGAACTACAAAAGCCATGTCCTTCCCAGAACGGAATCAAGCATCCGAGGACCGGACCGGTTTCGAGGTAACACCTCTCATCAGCCCGGCTAGCTTGACTCCAGTGGTGTGGAGTGCCTGGGACCCACGTCTGGGCATCCCCAGCGCACTTAGGGCGGAATTTGCAAAAACAACAGGTGATGGACCGAATGTGGATCAATGTCACACACTCAACACAGTCCAAAGATCTGGGCCCAAATCCATCGTTTTTTTGCACTCCACACCACCCCGGGTTAGACAATGGCGATATGCAAATCAGCTCTGACCCTGTGCCCCATGGGAACAGTCCAGTCCGAACTACAAAAGCCATGTCCTTCCCAGAACGGAATCAAGCATCCGAGTACCGGACCGGTTTCGAGGTAACACCTCTCATCAGCCCGGCTAGCTTGACTCCAGTGGTGTGGAGTGCCTGGGACCCACGTCTGGGCATCCCCAGTGCACTTAGGGCGGAATTTGCAAAAACAACAGGTGATGGACCGAATGTGGATCAATGTCACACACTCAACCCAGTCCAAAGATCTGGGCCCAAATCCATCGTTTTTTTGCACTCCACACCACCCCGGGTTAGACAATGGCGATATGCAAATCAGCTCTGACCCTGTGCCCCATGGGAACAGTCCAGTCCGAACTACAAAAGCCATGTCCTTCCCAGAACGGAATCAAGCATCCGAGGACCGGACCGGTTTCGAGGTAACACCTCTCATCAGCCCCGCTAGCTTGACTCCAGTGGTGTGGAGTGCCTGGGACCCACGTCTGGGCATCCCCAGCGCACTTAGGGCGGAATTTGCAAAAACAACAGGTGATGGACCGAATGTGGATCAATGTCACACACTCAACCCAGTCCAAAGATCTGGGCCCAAATCCATCGTTTTTTTGCACTCCACACCACCCCGGGTTAGACAATGGCGATATGCAAATCAGCTCTGACCCTGTGCCCCATGGGAACAGTCCAGTCCGAACTACAAAAGCCATGTCCTTCCCAGAACGGAATCAAGCATCCGAGGACCGGACCGGTTTCGAGGTAACACCTCTCATCAGCCCGGCTAGCTTGACTCCAGTGGTGTGGAGTGCCTGGGACCCACGTCTGGGCATCCCCAGTGCACTTAGGGCGGAATTTGCAAAAACAACAGGTGATGGACCGAATGTGGATCAATGTCACACACTCAACCCAGTCCAAAGATCTGAGCCCAAATCCATCGTTTTTTTGCACTCCACACCACCCAGGGTTAGACAATGGCGATATGCAAATCAGCTCTGACCCTGTGCCCCATGGGAACAGTCCAGTCCGAACTACAAAAGCCATGTCCTTCCCAGAACGGAATCAAGCATCCGAGGACCGGACCGGTTTCGAGGTAACACCTCTCATCAGCCCGGCTAGCTTGACTCCAGTGGTGTGGAGTGCCTGGGACCCACGTCTGGGCATCCCCAGCGCACTTAGGGCGGAATTTGCAAAAACAACAGGTGATGGACCGAATGTGGATCAATGTCACACACTCAACCCAGTCCAAAGATCTGGGCCCAAATCCATCGTTTTTTTGCACTCCACACCACCCCGGGTTAGACAATGGCGATATGCAAATCAGCTCTGACTCTGTGCCCCATGGGAACAGTCCAGTCCGAACTACAAAAGCCATGTCCTTCCCAGAACGGAATCAAGCATCCGAGGACCGGACCGGTTTCGAGGTAACACCTCTCATCAGCCCGGCTAGCTTGACTCCAGTGGTGTGGAGTGCCTGGGACCCACGTCTGGGCATCCCCAGCGCACTTAGGGCGGAATTTGCAAAAACAACAGGTGATGGACCGAATGTGGATCAATGTCACACACTCAACCCAGTCCAAAGATCTGGGCCCAAATCCATCGTTTTTTTGCACTCCACACCACCCCGGGTTAGACAATGGCGATATGCAAATCAGCTCTGACCCTGTGCCCCATGGGAACAGTCCAGTCCGAACTACAAAAGCCATGTCCTTCCCAGAACGGAATCAAGCATCCGAGGACCGGACCGGTTTCGAGGTAACACCTCTCATCAGCCCGGCTAGCTTGACTCCAGTGGTGTGGAGTGCCTGGGACCCACGTCTTGGCATCCCCAGCGCACTTAGGGCGGAATTTGCAAAAACAACAGGTGATGGACCGAATGTGGATCAATGTCACACACTCAACCCAGTCCAAAGATCTGGGCCAAATCCATCGTTTTTTTGCACTCCACACCACCCCGGGTTAGACAATGGCGATATGCAAATCAGCTCTGACCCTGTGCCCCATGGGAACAGTCCAGTCCGAACTACAAAAGCCATGTCCTTCCCAGAACGGAATCAAGCATCCGAGGACCGGACCGGTTTCGAGGTAACACCTCTCATCAGCCCGGCTAGCTTGACTCCAGTGGTGTGGAGTGCCTGGGACCCACGTCTGGGCAACCCCATCGGTCCATCACCTGTTTTGTTTGCAATTGCCGCCCTAAGTGCGCTGGGGATGCCCAGACGTGGGTCCCAGGCACTCCACACCACTGGAGTCAAGCTAGCCGGGCTGATGAGAGGTGTTACCTCGAAACCGGTCCGGTCCTCGGATGCTTGATTCCGTTCTGGGAAGGACATGGCTTTTGTAGTTTGGACTGGACTGTTCCCATGGGGCACAGGGTCAGAGCTGATTTGCATATCGCCATTGTCTAACCCAGGGTGGTGTGGAGTGCAAAAAAACGATGGATTTGGGCCCAGATCTTTGGACTGGGATGAATGTGTGACATTGATCCACATTCGGTCCATCACCTGTTTTGTTTGCAATTGCCGCCCTAAGTGCGCTGGGGATGCCCAGACGTGGGTCCCAGGCACTCCACACCACTGGAGTCAAGCTAGCCGGGCTGGTGAGCGGTGTCTCACCCGATCTGAAACTGAGCACTTTTAGTCAATATGGGAAAGATTATTTAAGACACGAACCAAATTTGAAGGACTCTACCTGCCAACGAAAACCAGTTCCATTGGAGAGCAACTACAGAGAGACTCATCTCCACGCTCCAATGCAGAAGAAGTCCCAATAGGAAAACAGAGCGGCAGCAAAATGTAAACATATCTTAGTGCGTAGCCGCTGCTTTTCGTGACAATGAGGCTCTCACCATGACACAGCAATGCTGCTGTAAATAATCTCCAAGCGCCGCACAAAGATGAAGAAAACATGAAGACAAACAGTTGAGTCGTTGAAATGTGTTCCCATAACTTATGGAAATTAAATGACAAAATGTCCGACCTACCATTGCGCATTGACACCTCAGGTCAGAGGTTGAAAGCCTCTGATGCTGTCTGCTGCTGCCACAGCGCTGTGGAATTTGCAAAAACAACAGGTGATGGACCGAATGTGGATCAATGTCACACACTCAACCCAGTCCAAAGATCTGGGCCCAAATCCATCATTTTTTTGCACTCCACACCACCCCGGGTTAGACAATGGCGATATGCAAATCAGCTCTGACCCTGTGCCCCATGGGAACAGTCCAGTCCGAACTACAAAAGCCATGTCCTTCCCAGAACGGAATCAAGCATCCGAGGACCGGACCGGTTTCGAGGTAACACCTCTCATCAGCCCGGCTAGCTTGACTCCAGTGGTGTGGAGTGCCTGGGACCCACGTCTGGGCATCCCCAGCGGACTTAGGGCGGAATTTGCAAAAACAACAGGTGATGGACCGAATGTGGATCAATGTCACACACTCAACCCAGTCCAAAGATCTGGGCCCAAATCCATCGTTTTTTTGCACTCCACACCACCCCGGGTTAGACAATGGCGATATGCAAATCAGCTCTGACCCTGTGCCCCATGGGAACAGTCCAGTCCGAACTACAAAAGCCATGTCCTTCCCAGAACGGAATCAAGCATCCGAGGACCGGACCGGTTTCGAGGTAACACCTCTCATCAGCCCGGCTAGCTTGACTCCAGTGGTGTGGAGTGCCTGGGACCCACGTCTGGGCATCCCCAGCGCACTTAGGGCGGAATTTGCAAAAACAACAGGTGATGGACCGAATGTGGATCAATGTCACACACTCAACCCAGTCCAAAGATCTGGGCCCAAATCCATCGTTTTTTTGCACTCCACACCACCCCGGGTTAGACAATGGCGATATGCAAATCAGCTCTGACCCTGTGCCCCATGGGAACAGTCCAGTCCGAACTACAAAAGCCATGTCCTTCCCAGAACGGAATCAAGCATCCGAGGACCGGACCGGTTTCGAGGTAACACCTCTCATCAGCCCGGCTAGCTTGACTCCAGTGGTGTGGAGTGCCTGGGACCCACGTCTGGGCATCCCCAGCGCACTTAGGGCGGAATTTGCAAAAACAACAGGTGATGGACCGAATGTGGATCAATGTCACACACTCAACACAGTCCAAAGATCTGGGCCCAAATCCATCGTTTTTTTGCACTCCACACCACCCCGGGTTAGACAATGGCGATATGCAAATCAGCTCTGACCCTGTGCCCCATGGGAACAGTCCAGTCCGAACTACAAAAGCCATGTCCTTCCCAGAACGGAATCAAGCATCCGAGTACCGGACCGGTTTCGAGGTAACACCTCTCATCAGCCCGGCTAGCTTGACTCCAGTGGTGTGGAGTGCCTGGGACCCACGTCTGGGCATCCCCAGTGCACTTAGGGCGGAATTTGCAAAAACAACAGGTGATGGACCGAATGTGGATCAATGTCACACACTCAACCCAGTCCAAAGATCTGGGCCCAAATCCATCGTTTTTTTGCACTCCACACCACCCCGGGTTAGACAATGGCGATATGCAAATCAGCTCTGACCCTGTGCCCCATGGGAACAGTCCAGTCCGAACTACAAAAGCCATGTCCTTCCCAGAACGGAATCAAGCATCCGAGGACCGGACCGGTTTCGAGGTAACACCTCTCATCAGCCCCGCTAGCTTGACTCCAGTGGTGTGGAGTGCCTGGGACCCACGTCTGGGCATCCCCAGCGCACTTAGGGCGGAATTTGCAAAAACAACAGGTGATGGACCGAATGTGGATCAATGTCACACACTCAACCCAGTCCAAAGATCTGGGCCCAAATCCATCGTTTTTTTGCACTCCACACCACCCCGGGTTAGACAATGGCGATATGCAAATCAGCTCTGACCCTGTGCCCCATGGGAACAGTCCAGTCCGAACTACAAAAGCCATGTCCTTCCCAGAACGGAATCAAGCATCCGAGGACCGGACCGGTTTCGAGGTAACACCTCTCATCAGCCCGGCTAGCTTGACTCCAGTGGTGTGGAGTGCCTGGGACCCACGTCTGGGCATCCCCAGTGCACTTAGGGCGGAATTTGCAAAAACAACAGGTGATGGACCGAATGTGGATCAATGTCACACACTCAACCCAGTCCAAAGATCTGAGCCCAAATCCATCGTTTTTTTGCACTCCACACCACCCAGGGTTAGACAATGGCGATATGCAAATCAGCTCTGACCCTGTGCCCCATGGGAACAGTCCAGTCCGAACTACAAAAGCCATGTCCTTCCCAGAACGGAATCAAGCATCCGAGGACCGGACCGGTTTCGAGGTAACACCTCTCATCAGCCCGGCTAGCTTGACTCCAGTGGTGTGGAGTGCCTGGGACCCACGTCTGGGCATCCCCAGCGCACTTAGGGCGGAATTTGCAAAAACAACAGGTGATGGACCGAATGTGGATCAATGTCACACACTCAACCCAGTCCAAAGATCTGGGCCCAAATCCATCGTTTTTTTGCACTCCACACCACCCCGGGTTAGACAATGGCGATATGCAAATCAGCTCTGACTCTGTGCCCCATGGGAACAGTCCAGTCCGAACTACAAAAGCCATGTCCTTCCCAGAACGGAATCAAGCATCCGAGGACCGGACCAGTTTCGAGGTAACACCTCTCATCAGCCCGGCTAGCTTGACTCCAGTGGTGTGGAGTGCCTGGGACCCACGTCTGGGCATCCCCAGCGCACTTAGGGCGGAATTTGCAAAAACAACAGGTGATGGACCGAATGTGGATCAATGTCACACACTCAACCCAGTCCAAAGATCTGGGCCCAAATCCATCGTTTTTTTGCACTCCACACCACCCCGGGTTAGACAATGGCGATATGCAAATCAGCTCTGACCCTGTGCCCCATGGGAACAGTCCAGTCCGAACTACAAAAGCCATGTCCTTCCCAGAACGGAATCAAGCATCCGAGGACCGGACCGGTTTCGAGGTAACACCTCTCATCAGCCCGGCTAGCTTGACTCCAGTGGTGTGGAGTGCCTGGGACCCACGTCTTGGCATCCCCAGCGCACTTAGGGCGGAATTTGCAAAAACAACAGGTGATGGACCGAATGTGGATCAATGTCACACACTCAACCCAGTCCAAAGATCTGGGCCAAATCCATCGTTTTTTTGCACTCCACACCACCCCGGGTTAGACAATGGCGATATGCAAATCAGCTCTGACCCTGTGCCCCATGGGAACAGTCCAGTCCGAACTACAAAAGCCATGTCCTTCCCAGAACGGAATCAAGCATCCGAGGACCGGACCGGTTTCGAGGTAACACCTCTCATCAGCCCGGCTAGCTTGACTCCAGTGGTGTGGAGTGCCTGGGACCCACGTCTGGGCAACCCCATCGGTCCATCACCTGTTTTGTTTGCAATTGCCGCCCTAAGTGCGCTGGGGATGCCCAGACGTGGGTCCCAGGCACTCCACACCACTGGAGTCAAGCTAGCCGGGCTGATGAGAGGTGTTACCTCGAAACCGGTCCGGTCCTCGGATGCTTGATTCCGTTCTGGGAAGGACATGGCTTTTGTAGTTTGGACTGGACTGTTCCCATGGGGCACAGGGTCAGAGCTGATTTGCATATCGCCATTGTCTAACCCAGGGTGGTGTGGAGTGCAAAAAAACGATGGATTTGGGCCCAGATCTTTGGACTGGGATGAATGTGTGACATTGATCCACATTCGGTCCATCACCTGTTTTGTTTGCAATTGCCGCCCTAAGTGCGCTGGGGATGCCCAGACGTGGGTCCCAGGCACTCCACACCACTGGAGTCAAGCTAGCCGGGCTGATGAGAGGTGTTACCTCGAAACCGGTCCGGTCCTCGGATGCTTGATTCCGTTCTGGGAAGGACATGGCTTTTGTAGTTCGGACTGGACTGTTCCCATGGGGCCCAGGGTCAGAGCTGATTTGCATATCGCCATTGTCTAACCCAGGGTGGTGTGGAGTGCAAAAAAACGATGGATTCGGGCCCAGATCTTTGGACTGGGGTGAATGTGTGACATTGATCCACATTCGGTCCATCACCTGTTTTGTTTGCAATTGCCACAGCGCTGTGAGCGCACTGAACTTTCCTCTGGCAGTTGCAGATTCTACAATGTCATCAGTGAAGAGGAGACTGCGAGGGCTGAAGGATCTCTCAGCTTCAAAACGGCAAGTGCGCACTTACCAACATCTTATTTCTGACAATTCCTTATTAACCTTTCCAGCACTTCGTGAATCCTTCGGTATCTCTAACAAATACTGCATACACTTTCATGAACTTCTGCCCAAACTATCCACTGTTATCCTACACAACACTCCTTCATCCTCTTCACCTCCCCTCCTTGCCTCTCCACCTAACTTTCAGGTTCCCCTTAAGGCCTCTGCTATTTATAAATTACTTTCTCCCTCACTTATTGACAGGCCTAAAACTAATCTTGAACTTATCTGGGAATCGGACCTCAATCAAACTTTCCCCTCACTTACCTGGGACTCTATTTGGTCCAATCTTCATTCCACCTCTCTTTCCGCTAGTACCACACAAACCCTTTATTTTTTTTATAATAGATTATTTTATACTCCCTGTGACTTGTTTAATTTTAAATTGTTAGACACTAAGAAGTGTTGGTCCTGTTCATGCACTCCTGGTGACTTTGTTCACATGTTTTTTCTTTGTCCTAAGGTCCAACTTATGTGGTCCCACATTTGGTCTACACTTAATAAGATTTTATCTACTAATGTTCCCTTTGTTATGTCTTCTGTATTCCTGGGTGGTTTGGCCCCAGTTTGGGATGTCCTACTCCATACTCGTAAATTTATTGATCTTTGCATAGCTATCGCTTATCAAATTATAACAACTAATTGGAAAGACACTACAAACGTGGTTTATAATGCTTGGTGGAATTTGCTCTGCCATCATCATAGACTAGATCGCGCATGTGCTTCTTCTATTCCATTGTTGATAAAACGTGATTTACTTTGGTCCCCTTTAACAGACTTTTTATCTAAAAGTGCCTCTTGATCTCATGTTATTGTTATATTTAGTATTACTGTTATTATTATTACTGTGAACTTCTCTGTATTTCATACCTCTTTATTTCTCTTGCCATATATTTTTCTATTGCTGTTCCCCTTCCATTCCCCCATTTTTCCCTTTCTTCCCTCTTTCTTTCTCTCTTTCTTCCCCACAAAATGAAAAGTTATAAAAGCATTTTTTCTTTGTATAGCGTTTTCCCCTTTTGGGGCCTTTCTTGTTTATTGGCACATTATTCTCCACAATTATTTTAATTCCTATTGCTCTTTATTTGTGCTATTGTACTGATGTTTTACATTGTTTTCTTCAACTCAATAAAGCTTTTCAAACTTGAAAAAAAACGGCAAGTGCGTGCTTGAGCTCGTGGCAATGTTTTGAAGTCCAAAAACAGCAGTTAGTAACAATTTGACACGAAGGACTGAGGCAACGTTAATTTTGAATAAAATAAAATGTCTCACACAGGCCGTTTTTTTATTATTTTTCCTCACAGGAGCATTTTACTAGGCAGGTTGCATTTTTCGAATTGTAGTCCCAACAGAAATCAGGCGGTTAATAAAAATTACTTGTGATAGCTTGAAGTACTAGAGATAACCACGTTGTTTAAACACAGGCTCCGTTATGGCACTACTTCAAAAATAAATACAAATGGTGTTAGCTGCATAATAAATCAAGTCTCTGAGACGAATTTAAGGTCAAGGTAGATAAGTGGTTTGCTTGTCCTGATTGCAGGAGATTACAGCTGAGTTGGCACCAAACAGATAGATAAAATTTCAACAGCAAGCAGGAAAACTTAAATTTAAAAGGAACATTAAGCGCCCTGAGCAGGCTGTCCAGGAGGTGGAGGAACTGGTGGGACTCGGGAGGGCGTTCTTTTCCTTGTGCTTATTTTAAAAGTTGCTGTGCTTTGTTTCTTGTGAGAATAAAGTTCAGAAAAAAATTGTAAGTTTCCTCACCTCCTATATTCTTGTGTCTGTAGCATGCAGGGTTTCTTCAAGACTGTCGCCAAAATGTTGTAAGTAAACTTGTAGGAATGACCGAGGTAGCCAGGAGGTATATTTTCATGTAGAGGATTTATTCATAAGAAGTTACAGGTTACAAGAAGGTCTCATGAAGATCTAAGGTAGTCCAAAGGGAAGTCCCACCAGGAGCAGCATCTTGGCTACTCAGCCCACTCTCTCCAACTGTCATTCTCCACACAAGCAGGCACACCAACATTCCAATCCCTTTCTCATCAGGCACTCCAACATTCCACACAGACACCACATTCATCCTGGCTGAGTAGCTAAGGAGAGGATGCATCAGGGGTAATCAAGTTACAACACAATGTAGTAACTTAATTACCTTAAATGCATCCTCTCCTTAGCTACTCAGCCAGGAGGAATGTGGTGTATGCGTGGAATGTTGGAATGCCTGATGAGAGAGAGATTGTAATGTTGGTGTGCCTGCTTGTGTGGAGAATGACAGTTGGAGAGAGTGGGCTGAGTAGCAAAGATGATGCTCCTGGTGGGACCTTCTTGAAACCTGTAACTTCTTATGAATAAACCCTCTACATGAAAATATACCTCCTGGCTACCTCTGGTCATCTGTATAAGTTTACTTACAACATTTTGGCGACGGTCTTGAAGAAACCCTACGTGTTATAGTCACAAGATTATAGGAGGTGAGGAAATTTACTATTTTACTGAACTTTATTCACACAAGAAACAAAGCAAAGCAACTATGGGAAATAAGAACAAGGAAAAGAACGCCCTCCCGAGTCCCACCAGTGTCCTCCACCACCTGGACAGCCTGCCCAGGGGGCTTCATGTTCCTTCATAATCTAAGTTTTTCTGCTTGCTGTGAAAATTAATTTACATGTCTGGTGCCAACCCAGCTTTAATCTCTGCAATCACGACTGGCAAACCACTAATCTATATAGATCTGGAAATCACCTCATGAGACATTAACTCAATCTATTATGCAGCTAACACCGAAGTACTGCCATAAATGTATTGGAGCATGTGACTAAACAACGTTGTTGTTTCTTGTAATTCAAGTTACCACAAGTACTTTTTTTTAATGAACTGCCTGTTTCCTTTTCGGGACTGTTTACAGTTTGAAGAGTGCAACCTGCTGTGTACGATGGTCCTGCGAGAGAAAAAATGGCATACTCGACCTATTTCCTATTGTGTGCTCTAATCGGTTTTCGCTAGCTGTGTGCACTTAATTGATACTGACGAGCTAAGTCAGGTGAGACATTTTATTTTCATTTAAAATTGGGCTTTGCCTCAGTCCTTCGTGTATATTTGTTGCCAACTGCCGTTTTTCAATTTTGAAATACTGCCGCGAGCTCAAGCACGCACATACCTTCGTCCCGTGGATGTGTTCTTGGCCTCCATAGTGACGTTGTCTGCGCTGCTTATAGGACGTCCTGCTGCTCTGGCATGCGGTGAACCACCCGGCATACCGTCAACAAGCGTGCCTCCATTTTGGATTTGGATCTGCACTGCATCTTGCTGTTCGTCTGTTTCTCAGCAGCTGTTGCGCACCAAAGTACTGTATGCCGCTGATCTTCTGGTCTCCTGCTTGGCAATCCTGTTGGGTATTATCCCGCATTAGATCATCTTCACCTGCTTTGGATCATTGTATTGAGCCTTGTCACAGGTACTGGTTTCCCGTCGGCAAATACTTTGATCCGTGTCTCTTCAAATGTTCTCGTGGGAAAAAGCCTTCACATGTTTTCTTCGAAGATCCTCTGCTTCCGTTTCGGATCGGGTGTGACACCACTCACCAGCACCTCCTTGCCTTTGTGTGGAACTGTTACTGCAGGTGATTTCGACATGTGGAACAGTTACTTCAAATGATTTCAACATATGGAACAGTTACTTTAGATGATTTCGACATTATTTATTTTGCTGTCGGAGTACTATATGTACCTATTTCTCATTTACTTACAACAAACAACTAATAATGAAATTATTAAAATATATTTAATACCCAAACTTTACCCCTTTTACAAAATAAATATAACAAAAAAAATCAAAAATTACCCAAAATATGAATCTATTAACATTAATTAACAACTATATATTAATTAAACACAAATTACTTCCCACCATTTACGCCTACAAACACCACAACACAAACTTAAAATTAATTAGACAATTACCATAATTAATTTACAAATTAATTACATTTAATTAATAACCAATTATTAATTCATAAATTTAAATTAAATTACTTCCCACCCTTTATATCTACAAACACCACAACACACACCTAAAATAAATTACATAATTACAATAATTATTTCATAAATAATTAATTGAAATGTAATATTTATTTTATTTATTTATTTAAAAGGTGTTATATAGCGCTGGCTCCACCCGGGGGTATCAGAGCGCTTTACATTGGAATGAAAATAGTTCATGGAATACAAAACAATGGTGTCCAAAAGAAGCATTCAGACATGACAGACTTGACTTAAAACAAATGCAAACAAGTAGCAATTTACAAAACAACAGGTGGAGAGAGTAATTACAAATTATTACACAGAATAAAGGAGGTGGACTAATTTTTTGTGAATAAGGAAGGTTTGTGCAAATGAGAAAAAAGGGGGGAGGGGAAGTTTTCGGAACGGGGTGGTAGGGTGGAAGAAAAGGTGAAGATGGGTAGGGAAGGGGGTGAATAGGTAGGATCGACACAGGAGGAGTGAAGAGAGGGGGAAGACGGGGTTTCAAGAAGGGGGGAGAGTATACCAGGTATGGTAATGGAAGGATTAAGGACCCCAATATTTGTTGAGCGGTGCACTTTAAGGTCTTTTTTTAAACTGGCGTATGAAGGGTTGGGTCGTAGCTCTTTAGGGAGGGCAGTCCAGATGCTGGGAGCCTTACCAGAGAAGGAGCGAGATTGCACAGCTTTCTTTTATAACATAGGGGGGACGAGGAGGAGACAGTTGGTGCTTCTCAGCGGTCAGGCACTGCCCACTTTATTGAGTTTGTTTGAAAGGTAAAGCGGGGTCTTTTGATGAAGGGCTTTGTACGTAATTCAGGCTATTTTAGTGGAGGATCTGCCTTCGATAGGAAGCCATTTAAGGGTGTTAAAAGCAGGCGAGATGTGGTCAGAGAGTTTGCAGTCAGTTGTAAGCTTGGCCGCTAGGTTGAGAACAGATTTGAGGGGGGCAAGGTGGACTTTGGGAGATCCAAAGAGAGTAGGGCGTTGCCATAGTCAATTTTCGAGAGGACTAGAGATTGGACAACAGATTTGAAATCTTCCGGCGGAATGAAAGATTTGAATTTTTTGAGATGTGGAGCATGAAAAGTGCTCCGTTTCCAGAATTGTTTATATGGGAATTGAGCGTTAACTTACTGTCAATGGTGATGCTAAGGGATTTTACTGATTCGGATAAGGAGAGCGAACATTTTAGGGCATTGAGTGGGTTGTTTTTAGGAGAGAAAAGAATGATTTCAGTTTGTTTGGTTTGGTTTGAGATGATTTGAGTAGAACAAGGTTTGTATATTAGCCAGGGCAGTGTTAAGGTGTAGGACATCTAAGTAGGATGTTATTTTATAGTACAGTTGGGTATCGTCGGCATACAGGTGATAGTTAATACCGGATTTTTTTAAGTATGAGGGTAAGGGGAGCCATAAATAAGTTGAGCAGGAGAGAAGATAGATCCTTGGGGGACACGAAGGGAGACAGGAGTGAGGCTGGAGAGACAGTTTTGGATTTTGATTTGCTGGGATCTGTGTTGGAAATATGAGGTGAGCCAGTTCAGGACAGTGCCATTAAGACCGAGACGAAGTTTAAGTGTTTTGAGTAAAGTTAAATGGTTAACTGTATCGAATGCCGCAGAGAGGTCTTGGAGAATGAGTAGGCAGGTCTCACCATTATCCTGGGCATGGTGGATGTCATCAACTTTATTTAGCAATGCAGTTTCAGTGCTGCAGCCTTTATGGAAGCCGTATTATAGGGGGTCGAGTAGGTTGTGTCAATGTGTTTATCCAATTGAAGAAGGGCTCATTTTTCAAGGGCTTTTGAAAGAATGGGGAGGTTTGGGATGGGGTGGAGATTATTAGGGTTGTTAGGGTCAGCCTTAGGGTTTTTAGGAATGGGGTTTACCTGTCCGAGTTGAAGGCAGACCGGGACGCACCCCGAGGAAAGGGAGGAGTGGATGATTTTGGTCCAATAAGGTACAATGATGTGTTTAAGGTCGGACGAGGGTAGACGGGTGGGGGTCTTTTGTGTGAGAGGACTGTTTTAATTTGGACAGGATGTTAAAGACTTCTAGTTCGGAAACGGAGTGGAAATTTTGCTGGAGGCATTATTTTTTAGCTGTATTTTGTTAGGGTAGGTTTCAGGAGGGGTTATTAAAAGTTAGTGCGGGGGGAGGCAGGGGGCAAGATCAGAGGGGAGGGTGGTGGAGTAGTAACATGGGTACATTGGGGGTTGGGAGGGATCCGAGTTAAAATGAAAGATTGGTCAATTTTAGTGGTTTTTTCGGAGAAGAAGTTAGCAATTTCTTGACATTTGTTGGCGGAGGCGGTCAAGTGGAGGGGGGAGGGGAAGGTTTGGTTTCGAACAATATTGAACAGTTCTCTGGGTCTATTTTTGGCATGGGCGAGTTGTGAACAAAAGAATGATGCCTTTTCAAAGAAAATGTGTTTCTTGAAAGTAGATCTAGTGGTTCTAAGGAGAAAGAGATTGGAGGGGGAAGGGTGTTGTCTCCAAGTTCTTTCATCCAGTCTGAGAGCACTTCTTTCATTGGTGAGGACTGAGTTAAACCATGATTTGGAAGGGATATTTTTTTGAGTTTTTCATTTGGATGGTGCCAGTTGATTTAAAACCTCGGACACAGTTTTATTATAGTGCTCAGTGAGCTCATTTGCATTAAGAGAGAGAGAGGGGTGCAACTAAGTTGAGCTTGGAGTTTGGCCTCCAGTACACCAGGGGTGATAAGATTAAGGTTTTTGGTAGAAATGTTGGTTTTGTTGTTTTTAGGTGGGGGGGCAGGTCTAAGGGGGAGGTCATGAACAGTATGAGGTGGTCAGACCAATCGACAGGGATAATGTTAGATAGGGATGCCAAATCATTGTTTGCAATGAAGGCGTCCAGAGTCGCCCCTTTAGAGTGGGTTGGGGAATGGCAGAGTTGTTTGAGGTCATTAATCTCATGAAGGTTATTGAGAAGTTTAATGGTAGGGTCCTCGTGCACGTTCCAGTGAAGGTTTGAGTCTCCTAGGAAGAGATTTTTAGAGATAGAAAGTGACAATTGTGTAAGAAAGGTCAGAAAATTTCTCAGCGAAGGGAAGAGGTTCACCCGGAGGGTGATCGATGTTGTGTAGATGTAATGGGGGAGCGTCTTGGATCTTAAGTTCCGCTCCTAGGTATTCAAAGGTTGCAAAGTCTGTGTTTTTGACTAGGGAGAGCTGGAGTTCGCTTTTAAAGATTATTGCTAATCCACCTCCTATTCTCTTTGGTCTGTCTTTTCTGATGATAGAGTAACTGGGGGCGGGGGGAAGTAAGTCAAGAATGGGTGTTGAATGATCATTGAGCCAGGTTTCCGTGAGGAAGGCGACGTCTAGATCTTCTCTAAGGATAATTACGGAAATTTTGGTCGCATATTGAACCGCCAAACTGCAGTTCACGAACATGCAGGCCAGGGCTTAGGGTTGTTTTTCTGTGGGGGGGGGGGCACGAGTGGATGGCGGAAAGTTGAGGAATGGGTCTGGGGAGCCGGGAGAGGAGGGGATTCTGTTGGTCCCTATAATAACAGGGATGTTGGAGTGAGGAACGGCCGTTTCCTTAAGTGAGGTTATTGGCAGGTAGGAGTTGCAGATGTCGGATAGGTCAGTGGTAGAGTGGTCACTTAAGGTGCGAAGAGGTCTAAGTGTACTGTTGTGTAGTGGTGTGGTTTTCCAAGGTTTGGGATTAGTGGGTTTTTGAGGACCAGTGTATGGTGAAGTGGGCCAGAAGAGGCGGGCTTTGGGGGTTAAGGGATTTGAAGTCTTTGAAATCCTCTGTAAGTCGGCGACTTCAGATACCAAGTAAGCAATATTGCAGTCAATGTTGCAAAGTGTCTGAGTTAAAAGAGTGAGATGGGACATAGTTGAGGCAGGAGGTGTTTTCTGAGTTTGTCAGGGGAGGTGTTCTGGCGTTCAGAGAGAGTGGGCGGTCTGGGGGCGATAACGGTGCTGACGTTGTGGGAGTGGGGAGGTCTGTGGGAGGAGTTCTGGCAGTCAGAGGGGGAGGTACGTGGGGAAGTACGGGATAGTTATAAGAGGTATTTGGGGCAGGAGGAGTGGAGGAGGTGTGTTTGTAGCTGGTCGGGTGGAGGCCTGGTGTTGGGAGAGGTTGAGAGGCCTGGGGGGTGGTAAGTGGGGTGCTGAAGCTGTGGGAATAGGGGAGGTCTGGGGGAGAGAAGGGTGATCTGGCAGTGTGCGGGAGGGACAGGCATGGAGAGGGGTGGGATAGTTGTAGGGGTTTGGGGACGGGATAGTAGGTGTAAGGACTGAGTGGAGAGGCAACATCAGAGTTGGAGGTGGAGGAAATTCAGAGAGGGGGTGTAGGGGCAGGAGGGGGTATGGTGGTGATAGCTAAGAGGGGAGCTTGGGGGAAGGAGAGGGGTTAGCAGTGGTGCTTGGGGTCAGAAGGTAATGGTTGTTGGAGAGCATGGGAGTTTGGGGGATGGTGAGTGAGTTTGAGATGTTTTGGGGGGTTCGGGGTTGGGTGGTGGATATGAAGTCATAGAAAAGGATATATCCTTGAGGTTAGAGATATCTAGGGGAAGAAGGGTATTTGTCGTGGAGGCAGGGGAGCGCAGGTTTGTGTCCGGGGAATAGGGAGTAGAGTTGGGAGGAGTAGGTAAGGGCAATTGGTGGGACAGAGTGTTGAAATGATGCTCAAAGATGTTGAGGTGGTGTTCAGAGGCTTGTATGAGAATATTTCCAGTTTTGAAGATGGGGATGTCCATTTCACCGGGGAAAATAGGGGAAGGAGTAGTAGATAGTTTGAAACCGTAAGGAATATTGATAGATTTAGTAACTGGGAGGTAGCGTAGGAGGGTGCTCTTTCATTTGGAGAGGCGCTTAGAATAGAAAATATAGTTGGTTATTATAGGAGACGTGAGGCTGTGGTAGTTTTTTACAATTAGGGTTTCGGGATGCCGGATTAGTTATTTATGTTAAAAAAAATTCTTAGCATTTTTAGAAAGATTGGGAGGATGGAGAATGGACCAAGAGTTGGGGCCATGTTTGGTGAGGGAGGGGTGTAGGGAGGAGAGAGCGGGGTTGGAGTGAGACGTGGGATTGGGACTAAGGTGAAGCATGATGGTCTAAAGGTTGGAGGAGATGGGGGAAAGGAGGGAGGGTGGAGTGATATAAAGCTAATAAGAGGATAACAAGGAGTTAGGGGTGGGAGGTTGAAGTAGGATGAGGGAACAGGCTAAAACACTGTAAAAAAATTGTATTGACATTAAAATATTAATTAATAATAAATGGATATATACATTTAACACTAAAAACTATCAATAAAAACAAGTATTAATTAATACAAATTAATCAATACATTTTAAATAATGAAATTACTTTCCACCCTATTCCCCCATAAGCCCAAAACCCAGCTACAGAACTAAAAGCGCAAAATTCATTTTAAACAAATTAATACATTTAATATAATTACATTTCTTCCCACCCTATTCCACAACCCGCTATGGAATTATAAGCACAACATTCATATTAAAATTCATATTAAAATTATTTTAATAATACATTTATTATAATTAAATTACCTCCCACCCTATGCCCCTATAAACCCACAACTCGCTACAGAACTAAAAGTGCAAAATGTAGATCTTTTTTTATAACTACTAAAAATATAAAAAATACAAACAATTCTTATACACAACATACATCACATGCAGATAAAATATACACTGAAATACATAACCGTAATAAAAACGATATTTTTAGCAACTGTATTTTTGCAAACGATATTGAAGACTTTGGTATTTGTAAGATAGATATTATTTACCTGAATTCGATATTCTTAACCTCTATATTTTTGCTGTCGATATTTCTGACCCACGATATTTCGAACTTGGTATTTGTGCACCTCGACATTTTGTCCTCTATATTCTGTTTCGACACCGTTAAATATAGCTTAACGATGATACAATATCTCTCCCAGTGCCTCCGCACTTGCCCAATTGATTTCCTGTTTCCAGAATTCAGAGAAATGGTCTACCTTGGGAAACATACCTGGGCCGGGACTTATGTGGAGGGGGGAGTGTCCTCTTGCTGATACTGAAAGGGGTGCCACCAAGAATGGTGGTTCGATTCCTGTGTACAGCCAACGGAGAACCCATTATGGGGAATGCTTCGATAGTACATGCATTCCAGTGTTTTAACCAAAAATTATATACCCACATGATAACACTACCCCAGGACCACAAAGACAACTTTATGGATGACATAACCCCACCATGGGCGGAGGTAGGCAAGCAGAAAATTGCACTCACCCCATCATGCTGCAGAAGGTACTGACGGCTGTATAAAGTCTGGCGGGTGGCAGGTTCCTCAACTCTAACGGGTTAAGACACGTATGAAAGGTTTGTCCTAAATTAATTTGAGTAGTGCACAATAATGTATAAATTGATACCAGATATGAAGAGAAAAACTGTCTAATTATTGATTAGAAATAGGTGCACTTTCTTGCACCAGTATTCCCTCGTTTTCAGGAGATTAGCGCACATGCACTGCTAGTCCAAAGCTGGAGAGATGTTTGGTGATGTCATAGTGTGAATGATGTGTAGTAGTACTTGTATAGCGCACGAATCGACCCATGAGGGTATCTCGGCGCTTGTACGCATACCGCTGTGGAACCCTTCCTGGCTTTTCCCTGTGAAGTGCCCACTCCTGGGCACCCCCAAGATGAAGCCTGGCATCCCAGCGCCTTTGGGGCCGGAGATTAAGCAAGCTATTGCCCAGAGTTACAGAGTGGGACCCATGATTAGAATAGGCACCGAGGCGAGAATTATCAGGTCTGAGGAAATGGAGCCCAAGACCCGCCGAGGCGGGAATTGAACCCTAGTCCCGGGCTAGGCCTCTGCATCAGGGTCTGCCGCTCTAACCATTAAGCTACACTTCTCCACTTCAATGATGCATTTCCCACAGTGACAGTGACCTATTCAGCATAAGCAGTAACAACATTTGTGGATGTGATTCAAGATACCAGTATCTTGCTGCTTTCCATAACGCAAGATTGCAGGTTGCTGATTTCTTCTGATTCAATTTACTAATTGGATCGGTAGATGTTTTGTTGATTTTATTGATCAGGATTTTGTCCCAGCATATGATAAGATAGAAGTTTAATAGGCTGTTATGTTTACATACGTAACAATACGATGTTATAGGAGATTTTAATTAGCCCTAATATAAGATGAATTTTTAATGTTACACTACTTGCTAGAACTTTATCAAATAGGTATAAAGTTAACTTGTGAGCAAATGTGCAGCGAATTGTAATGATTTCGATGTTGGAAAGTAAAGTCTTACTTGTGAGAGTCCACTGTATTTGTTGAATGATGTGAGAGAGATGATGCAATCTGTCTGTTGGCAGATTGCACTGTATGTGAGATATGGGATTTTATTTTTGTGGGAACTTTCCATGGAGTTGTTGCAGTTACCTGTGTCCATTACAGGTATAGAAATGGGATTTGTTTCAAAAATAAAAAAAAGCTTTCTTTTCATTTTTTAAGAGTAGGCAGTGGTGCGTGGCACCTCTGCCTGCTCTTAAAAATGGTTTTGCAAATATTCTCACAGAGGAATGGGTCCCCAGGGGGCCCCTTTCCATTTGCAAATGGGTTACCACCTACTTGGAGTTGGTGGAAAAAGTAATTCCATCGATTCTATCGATTTTTAAGAAACCATCGCATAAATCCCCCATCCTTACTGTACACAGTACACGGACTGACGGCCCGAAGGAATCTGCCTCAGATGCACCTGCTTCACCATCAACAATCTTAATCAACTCAAGGGACCCTTGCGACAGTTTAGTCGACGAGCAGCTCCCCTGTTTAAACAGATTTGCAATACTAGAGCACATCACTGAGGAAACTCCATCACTCCGAGTAAACAAACAATCTACCACTGGTATTAGTGACTCAGCACCAAGATGTAATTGTGGATCTAGAAACGAGGGCTTGGCTCATAAAGTTGAATCACTCCAATTGGAGGTGGCATTTCTAAAGAAAATGGTGGAGCATTTAAATCGTAGGGTTGAGCTCCTCCCCCTAGCTACCAAGCCACCATCTCAGCCTCCCCCCCTGCACCTGTTACATCAACAAGTATGTCATTGTCTGATGCTCCCCCTGGGGTGGGTGATAGGATTCAAAGTGCGCTACACAATCAAGGCAATGGCCCCTCCTCCATGGTCCCCCTCTTAGTACTGTAAGATCTTATGCTGATTCCACAAAAGCCTCGGGGGTTCCACGCACTTCTTCTAATACAGCTGTGCAGGATAGACTCGCCCTTCATGGGAACCGCAACCCCCCTGGGGATAGTTCGCCAACAGTCTATATGGTCAAAGTCCCCAAATGCTCTCCTAGGCAAGTTTTTGAAAGCAGTCAATCCGTGCACAACAAAGCAATACACTTGTTGCGCCATGTGAGGGGATGCAGGTCTATAATTCGTGAAGACATGATTAGAGTAAGGAGGATTTCATCAAGCAATTCCCAGACAGACTGCATCGAGTTGTTGCTAACCATGCCGTACTTGCCAAGAATTTATTGGCTCTGGAGTTTCGTACTTCATCTCCAGAGCACTCAGCCATACAGATTAGACATTCTCCAATTTGGTTACCATCTAGACCACGGGTACTCCTAGTACGGCGCATGGGCCAACAGCGGCCCGGCATGCCTTCCCTGGCGGCCCGCGTACCATCCAAACATCGTACCCGTGTTTTCATTTTTTTTTAAAGTGTGTCAGCAAACCCCCCCCACGCGACTCAAGAGACTCTGGTGCTCTGTGGAGGCGGGCGATTCCCACCATAGTCAGAGTGGAGCTGCAGGGGCCTAAGAGGTGAACAAAGCCTCATTAACATGTGAATGGTCTTTTAAAGACCTGTGAAGTGCTCGGGTGCGGCTGTGTTTGTGTGTGCATAAGCTGTCTCAGCCAGGGGACACACAGGAAGGGTGAGATGAAGAGGGTGACAGAGGGAGAGGGAGGAGGTAGAGGGGGAGAGAGACAGAGGCAGACAGAGGAACAGCGAGGGAGGGAGCAAGAGGCATACAGAGGGAGAGCGAGGGAGGCAGACAGAGAGAGAGCGAGGGAGAGTGAGGGAGAGCGAGGGAGAGGCAGACAGAGGGAAAGCTAGGGAGGGCGAGCGAGGAAGAGAGACAGAGGGAGAGGCAGACAGAGGGATAGCGAGGGAGAGCGCGAGCGAGGAAGGGAGACAGAGGCAGGCAGAGGGAGAGCAAGGGAGGGAGACAGAGGAAGAGCGAGGGAGGGAGACAGATGGAGAGCAAGGGAGAGGCAGAAAGAGGGAGAGCGAGGGAGAGCGCGGGAGAACGAAGGAGAGGAAGGGAGAGTAAGGGAGGGTGTTAGACGGGGACCCGGAGGGTCGGCCGAGAGCAGGGGGGAGAGGCCTCCGGTGAGGGCCTTCTCCGGCGATCGTACAGACAAGTAACTTCCCCCCCACAGATGGATGAGTTCAACACACTTTATATACGAATCTTGAGGCAAGGTGATAACGATACAGTGGAACCAGGATACGAGGATCCTGCCAATTCTAGTCTCTGTAGGGGAAAGGGGTAGCGGGACAGTCTTAGTACCGGTCCGGTACAGGTGCGGCAAGAGGGAAGCTCACAATCCTCGAACTTGGGGGTCCACAAAGATGAGCCGCGGCAGCGCCAGCAGATTAGGTCGATGATTCACAACGAGGAGGGCCGGCAGCGCCAGCAGGCTAGGACGATGGTTCACAATGAGGAGGGCCGCGGCAGCCCCAGCAGGCTAGGACGATGGTTCACAACGAGGAGGGCCGCGGCAGCGCCAGCAGGCTACGAAGATGGTGCACGACGAGAAAGGCCGCGGCAGCGCCAGCAGGCCAAGACGATGGTTTACGCTGAAGAGGGCTGCGGCAGCGCCAGCAGGCTTTGGAGATGGTTCACAAGAAAGAGCCGCGGCAGCGCCAGCAGGCCTTCAAGGATGAGTTCCTCACGGTGTCTCTCGACTCCAAGATACAACTGCCTTCCTGCTCTGGAGCTGCCCCAGTTATAGGTCTGGTCTCCTTTGATGTCCGGACCCTCACACTTGGAGGTCGGGAGGTCCGGGATGAGGGAGTCCAGACACCCAGCAGGGGGGTGGAGCCAGCGCCCGGGGAGGCCGGGGGCGATCGACACCTGGCGGAGGGGAGCCATCGACACTCCTTCTCCCATTGACTTGCCAAGTGGTCTCCTCACCCCCTAGGTGGATGGTGGTGCCTCGATGTCGGGGCCTGGCCAGGCCCAGGGTTGGGGTCGAGCCAAGGCCACGCGGCCTTGTTATGTAGTGTCCAAAGATGGCGGCTGGGCCGGGGCAGTGGTGCTGACGGGGGCCCGGGCCAGCCGATACTGGGGTGTTCGGGGGCTGGAGTTCTGTTGTGGACGGGTCGTGGGTTGCCCCAGCGGGTTGCCGGGATGGTTCTTGTCTTGGATACAGGGAGAGCAGGGGTCCGGGCCCCGCCATGCGGGGAGGGAGCGGGCCTTCCACGCGGCCTGTCCAACATGCGTCCCCCCGAGCTGAAGGCAGGGAGAGTCACCCATCCTCTTGGGTACTCTCCTCGCCGAGGCGGAAGAAGTGTGACAGGCCGTCTGCGTTGGCGTGGTCCTGGCCTGGACGATGCTCCACAGTGAAATCCATCCCCTGCAGGGAGATGGACCATCGCAACAGTTTTGGGTTCTCTCCCCGCATCTGCATCAGCCATTGCAGGGGTCAGTGATCTGTTTGCACCCGGAAGTGGGTACCGAAGAGATAGGGCCGGAGCTGCTTGAGGGCCCATACCACGGCGAAGGCCTCGCGCTCGATGGTCCTCCAGCGCTGTTCTCGGGCCAGCAGGCGTCGGCTGATGAAGGCCACTGGCTGATCGATGCCCTCGGTGTTGAGTTGAGAGAGGACGGCCCCAATGCCATGATCTGAGGCGTCCATCTGCACTATGAACTCCCGGCTGTAGTCGGGGGCCTGGAGCACGGGGGCGGTGCACATGGCGGCCTTCAGTTTCTCAAAGGCCGCTTGACAGTCCGGAGTCCAGTTGACGGTTTTGGGGTTCTTCTTGGATATGAGTTCTGTGAGGGGCCCCACAATGCTTCCATAGTCCTTCACAAACCTCCGGTAGTACTCGGTGAGCCCCAGGAAGGCTCGGACCGCGGTTTGGGTGACAGGTGGTTGCCAGGCCTGGATGGCAGCGATCTTGAGCTGGAGGGGGGCCACCAGACCGCTCCCCACTTGGTGTCCCAGGTAGGTCACGGACCCTTGGCCAATCTGGCATTTGCTGGCTTTGATGGTGAGCCCGGCCTGCCGGAGGGCGTGCAGGACCTCCCGGAGGTGGTGGAGGTGGTCTGCCCAGTGGCGACTGTATACAGCAATGTCGTCTAGATAGGCGGCGCTGAAATCTTCGAGGCCCGCCAGTACTTGGTTCACGAGTCTCTGGAAGGTAGCTGGGCGTTTTTCATGCTGAATGGCATCACCTTGAAGTGGTAGTGGCCATCCGGGGTAGAGAAGGCGGATCGCTCTTGGGCCCGGGGGTGAGGCCAATCTGCCAGTAGCCCGCTGTTAGATCGAAGATGCTCAGGTAGCGGGCGGCCCCCATGCGGTCAATCAGCTCATCCGCCCGGGGGATGGGGTGAGCGTCGGTTCTGGTAACGGCGTTCAGGCCCCGATAGTCCACACAGAACCGGAGCTCGGGGCCACGCCCGGGGCGGCAGCCTTGGGGACCAGTATGACTGGGCTGGCCCAGGGGCTGTCAGACGGCTCGATCACTCCTAGAGCCAGCATTTTGGAGACTTTGTTCTGGATGCAGGTGCGCACTCGATCTGGCACTCGGTACGCCCTGTGTCGAATAGGGGGGCTATCCCCGGTGTCCACGTCGTGAAGGCACCAGGGGGTGACCCCGGGGATGAGAGAGAACAGGTCTGCGAATTGTAGGAGGAGGTCTCGACAGTCTTGGCGTTGCTCTGGGGATAAGGTCTTGGAGAGTCTGACCCCTTCCACCAAGCCGTCCTGCTCGAGTGTCCTCAGTAGGTCAGGAAGGGGCTCGGAGTCTTCTTCCGTCCCACTATCGGTAGCCATCAGGAGGCTGAGTTCTGAGCGTACGAAGTGGGGTTTGAGTCTGTTGGCGTGGAGGACCCGGAGGGGGTTCCGGGGGGACTCCATGTCGATCAGGTAGGTGACGGGACCCTTGCGCTCTACCACCTTGAAGGGCCCTGTCCATTTGTCCTGTAGGACGCAGGGTTCAACCGGGGACATCACCCAGACCTGTTGTCCCGGTTTGAACTCGATGGAGGAGGCATGCTGATCATACCATTTCTTCATGTCCTCCTGACTGGCCTCAAGGTTGGCCTTGGCGAGTTCCCTGAATCGCCGGGTCTGGTTGCGGAGGGTCAGGAGGTACTTGTACACATCCCGAGGAGTCTTCTGGGGGGCCACCTCCCACCCTTCTTTGACCAGGCTGAGGGGACCCCGGACGGGGTGTCCATACAGGAGTTCGAATGGGCTGAAGCCCAGGGATTTCTGGGGGACTTCTCGGTAGGCGAACAGGAGGCACGGGAGCAGCACATCCCATTGGCGACGTAGGGGTTCTTCTAGGCCCATGATCATCCCCTTGAGGGTGCGGTTAAACCGCTCGACTAGTCCATTTCCTTGCGGGTGATAGGGGGTCGTGAATTTGTAGGTGACCCCGCACTGTTGCCAGAGAGACTTCATGTATTTAGAGATAAAGTTCGTGCCCCTGTCGCTGACGACCTCCCGGGGGAAGCCCACCCGAGAGAAGATCCCCATCAGGGCTCGGCCTACCACGGGCGCCGTCACGGTCCGAAGAGGGATGGCCTCGGGATAGCGGGTGGCTTGGTCCACCAGGACTAGGATGAACCGGTGCCCCTGTGCTGTTCGGGGGTCCAGGGGCCCTACAATGTCTATTCCCACCGGTTCAAACGGGGTGGTGACGATGGGGAAAGGCTGCAAGGGTGCTTTGATCTTTCGGCCGCTCTTCCCGCTGGCCTGGCAGGTTGGGCAGGCCCGGCAGTGGTTGGATACATCATTCCGCATTTTGGGCCAGTAGAAGTGGGTCACCAGGCTGCTGTACGTTTTGTCTTGCCCCATGTGTCCGGCAAGAGGCACATCGTGTGATAGGTTCAAGAGGAAGTCTCTGAAGCGGAGGGGGACCACCAGCACCTGGCTGGCCCCCAGCTCAGCAATCTTTTGCTCGCTGTAGAGCAGGTCATTGTCCCAATAAATCCAGTGGGCCCCCGAGGTGTCTCCTGCGCTCTGGGTGAGGGCTTGCTGCCGGAGTCCCTCGAGGGAAGGACAGGTTTTCTGCTCCTGTCGGAATTGTTCCTGGGTGGGGCCACCCTCTTGACGCCACTGGGCCAGTTCGGGAAGGTCCTGGAGCCGATCGAGTCCTTCTCCGCTGGGTTCCGGCGAACTGGCTTCCAGGGTGGCTCCCTCTTGGACGATCGGGGGAGGAGGCTCTGGCCATTCGGGTTCTTCGGGACAGGGGATGGCGCGGGCGGCCATGGACCGGGTTGTTACGCAGACCCACTCCGGGAGGCCCAGCATCCCCAGGTGCTCTCTTCTCTCGACGGCTGACCAGGGGGAACTTTCGAGGTCGTTCCCCAGGAGGCAGTCCACGGGGGCATCATCGCGGACAGTTACTTTCAGCATTCCGGATACTCCTCCCCACTCGAAGGGAACGCAGGCCATCCGACAGAGGCTTTCTGAGTTGTCGGCCGACCATACGGGGCAAAGGATATTTGGCAAGATCTGGTCCGGGGTCACCAGATGGCAGCGGACTGCGGTCACACTGGCCCCGGTGTCGCGGAGGGCTTCAGCCCGGTGCCCATTAATGTTGACCCACTGGCTGTACTTCTGCGTGTTGGCGGGAAGGGGTGCCCGCGGAATCAAGTCTCCTTCCCCTAGGCAGACCAGGGACATGGCGGCTGGTTCCCATTCGGGCTGGTCGGGCTCGTACTCTTCAGTGTCTTCTTGGGTTTGCTCTTCTCCCAGGGCGGCGGCAGCAACCTGGCGGGGCATAGGGCTCTGGTTCTTCGGGCAGTTGGGATCATTGGCGTAGTGGCCGGGTCGCTGGCATCGGTGGCAGGTAATGTTGGCGCGAAAACCTGGTCGCATCGGGAGGTTCCCCCTGCCGGCCGGGGGCGGGGTGTTGCTGGCGGGAGTCACTGGGACGGTGTCTCTGCCCCGACCCTGGCCTCCTCCGCCCCCTCGGGGGCGATGGAACCCTTGGGCGGCTCTGTTCTGTTCGCTGGGCCCGTTTCTGGAAACTCGGGTACTTTCCCATCGGTCAGCCTCGACGGCGAGTTGCCGTGGTTCAGTCAGTTTACTGTCAAGGAGGTGCTGCCTGAGCTCGACGAAGCAGTTGTTAGAAAGGTGCTCCCATAAAATAAGGTCAAAGAGTTGCTCGTAAGTGGTCACCTTGCTGCCCTTGATCCACCCCTCGAAGGCTCGGCTAAAGTAGTTCAGGTACTCCACCCAAGTCGTACCCGGGATCCGTTTGCAGTCGCGGAACCTCTGGCGGTACATCTCGGGCGTGAGTCCGTATCGAGTGAGGAGGGCGGCTTTCATGTGGTCGTAGGATGTCATCTGATGGTCCGGGAGTTGCAGTAGGGCGTCTCGCCCTTCGTTGACAAACCTCCCCCATAACCCGGCTCCCCAGTCGCTCCGGGGAATCCGGTGGGAGGTCATGGCTACCTCGTAGGCTTTGAACCATTGCTGGATATCCTCGTTCTGGTAATATTCTTGGGGATGTGGACCTTGGGGTCCGTAGTGACAGGGGGGCTCGGGTGCCCGGGGACCCCGAGATCTTTGTTCTGCCTCTGAATCTCTAGTTCCTTCAAGTTGCGCTCATGCTCGTAGGCTAGCTTTTTCTCTTCTAACTCTCTCTGCCTTTGTATTTCTTCTCGCTCCTCTCGGAGTCGTAAGTGTTCCAAAGTTATTTTTTGTTCCGCCAATTTGAGTTCTCCATCTAATCGAAGTCGAGCTAGTTCCAATTCGTGGAGCCTGCTCTTTTTTCGTTCTCGGGCCTCCTCTGGCGAGAGACCCGGTCTTCTTTGTTCTGTCGGCGCGGTGCTTGTTTCGGTTGTCTCGAGGCTTTGGTTTTGGGGTATGGCCGTACCCGTCTCTGCCCAAGATTCCAGGGCATGTTTGAAGTCTTCTTTCGTGCTCAGTCCTGTGGTAGCAATGCCAAATTCTATGCAGAATTGTTTTAGTTCTCTGTGGCTGTACTCTTCTAGTTTTTCCATCTGGAATTTTTCCGTTGTTCCGCTCTCTTTTGTTGTCATGGTGGTTGTGTGTCGTGGGGTGAGTTACTCTCTGTACGATTATCCGTTGGCTCGGATAGCGCCGCTGGCCACCAATGTTAGACCCGGAGGGTCGGCCGAGAGCAGGGGGGAGAGGCCTCCGGTGAGGGCCGTCTCCGGTGATCGTACAGACAAGTAACTTCCCCCCCACAGATGGACACCACACAAGGATGAGTTCAACACACTTTATATACGAATCTTGAGGCAAGGTGATAACGATACAGTGGAACCAGGATACGAGGATCCTGCCAATTCTAGTCTCTGTAGGGGAAAGGGGTAGCGGAACAGTCTTAGTACCGGTCCGGTACAGGTGCGGCAAGAGGGAAGCTCACAATCCTCGAGCTTGGGGGTCCGCAAGATGAGCCGCGGCAGCGCCAGCAGGCTAGGTCGATGGTTCACAACGAGGAGGTCCGCGGCAGCGCCAGCAGGCTAGGACGATGGTTCACAACGAGGAGGGCCGCGGCAGCGCCAGCAGGCTAGGTCGATGGTTCACAACGAGGAAGGCCGCGGCAGCGCCAGCAGGCTAGGACGATGGTTCACAACGAGGAGGGCCGCGGCAGCGCCAGCAGGCTAGGACGATGGTTCACAACGAGGAGGGCCGCGGCAACGCCAGCAGGCTACGAAGATGGTGCACGACGAGAAAGGCTGCGGCAGCGCCAGCAGGCCAAGACGATGGTTCACGCTGAAGAGGGCCGCAGCAGCGCCAGCAGGCTTTGGAGATGGTTCACAAGAAAGGGCCGCGGCAGCGCCAGCAGGCCTTCAAGGATGAGTTCCTCACGGTGTCTCTCGACTCCAAGATACAACTGCCTTCCTGCTCTGGAGCTGCCCCAGTTATAGGTCTGGTCTCCTTTGATGTCCGGACCCTCGCACTTGGAGGTCGGGAGGTCCGGGATGAGGGAGTCCAGACGCCCAGCAGGGGGGTGGAGCCATCGCCCGGGGAGGCCGGGGGCGATCGACACCTGGCGGAGGGGAGCCATCGACACTCCTTCTCCCATTGAACTGCCAAGTGGTCTCTTCACCCCCTAGGTGGTTGGTGGTGCCTCGATGTCGGGGCCTGGCCAGGCCCAGGGTTGGGGTCGAGCCGAGGCCACGCGGCCTTGTTATGTAGTGTCCAAATATGGCGGCTGGGCCGGGGCAGTGGTGCTGACGGGGGCCCGGGCCAGCCGATACTGGGGTGTTCGGGGGCTGGAGTTCTGTTGTGGATGGGTCGTGGGTTGCCCCAGCGGGTTGCCGGGATGGTTCTTGTCTTGGATACAGGGAGAGCAGGGGTCCGGGCCCCGCCATGCGGGGAGGGAGCGGGCCTTCCACGCGGCCTGTCCAACAGAGGGAGACAGAGGCCGAGGGAGGGAGGGAGAGCGAGGGAGGGAGACAGAGGGAGAGCGAGGGAGAGGCAGAGAGAGGGAGCGGGAGGGAGATCGCGGGAGAACGGCGAGAGTGAGTGAGGGAGACAGAGGTAGACAGAATGAGGGCGAGGGAGCGCGAGGGAGAGAGATCGAGGGAGAGCGAGGGAGTGAGACAGAGGGCGAGGGAGGGAAACAGAGGTAGACAGAGGGAGAGCGAGGGAGAGCGAGGGAGGGAGACAGAGGGAGAGCGAGGGAGGGAGACAGGCAGACAGAGGGAGAGCGAGGGAGAGCGAGGGAGGGAGACAGAGGGGGAGCAAGGGAGTGCGAGGGAGGAAGACAGAGGCAGATAGAGGGAGAGCGAGGGAGAGCGAGGGAGAGCTAGGGAGAGCGAGGGAGAGCGAGGGAGGGAGAGCGAGGGAGAGCAAGGGAGAGCGAGGCAGAGCGAGGGAGAGCAAGGGAGAACAAGGGAGAGCGAGGGAGAGTAAGGGAGAGCGAGGGAGGCAGACAGAGGCAGATAGAGGGAGAGTGAGGGAGAGCAAGGGAGAGCGAGGGAGAGTGAGGGAGGGAGAGCGAGGGAGAGTGAGGCAGAGCAAGGGAGAGTAAGGCAGAGCAAGGTTGAGCAAGGGAGAGCGAGGGAGAGCAAGGGAGAGTAAGGGATAGAGGGAGGCAGAAAGAGGCAGAGCGAGGGAGAGCGAGGCAGAGCGAGGGAGAGAGACAGAGGCAGACCTAGGGAGAGCAAGGGAGGGAGATAGAGGGAGAGCAAGGGAGAGGGAAGGAGACGGAAGGAGACAGAGGTGCGAGGGAGAGCGAGGGATGGGGACAGAGAAAGAGGAGGGAGGGCGAGGGAGGGAGACAGAGGGAGAGAGAGGGAGACAGAGCGAGGGAGGGAGACAGAGCGAAGGAGGGAGACAGAGCGAGGGAGGGAGATAGAGAGACAAAGGGAGGGAGACAGAGCGAGGGAGGGAGGGAGACAGAGCGAGGGAGGGAGGGAGACAGAGCGAGGGAGGGAGGGAGACAGAGCGAGGGAGTGAGAGAGGGAGACAGAGTGAGGGGGGAAGACCTCAGAGTGAGGGAGTTGTCAAACAACATGAAAGGGGAGTTCCCAATGATAAAAGTAGGGAAAAATCTCCCACACTACAAGGAACGCCCACAGAACAACTAAATAATATCAAATATTTCTTTTTATTAGCATAAAAACATTTTTTTTAATTTATCAAAAATCGTTAATGCACAATATATTTCTTTATCATGTTTTTGTATAAATTTTTCTTAGAAGAACATACATAAAAAATATATATAACATTGGCCTCAGGACACAAGGAACAATAAAAGATTGGCACACAATTCACACATTCAATCAAACCAAAATCATTCCCATACCACTACACACAATCACATTCAGACAGAGACATCCAAAGAAAGCGCTGACGCGCGTTTCGGAATAGTGCCAATACAAGCTTCCTTCATCAGGGCGCAGAGTACAGACAATGAAATTTAGCAGGGTCTCTCAAGATCCAAAAACCCAATCCTGGGTGAGTGTCCTAGTAACATTCGTGGCTGGCAGAACATATCATATTGCCGGCCTAGAAGAAGCCCTCAGCGATATCATAGAAGAGGTAGAGGGGGGTTGGCTAGGCCCTCCGAAGGTCCAAGGAATGAAGACAAGACCCAGATAGAAATCAGATAAGATGTAGAATGCACAGCAAATATTCAGATGACACGGTTCAATGGGGTCCAGAACACACATAAGTGTTTATGTATTTAGAATTGCAGCTTCAAGCAAGAAAATAGATGAGGCTCAGGTAATTGGAAAACCTGAGGGCAAGTGGGGCGCCTGAAACATACACATGAAGAATGACGGAAGTCTAGTTAGAAAGTTGATGCAGCATGGCAATATTAGCGGTCTTGAGATGGACAGAGCTCCTCTCGGATGAACAATACGGTAGCGGATCCCCCCTTCAATACACAGGCCGGAGCGAGGGAGAGTAAGGGAGAGCAAGGGAGGCAGACAGAGGTAGATAGAGGGAGAGCGAGGGCGAGCGAGGGAGAGCAAGGGAGAGCGAGGGAGAGTGAGGGAGGGAGAGCGAGGGAGAGTGAGGCAGAGCAAGGGAGAGTGAGGCAGAGCGAGGGAGAGCAAGGGAGAGCGAGGGAGAGCAAGGGAGAGTAGGGGAGAGAGAGGGTGGCAGACAGAGGCAGAGCGAGGGAGAGCGAGGGAGAGAGACAGAGGCAGACCTAGGGAGAGCAAGGGAGGGGGATAGAGGGAGAGGGAAGGAGACAGAGGTGCGAGGGAGAGTGAGGGAGGGGGAGTGAGACAGAGGAGCGAGGGAGAGGGAAGGAGACAGAGGGAGAGAGAGGAAGACAGAGCGAGGGAGGGAGACAGAGCGAGGGAGGGAGACAGAGCAAAGGAGAGAGACAGAGCGAGGGAGGGAGACAGAGAGACAAAGGGAGGGAGACAGAGCGAGGGAGGGAGGGAGACAGCGAGGGAGGGAGACAGAGCGAGGGAGTGAGAGAGTGAGACAGAGCGAGGGAGGGAGGGAGACAGAGTGAGGGAGGGAGACAGAGTGAGGGGGCAAGACCTCAGAGTGAGGGAGACCTCAGAGTGAGGGAGTGAGAAGGAGAAAGAGGGAGACAGAGGGAAGGAGGGAGAGGGAGAGGGAAGTAAAGAGAGAGCGAAGGAGAGAGAGCGTGAGGGAAATAGAGTGAGGGAGAGAGAAACAGAGTGAAGTAGAGGGAAACAGAGAGAGAGAGAGGGAAACAGAGAGAGAGAGGGAGACAGAGAGAGAGTGAGACAGTCAGAGTGAGTCAGACAGAGGGAGAGAGGGAGTGAGACAGTCAGAGTGGTTGAGACAGAGGGAGAGAGGGAGTGAGAGGGATGGAAACAGTCAGAATGAGTGAGACAGAGGGAGACGAAGACAGAGGGAGAGAGAGGTAGAGAGAGGGAGGAAGAGAGAGGGAGAGAGGGAGGGAGATAGAGAGAGTGTCAGACCTTACTATCTTGTCAAAACGACTGTTCTAATTTTTACCTTTGACTTGGACGGGAACAGAGATGCTAGGTTCCAAAACCCTCTCAGAAATACTCCAGAGGTCAACTTATACTGAGCCTCAGAACTACCCCTCGGGGAAGGGGGAATGGATAAAATAACAAACAAAGAAGAGACTGGTCCTGGGCTGGTTCCTCTAGTTCTTAGTCTGTCCCGTAGACTCTTTCTTCTATGGAACCTGTGGAATGAATAGGCAATTAACTACCAGTTCTAATCTTTCCTCTCCTACTCTATTCTTATAATGTCTTAACTTATTTTTCACCTACCCTGGTCTTCCAAGATCTACGCTCCTCTTCTCTCTTTTCTGTTTATTCTAGTTATCAGATTTATGTCAAATTAGTTGAACCTGAAATGACAAGATTGACGTTTTTTAACTTTAGTTCTTGCTTTGTCTAACTTCCTTTTTATTATCTTCTGACTCCTTTACTTACTTCACTAATTTGCCGTACTCTTAATATTCTTCTTTTCTTCTCTATTCTAGATATTCTTTTACTATGTCAGTGTTTATTCACTCCTATCTATAGAATACATAAATGCTCATTAGTTTTCCACCTAAGCTTAACCATGTGTTGATCTATTCTTACGATTTTCACTTACTCTTAAGAGTGTTTGCTGCTTCTTCCTCCTTCTCTTCTATTAGGTGTCTATTCTTTCCTGCTTTTTTTTATTACTAACCTGTTTTTATTTTTAAAACATATTTTATTGAAGGTTCATCATCACACAGCCGTATTACGATCTCAACACCCTCAATCGCTAAACATCTCTTCATTTACATCCCAACATATTCAAATATTGACCCCCCTCCCTCCCTCCCCCAAGTAGTGTGGGTATGTGGCTTCAATAGAATGCATCATGTATAGTGTAGCTGTCAGTGAAGGGTACTCAACCGAGTGAAAAAACTCTAGATGTCATTCGTGCATTCCTAGGGCTCTAGTTCTCCTCCTCTGTCTGTAGGTCTGACAAGGCCTGTACTAACGCTTCCCATGCTCTTGCGTGCTCCAAGGCCTTTTTCTGACCGGAGCGTTGGGCCTGTCTCGGCCAGACAGTACTCTCGCTCCTCGCCCATTTACTAAATTCCGCCCTCCAGTGCCTATAGGATGGTCCTACCTTCAACTTCCAATGTAGAGTGATTTCCCTCTTTGCCAGTATGAGCCCCAAATCTATAAGCTTACTCGTTAATTTCGTCTTAGGTGTATGAGGGAACCAAAGCAGCACACATGTGGCCATGTCATATGTCAGATCCCTGCTCATGACTTCATTTAAAAGCGTTCCCACTTCTATCCAATAATTCCCTATTTTTGGGCAGTCCCAGAGCATGTGTTCTAATTCCACACCCCCCTTCAAACATCTGGGGCATGCACCATCCTGCGCCTGGAAGTATCTCTGAATCTTCCCTGGCGTCAGATAGGCTCGGTGTATCACAAAGAACTGTATCAGTTGGAGCCTCGCATTTCGTGTGCCCTTCCACGCCGTTCTGATGATATGCCCCCATGCCGTGTCCGGTATCGGTCTACCCAACCCTGCCTCCCATTTCGATTTCAAAGCAGCCTTCGTGTAACATCCTGGAGTGGAGGCACGTAACTGCCTTAAAGGTCCCTGATGCCATTACCACGTACTGGCATGCCATTGTTGTCTTCGGTTCTGCTTGCCCCTCCCTCCAATGCCCCCGAATCACTGCTACCACCGCAGAATGGATCAGGAAGTCACCTGTTGGAAGGTCATATCTCTCCTGCAAAGCTCTAAAGGACAACAGCTCTCCTTCTTCGTATAGGTCCCCTACCATCTGAATTCACAATTGCTCCCAGCCCTCAAGAGCAGACCAGTCACTTCCATGAGGAAGTGCTGTCAGCATCCCCAACGGTATCTCCGGGGCGTATGGATGGAAGACTCCCGCTTTACGCTGGCTACGATTCCAACAGGACCTCAGTGTGCTTTCTTCCAGGTACAAGTCCCTGGGGAGAAGCGCCTGTTGTAGAACTATGTATGATAGTATATGCCTCTGCATCCCTGTACCTCTCATGTGGTCAGGGCCCCGGAACTCCAGCCCAATTGCCTGTGTGAGGACCTGCAGCTGCGCCGCCAAGTAATAAAGTTCGAAGTCCAGGGCTGCCAGACCCCCCTCCAGCTTCAGGCGCATCAGTTTGTCCAGTGCTATCCGCTTCCTGCCAGTTCCCCATAAAAAGCCTATGACCATCGTCCTCAGTTCCCTAAACATCACCGGCGGGATCCAAACGGGTAGCATCCGGAAGTAATAAAGTAGTCTCGGTAACACCACCATTTTAAGTAAGGCTATCCTCCCCATTACTGATAACGGAAGCGTGGCCCAGAATGCCATGTTACCCTTCAAGGCCCGTATACAACGTCCTCTGTTCCCCTCCAGGACGTCTGCGGTGTCGTGATAGATCCGGACCCCGAGATAAGTGAGGCATCTTGGTTCCCATTTTATCTCCTGGGGAAGGGTCGGGACCAACGCACCTGGCCGCACCGGAAGTAGGCTCATCTTACTCCAGTTCACTTTAAGCCCAGTAAAGTCTCCAAACCGATTCAGCATAGTGATCGCCCCTCGTAACGCCTCCCCTGTATTTTCCAGATATAATAGTAGGTCATCTGCATACAACGAGATACGATGCAGTATTGCATTACACCATAGGCCATCAAAGCTCAGTCCTCGTCTTGCCTGCACTGCTAGGGGCTCCACTGCCAAAGCAAACAGCAGGGATAGTGAACACCACTGTCGTGTTCCCCTCAGGTCCGGATACCGGTCAGATCTCAGTTTTCCCAGTCGCACCCTCGCCACTGCTGAAGTATATAGAACCTTGACCCAAGTCCCGAACAACGCACCCAGACAAAACCGTTCCAGTACCTTATGAAGTTATGTCCATTCCAGGCTGTCAAAAGCTTTTTCTATGTCTACCGAAAGCACCGCCGGTGTATCTAGATCACAGTGATTAGTGCCCATTATCCTCATGAGCCGGCGTATATTCATGGAAGTGTTCCTAGTTGGAATAAATCCAGCCTGATCTGGGTGCACGAGAGTGGTCATGTGCGGCAAGAGCCTAGTTGCTAGTATCCTACTCAGTATCTTATAATCCGTCGTCAACATGGATAACGGCCGGTACGATGTTACATCCTCCTCGTTCCTGCCTGGTTTCAAGAGGGGAATAATCAACGCTTTGCGCATGGAGGACGGCAGCTGACCCAATTCCCTAGCCTCCCTATATACTTCTAGGAGACGAGGGGCGAGCAAATCAACATACTGTGCATAGAATTCTACTGGCAGCCTATCCACTCCAGGAGTTTTATTCCGAGCCATGTGCTTAATCGCACTGCAGATCTCGTCCAACGTGACATCCTGTCCTTGTAGCTTAGCCTGCTCCTCTTCTAGGTGCGGGAGCTGGAATTCCTCCAAATAATCAGCTATTGCTTCTCCCTCCACACTTAAGCTACTCCTATACAATACCTCATAGTAGCCCAAGAACCGTGTCATGATCTCATACTGGGTATACACTACAGTGCCAGTTACTGTTTCAACAGCCAGTAATGGGCACCGCCTCGGTGTCGGATCAGCTAGCCACGCCAACAACGAATTGGCTTTATCCCCCTTCGCATGTACCCTTGCTATATACTTCTTGTAGTCAAAACTACGCAAACTCTCTACTTCTGCTGCCGCCTGTTCCTTTGCTTCAAGCAGTTGTGGGTGTAATGGTGGCTGCTCTGGTCGCCGTTGTTCCAGTGCCCTCAGCTTCTTCTCGGCTTTGTCTACATCATTTAGCAACACTTTCCTCATCCCTGCGTATTTGCTGATACATAGCCCTCAAACTACCACTTTGAAGGCGTCCCACTCTACTGCTCTAGAAGAGGCCGTTCCCTCATTTTCTGCAAAATAGTGTCCTATGCCTTCCTCTATCGCTGCCTGGCATGCCTGATCTTCTAAGGTTTCCGGGCATAAGCGCCAGGTAGGGATGGACAACCTCTCCCTCTCCCAATTAAGAGCTATCAACAAAGGGTTATGATCGGATATGGTCCTCGCTAGATATTCTGATCGTCCCACCATGGAGGCAATCAATCCTGAGCACAGAATCGCATCTATGCGAACGTGGAGCTCATGTAGGGCTGATAAAAAGGAGTAATCCCTATCCCTTGGGTGGTGCTTACAACAGATATCCACCAAACCCCACCTTTCTTGCCAGTTTAATCTACTCTGTGTGAGCCAGCGCACCGGTGAGTCCGCCAACGGAGGATGAGACCTATCAAGTTCAACATCCGTAAGTGAATTGAAATCCCCTCCTGCCAATATCGGGTTGGTCAAATAATGACCAGGGCGCCCGACAGGTGCTCGACGAAATGTGCCTGATCTGTGTTTGGTGCGTATATACTGCAAAGTGTGATGTCTCTCCCATGCAATCGGCCCTTTACCGCCACATATCTACAACCTGGGTCCACAACTTATCGTGTAGCTTGAAAAGGAACTCCAGCTTGCACTCAAATTAAGGCACCTCTCGCAAACGCCGAGTACGACTTGTAGAAAACCTGGCCCCTCCATCTACGCTGTAATGCTTGCCCCTCTGCTTTAGTGAGATGAGTTTCCTGGAGGAAGGCTATCTGGACTCCCCTCCTGACAATGTTAACCTTCTGTTCCTTTTGTTTCATAGGTTACCCTTCTTATTTGAGTGACTGAAGATTCGAAGGAAAACCTCTCCTCTACGATTGCTGGTAAGTATCAAATTATCTTATTCACTATTTATGTGTCTTATTAACTCATATTCTCATTCGATCAAGTCACTTAGCTTTTGTCTTCTTTCGGTCTTTCTCTCCTCAGGTCTCCGGTTCTCACTACGAGCTCGCGCTGATATCTGCCGATGTGTTGAATCTGTAATTCACAGGAATGCCAGTGGTGCTGAAACACTGGTCAGGTAATTTGTCAAACAAAACAAGTTAAATCGTTTTTTCTCAATTCTGTATTCAAGACTCGCTGCTATTCGTTAACTTAACCTCTCTACGAGTGGGCCTTAAATGATAACTCCGACTAAACTAGGAACGTAGTGAAATGGCTGCTTAACCCGGTTGATTCTCTGGTGAAGTGCGCACTTTCCCTCACGTTCGTGCTTCCACATCGATCACCAAGCAGCTGTGGTCTAAACACTAGACCGCGACTTGGATATTGAAATCGGCAGCCATCTTGGAACGCCGATTTCGAACGAGAACCGTCCAGGAATGTTTTTCTGGCAGTACTTTGCTCGTTTTATTCAAATTGGAGTGGACTGTTACCAAAATCTGAGTTGGGGTCCTGACAGTACCCCTCAACAAAGGAGGTCCTGTCACCCTTGGTTTAGCAGGGAATCACTGATGAAAGGACCTTACCAACCTGGGAGCATGAACATTGGTGTCTAATTTCCAAGATCGTTCTTCTGGTCCATAACCTTTCCAATCTACTAAGTAGAATAGTTTTCCTTTTGATCTCTTTGAATCTAAAATCTCTTTGGCTTCAAATTCTGTTCCAGTTTCCAAGATGATTGGCTTTGGGGGCAAGGTTCTTCGCAATTCTGCAGATGCCTTCTTTAACAATGAAACATGGAAAACTGGATACATTCTCAACTTGGCAGGTAGCTTTAATCGATAAGTGACTTGAGACATCTTATCTTCGATTGGATATGGTCCAATAAACCTGGATTGGAATTTCCTATTTCCCTTTAACCTAAGGTTCTTCGTGCTTAACCAAACATGACGCCCTTTTGTCTAAAGGAGGGCCCTGGCCCTCTCGTCTCTTTTTATCTGCCTCACTCTGCTTATTTACCCTTTATATTTCTTTTTGCCTGTTCTAGATTCTTTATTGCACTTTGATGAACTTGTTCTAAATGAGAGACTACCTCCTTGACTGCTGGAACCATAAGATCAGTTTGTTTAATTGTCGAATTCGGGTGTCTACCATAGCTGATGTAAAATGGAGAATAACCAGTGGAGACATTTCTTTCATTATTGTGGGAAAACTCAGCTGCCCACAGATTATCCAACCAATCTCCATCTTACTTCAAGAGGAATAGTCTCAAATAAGGTTCTAACTCCTGATTGACTCTCTCTGTCTGTCCATCTGTTTCTGGATGATAACTGGTAGAGAATCTGACCTTTGTACCTAACCCTTCCATAAAGGCCTTCCAGAAATAGGATATAAATTGGGGTCCTCTGTCTGAGATAACAATCATAGGGATTCTGTGTATCTTCACTATTTGTGTGCTGAAAATAGTTGCTAGTTTCTTAGCAGTGGGAACTCCTTTGAAAGCCGTGAAATGCGCCATCTTTGAAAAAGTGTCCACAACCACTACAATGGTGTTAAAACCCTGACTAAGTGGTAAATCTACAATGAGGTCAAGTGTTATGGTGTGCCAAGGGTAGGGTGGCGTTGGTAAAGGTTGAAGTAACCCTCTTTGAATAAAACTAATTCCCTTGGGACATATACAGGAGAAGCTAAGTCTTAGCTATAACACAACTAAGGATAAAATCACGAACTAATACAATTCAAAACATAAAGTACATATCAATTTATTGAAAAGACAGAAATAAAAACAGTTTTTTGGAATATTGGAATTTTGGAATTTTCATTTATCAAAGACTTTACTTGGCAAGGAAGATATCATCTCTGCACTAAATATTATTGGACATTGTACCGGATGGGTGAATTGTAAACCTAATTATTAATTTTGTTGAGCTCAGAGAGATACTGTTTTGATTGCGTAACTCCCTGGAGATCCGGGGTTTCTAGGGTCACTGTTGGTAACCAGTACCTTTCTCTCTTGGAGTTCACTTCTTTGATTTGTTGAATCTGTTAATTATTTCTATACTTAGAGCTGTGCGCCTGACCTTTGACTTGGTTGCCATATCAATCAGTTCTGATCTATGAACTCCTTCAGAATGTCATTGATAAAGTGCTGGAAGGCAGCTGGGGCGTTACATAGACTGTAAGGCATGACTATTCAAATAACTCATATCTCGTCCTGAAGGCTGTTTTCCACTCATCACCTTTGCGCATCCGCACCAGGTGATATGCCCCTCTGAAGTCTAACTTGGTGTAAATTTGGGCCCCTTTTACTTGATCCAATAAGACGGAAATAAGGGGTAATGGATATGGATTCTTCTTTGTGATTTTGTTGATCGCTCGATAATCGATACAGTTCTCAATTCTCCTTCTTTCTTTGGCACCCAAAACAGAGGCGAGGATACTGGGGACTGTGAGGGTCGAATGAACCCATTGGTCAAGTATTTATCCAAATACTCTTTTAAATGATGGTACTCCTTTTCCGTCAATGCATAGACACGACTGCACGGTAAATTTGAGCCAGGTTCTATATCGATCTTACAATCATATACCCGATGAGGGGGAAGTTGTTCAGCTTCCATCTCGTTGAATACATCTTCAAAATCTTTGTAATCCTCGGGTATTGCTTGTGCATTGATGATACACACTGTAGCTTCAGCCAAACACAAGGAATGAGCTGGGTGCCATCTTGAATCTTTTCTTTTTCTCTGAAACAGTTTTCTAGGCAGTAATTGGAATCCATTGCGATCGTTCTAGTGCTCCAATTGATAGTTGGATTGTGTTCTGTAAGCCATGGAAGACCCAGAATCAGCTGAAACTGAGTTGCATCAATTAAATTAAATTGAATCTTTTCTTCATGCCTATTGTTTGAAATCAATTGTACTTGTTCCGTATGACTCACAATAGGCCCAGAAGAAAAGTTTGTCCCATCTATGGCTCAGACCGGCTCGCTCCTAAATTTCTTTATTGCTTGTATTCCTACCTTATCCGCAAATTTCAAATCACAAAATGTTCCTGTGGCTTTGAGTCAATCATTACTGAAACCTTTGTCAGGGTTATGTGTCGGAACTTAACTTGCATGGACAAGATTAGATGTGGAGCCGAAGATTGCAAAGTGTTGGCTATTTGATGCTCTCATGGAGTTGTCTTTTGATTCACACCCACCTGTTCAACTCCTTCCACAGGTGGTGCAATTAATTTTCCTTCGGCTTGAAATTTGCCTTCGGCTTCTTCGGACAATTCCTAACAAAATGTCCTCCGGAACCGCAGTACATGCACAAATTGTTTGTCCTCCTTTTCTCTTTCTCTTCTTTCGACAAAGGGCCTCTTATTGTCCCAATTTGCATGGGCTCTAAACCTTGTTGTCCTTCAGTGTTCCTACTACTGTCTGGTCAAACTCTATCGAATCTTGGTACCACTACTCTAAATTCTATTCTTTTCTCGCCTTTCCTTTCTCCTTGGCGGAAATGAATCTCTAGTACTAGATCCACCAACGCAGAAATCTCTGTAGGTCTGTTCGGTATCTGAGCTAACACATCCTTGAGCTCATCTTTTAATCCACGGTAAAAGACTGCTGCTCTCTTACTCTCGGGCCAGTCTGTCTCCACCACTATTTTATTGAACTGCGCCAAGTAGGAGACTAGATCTCGGTTTCCTTGTCGTAATTCAAGCAGTTCATTGTCAACTGCTTGGGAGATTCTTAGTCGATCAAATATTCGAAGAAATTCTTGTTTAAACTCTTCATAATTTCGCAACAAAGGATCATCTCTGGAAATCAAAGGCATAGCCCTCGAAGCTGCGTCCCCACTTAAATATGACAACACAAAGGCCACTCTAGATTGCGCGTCAGGGAAAATTGAAGGGCGGCACATGTAATGTAAAGAACATTATGTAATGAATATTTGGGCCTTTTGCGGATCTCCACTAAAACGTTCTGGGGGAGCTCAGGGAATCACTGGGGACAAGGAATGGATTACTTGTGTGGTCATCCTATTTGAACCTTCCAATGTATGGTCTAAGGTATCTCATCCTGAACTAAATGGTTGTCTCAACCTCTGCGCAATTTCTGCAGTTTCTTTTTTTCGAGAGTTCACTACTTCCTGCCTAAGAGTTTGATTCTCTTCTCAGACCGCGACCAATTCTTTCTGAATTGTATCTAAGACTGTTCCTAACGTCTGCAAATTTATTCCCTCCACCATCTCTGTTCGGGTGCTAAGTGCAACGTGGGTACTTCACTCTGTCAGACCTTACTATCTTGCCAAAACGACTGTTCTAATTCTTACCTTTGACTTGCACGGGAACAGAGATGCTAGGTCCCAAAACCCTCTCAGGAATACTCCAGAGGTCAACTTATACTGAGTCTCAGAACTACTCCCTCGGGGCAAGGGGGAATGGATAAAATAACAAACAAAGAAGAGACTGGTCCTGGGCTGGTTCCTCTAGTTCTTAGTCTGTCCCGCAGACTTCTTTCTTCTATGGAATCAGTGGAACGAATAGGCAATTAACTACCAGTTCTAATCTTTCCTCTCCTACTCTCTTCTTATAATGTCTTAACTTATTGTTCACCTACCCTGGTCTTCCAAGATCTATGCTCCTCTTCTGTCTTTTCTGTTTATTCTAGTTATCAGATTTATGTCAAATTAGTTGAACCTGAAATGACAAGATTGTTGTTTTATAACTTTAGTTCTTACTTTGTCTTACTTCCTATTTATTATCTTCTGACTCCTTTACTTACTTCCCCTTTTGCCGTACTCTTATTATTCTTCTTTTCTTCACTGTTCTAGATATTTTTTTCCTATGTCCGTGTTTACTCACTCCTATCTATAGAATACATAAATGCTCATTAGTTTTCCACCTAAGCTTAACCATGTATTTCTCTATTCTTAAGTTTTTCACTTACTCTTAAGCGTGTTTGCTGCTTATTACTCCTTCTCTTCTATTAGGCGTATATTCTTTCCTGCTTTCTTTAATGTTAACCTTCTGTTCCTTTTGTTTCATAGGTTACCCTTCTTATTTGACTGACTGAAGATTCAAAGGAAAACCTCTCCTCTACGATTGCTGGTAAGTATCGAATTATCTTATTCACTAATTATGTGTCTTATTAACTCATATTCTCATTCTCTCAAATCACTTAGCTTTTGTCTTCTTTCGATGTTTCTCTCCTCAGATCTCCGGTTCTCACTACAAGCTCGCGCTGATATCTGCCGCTGTGTTGAATCCGTAATTCACAGGAATGCTGGTGGTGCGGAAACACTGGTCAGGTAATTCTTAAAAACGAGTTAAATACTTTTTTCTCAATTCTGTATTCAAGACTCTCTGCTATTCATTACCTTAACCTCGCTACAAGAGGGCCTTAAAAGATAACTCTGACTAAACTAGGAACGTAGTGAAATGGCTGCTTAACCTGGTTGATTCTCTGGTGAAGTGCGCACTTTCCCTCACGTTCGCTCTTCACATCGATCTTCGAGCAGCTGCGGTCTAAAGACTAGACCGCCACTTGGATATCGAAATCGGCGGCCATCTTGAATGCCGATTTCGAACGAGAACCATCCAGGAATGTTTTTCTGGCAGTACTTCGCTCGTTTTAGTCAAACCGAAGCGGACTGTTGCTAAAATCTGAGTTGGGGTACTGACAGAGAGAGAGACTGAAAAAGAATGAGAGAGAGAGATGTGTGTATGCCGGGTCTGGTGGCTCAGAGGACAAAGGCGTCCACAGGAGGGACCAGTGATCAACCTCCTGGTACCAGTTTTTTGTTGTTGCTCTAGCCCTGCCCCCTCCCCCACTGACCCCACCCCCACCGGTGCGGGCCTCGGACACAAACCACACTGTAAATTTGGCCCCCGAGAGAATGTTTTTGAGTACCCATGATCTAGACAGTCACAGCATGATGTGCCAGGGAGACTGGGAGGTGGGTCCGGCCTAAACGCAATTGACTGACTAAATGGGGGTTTAATTCAGAATACCTTTATCATTCCGGTAGGAACCGGATGCAGGGAGTTTAATTCTATCCCTAGCTTCCCCCATATAGAAGGATCAAAGAGCGAGAGACCTATTGCTGACCAGGCACGGGCCCTCGCCTGTACCTTAAAGCCCCCGCGGATGGGTCCAATTTGAAAGTCCTCGAATTTCTTTCCTGGAATATAGCGGGGCTTCAGAAGAAACTACTCCTCCCTGACTGGAATGAGTTCATCGAAAAGTTCGATGTGTGCCGATTCCAGGAAACTTGGAGCCTAACGCCTCTATACAAACCTGGCTTCACCACGTATTTTATTCCAGTAATAAGTTCAGGCAAGGTTCGTCCCTCTGGGGGATTGCACATCTGGATTAATATGTCGCTAAATTCGTCGATCATCACACACACCTCCTCGTCACGAGACATTCTTCATCTGACCATTAGTGAGCCAGCTAATAGCACAACTGTTGAGCTATTTAATATATATGCTAGAGGTTCTCCTGGCGCCCAAACATCAGCAACCATAGCAGCACTGGAGTGGGAGTTATCCCACACTCTGCCTCATTTAACCACCATAGTAGCCGGGGACTTCAACTGCACATTTGAACCTCTGAGCGGGAAGGACTTCTTGGGAACAAACGAAGAAGATGCTAAATGGGCTATTCCGGCCCTTACTATTGCTCCTATCAAGAAGTGGTCACAGAGGGCTATCCAAATTAATGCCCTAACCCTGGAATACAATTTAAGAGCAGTAAACGGAAGGACATGCTCGGACCAGAGCGGGGCAAATACTTTTAACAGGATGAGTTCTCCGTCCCTAATAGATTACATACTTGTAGATGTGCGATTATGGGGGCATCCTAGATATGGTTGTCAAACATTCTCTGGATAGCGACCATAATCCTTTATGTATGCAAATCAATAACGATTGTTCACCCTCCGGGACAAAGGCACCAACCCCTTCTCTAATGTCGGCAAGAGAGGTAACCCCCTCCAACTGCAATAGACGCCTTAAATGGCACAAATTATCTCAGCAACAATGTAAACTCCAAAACATTATGGTACTTCTTGATTTAAAGATTAAGGAGCTTGAAACGATCCACTGTGAAGCAGAGAACTTACCTTCTTTTCCTCTGTTTTATCGAGTAACTCTAGATAAGATTGGCTCCTTTTTTATCATAGATGGGAACAGGGAACGAAAGAGATGTTCAGCAAGGCCCACAAACCCATGGTACTCACCGGCTTGTAGGGAGAAGAGGCAGGCCTTAGTGTTAGCTGTCAGAAAGAAAGACTCCCTGGCAATCATAGCAGCAAGAAAGGCGTACTCCAGGGCATTAGAGGAGGCAAAACAAAATTGGGATGAGGCACACTGGCAGGAGCTTCAACATGCCTCCAAACAAAAGAACTCTACCCTATTCTGGGAGCTAATTAATAGTGGGAAAAGAAAGGGATCTGACCCATCCAGAACCACATTA
Organism: Lissotriton vulgaris; assembly: GCF_964263255.1. Classification (NCBI taxonomy): domain Eukaryota; kingdom Metazoa; phylum Chordata; class Amphibia; order Caudata; family Salamandridae; genus Lissotriton; species Lissotriton vulgaris. The sequence goes on from NC_141686.1 coordinate 349,807,344, forward strand.
CAGGGCAACAATGGCAGGATCACTTCTCCAACCTTTATTCGGGAGACGAAGGCCCCCTGTGCTCCCAGACTGAGATTCACACAACTACCCCTGATTCCTCCTTGCTACCTGACTGTTTTGATCTATATGAGGTGGACCTAGCAATAAGCTGCATCTCTCCGGGTAAACCTGCCGGACCTGACGGCCTTCCAGGTGATTTGCATCTCCATGACCCGAAGCCTTGGGCTCTTTTTATTTTACTGTTAATGAATTTGATAGATGGGGGGTCTGGTGTCCCTGAGTCATGGAAAGGGGCGGAGGTTGTACCAATTTACAAAAAGGGAAATAGGGAGGACCCTGCCAACTACAGGCCGATTAGTTTAATCGATGTGATTCAGAAGGTGGTTGGCAGGGTGCTCCTTATGAGGCTGAGGTCCTGGATGGAGGACGGGAATATCCTCTCGCACTATCAAGCAGGCTTTAGACAGAAGGTGGGCACGATAGACCAGGTCTTCAGATTTTTCATGATCCACTGGAAAGCAGTGGTGATTGGGAAAGGTAGTTTGTATTTGGCGTTTATAGATTTGAAGACCGCATTCGATCTCGTGCCATGCGCCAAGCTTTGGCAGGTCCTGCATGAACTGGGTATCTCCCCTCAGATTCTCAATTTTATCAACTTTGCCAGAATAAGGTGGGGCTCTCAGGGGCAGCTGACTGAGAGGGTCGTGGTGAACAGGGGGTTGCGCCAGGGTTGCGTCCTGGCCCGACCCTGTTCTCTTTATTTATGAACGGGGTGGTAGATCATCTTAAAGAGGGTACCAGCTGACGTTTCAATTATGGCCTGGGAGAAAACCCCCACCCTCCTGTTGACGACACCCTCCTGATTTCCAAAACACCGGGCGGCCTTCAGAAACTTTTAAACAGGTTTAGCCTTTTTTGTGACTCTCGGGGTTGACAATAAATACAAGCAAAACAATGTTAATTATAATCAGCCCAACGAAACGCTTCAGAAACGGCATGACCCTTAATGACGTTCCACTTGACACCATTGAGTCTTTAGACTATCTGGGAATCCGGGACGTAAAAGGGATGAAATGGAGCTCCACATGGCCAAGATGCTCGTTAGCCATAAACGGGTGTCCGGGGCTATCATAAGAGAGCAGCATCTCTCTGTAAGCAGGCCATTTGCCCCCGCCATTGTGGTCTATGATGGTAAAGCGCTACCCTCGGCCCTATACGGGGCCGAATTATGGGGCATCGAGAACACCACTGAACTGGCAAGATCTGAAAATAAGTTCTTTAGGGATCTCGTCTCTCTTCCAACCTCCACACCGCCCCTATACCAGGACTTGGGAAGACGTTCCATCAAGGATATTGTACGTCTGCGCCCCCAACTATTTTGGGCACGCATAAGAAGGACCCCTGAGCTGTCCAATTATGCTGCTGCCCTAGCGAATTGATAATAGCTGACATAGGAAATAGGATCAAATGGATCCCCAACCTCAGACAGCTTTGAATTGATATTGGGTTTGGGGAGGCTTGGGCTAGTCAGACTCCACCATCCAAGCAGGACCTAAAAAGTGCCTCCTGGCAATGGGTACAGGAAGAAGATATATGCAATCCCAAAATGGGGAAACTCACTGAGATGGTCCTTGAGCATAAACCCATTTGCAAATTAGAATCCGTTCTTGATTTTGTTCAAACACCCAGAGATGGGGCACTTTATCTGAAAATGAGATTAGGGACTCTCCCGCTAAACGAGGTGACAGCAACCTGGAACCGGCATAAATCTCCATCTGTTCCCTGCCCAGGCTGTGCAGCCCCAAATGAGTCCATTGCCCATTTCTTCTTTGCGTGCCCGGGGTACAGGATGGCTAGAGCCAAGTGGCTCAAACCAGTCTGTAAAATGCTTGGCTCCAAGAACTACTGGGTGGCGTTGCGCATCTTAAAGACTGACACCTCCTCCCTTACTCTGGTCTGTGGTGTGGCTACATTTTTGGGTTGCGCAAGGCTAACAAGAACAAAGCTCTTAGCGAGAAATAGCTGCCCGGCAGCCCATGCACGTCACTTGATGTACTTACCTTGATCATTGTTTTCTATGTTTTTTTATGGAACTTTTTAACCTAATTTTAATTGTAAATATATGATGTATAGTTGGTCTTATCTATTACATAGCATATATGTTTTATATATATGAATTTTGGATGTATATGCTTTTATGATAAATTTGATTGAATAAATCTTATTACTACTGTTAAATGGGTTACCACCTACTTGAAGTAGGTGGAAAAATGTTGATGTTTTGCAACCTTACATCGGTTGCAAAACCTTCACCATACCACTGCGATTCGGTATTAGGAATGGACGCACTAAACACGCCCCTTACTAATACCAAATCGCAAAACCAATTTGCAATTCAGTGATAGATTACTAAATTTCAAATTGGGCCTTTGTACATTAAAAATTGTTATTTGGAGGATGCAATCGTATTCTGTGATTGGGGAAGTTTGCGACCTCACAAAAGGTTTGTACACCGGGGCCCTCAGTGGTTACACAAGCAGCTCTTCTGTTTAAAGGTTCATTGTCATACACATGGTTAACTTGAAAAGAATGTAAGATCGTATGAGACACACTGATATGAAACCGACATGGCCATTCCTGTCCTACACTGGCTGCTGCCCTACACAAAGAATGAGACTGCATTTGCATTCCTGGGGAAAGTAGCCACCTCCGGCATAAATTATCTCGGATGGAAGCAGCTACTATTGGCCAGTCAAAGGCCGGAACATTGCATGGTCCATAACTGGACCATTGTTCTTCTTTGGCTGAGAGCCTGAATTATTGTGAGCGACCATGAGAAACGTATTCAGTTAAATCAGGACCGCTGTTGTATTTACTGTTGTCAATTGTTGAATTTGCTCTTGTTAATGTGACTAACTAAAGTTAACTTACAGTATTTACCTTTCTCCTGTCATTATAGTTCTCTAGAGTTCTTCCGGAGGACATCTAATTGTTTGAAAGGCAACTAACCTCTGCATTAAGGGCAGAACATTCTGCAAAATCTAGACTCCTTAATAATTTGGCCGCAAGATAAGACCAACCAGAGCCCGTGGGCATGTCCCTGCCCCCAATGCTTAACACATTGGGAATGTTCCATCAATATTCCAATCAGTGTTGGGCACATTTAAACTGAATCTCCCACTCAGCCAGCCAAATTCAACTCCAGAAATTGACTCTAAGTTGGTAAAACTGAAGCATTGTGCTGATTCAAAATAGACAAAATAAGAGCAAACTAGGGAATTTGAAGACTCTCTGAGACCACTACCATCTTACGCAAAGGCAAGATTTGAGAGACATTGGTGTGACACAATTTGCAACAGCAACAAACCGGATAGAGATACCAAGCTACGGTTCACCCAACATAACCCTCTGCAGACCAAAGTTCACAAGTGTTGCGATGATTCACTGTCCAATATTGCCTACAGCATGAGACAAAAAAAAAAAAAAATCAAACCCTGTGAAAAAGCCTGAGCTTGTAGTGGTAGATTCGCCGCCCACCTCAACAAAGAATCTATTGCCTTAGGCAAACAAATCTGCAAATACAATGGCAACATGCAACAGACAGAAAGTCAAGGACACTAGCCACACAATGAAAAATTGAAAAAAACATTTGTTATATATTTAAAGAAACAATCACATTCATACACGGATCATGTTGAAAGCTGTGATCCAACATCTTCAGAGGAGCGTGATAGTGGATCACCCCAAGCCCCACCCACCTCCATCAAGATCTACTGGTTGAGATGGAAAAAACATTAACTTTAATCATGAACACAACCAACAAGACCCCATAATGGGGAATAAGAGCCAAAGCAACAGAAAGAAGAGTGACAGGGACCTCCTGTAACTAAACCCATTCCAATCTGTCAGGTACTGCAAGGCATCCTTTTTATAAGACGCAAGAAAACTACAAAAACAGTGCAAAACATCTCCATCAAAACACCCCAGCTCTACTCCCACTCTATCAGTCCATCAAATTGCGCTACCTTAATCTGTGGAAGAGCCCTCTCCTCATCCCCTGCACATGGATAGGCCTCGCTTGTGCATGTCCTCAAGCTTCTTGAGGGAAGGAGTACCTCAAGCACCCAGCAAGATTAGCACACCAAACCTTTTTGCTCTGGCAGCTCCAAATTGTCGTTTCCATTCTCCACTATCCTGCCAGTGGTTTCCTTTTTTGCCTCACACAAGGGCCAGGCCACTATTGTCCCTAGTGCATTCTTCATTGCTCCCATATGCTTTCCCTCTTATAGGGGCGGCCCCTCCACTCATAGACCTGCTGTTCCACCAACATGCACCCATCCATGTCTGTTTACCCAGGTTCAAATATTGAGGCATATCAGATCCTTATTTCTTGCCCACATTCCTTTTTGCTGTTGTCAGCCCCATGGTGGTGAGAGTTCTGTGTGTGTGGGGTGTGTTCAAACTCTCCAAATGTTGTACCTCTAGCCTGGGAGACAGTTTTCCCTGGGATCCAGTGACATCGCTCTGGCACGCCCATGCAGCCTTCAGTAGCCAGTTAGCCTTTGGCAGCCCCGTTGTGCGTGAAGAAAGGTTCCCAATCAGCTGCATCCTCTGGCCTTCGCGACCTATGCTCCCACCACTATGTGAGTCGACATAGCATGGTTTGTCTGGAACTAGAAAAAGACCTCCATCTCAGCCACCTGGCAGTCTTCCCCAAGGACAACTCTAGTTTATCAGCCTCCCATCTTGGCACAAGCTCCCAATTTTCGGATACATGTCTAGTCCCATCCCTCAGATCTATGCGTTTTCTTCACTTCAGTCTGTGTCACACTGTCCCATATCAGGGTTTGATTCACTATTTACTTCTCCCATACAGTTATCCAGTGGTCTCCTTCTGTGATCGAATCATGGACTTGGTATGACACTTTAGTTCTGCCATTGTCTTGGGTCCAAACAAAACTGTTGGGTAGGCCCTATATCCCAGAATCACTGTATCTACTTTTAGGAATCTCTCATTGCAATGCAGAATATTATTCCTAGCTATCCAGTAGCGCAATTCCACTGTCGTAGACTCCCCTCGTGAGTTTGGCAAGGCTGTTGGCGAGTCCCATCCATCACGCAGTAGCATTGGGATTTCTGCCTCCAGCTTTACTTTTTCTCTTTGTTTTCACAGATTAGGATAAAACAGTGTGGACCATAAGTCAAAGTGAATACAAAACCCTTCCAACATCAATTTCTGCCCACACTCCTCTGACCCTCCCCCACTCTTCGCCCTCCCGTTCCCACTCAGGAGAACTGCATGGATATGACTCCCTCGGCTGTGAAACTCAGGAGTTACTAAGGATAGCATGCGTCATTTGTTCATGGCCACAAGTGAAACATCCTAGAAAAGGTCAAGAGTATATTCTCGAAAAATGAGCAGATCTAATGTATTTACTTCTCACATTAACAATGTCTTTTAGGTGGGCGGACCCCTGCTTAACTCTAATGCTGCTGGGGCAGACACCAGGTGCTTCCCGTGGTGCTCTTACTCGATGTGCCTAGATTAAGGGCATCTTATGTGGTGGGCCCTCTTTGAGTGCAATTTGGCAAAGAGACTTATGCTACAGGATGATGCCATCACATTCCTCTGTTCCGAAACATTCCGGATCAGCACATTATCTCACCGTGATGCATTTTACGAATCTTTCAATTTTCCCAGAGCGCCTTGATTTCTTCAACCTTATTAGATAGGGAACCCAGTATGTTCTTGACCTCTTTGCTCATGGCAAGTATGTAATCTTCATTGTTTGCCACAAGGTCACCCATGCCTCTATTTCATAAGTCACTCACGACTTTGACCTTATAACCACTCTTTCCAACAAGTCAAGTAGGTATGTCCTCGCCGGAGTCTTAAAGTCCTTAACCTTTGACTCCCCTCTTTCCCACCCGTCAGATAGGTATGTCCTCTCCGGAATGTTAAAGACCTCGACCTTTGACACCTCTTTCCCACGCCTCAGGTAGGTATGTCCTCTCCGGAGTGTTGAAGACCTTGACCTTTTACCCCCTCCTTCCCATGCGTCAGGTAGATATGTCCTCTCCGGAGTGCTGAAGACCTTGACCTTTGACTCGCTAACTGCCAAGCATCAGGTAGGTATGTCCTCGCCAGACATTCAAAGACCTTGGCCTTTGACACACACTTTCCTATGCGTCAGGTTGGTATGTCCTCGCCGGAGTATCGAAGACCTTGACCTTTGACCCCCTCTTTCCAATGCATCAGGTGGGTATGTCCTCTCTGGAGTGTCGAAAACCTTGACCTATAACCCCCTCTTTCCCATGCGTGAGGTAAGTATGTCCTCGCCGGAGGGTCGAAGCCCTTGACTTTTGACCCACACTTTCCCACGCGTCAGGTAGGTATGTCCTCGCAGGAGTGTCGAAGACCTTGACCTTTGAACCACTCTTTCCAACACTTTCCGGTAGGTATGTCCTCGCCTTAGTTTTGAAGACCTTGAACTTTGGCCCACTTTTTAATAGACATCAGGTAGGTATGTCCTCGCAGGGGTGTTGACTACCTTGACCTTTGACCCCCTCTTTCCCACGCGTCAGGTAGGTATGTCTTAGCGGGAGTGTCGAAGACCATGACCTTTGAACCACTCTTTCCAACACTTTCCAGTAGGTATGTCCTCCCCTTAGTGTCGAAGACCTTGACCTTTGACCAACTTTTTACAACACTTTCCGGTAGGGATGTACTCACCGGAGTGTTGAAGACCTTGAACTTTGACCCCCTCTTTCCCACACATTTGGTAGGTATGCCCTCGCCGGAGTGTTGAAGACCATGAACTTTGACCTCTCTTTCCCACGCGTCAGGTAGGTATGTCCTCTCCGTAGTGTTTAAGACCTTGACCTTTTATCCCCTCTTTCCCAGGCGTCAGGTAGATATGTCCTCGCCGGAGTGTCGAAGACCTTGACCTTTGACCTTCTCTTTCCCACTCGTCAGGTAGGTATGTCCTCGCCGAACACATTGACCTTTGACCCCCTCGTTCCCACGCAACAGGTAGGTTTTTCCTAGCCGGAGTGTCGACGACCTTGACCTTTGACCCACTTTTTCCAACACTTTCCGGTAAGTATGTCCTCACCGGAGTGTTGAAGACCTTGGCCTTTGACCCCCTCTTTCCCATACGTCAGGTATGTATATCCTCGCCGAAGTGTTGAAGACCTTGAATTTTGACCCCCTCTTTCCCACGCGTCAGGTAGGTATGTCCTTGCCGGAGTGTCGAATACCTTGACCTTTGATCCTCTCTTTCCCACTCGTCAGGTAGGTATGTCCTAGCAGGAGTGTTGACGCCCTTGACCTTTTTACCCACTTTTTCCAACACTTTCCGGTAGGTATGTCCTCACTGGAGTGTTGAAAACCTTGACCTTTGACCCCCTCTTTCCCACGCGTCAGGTATGTATATCCTCGCCAGAGTGTTGAAGACCTTGACCCCCTCTTTCCCAAGCATCAGGTAGGGATATCCTCTTCGGAGTGTTGAAGAACATGACCCGCTCTTTCCCACGCGTCAGGTAGGTATGTCCTCGCCGGAGTGTCGAAGACCTTGACATTTGACTCGCTCTTTCCAACGCGCCAGGTAGGTATGTCCTCGCCAGAGTGTCGAAGCCTTAGACCCCCTCTTTGCCATGTGTCAGGTAGGTATGTCCTCGCCGGCCTTTCAAAGACCTTGACCTTTGACCCACTCTTACCCACGCGTCAGGTAGGTATGTCCTTGCAGGAGTGTCGAAGACCTTGACCTTTGACCCACTTTTTCCAACAATTTCCGGTATGTCCGCACAGGAATGTTGAGGACCTTGACGTTTGACCCCCTCTTTCCCACGCATCAGGTAGGTATGTCCACGCCAGAGTGTTCAAGACCTTGACGTTTGACCCCCTCTTTCATACACGTCAGGTAGGTATGTACTCTCCGGAGTGTTGAAGACCTTGACCTTTGACCCCTCTTTTCCATGCATCAGGTAGGTATGTCCTGTAGTGTAGAAGACCTTGACCTTTGAATCCCTCTTTCCCATGCGTCAGGTAGGTATGTCCTCGCCGGGCTTTCGAAGACCTTGGCCTTTGACACACTCTTTCCCACGCGTCAGGTAGGTATGTCCTCGGCGGAGTGTCGACGACCTTGACCTTTGACCCACTTTTTTCAACACTTTCCGGTATGTCCGCACAAGAGTGTGGAGGACCTTGACCTTTGACCCCCTCTTTCCTACGTATCAGGTAGGTATGTCCTCGCCAGAGTGTTCAAGACCTTGACCTTTGACCCCCTCTTTCATACGCGTCAGGTAGGTATGTACTCTCCGGAGTGTTGAAGACCTTGACCTTTGACCCCTCTTTTCCATGCATCAGGTAGGTATGTCCTGTCCTGTCCTGTAGTGTAGAAGACCTTGACCTTTGAACCCCTCATTCCCATGCGTCAGGTAGGTATGTCCTCGCCGGGCTTTCGAAGACCTTGGCCTTTGACACACTCTTTCCCGCGCTTCAGGTAGGTATGTCCTCGGCGGAGTGCCGAAGACCTTGGCCTTTGAACCACTCTTTCCCACGCGTCAGGTATATATGTCATCTCTGGAGTATCAAAGACCTTGACCTATGACCCCCTCTTTCCTACTCTAGAGGTAGGCATGTCCTTGCTGGAAAGTCGAAGACCTTGACCTTTGACCCACTCTTTCCCACGCGTCAGGTAAGTATGTCCTAGCTGCGGTGTTGAAGACCTTGACCTGTGACACACTCTTTCCCATGCGTCAGATAGGTATGTCCTCGCAGGAGTGTCGAAGACCTTGACTTTTGAACCACTCTTTCCCACTCGTCAAGTACGTATGTCCAGCAGGAGTGTCGACGACTTTGACCTTTTACCCACTTTTTCTTACACTTTCCGGTAGGTATGTCCTCACCGGAGTGTTGAAGACTTTGACCTTTGACCCCCTCTTTCCCACGCGACAGGTATGTATATCCTCGCCGGAGTGTTGAAGACCTTGACCTTTAACTCCTCTTTCCCACGCATCAGGTAGGGATATTCCTGCCAGAGTGTTGAAGCCTTTGATCCACTCTTTCCCACGCGTCAGGTAGGTATGTCCTCGCGGGAGTGTGGAAGACATTGGCCTTTGACTCCCTCTTTCCCACGCGACAGGTATGTATATCCTCGCCGGAGTGTTGAAGACCTTGACCTTTAACCCCTCTTTCCCACGCATCAGGTAGGGATATTCCTGCCAGAGTGTTGAAGCCTTTGATCCACTCTTTCCCACGCGTCAGGTAGGTATGTCCTCGCCAGAGTGTTGAAGCCTTTGACCCACTCTTTCTCACGCGTCAGGTAGGTATGTCCTCGCCGGACTTTCGAAGACCTTGACCTTTGACCCACTCTTTCCCACACGTCAGGTAGGTATGTCCTCGCAGGAGTGTCGAAAACCTTGACCTATAACCCCCTCTTTCCCACGCGTGAGGTAAATATGTCCACGCCAGAGGGTCAAAGACCTTGACCTTTGACCCACACTGTCCCTTGCGTCAGGGAGGTATGTCCTCGCAGGAGTATCGAAGACCTTGACCTTTGAACCACTCTTTCCAACACTTTCCGGTAGGTATGTCCTCGCCTTAGTGTCGAAGACCTTGACCTTTGACCCACTTTTTACAACACTTTCCGGTAGGGATGTCCTCACCGGAGTGTTGAAGACCTTGAATTTTGACCCCCTCTTTCCCACACATTTGGTAGGTATGCCCTCACCGGAGTGTTGAAGACCATGACCTTTGACCTCTCTTTCCCACTCGTCAGGTAGGTATGTCCTCTCCGTAGTGTTTAAGATCTTGACCTTTTATCCCCTCTTTCCCACGCATCAGGTAGATATGTCCTCTCCGGAGTGTCGAAGACCTTGACCTTTGACCCTCTCTTTCCCACTCGTCAGGTAGGTATGTCCTAGCAGGAGTGTTGACGCCCTTGACCTTTTTACCCACTTTTTCCAACACTTTCCGGTAGGTATGTCCTCACCGGAGTGTTGAAAACCTTGACCTTTGACCCCCTCTTTCCCACGCGTCAGGTATGTATATCCTTGCCAGAGTGTTGAAGACCTTGACCTTTGACCCCCTCTTTCCCAACCATCAGGTAGGGATATCCTCTTCGGAGTGTTGAAGAACATGACCCGCTCTTTCCCACGCGTCAGGTAGGTATGTCCTCGCCGGAGTGTCGAAGACCTTGACATTTGACTCGCTCTTTCCAACGCGCCAGGTAGGTAGTCCTCGCCAGAGTGTCGAAGCCTTAGACCCCTTCTTTGCCATGTGTCAGGTAGGTATGTCCTCGCCGGCCTTTCAAAGACCTTGACCTTTGACCCACTCTTTCCCACGCGTCAGGTAGGTATGTCCTTGCAGGAGTGTCGAAGACCTTGACCTTTGACCCACTTTTTCCAACAATTTCCGGTATGTCCGCACAGGAGTGTTGAGGACCTTGACCTTTGACCCCCTCTTTCCCACGCATCAGGTAGGTATGTCCTCGCCAGAGTGTTCAAGAACTTGACCTTTGACCCCCTCTTTCATACGCGTCAGGTAGGTATGTACTCTCCGGAGTGTTGAGTACCTTGACCTTTGACCCCTCTTTTCCATGCATCAGGTAGGTATGTCCTGTCCTGTAGTGTTAAAGACCTTGACCTTTTACCCCCTCTTTCCCACGCATCAAGTAGATATGTCCTCTCCGGAGCGTTGAAGACCTTGACCCGCTCTTTCCCACTCGTCAGGTAGGTATGTCCTCGCCAAACACATTGACCTTTGACCCCCTCGTTCCCATGCAACAGGTAGGTTTTTCCTAGCCGGAGTGTCGACGACCTTGACCTTTGACCCACTTTTTCCAACACTTTCCGGTAAGTATGTCCTCACCGGAGTGTTGAAGACCTTGACCTTTGACCCCCTCTTTCCCACGCGTCAGGTAGGTATGTCCTTACAGGAGTGTCGAAGACCTTGACCGTTGACCCACTTTTTCCAACAATTTCCAGTAGGTATGTCCTCGCTGGAGTGTTGAAGAACTTGACCTTTGACCCCCCTCTTTCCTACGTGTCAGGTAGGTATGTCCTTGCCGTAGTGTTTAAGACCTTGACCGTTGACCCCTATTTCCCATGCATCAGGTAGGTATGTCCTGTCCTGTAGTGTTGAAGACCTTGACCTTAAACCCCCTCTTTCCCACGCGTCAGGTAGGTATGTCCTCACCGGAGTGTTGAAAACCTTGACCTTTGACCCCCTCTTTCCCACGCGTCAGGTATGTATATCCTCGCCAGAGTGTTGAAGACCTTGACCCCCTCTTTCCAAAGCATCAGGTAGGGATATCCTCTTCAGAGTGTTTAAGAACATGACCCGCTCTTTCCCACGCGTCAGGTAGGTATGTCCTCGCCTGAGTGTCGAAGACCTTGACATTTGACTCGCTCTTTCCAACGCGCCAGGTAGGTATGTCCTCGCCAGAGTGTCGAAGCCTTAGACCCCCTCTTTCCCACGCGTCAGGTAGGTATGTCCTCACCGGAGTGTTGAAAATCTTGACCTTTGACCCCCTCTTTCCCACGCGTCAGGTATGTATATCCTCGCCAGAGTGTTGAAGACCTTGACCCCCTCTTTCCCAAGCATCAGGTAGGGATATCCTCTTCGGAGTGTTTAAGAACATGACCCGCTCTTTCCCACGCGTCAGGTAGGTATGTCCTCGCCGGAGTGTCGAAGACCTTGACCTTTGACCCACTCTTTCCCACGCGTCAGGTAGGTATGTCCTTGCAGGAGTGTCGAAGACCTTGACCTTTGACCCACTTTTTCCAACAATTTCCGGTATGTCCGCACAGGAGTGTTGAGGACCTTGACCTTTGACCCCCTCTTTCCTACGCATCAGGTAGGTATGTCCTCGCCAGAGTGTTCAAGACCTTGACCTTTGACCCCCTCTTTTATACGCGTCAGGTAGGTATGTACTCTCCGGAGTGTTGAAGACCTTGACCTTTGACCCCTCTTTTCCATGCATCAGGTAGGTATGCCCTGTCCTGTCCTGTAGTGTAGAAGACCTTGACCTTTGAACCCCTCATTCCGATGCGTCAGGTAGGTATGTCCTCGCCGGGCTTTCGAAGACCTTGGCCTTTGACACACTCTTTCCCACGCGTCAGGTAGGTATGTCCTCGGCGGAGTGCCGAAGACCTTGGCCTTTGACCCACTCTTTCCCACGCGTCAGGTATATATGTCATCTCTGGAGTATCAAAGACCTTGACCTATGACCCCCTCTTTCCTACTCTAGAGGTAGGCATGTCCTTGCTGGAAAGTCGAAGACCTTGACCTTTGACCCACTCTTTCCCACGCGTCAGGTAAGTATGTCCTAGCCGCGGTGTTGAAGACCTTGACCTGTGACACACTCTTTCCCATGCGTCAGATAGGTATGTCCTCGCAGGAGTGTCGAAGACCTTGACTTTTGAACCACTCTTTCCCACTCGTCAAGTAGGTATGTCCTAGCAGGAGTGTCGACGACTTTGACCTTTTACCCACTTTTTCTAACACTTTCCGGTAGGTATGTCCTCACCGGAGTGTTGAAGACTTTGACCTTTGACCCCCTCTTTCCCACGCGACAGGTATGTATATCCTCGCCGGAGTGTTGAAGACCTTGACCTTTAACCCCTCTTTCCCACGCATCAGGTAGGGATATTCCTGCCAGAGTGTTGAAGCCTTTGATCCACTCTTTCCCACGCGTCAGGTAGGTATGTCCTCGCGGGAGTGTGGAAGACATTGGCCTTTGACTCGCTCTTTCCCACGCGTCAGGTAGGTATGTCCTCGCCAGAGTGTTGAAGCCTTTGACCCACTCTTTCTCACGCGTCAGGTAGGTATGTCCTCGCCAGACTTTCGAAGACCTTGACCTTTGACCCACTCTTTCCCACACGTCAGGTAGGTATGTCCTCGCAGGAGTGTCGAAAACCTTGACCTATAACCCCCTCTTTCCCACGCGTGAGGTAAATATGTCCTCGCCAGAGGGTCAAAGACCTTGACCTTTGACCCACACTGTCCCACGCGTCAGGGAGGTATGTCCTCGCAGGAGTATCGAAGACCTTGACCTTTGAACCACTCTTTCCAACACTTTCCGGTAGGTATGTCCTCGCCTTAGTGTCGAAGACCTTGAACTTTGGCCCACTTTTTACAACACATCAGGTAGGTATGTCCTCACAGGGGTGTTGACTACCTTGACCTTTGACCCCCTATTTCCCACGCATCAGGTAGGTATGTCCTAGCGGGAGTGTCAAAGACCTTGACCCTTCACCAACTCTTTCCCACGCGTCAGGTAGGTATGTCTTTGCAGGAGTGTCGAAGACCATGTCCTTTGAACCACTCTTTCCAACACTTTCCAGTAGGTATGTCCTCCCCTTAGTGTGGAAGACCTTGACCTTTGACCCACTTTTTACAACACTTTCCGGTAGGGATGTCCTCACCGGAGTGTTGAAGACCTTGAATTTTGACCCCCTCTTTCCCACACATTTGGTAGGTATGCCCTCGCCGGAGTGTTGAAGACCATGACCTTTGACCTCTCTTTCCCACTCGTCAGGTAGGTATGTCCTCTCCGTAGTGTTTAAGATCTTGACCTTTTATCCCCTCTTTCCCACGCATCAGGTAGATATGTCCTCTCCGGAGTGTCGAAGACCTTGACCTTTGACCCTCTCTTTCCCACTCGTCAGGTAGGTATGTCCTAGCAGGAGTGTTGACGCCCTTGACCTTTTTACCCACTTTTTCCAACACTTTCCGGTAGGTATGTCCTCACCGGAGTGTTGAAAACCTTGACCTTTGACCCCCTCTTTCCCACGCGTCAGGTATGTATATCCTTGCCAGGGTGTTGAAGACCTTGACCTTTGACCCCCTCTTTCCCAACCATCAGGTAGGGATATCCTCTTCGGAGTGTTGAAGAACATGACCCGCTCTTTCCCACGCGTCAGGTAGGTATGTCCTCGCCAGAGTGTCGAAGCCTTAGACCCCCTCTTTGCCATGTGTCAGGTAGGTATGTCCTCGACGGCCTTTCAAAGACCTTGACCTTTGACCCACTCTTTCCCACGCGTCAGGTAGGTATGTCCTTGCAGGAGTGTCGAAGACCTTGACCTTTGACCCACTTTTTCCAACAATTTCCGGTATGTCCGCACAGGAGTGTTGAGGACCTTGACCTTTGACCCCCTCTTTCCCACGCATCAGGTAGGTATGTCCTCGCCAGAGTGTTCAAGAACTTGACCTTTGACCCCCTCTTTCATACGCGTCAGGTAGGTATGTACTCTCCGGAGTGTTGAGGACCTTGACCTTTGACCCCTCTTTTCCATTCATCAGGTAGGTATGTCCTGTCCTGTAGTGTTAAAGACCTTGACCGTTTACCCCCTCTTTCCCACGCATCAAGTAGATATGTCCTCTCCGGAGCGTTGAAGACCTTGACCCGCTCTTTCCCACTCGTCAGGTAGGTATGTCCTCGCCAAACACATTGACCTTTGACCCCCTCGTTCCCATGCAACAGGTAGGTTTTTCCTAGCCGGAGTGTCGACGACCTTGACCTTTGACCCACTTTTTCCAACACTTTCCGGTAAGTATGTCCTCACCGGAGTGTTGAAGACCTTGACCTTTGACCCCCTCTTTCCCACGCGTCAGGTAGGTATGTCCTTACAGGAGTGTCGAAGACCTTGACCGTTGACCCACTTTTTCCAACAATTTCCAGTAGGTATGTCCTCGCTGGAGTGTTGAAGAACTTGGCCTTTGACCCCCCTCTTTCCTCCGTGTCAGGTAGGTATGTCCTCGCCGTAGTGTTTAAGACCTTGACCGTTGACCCCTATTTCCCATGCATCAGGTAGGTATGTCCTGTCCTGTAGTGTTTAAGACCTTGACCTATGACCCCCTCTTTCCCACTCTAGAGGTAGGTATGTCCTCGCCGGAGAGTCGAAGACCTTGACCTTTGACCCACTTTTTCCCACGCGTCAGATAGGTATGTCCTCGCAGGAGTGTCAAAGACTTTGACTTTTGAACCACTCTTTTCCAACACTTTCTGGTAGGTATGTCCTCGCCTTAATGTCGAAGACCTTGACCTTTGACCCACTTTTTATAACACTTTCCGGTAGGTATGTCCTCACCGGAGAGTTGAAGACCTTGACCTTTGACCCCCTCTTTCCCCCACATCAGGTAGGTATGTGCTCTCCGGAGTGTTGAAGACCTTGACCTTTGACCCACTCTTTCCCACGCGTCAGGTAGGTATGTCCTAGCGGGAGTGTCAAAAACCTTGACCCATGACCAACTCTTTCCCATTCGTCAGGTAGGTATGTCCTCGCAAGAGTGTCGAAGACCTTGACCTTTTTCACCACTCTTTCCAACACTTTCCGGTAGGTATGTCCTCGCCCTAATGTCGAAGACCTTGACCTTTAACCCACTTTTTAAAACATTTCCTGTAGGTATGTCCTCACCGGAGTGTTGAAGACCTTGACCTTTGACCCCCCTCTTTTCCACACATCAGGTAGGTATGTCCTCTCTGTAGTGTTTAAGACCTTGGCCTTTTACCCCCTCTTTCCCAAGCGTCAGGTAGATATGTCCTCTCCAGAGCGTTGAAGACCTTGACCCACGGTTTCCCACGCATCAGGTAGGTATGTCCTCGCCGGAGTGTCGAAGGCCTTGACCTTTGACCCCCTCTTTCCCACTCGTCAGGTAGGTATGTCCTAGCAGGTGTGTCAAAGACCTTGATGTTTTACCCACTTTTTCCAACATTTTCCGGTCGGTATATCCTCGCCGGAGTGTTGAAGACCTCGACCTTTGACCCCCTCTTTCCCACGCGTCGGGTATGTATATCCTCTCCGGAGTGTTAAAGACCATGACCCGCTCTTTCCCACGCGTCAGGTAGGTATGTCCTTGCCGGAGTGTCGAAGACCTTGACCTTCGACTGGCTCTTTCCCACGTGTCAGGTAGGTATGTCCTCGCCAGAGTGTGAAAGCCTTTGATCCACACTTTCCCACGCGTCAGCTAGGTATGTCCTCGCCGGAATTTCGAAGACGTTGACCTTTGACCCAATCTTTCCCACGCATCGGGTCGGTATGTCCTCGCAGGAGTTTCGAAGACCTTGACTTTTGACCCACTTTTCCAACAATTTCCGGTAGGTATGTCCTCGCCGGAGTGTTGAACACCTTGACCTTTGACCCCCTCTTCCCCACGCATCAGGTAGAAAAGTTTTGCAGGAGTGTTCAAGACCTTGACCTTTGACACCCTCTTTCCTACGCGTCAGGTAGGTATGTCCTCGCCCAAGTGTTGAAGACCTTGACCTTTTACCCCCTCTTTCCCAAGCGTCAGGTAAATATGTCCTCTCCTGAGCATTTAAGACCTTGACCAGCTCTTTCTCACTCGTCAGGTAGGTATGTCCTAGCCGGACTGTCAATAACCTTGACTTTCGACCCACTTTTTCCAACACTTTCCGGTAGGTATGTCCTCACTGGAGTGTTGAAGACCTTGACCTTTGACCCCCCTCTATCCCACGCATCAGGTATGTATATCCTTGCCAGAGTGTTGAAGACCTTGACCTCTGACCCCCTCTTTCCCACGCGTCAGGAAGGTATGTCCTTGCCGGAGTGTTGAAGACCTTGACCTTTGACCCTCTCTTTCCCATGCTTCAGGTAGGTATGTCATCTCCGGAGTGTTGAAGACCTTGACCTTTTTCCCCCTCCTTCCCATGCGTCTTGTAGATTTGTCCTCTCCGGAGTGCTGAAGACCTTGACCTTTTACTCGCTCTCTCCCAAGCGTCAGGTAGGTATGTCCTCGTCGGAGTATCGAAGACCTTGACCTTTGACCCCCTCTTTCCCAGGAGTCAGGTAGGTATGTCCTCTCTGGAGTGTCGAACACATTGACCTATGACCTCCTCTGTCCCATGCGCGAAGTATGTATGTCCTCGCCGAGGGGTCGAAGACCTTGACCTTTGACCCACTCTTTCCCACGCGTCAGGTAGGTATGTCCTCTCTGGAGTGTCCAAGACCTTGACCTATGACCCCCTCTTTCCAACGCGTGAAGAATGTATGTCCTTGGCGGAGAGTCGAAGACCTTAACCCTTGACCCACTCTTTCCCACGCATCAGGTAGGTATGTCCTCGCCTTAGTGTCAAAGACCTTGAACTTTGCCCCACTTTTTCCAACACTTCAAATAGGTATGTTCTCGCCAGTGTGTTGTCTACCTTGACCTTTGACCCCCTCTTTCCCACGCGTCAGGTAGGTATGTCATTGCCGGAGTGTCGTAGACCTTGCCCTTTGAACCACTCTTTCCAACACTTTCCGGTAGGTATGTCCTCGCCTTACTGTTGAAGACCTTCACCTTTGACCCACTTTTTACAACACTTTCCGGTAGGTATGTCCTCACTGGAGTGTTGGTGACTTTGACCCCCTATTTCCCACTTGTCAGGTAGGTATGTCCTCGCCGGAGTGTTGAAGACTATGACCTTTGACCTCTCTTTCCTATGCGTCAGGTAGGTATGTCCTTTCGGTAGTGTTTAAGACCTTGACCTTTTACCCCCTCTTTCCCACACGTCAGGTAGATATGTCCTCTCCAAAGCGTTGAAGACCTTGACCCGCTCTTTCCCACACATCAGGTAGGTATGTCCTCGCCGGAGTGTTGAAGACCTTGACCTTTGACCCTCTCTTTCCCATGCATCAGGTAGGTATGTCCTGGCCGGACTGTTGAAGACCTTGACCTTTAACCCCTCTTTCCCATGCTTCAGGTAGGTATGCCATCTCCGGAGTGTTGAAGACCTTGACCTTTTACCCCCTCCTTCCCATGTGTCCTGTAGATTTGTCCTCTCCGGAGTGTTGAAGACCTTGACCTTTGACCCACTTTTGCATAGGCTCTCCGGAGTGTTGAAGACCATGACCCGCTCTTTCCCACGCGTCAGGTAGGTATGTCCTCGCCGGACTTTCGAAGACCTTGACCTTTGACCCACTCTTTCCCACGCGTCAGGTAGGTATGTCCTCGCAGGAGTGTCGAAGACCTTGACCTTTGACCCACTTTTTCCAACAATTTCAGGTAGGTATGTCCTTGCCGGAGTGTTGAAGACTTTGACCCACTCTTTCCCACACATCAGGTAGGTATGTCCTCGCCGGAGTTTTCAAGACCTTGACCTTTGACCGCCTCTTTCCTACGCGTCAGGTAGGTATGTCCTCGCCGGAGTGTTGAAGACCATGACCTTTGACCCCTCTTTCCCATGCATCACGTAGGTATGTCCTTGCCGGAGTGTTGAAGGCCTTGACCTTTGACCCTCTCTTTCCCACGCGTCAGGTATGTATGTCATCGCCGGAGTGTGGAACATCTTGACCTTTGACCCCCTCTTTCTCACTCGTCAGGTAGGTATTTCCTCAACGGAGTGTTGAAGACCTTGATCTTTGACCCCCTCTTTCCCACGCATCACGTATGTATATCCTTGCCGGAGTGTCGAAGACCTTGACCTTTGACCACCTCTTTCCCTTGCAACAGGTAAGTATGTCTTAGCCAGAGTGTCGACGACCTTGACCTTTGACCCACTTTTTCCAATACTTTCCGGTAAGTATGCCCTCGCCGGAGTGTTAAAGACCATGACCTTTGTCCTCTCTTTCCCACGCGTCAGGTAGGTATGTCCTTGCAGGAGTGTTGAAGACCTTGACCTTTGACCCACTCTTTCCCACTCGTCAGGTAGGTATGTCTTCGCCAGAGTGCCTAATCTTTTGACCCACTCTTTCCCACGCATCAGGTAGGTATGTCCTCGCCGGACTTTCGAAGACCTTGACCTTTGACCCACTCTTTCCCACGCATCAGGTAGGTATGTCCTCGCAGGAGTCTCGAAACCCTTGACCTTTGACCCCCTTTTTCCAACAATGTCAGGTAGGTATGTCCTTGCCGGAGTGTTAAAGACCTTGACCTTTGGCCCCCTCTTTCCCACACGTCAGGTAGGCATATTCTCTCCGGAGTGTTGAAGAGCATGACCCGCTCTTTCCCAACCGTCAGGTAGGTATGTCTTCGCCAGAGTGTCGAATCTTTTGACCCACTCTTTCCAACGCATCAGGTAGGTATGTCCTCGCCGGTGTGTTCAAGACCTTGACCTTTGACCCCCTCTTTCCTATGCGTCAGGTAGGTATGTCCTCGCCAGAGTGTTGAAGACCTTAACCTTTGACCCCTCTTTCCCATGCATCAGGTAAGTATGTCCTCGCCGGAGTGTTCAAGACCTTGACCATTGACCCCTCTTTCCTACGCGCCAGGTAGTTATGTCCTTGCCGGAGTGTTAAAGGCCTTGCCCGTTGACCCTCTCTTTCCCACACATCAGGTATGTATGTCCTCGATGGAGTATTGCAGATCTTGACCTTTGACCCCCCTCTTGCCCATGCGTCAGGTAAGTATGTCCATGCCAGACTGTTGAAGACCTTGAAATTTTACCGCCTCTTGCCCATGCGTCAGGTAGATATGTCCTCTCCAGAGTATTACAGGACTTGACCTTTGACTCCCTCTTTCCCACGCATCAAGTAGGTATGTCCTCGCCGGGGTGTCGAAGACCTTGACCTTTGACCCCCTCTTATCCACGCGTCAGGTAGGTATGTCCTCGCCGGATTTTCAAACCCTTTGACCTACTCTTTCCCATGCGTTAGGCAGGTATGTCCTCACCGGAGTGTCGAAGCCTTTGACCCCCTCTTTCCCACGCGTCAGGTAGGTATGTCCTCGCCGAAGGGTTGAAGAACTTGACCTTTGACCCTTACTTTCCCATGCGTCAGGTAGGTATGTCCTTGTCAGAGTGTCGAAGACTTTGACCTTTGACCCTCTCTTTCCCATGCGTCAGGTAGGTATGTCCTAGCCGGACTGTCGAAGACCTTAACCTTTGACCCCTCTTTCCCATGCATCAGGTAAGTATGTCCTCGCCGGAGTGTTCAAGACCTTGACCATTGACCCCTCTTTCCTACGCGTCAGGTAGTTATGTCCTTGCCGGAGTGTTAAAGGCCTTGCCCGTTGACCCTCTCTTTCCCACACATCAGGTATGTATGTCCTCGATGGAGTATTGCAGATCTTGACCTTTGACCCCCCTCTTGCCCATGCGTCAGGTAAGTATGTCCATGCCAGACTGTTGAAGACCTTGAAATTTTACCGCCTTTTGCCCATGCGTCAGGTAGATATGTCCTCTCCAGAGTATTACAGGACTTGACCTTTGACTCCCTCTTTCCCACGCATCAAGTAGGTATGTCCTCGCCGGGGTGTCGAAGACCTTGACCTTTGACCCCCTCTTATCCACGCGTCAGGTAGGTATGTCCTCGCCGGATTTTCAAACCCTTTGACCTACTCTTTCCCATGCGTTAGGCAGGTATGTCCTCACCGGAGTGTCGAAGCCTTTGACCCCCTCTTTCCCACGCGTCAGGTAGGTATGTCCTCGCCGAAGGGTTGAAGAACTTGACCTTTGACCCTTACTTTCCCATGCGTCAGGTAGGTATGTCCTTGTCAGAGTGTCGAAGACTTTGACCTTTGACCCTCTCTTTCCCATGCGTCAGGTAGGTATGTCCTAGCCGGACTGTCGAAGACCTTAATCTTTGACCTCCTCTTTCCCACGCGTCAGGTAGGTATGTCCTCACAGGAGTGTCGAAGCTTTTGACCCATTCTTTCCCATGTGACAGGTAGGCATGTCCTCACCGGAGTGTCGAAGCCTTTGACCCCCTCTTTCCCATGCGTCAGGTAGGTATGTCCTCGCCGGAGGGTTGAAGAACTTGACCTTTGACCCACACTTTCCCATGCGTCAGGTGGGTATGTCCTAGTCGGAGTGTCGAAGACCTTGACCTTTGATCCCCTCTTTCCCATGCGTCAGGTAGGTATGTCCTCGCAGGAGTGTCGAAGACCTTGACCTTTGACCCACTCTTTTCCACGCGTAAGGTAGGTATGTCCTCGCAGGAGTGTCGAAGACCTTGACCTTTGACCCACTCTTTCCTACACGTCAGGTACGTATGTCTTTGCCGGAATGTCGAAGACCTTGACATTTAACCCCCTCTTTCCCACATGTCAGGTAGGTATGTCCTTGCCAGAGTGTCGAAGACCTTGACCTCTGACCCACTCTTTCAAACGATTCCGGTAGGTATGTCATTTCCGGAGTGTTGAAGACCATGACCTCTCACCCACTCTTTCCAATGCTTTCGGTAGGTATGTCCTCGCCGGAGTGTTGAAAACTTTGACCTCAGACCCACTCTTTCCAACACTTTCCGGTAGGTATGTCCTATCCGGAGTGTTGAAGATCTTGACCTCTGACCCACCCTTTCCAACACTTCAGGTAGGCATGTCCTTTACAGAGTGTTGAAGACTTTCGCTGTATAAAGGTATAGCATGGCTAAATCTTCTTGGGGATCTCTAAATCTAGTAAGGTTGCCATATAGGTGTTTGAGGTTTAGCCTAGTAAGGCATGAAGCCCAACTGGTCTAGGTGCACCAGTTTCAGGATGAACTGCCTTAGTCGAGTGCCCAGTACTTTCGCTAGTATTAAGCAGTGATATAGTCCTATAGAAAGGCACAACTATCTGCTGGTTTCCGGTCTTTCAGGACTGCCACTACCATAGATAACTGCTGGTCATAGGGTATCTGGCTTATTTAATTGGCTTCAGGGAACATCTGACTCTTGTGCGGCGCTAAGCCATACTTTTATAGAGTTCTATTGAAAATTTGTTCAGCCCTGGAGCTTTCCCAGATGAATGTCTTTGATGGTCCTAACTGTCTCACTTTATACTATGTCTCCATCTAGTTAATTTGTTTCTTCTGGCATCGGGACCAGGAGGCTTATATGTTTGCGGAAGCCTCCTGTGTCACTTTGTAACTTGCTCATGATTGACCGATATAGGTCTTGATAGTAACTTGCGATTTCTGCCACTATTTCTGTTTGCCTCTTGACGAGCGGCTCCTTCTTCCGCCGTATTTCCTATACCAAATTTCTATCCCTTTCTTGCTCAGCCATACAGGAACCTCCCTGGTCTATTGCCTAGCTTGTTTATTCAGTACTGCGAGGTCAAGGTGGTGGTTCTCTCTTTATTATCAGCCGTGTCCACATAATCTTGCTCTCGAACCCTCAGTAATGGCTTACTTTCTTATTTACATACTTTTGAAGCCCCTCAGGACGACCACCATGTAGGCTTCCCATGTTATGAGCTCTGAGGTTCCTTTACCCAAGTTTTCTTCAAAGTAGTGGACAGTGCCTTTTCTCAACTCCTGAGTGATGCCTCTAATTTTGAGGTACCATAGTTATTGAGTCCAAGCCATGTCTCTATCCACATGTGGGTCCTGCAGCTTGGCCCACATCTGTGAGTGATTTCAGATCCCGTTTGCAATCAGGCTAGTGTAGTGATTTTCCCAATATAATGATCAATATTTGATAAACTGTTGCATGCTTTGCAGTGGAAAGTCTTTTGTCACACCCTGGCGTGCTGGTTGTCTAGATGTTAGATAGAGCTTTAGCCCAAAGGAATTCCACCAAAGGAATCTCCCTTGCCCGTCCCTGTCATTGTGGGTATCTATTCTCTCCATCACTCACCACCAGATTTAAGTTGCCTAAATTTAGTACCCAGTCAGGTAGGTGCAATAGGAGGGTGCCCAGCGTCTTCAAGGTCTATGCAAGGAGTTTAGGTGGGATGTATAGGGAGCAAAGGTTGATTTGCATGCTGTCCTAGCAGCCCGAATCTTCAACTTATCACTCTTGCACGTCGACACACGTATGATGAGTGTTGACTTCTTAATTAGCAGTCCTACTCCCTTTGAGTCAGATGCGTGTGCCAAATGTGCCAGTACGTTATATCCCCCTTTTCAGTGCCTCACAGTTGTTTCCCTTCTGGTGTGTTTCTTGTAACATTGCCCCTTCATGTCACTTGTGAACCTCTACGCATCTCTTTGTTTTGTTCCCAAGTCCATTTATATTCCAGGTCAAAGCTGTTAATTTGCCCCCTCCGCTGCATGCTTTGTGTAGATACATAGTGAGACGCTTTGCTTTCCTCTTGCTCTACCCAGTTGTCTGGCTTCCCATGTCTCCTGGAGTCTCTGAGACTCTGGAGTGGACGCGGTCAGTTGAGACCAATGTCAGCAGCTATGTGAATAACTCCCCTCTGAATCACCCCATCTCTTTGTCCCTCCCTGCTACCTTGCTGTCTGGGTTTAAAACTGCTTGGCCTCCCCAACCCGCCTGTTGTGTCCTCTCTGACCTTGGAAGCTCTACTGGAACCTTCTCAGCTATGTCCTCGCTCCCCCCATTCCCTGCAGCCACCATCTGCCCCTCCATCATTTCGCCCAGCGGAGCAGATGCAGACATCTAACTGATAGCCCAAATTGTGTTTAGGGTCATTTAACATAATGATAAAACCTCAACAAACTATGTCAGCACTGTCCTCAGTCCTCACTAGCCCATCAAATAACACTAGCTAAAACTGAGGACGAGCCCTCTCTTCATCCCCCACACATGGATGCGCCTGACTTGTACATGTCTCCAAGCTCTTTGAGATAGGGATTATCCCAAACCAACAGCACATGACAGGGAATGTATCTGTGCCAGCACTCAGGCCAAGGAACACCCAGTTTGTGAAACAGGAGAAAAGTCAACACCCTTTCAGCAAGTCCACCAGCTGTAACCCAGAGCTTGAGTCTTTTTTTATTCCATTAGAACCGCAATACAACTTTAGAGGGAACATGATTACTTGAACAAGGCAACATTTTCAAACTCCTAACGTATCTCCAGAATGTCCCAATTTTTTTCTGAAGAATCAATAAAAAAATTGCATTTCTTTCGGCATTGAAAGGAGAAAGAAGAAAAACCATAACAATGGAAAAAAAATACCAGAATGTGTTTGACTGCATTACGATACAAAAACCAACATTTGCCAAGTGGGGCATTCTAATTTCACAGGTGGAGCCAGGTCACACTCTAACAATATGCCTGCAGTGCATCAGAAAAACCCCCAAAAATGATCGAAACTCTATGAAAATCTCTGGCTTTTAGGGGAAGATCTATCACCCACCTCAACAATGGACTTATTGCCTTTGGCAAATGAATCTGCAAACACAACGAAAAAAATGCAAATATACACAGACACAAGAATATGAGGATATAGCTGCAGCGTAAAATCAAGGAAACCTGACGCACAATGATATATTAAAAGAAGAACTTAAGCCTTGTATTTAAAAAAGGAACAGCATAAGAGACAAATGAAATACAAGTTTGATATGAAATCAAACTGCACCCAACTTTACCCGAAAAATGAAATGTTATCCCCTCCCTTTCAGAGGAAATAAAACATTAGAATCTGAGCCACACCCCCCATCATATACTAATCACAATGGAAGCTGTGATCTAACAACTTCAGAAGAGCATGATATTGAATGGATACATTCCTCATCCAACCTCCAACAGCAACTACAGGATGATTTCAAAAATGTAAAAAAGTATTGGCTTTAAACAAAACTTTCCACCTGAACACAAGCAACAAGACCCCAAATAGGAAGGAAGAGAAAGCTCAACTTAAAAAAAAGAGCCAAGTGGGCCTCCTGTAACTATGCCCATCGCAAACAATGAGGATCTGCAGAGAATCCCTCTTATAAAGCACAGAAAACTAAAGAAATTATGCCAGCACTGTCGTCAATCCTCACAGGTCCATCAAATAGCGCTAGCTACATCTGGAGAAGAGCCCTCTCTTTATCCCCCACACATCGATAGCCCTAACTTGCGCAAGTCTCCAAGCTCTTTGAGGGAAGGAGTATCCCAAACCACCGGCAAGATTAGCCCACCGACAGCACAAGTCAGGGAAACACTCTGTGTGAACACTCACGCCCAGCAGCACCCAATAGGTAAAATGGAAGAAAAACCAACAACCTTTCAGCAAGTCCACCAGCTGTAACCCAGAGCGTGGGAGTTTTCTTATTCTATAAGAACGACAATAAAATAGCGGTTATGCCTTAAGCCCATGGATAACGACTGCTATCTGAACTCTTCTACACGGATTGAGCGTCGGCACAATGTTGCACATAGAAGTGCAAGAGGACCTTTGTACTTTTAAGAAGTAAAGTCTGATGTCTCCATTGGTGTGGTGATGTCTTACAATATTCTCCAGAAATCAGTCGTAAAATGGTGTCAACATGTGCAATTCTTCACAATATAGTGACGCAGCAAGAATTGGAAGTTTGGATGTCTGAGTCAGAGTCTGATGAAGAGAGCAAAGAGCCATCAGCAGCTCAACAAGATGATGACTCAAGAACAGCCTAAGGCCACGGACGCCTCACTAAGGGTAAGTTATAAATGGACTAAATCATTTAAGCATATTAATACAAATGCTTGGTAGTTGGTAAACCATAGTCTCGCTTTACTTTCAGATATGGTAACGTATGTAAGCAAAATAATGTAACATTACTCTATGACATAAAATGTAAATGATATGGTACAATAGGTATATGTGTGCCTTATAATAATAAAAAATAAAAGGTATACCATGTGTGTTGTTACCCTAAACGCACCAAAAATAACCAATGACAAATAAAATGTCTCGCTTTTCCTTCATGGAAATCTGGGTTCAAGCATGAGGAAGTTGAATTTTTTGAAAACCAAATGTAATGATTTTCTCCATGTTTGTCTTTTCATTCCAGGTACTGAATCTTAAGCATTGACACCTTCAAACCTCCAAAGAGTTGCACATTTTCATCACTATGAGCAGTTCCTAGAATTTGTTAGGATTGTGTGTTGGCAACCTTGCGAGTGCGAACTCCACATCGACTGGATTTGTTTTAGCCTCCCTACAGTTTCCTGGGTGACATGCTGTGTGTCTCTTCCACACACTTCTTACACTAAATGTGTATGCTCTCTGACTCTGTCATTTATATTTTCCGCTTAGAGTGCTGTGCCCTGGCTATGAAGAATAATTGGTCCTTGAGATTTCACAAGTCCCTCGACTTCCGACACATCACTTCCATGAGCCTGGATATCTGTTAGAAAATGGAATCATGATTAATAAATTTGTTGTACTCAAGCTAATGTGTTAATGTGTTTTCACTACATCTACCATGATACACTATGAACAATCACTGCTTTTTTAATGTACACTATTGTTTGGATTCCATTCCCTATTTATATATACACAAGAATTAAAAAGGTTGTATAATGTATGTGTTTTGACACTGCCTAACCACATATATGTTTGTATGCAACAAAGCTATCTTATACTTCCCTGGAAAGGCTCCTGGAATGTCAGGTGCCATAATTTTTCTGAATTCATTGACTGATTCTGATCTCAGAGTAGTTTTTACAAGTTAGTCTATCGCAGTTGCTTTGGGAAGTGGCAGACCTCCTCCAGTAGCTCTAGCCTCGATTAGACAGTTTGCAACCTTCTCGTCTGTGCAACCTTCTCGTCTGTCCATGATCTGAGATCTTGCCATCGTTTTCTGATTTCCTTCAATGGATCGTCACATCACACCAACAGAGTTGATTTTTTCTGTATTGCTTTCCATATTTAATTCTTTTGTGATAAAGGCACTGTGAGGAATGATTTCCCAAAAGGTTTGTCATGGTGCCCAGCGCACTGCTCTGTCAATATTTCCAGTTCTTGTCTTGAATATTTTATTTTGCGTTTCCAGGCCCCAGCCTCCTTCTCTGTGTCCTTTCTTGACATTCAATGTCTTTATCGGTGGATGCCACACACACAGGTCGATGTTGTTTGGATACTGTCCACAATCTCCAGCATGCACACGCTGCTGTTTCCAATTGAGCATCAATGTTCAGTTGTGAGTTCATCAGGCTATGATAAAATACGACGGCCACTAATTCTGACAGAATTCACAATGTATGAAGTTGAAGAATGCGATTTCCTTAGTAGCGCACCAAACAAATACTGATTCTCAAATTGTTGATGCAACTACTACTGTGCATTCTGAATAGAGATTTCCTGATTGCGAGGTGCTATTTGTCGCAATTAGGAAATCACACTCCAGTGCAGCAAATCTACTGGGCCTCTACACTCCCTGCTCCATTATATACTACGGAGTAGGCACTTATAGGTAGTTTGAATCCCCCTTACCTTATTATATCCTAGGGACTTGCAATGTCTCTCATTGCCAATTCTAAATATACAGAATTATAACACACTTTCAATCAGAGCAGAGGCCCTGGGTCTAGTTAGCAGAGCCCATGGAGCTGTCAGAGTCACAAAACCAGCACCTAGTAGGCAAAATGGGGGCTAAAAGTGGGGGGACACTGCAAACAGGTCCTGATTTCTCACAGTGCACAGTTACAATGTATTTGCCTCTTTTACTGCATCTGTAATACAGCCTGGAGGCAATGCCAGAAGGTTGCGTCATTTCCCTGGTCCTTTACTTGAACCGGACGCCACACTGGCAAACAGCTGGAGCAATTGCACTCTAATCTTGTATATACAACAATTAACTTCAATACTCATCAAACTAAGAAGTATAAATGTTGACAGCATGTTTACTGAGCCCTGAAGAAGTTCTTGGCGGACGAAATACATTGGCCAAACGTAAGACAGACTTAAGACAGACTTAAGACAGATTTAAGACAAACTGAAGACAAAATCCTAGCTTAAGTCTGTCTTAAGTCTGTCTTAAGTTTGTCTTAAGTCAAACTTAAGACACAATCCTAACTTTACTACTTCTAAATGCCTTCTGTGAATACCAAAAGTAGTAAGTTTATGATTTTGTCTTCAATTAGTTCTGTGAATCGGGCCCTTTGTGGCTACTGCTGAAGACCTTAATGTCTGCAAATACAGGATACTTGGTGGTCGACTGGGAAAATATTAAAATTAGAAGCTGGTGCCCTAGCTGCTCTTCCAGAGAGGGGGTAAAACCTTGAAAATTCTATGTGTGCACCCTCCCTGCTTACCCGTGGTGCAGGAGCATGGGCTTGCCAGTAGCTGGCTGGGAGCTGCAGACAGTGTTCATCATTATCCTCTTGGGGGAATAAATAATGTCTCGTAACCATCCTGCTTCCACATGACTGCAGGGGTTTGCCATGGTCAATAAGACTAGAATTAGGGGCAGTTACCACTTCCCAGCCACAGGGACTGCTCCTGTTCGCCTCACTGCCATTATCAAATTCATATCCCTGCATGTGCAAAGTTATGTTAGTTCAGTTGTGTTATGTCATGTTGTTATGCTGTGCTGTGTTATATTATATTGTGTTGTGCTATGTTATGCTGTGCCATGCACAGAAGAATGTCATGTTGTTATGTGTGTTGTGTTGTATTGTGTTAGGTTGTGTTGTGGTATCCCATGTATGTTAGTGATGTTATGTGTACAGCACACAAGTAACCATGGAGGGTATTCTGCCACTAAAGCTGGAGTTATAAGGGCCGAGCCAGGCTTGGGGCTAAGGGAAGAGGCAGGGTTTCCGCTTCTTGGGGAATTCGAGAGCTGACGTACAAGGGCAGATCGTCCCAGGCTTGATCAGCAAGATGGGATGAGGAGCAAACTCTGGATCTGGTCCTGTGTCTGAAGGAGGAGGAGGGCAAGTAGGAGTCTGGCTGAACAGAGATGTCTGGCAGGTTTGTGCAAGTAGATGATGTTGTTGAGGTACATAAGACTGGTGCTTATTTGCAGATAGGCAGTCAGTAGAGCTCTTTGAGGTGTAACGTAATATACATGCAGGCTGGTGGGTTGAGGATGAGACTGCTGGCTGAGTTTTAAAGGTCTGTGAGGTGTAACATGCTACACA
Organism: Lissotriton vulgaris; assembly: GCF_964263255.1. Taxonomy (NCBI): domain Eukaryota; kingdom Metazoa; phylum Chordata; class Amphibia; order Caudata; family Salamandridae; genus Lissotriton; species Lissotriton vulgaris. The sequence goes on from NC_141686.1 coordinate 349,836,010, forward strand.
TGCAGGCTAGTAGGTTGAGGATGAGGCTGGTGGCTGAGTTGTGTATGGTCTGCAAGGCATAACGTGCTATGCATGAAGGCTTATGGTTGAGGACGAGGCTGGTGGCTATGTTTTGTAAGGTCTGTGAAGTGTAACGTGCTATGCATGGAGGCTGGTAGGTTTACGACGAGACTGATGACTGAGTTTTGAAAGGTCTGTGAGGTGTAACCTGCCATGCATGCAGGCTGGTGGGTTGAGGTTGAGGCTGATGGCTGAGTTTTGTTATGTCTTTGAGGCGTAACGTGCTATGATTGCAGGCTGGTACGTTAAGGACAAGGCTGGTGGCTGAGTTTTGTAAGGTCTGTGAGGTGCACTGTGCTATGCAGGCAGGCTGGTAGGTTGAGGGCGAGGCTGGTGGCTGAGATTTGTGAGGTGTAACATGCTATGCATGCAGGCTGGTGGGTTGAGGATGAGGCTGGTGGGTGAGTTTTGTATGGTCTGCAAGGCGTAACATGCTATGCACGCAGGCTGGTAGGTTGAGGGCAAGGCTGGTGGCTGAGTTTTGTAAGGTCTGTGAGGTGTGATGTTCTATGCTTGCAGGCTGGTAGGTTGAGGACGAGGCTTGTGGCTGAGATTTGTGAGGTGTAACATGCTATGGATGCAGGCTGGTGGGTTGAGGATGAGGCTGGTGGGTGAGTTTTGTAAGGTCTGTGAGGTATAACGTGCAATGCATGCAGGCTGGTAGGTTGAGGATAAGACTGGAGGCTGGGCTTTTTAAGGTCTGTGAGGTATGCATGTAGGCTGGTAAATTGAGGATGAGGCTGGTGGCTGAGATTTGTACGGTCTGTGAGGTGTAACGTGATATGCATGCAGGCTGGAAGGTTGAGAACGAGGTGTGCCGCTGAGTTTTGTAAGGTCTGTGAGTTTTAACGTGATATGAGTATGAGGCTGGTGGCTGAGTTTGTAAGGTCTGTGGGATGTAACCCGCTATGCATGCAGGCTGGTAGGTGGAGAACGAGTTGTGCCGATGAGTTTTCTAAGGTCTGTGAGGTGTACCGTGCTATGCATGCAGGCTCGTAGGTGGAGAACGAGACATGCCGCTGAGTTTTCTAAGGTCTGTGAGGTGTAACGTGCTATGCATACAGGCTGGTAGGTTGAGGATAAGACTGGTGGTCTGTGAGATGTAACGTGCTATGCATGCATGCATGCTGGTGGGTTGAGCATGAGGCTGGTGGCTAAGTTTTGTAAGGTCAGCGAGGTGTACCGTGCTGTGCGGGCAGGCTTGTAGGTTGAGGATGAGACCGGTGGCTGAGTTTTGTATGGTCTGCGAGACGTAACGTGCTATGCATGCAGGCTGGTAGGTTGAGGACGAGGCTGGTGGCTGAGTTTGTAAGGTCTGTGAGGTGTAATGTGCTATACATTAACCCTGTGCGAAGCACTACGCTACTCTCGCGTAGTTGGTGAAGTTTCCGCTACTTCGCACTATGCGAACTGCACGTAGCACAATGAAAATACTCGTGGCGTAGTGCAGCTGTCATTTTTTTGCTTGCTCGCGGTCCATAATGTCCAGTTGGCGACGCCGAGCAAGCAAAATGACATTCCGGTGGGACTTTTTCCTCGATCGCGATCAGCAACATCAAGTTGCCGATCGCGAGCGTACAAAATAAACCTCCCAGCGAGATTCTCAACGCGGGGAGGTCAGATTTCTCATTGTGAGCGGTAGCATATGCTTGCGACCGCTCACGTTGAGAAACTATCAGTCCGCGTTGAGAAAGCTACCGCTCGAGTAAAAATCTACTTGAGCGGCAGAAAACTGCAGCTCGCACTGTGCAAGATGCCATTTTCAATGATTGCACAGTGCCGGATGCTTGTCCGCACTGTGCATTCATTGAAAACGGCATCTTGCACAGTGCAAACAGGGTTTTAAGCAGTTCATGAGTGCTATGCGTAGCTGGCGTAGTGCGAAGTGCACTTCGCATAGTTACGCACAGCGCTACTTCCCGAACTACGCCCATTGTTACTATGCATGCAGGCTGTTGGGTTAGGATGAAACTGGTGGCTGAGTTTTGTAAGATCTGTGAGGCGTAACGTGCTATGCATGCAGGCTGGTCGGTTGAGGATGATACTGGTGGCTTGGCTTTGTAAGATCTGTGAGGTGGAACATACTATGCATGTAGGCTCGTAGGTTGAGGATGAGGCTGGTGGCTGAGTTTTGTACGGTCTGTGAGGTGTAATATGCTATGCATTCAGGCTGGTAGGTTGAGGATGAGGCTGGTGGCTGAGTATTGTAAGGTCTGTGAGATGTAACATGCTATGCATGCAGGCTAGAAGGTTGAGAACGAGGTATGTCGCTAAGTTTTATAAGGTCTGTGAGGTGTAACTTGCTATGTGGATGAGGCTGGTGGCTGAATTTTGTAAGGTCTGTGAGGTGTAACCTGCTATGCAGGCAGGCAGGTTGGTGGGTGGAGAATGAGACTGGTGGCTGAGTTGTGTACAGTCTATGAGGTGTAACTTGCTATGAGGATGAGGCTGGTGGCTTAGTTTTGTAAGGTCTGTAAAGTGTAACGTAATATGCATGCAGGCTGGGGGGTTGAGGATGAGGCTGGTGTCTGAGTTTTGTAAGGTCAGTGAGGTGTAACGTGCTGTGCATGCAGGCTGGTGGGTTTAGGATGAGGCTAGTGGCTGAGATTTGTAAGGTCTGTGAGGTGTAAAGTGCTATGCATGCAGGCTGGTAGGTTGAGGACGAGACTGGTGGCTGAGTTTTGTAAGGTCTTTGAGGTGTAACGTGCTATGCATGCAGGCTGGTACATTAAGGACGAGGCTGGTGGCTGAGTTTTGTAAGGTCTGTGAGGTGTAACGTGCTGGCAGGCTTGTAGGATGAGAATGAGACTGGTGGCTGAGTTTTGTACGGTCTGCAAGGCGTGATGTGCTATACATGCAGGCTGGTAGGTTGAGGACGAGGCTGGTGGCTGAGTTTTGTAAGTTCTGAGGTGTAACGTGCTATGCATGCAGGCTGCTACGTTAAGGACGAAGCTGTTGGCTGAGTTTTGTAAGGTCTGTGAGGTGTAACGTGTTATCCATGCAGGCTGGTGGGTTGAGGATGAGGTTGATGGCTGAGTTTTGAAAGGTCTGTGTGGTGTACCGTGCTATGCATGCAGGCTGGTATGTTGAGGACGAGGCTGGTGGCTGAGATTTCTACGGTCTGTGAGGTGTAACGTGTTATCCATGCAGGCTGGTGGGTTGAGGATGAGGTTGATGGCTGAGTTTTGAAAGGTCTGTGTGGTGTACCGTGCTATGCATGCAGGCTGGTATGTTGAGGACGAGGCTGGTGGCTGAGGTTTGTAAGGTCTGTGAGTTGTACCGTTCTACGCATGCAGGCTGGTGGGTTGAGGATGAGGTTGATGGCTGAGTTTTGAAAGGTCTGTGTGGTGTACCGTGCTATGCATGCAGGCTGGTATGTTGAGGACGAGGCTGGTGGCTGAGATTTCTATGGTCTGTGAGGTGTAACGTGCTATGGTCATGCGAGGTCACCACCTCAGCCCTAAAGGCTCAGAAGCTGCAAGAGCAGGACCCTAGCACGCGGGCATCACACACCTGCACAAACTGCAACATGCAAATGTTATGTTATGTTAAAAAGATTTCTGTAGCGCATCGCTGCCCCCAGAATCGGGCTTCCTGGTGTCAGTCACAAGTAAGACGACAGCAGAAGAGGAAGGAAGGCTAGGCCAAGGAGGAGAACAACCAGGTCTTCAGTTGCTTCTGAAATCTTAAGTGGTTTTGAGTCTTTCTTAACGAAGCCGGCAGAGAGTTCTATAGGGCTGGAGCAAGGATGGAAAAGAATTTCAGCCTCTCCGGCTCTTGTCTGATGGGGAACGAAGGCCAGATTCAAGTCTGCTGAGCTTAAGACTCTCACAGAGGAATACAATTGCATCAGTGCAGCAAGACTTGGCAAATGCAGGTAACCATGGGGCTTGAAAACTATGTGAGAACAAAGACTGAACAGCAGACCGAAGTTTAAGAATAAATCCACAAAGAGAAAAGGGAACTGAACTGTGGAGTCCATCTGATTTGGGGTTGACTGAGTGAACAGAGCCTGTGCCTAATCAGTGCAGGCGCCGAGATTAGATGCCAGGGATTACTGACTGCCAACTCCATGGGTGGGGTTGGGAACAGAAAGGTGTAGTGTCCAAGATTGTAAAGAAGATTTCCACCATGTATTGCATTCCTATAACTGTCCTGTGCATTATAAGTACCGCTTTGTGACTCCAGTCTGTAATGGCACAGACAAGCTGTAAAACAATGGATTGGAATGGCAGCTAGAGTAAATAACAGTGACTAAGATTAATTAAAGTATTCCCTTCCATCAGCATGCGCGGTTGTTGTGAGAACTTCCTAATGTGTGACAAGATTACTTGAAATAAATGCTATCGAGTTTAGCAAATAAAATGTGGCTTCAGAACAAAACTCTTGCATAAAAGAACCATGTTTCACGTATAGAGCTGCAGCACGGCTCTGCAGGCTGCCAAGGCTTCCATTCTCATTGGAAGGGTGGGTCATTTGAAACACCTCTCAGTGCCCGAGCAGTTTCACTCCTTCTGCCCTTTACACTTGCAGCACGGGTGCAGAACCTTCATCTCTAAGGATGTCCTGAGGTTGTCTTCAGCAGAGCCAGGAAGCAGAGTCAGCGTCCTCTCGTCGTGGTTCATGCCAGTGCCCGAGGTCAAGGCATCGCTCGAACATCCACACATACTGTCTGTGCATCTTGTGCAACCGGCCCTTAGGGACAAGTAGACAAGATGCCAACGAGGGAGGGTTCCCTCTGCTGGGAACTCAAGCCTTCTGCGGGACCCCTGTCCTCCTTGTCTCTGGGATGGGGCAAGGAGGGCAGAGGGTCTCAGAGTTCAGGCAGAAAGGAAAGTTCAGAGAAAGGCATGGGCAGTCCTCTGCTGTCGTGCTACCTGTGTTGCAAGTTCAGATGCCCAAGGCACACAACCTTTGGGTGTCTTTGTCTGGATTATGACCGGTGCAGACAGGGCACCCCCTCGCTAGTGAGACCATCATGGTCAAATGTGAAAACTAGGCTTGGTCGTGTATCAACAGCCCCTGTGCTGAGCAGCATGGCATCCAATAACCTGGTACATCCGGGCCCGGTTACTCAATTAAGGAATACGTCCACCCAGATATCTTTGGCCTTGTGGTCCTAGAAGGTCAACTCAGATTTTCATCCTTCCAAGCTCAATGCAATGAATAAGAGTAAGTATGGAATTAATAAAAGTCTGTTATTCAATGCCAAGATGTCCAAGGGGTGAAAGCTTGCATTATCAATACATATGTAAACATAGCCGAATTGTTGGAGTGCCTTCTGCTGAGGTAAACACACGTGCAGCTCACAGATTGGATTCTCACCATTGGAAGCTCTGCCTTGCATCTTCTGGGTACCAGTACATTTGGTAATATCAAAAAAAGTGTACTGAAAGTGCAAAGGGGTCGGTGTAACTAGACTGGTTGTGCGCCCGGGTAATTTTGTGCCAATTCTTTGCAATCGTATCACGAACTATGTAAATTAACACAAAGAGCTCTGGGATCTTGGATTGCGCTGGTGCATTTGTTCACTGGGGTTTGGACTGAGCAATGAGTATAAATTGTTGGTTTCTACATATGATATGGTGAATGGCTTGGTGAAAAACGTCAACACCAGTACTATGATCCAAGTGACAGGGGAACGCCGGAACAAAAGTGCACCCGTGCAACCTGTCTGAATAATAAATGAGTTCTTGGATAAATCAATAATGCTGCGCTAGGAGAACTCCCAAGAGCTTACGGGTCTGCTTTCTAAGAACTCGATGGGGTGCCTATGTGTTGGTTGCTTGTGTCCCTGTGCAAGTTCTCTAATTGCGCATTAGGTTTGTTCAGGTTTGATGTTGGCTGTGTGAACAGAGCGCCTCTTTGCATTTATTTTTCCATTCAGTGGCTATAGGGTTGCTGATAGACCTCATTATCATCAGGTTGCACTTTTTTTGATCGTGAGAAGTGGTCCAGGAAGTGCAGTTGAGGTTTTAGAGCAGAGGTCTTCAAACTTTTTGATGCCGAGACCCCCTTGTAAAACCTTTTTAGGCGTAAGGACCCCCTTACGACAAAAGATTCTAGAAACTGGTACTCCTCATCATCAACAACTATCGACAACCATAAATGCGCCTGTTAGACCTCATCACATCCATCCATCCATCATTCATCCACCCACACTTTCACACATCCATCCACCCTTTCATCCTTCCAACCATACGTCCATCCTTTACCTATCCACCCATCTATTCATCCACCCACCTTTTCACACATCCATCCATCCATCATTCATCCATGCAACCTTTTACCCATCCATCCATACATCCATCCTTCATCCATCCACCCTTTCATCCTTCCATCCATACATCCACCATTTCACCTATCCATCCTTCATCCATCCACCCTTTCATTATTCCATCCATACATCCATCCACCCTTTCATCCATACATCCATCCTTCATCCACCCACCCTTTCATCCATCCATCCACCCATCATTCATCCCCCCACCTTTTCACACATCCATCCATGCATCCATCATTCATCCATGCAACCTTTTATCCACCCATACATCCATCTTTCATCCATCTACCTTTTTGTCCTTCCATCCATACATACATCCTTCATCCATCCACCCTTTCATCCATCCATCCTTCATCCATCCACCTACCCTTTCATCCATCCATCCATCCATCCACCCATCATTCATCCCCCACCTTTTCACACATCCATCCATACATACATCCTTCATCCATCCACCCTTTCATCCATCCATACACCCACCTTTTCACACATCCATCCATCCTTCATCCATCCATCCACCCTTTCATCTTTACATCCATCCACTCCTCATTCATCCACCCACCCTTTCATCCATCCATCCACCCACCTTTTCACACATCCATCCATCCTTCATCCATCCATCCACCCTTTCATCTTTACATCCATCCACTCATCATTCATCCACCCACCTTTTCACACATCCATCCATTCATCCTTCATCCATCCATCTACCCTTTCATCTTTACATCCATCCACTCATCATTCATCCCCCCACCTTTTCACACATCCATCTATTCATCCTTACATCCACCCATCCATCCTTCATCCTTCCTTCCATCCATCCATCCATCCACCCACCCTTCATCCTTCCATCCACCCATACATCCATCCTTCATCCCTACCTTTTTGTCCTTCCTTCCATCCATACATACATCCTTCATCCATCCACCCTTTCATCCATCCATCCTTCATCCATCCACCTACCCTTTCATCCATCCATCCATCCATCCACCCCCATCCACCCATCATTCATCCCCCACCTTTTAACACATCCATCCATACATACATCCTTCATCCATCCACCCTTTCATCCATCCATCCACCCACCTTTTCACACATCCATCCATCCTTCATCCATCCATCCACCCACCCTTTCATCTTTACATCCATCCACTCATCATTCATCCACCCACCCTTTCATCCATCCATCCACCCACCTTTTCACACATCCATCCATCCTTCATCCATCCATCCACCCTTTCATCTTTACATCCATCCACTCATCATTCACCCACCCACCCTTTCATCCATCCATCCACCCACCTTTTCACACATCCATCCATCCTTCATCCATCCATCCACCCTTTCATCTTTACATCCATCCATTCATCATTCATCCACCCACCTTTTCACACATCCATCCATTCATCCTTCATCCATCCATCTACCATTTCATCTTTACATCCATCCACTCATCATTCATCCACCCACCTTTTCACACATCCATCTATTCATCCTTACATCCACCCATCCATCCTTCATCCTTCCTTCCATCCATCCATCCACCCTTTCATCTTTACATCCATCCACTCATCATTCACCCACCCACCCTTTCATCCATCCATCCACCCACCTTTTCACACATCCATCCATCCTTCATCCATCCATCCACCCTTTCATCTTTACATCCATCCACTCATCATTCATCCACCCACCTTTTCACACATCCATCCATCCTTCATCCATCCATCTACCATTTCATCTTTACATCCATCCACTCATCATTCATCCACCCACCTTTTCACACATCCATCTATTCATCCTTACATCCACCCATCCATCCTTCATCCTTCCTTCCATCCATCCATCCACCCTTTCATCTTTACATCCATCCACTCATCATTCATCCACCCACCTTTTCACACATCCATCCATTCATCCTTCATCCATCCATCTACCATTTCATCTTTACATCCATCCACTCATCATTCATCCCCCCACCTTTTCACACATCCATCTATTCATCCTTACATCCACCCATCCATCCTTCATCCTTCCTTCCATCCATCCATCCACCCACCCTTCATCCTTCCATCCACACATACATTCATCCTTCATCCACCCACCTTTTCTGTGCCTCTCTCATGGGGGTGGGGTCAGTATCTCTCTGTGTCTTCTTCCTTCTTCCTCTCTCATGGGAGGGCATCTCTGTGCTTCCCTGCTTGGGGGGGTGGGGGGGGGGGGCAGACAGGCTGTATAAACACCTCACGGTGAAGAACAGTTTCAGGCACATTTCTCCTGCACAGGCGCCAGGTATGTGGGACTTGAACCAATGACTGTAATGTCCTTCTGCTGTTTGCTATGTGTGTTTGTAAAGCGCTCTGATACCTACGGGTTAAGCTAGCGCTATATAAAACGTTAAAAATAAAAATAAACCCCACAGCTAAGTCCATTGATTGAACTCAAAGGGCTACAGCCTCCTCCCCCAGACACCCCCTCCCCCCCCCCACTCCCCAGCACGTGTAAGTGAGCCCGGCTGAAACAGCTTCGGGACACACAGAAAGGCACACCCGAGTACTTTACAGGTCTTCAGAAGACCTTTACTTGTTAATGAGGCGTGAATTAGGCCTCCACCGTGATCACCCGGCCTCAATCAGCCTGACGCCAGGAACTGCTGCACGCTCCAACAGAATCTGCGACCCCCTTCCCAGGACTCCACGACCCCCCTGGGGGTCGCGCCCCACAGATTGAAGACCTCTGTTTTAGAGTTTTATATATTGGCATCGCCACCCACGCATAGTTTTTGTTCATCAAAGTTGCTTTGTTTATTAGAAGTTATTGCAGCCTGATGCCGTTGTTAGTAGTTTGTTTGAACTCGGAGTAGGCCCATACTGTGTGCCGAGCCTCTTCTAACTTTAGAGAGGAAAGTGATTGAAGTAGAACAAAGTGGCCTGAGTTCTTTTGTGTAGATTGTTGTTTGATCTCCAGTCAACAATGGTGGGCGAGGGAGTTTGCCTCTGCTGCCCTCATTCTCCAGTAACATTTTATGAGGGCGCCTTGTCTTGCCTGAATCTGGATTTTTAATCCGAACTCCAGCCTGATGTGAAATTGTTATGTGCATCGTGAGACCAAAAACAATTTCTTGAAAAAGCTAGATTGAGTGGTGTTCAAACCTGATGCATCATGAGTTTTAAGCAGTTCCGATCCGTGCGAGATTGGGGGCAAGAATTTAGCTGCTACGACCTTCAGCAAACGATTTGTTGAACAGTTTCTGAGTTTTTTTAATAAGATTTTGAATGCAAATAGCAGCTGGTTTGCTTTTACTTGCCTTGATACCAAATATGGCTTATAGTTAAGGTGCCAACAAGTATTATCCCCAGACGTCTTTGGATTTTACTAAGTTTGAGGCCTTCCTGTGCTTGCTCCAGGATACCTTTGTAATGAAACAAAAAATGTATACCAGGACTCCTAGGCATCTGGATATCTCTCAGAGATATGGAGCTTCCAAATGTTCTAAGTTAGAAAGGAAAATTAATAAATCAATCAAAGACGCAAAGTTATGATCTGTTCTTCAGTCTGCGGTTTCTTCTCGCGATATGTGTCTATTCTGACTCACAATAACCAGAAGTTTGGGTAGAGCTCACCATCAAAACTCCAACTCCTATTGATTTTTGTGCTCTGTACGCATCTTCTTCTTCCGGTATATCGGATTTGGGAATTGAAAAAAATTGGAGGTGGTAAACGTAAACACATATTTACGTGCAAACATCTCAAATAATGTATCTTGGGTCCCATGTAATACCTCTCAGGCTGCAAAGGCTACGAGAATTGGCCTTTTACGTGTTTTTAATGTACAAAGAAGGAGGGACATCTTTTTTACTGTTAAAGGTGAATATTGCTAGCATGGTTTCTGTTGCTTTATATGGAATAGAAGCAAGGGCTCTTTGTTTATCTCCAATATTGAATCAGTTTCATGGAAGAGCTACCTTGGTGTAAGCTCCTCCAGCTCTGTAGACATGATTTGTCTTGAGCTGGGCTTGATGGGTATTACCTTCCTGCCTACTGCCAAATTATTTAATATTTTCAATAATTATTCAGAAGTCCTAAAAATGCATTGAAAAATGTAACTTGGTGGGAACTTGCATGGGATAATAAAAAGATTTACTCTTTTGGGTCTCTTTACTCCATTTGTATACCACAGTTTGCCTAAATCATGATGGGGTGTTATTGTGTCTACATAGTAGCGCCTTAAAGTGTCACTTAAAAAAGCGTGCTAGAAATGAAAGTTTCCAGCTTGACTTGAAACATTGTCTAGAAATAAGAAGATTACAGCTGGGCTGTATGCTTGGACGAAGTGGTGAGATGGAATTGTATTTAAAGTCCATCATTTGTCCTCTTGGGCGTGGATTTTTCATGATATTCAGGTAACCACATGCTGCAGGTTGATAATGTGTGGATCTAGAAGGGGGTCTTCCCACATTCATGCTATCAATATTGTGGAGTTGTTGCACATCATTTGAATAATGTGCTTTTTATTCTGTCTTGATCTTTTTATCTGCAGAATTTTTTTTATCCTGTGATATTAAGGTATTCTGTAGTAACACACAAACAAGCACTTAACTTTTTTTAAACCCTTCCTCTGTGAAAATTTGTTATCATTTAATTAGGTCTTTGGGTGCTTTCTTGATATAAATTGCCCTATTTGTAGTCACTACAATGTACTTTGACCACTGCGCCTCTGGCCTGGTCGCCCCCTCGCTCCTCTTCGCTCCTGCTCCAGAGCCCCCTGCTGACTGAGATCTTCACCGCCGAGCGCCGCCGATTGCAGCACCCCAGCAGCCGCAGGGCCGCCCGCTCAGCCTGATCCCGTTTTCCTGCCGCTTTCTGCCTTTGGCCCCGCCCCCTCGCCAGACGATTGGTGAACACGACCCCGCCTCCCAGCTGACCCACCCTCCCGGCTCCCTTCTTATGTCGCCCCCTCAGCGACCGCGCAGCAGGAGCACCGACTGAGTGCCAAAGGTGCGCCAAAGGTAAGCCCGTCTACGCCCGTCCGCGCCTGGACCGCCCCCAGTGCCAGGACCCCTGGCCCCCGCAGACCCCAGCCCACCCGCCGGACCTACGACGCCACTGAACTCTACGCACTCAACGCCGGAAGAATCCCGGGGTGCTACCGAGCCACCCCGAGACGCACCCACGGATCCTTCTGCTGCAACGCCTGCAAGTTCACCTGCATCCGGACCTGCACCACTCCAGCAGTGCTCAAGACCTCGACGAGCAACAGCAGCAGCCACCTAAAGTGCATCCTGCTCAACACCCGCTCCGTCCACAGACACGCCGTCGAGCTCTGGAACCGGCTCGACACTACTTCACCAGACGTCGCCTTCCTCACGGAAACCTGGATGAACGCCTCTTCAGCGCCCGACATCGCCATCCCAGACGGCTACAAGATCATCCGAAAGTACCGCATCAACCACACCAGAGGAGGGATCGCCATCGCCCACAGGAACACCATCCCCATCTCGACCAACACCGACGATACCCTCGCAACCGCCGAGCACCTGCACTTTCAGGTCCACATCAACCCCAAGACCACCCTCAGAGGCACCCTCATCTACAGACCCCCGGGACAACGCACACAATTCAGCGAAGACATCGCCGACTTCAACAGCCCGCACGCCCTCTGCTCCGCTGACTACATCCTCCTAGGGGACCTCAACTTCCACCTGGAGAACAATAACGACCGCAACACCACCACCCTGCTGGACAACCTCGCCAACCTGGCACTCAAGCAGCTGGTGACCACCCCCACCCACTACGCCGGACATACACTCGACCCCGTCTTCTCATCCAGCAAGGACATCGCCTTCAGCCACGCCACTTGACTCCACTGGACGGACCACAGCTGCGTCCACTTCAGCTTCGGAAGGACCACGATCCACCACCACCGGCAACAGGTTGCACGCAGGAGCTGGAACAAGATCACAGCCGACCAGGTCGCGACCTTCCTGAACATGAACCCTCTCATCAGCAAAACGAACCCTAGCCAGGCGGCCACCAACCTCACGAAGTGGATCAGCGACTGCGCAGACGAGCTCGCCCCCCTGAGGACCCCGCCCAGCAGACCCGGTAGCAAGAAAGCCCCATGGTTCACCGACGAACTCAAGAGCTCCAATAAGAACTGCCGAGCCCTCGGGAGAACCTGGCGCAGAGACCCAACACCGGACAACATGACTGCCCTCAAGCTCGCCACCCGAAAACACCACCAACTTATCCACGCCACCAAGAAAACTGCATTCAAGGAACGACTGGACAACAATGCACACAACAGCAAGGAACTCTTTAACATCGTCAAAGAGCTCTCCAACCCCAACGCCGGAAACAACAACATCACCCCTTCGCAAGACCTCTGCAACTCCCTCGCCTCCTACTTCCACAACAAGATCGCGGACATACACAACAGCTTCAGCACTCAACCGACGAACGCCACGACCGAACCACCGCCCCCCACCACCACCCTCCGCGCCTGGAATCCGATCAGCACCGAAGACACCGTCCGCACGATGAACTCCATCCACTCCGGATCTCCGACCGACCCCTGCCCTCACCACGTCTTCAACAAGGCCGACGCTGTCATCGCACCCCACCTGCGGGACATCATCAACACCTCCTTCGACACCGCTACCTTCCCGGAGAGCTGGAAGCACGCCAAACTCAGCGCCCTACTCAAGAAGCCATCGGCCGACCCCACCGACCTCAAGAACTACCGCCCCATCACGCTACTCCCGTTTCCTGCAAAAGTCATCGAGAAGACCGTCAACAAGCAGCTGGCCGCCTTCCTTGAGACGAATGGATCCCTCGACCCCTTGCAGTCTGGCTTCCGGGCCAACCACAGCACCAAGACCGCCCTGATCGCAGCCACCGATGACATCCGAGCGCTGCTCGACAACGGAGGAACAGCGGCCCTCATCCTCCTTGACCTCTCCGCGGCCTTCGACACTGTCTGCCACCGTACCCTAGTACAATGCCTCAGCAACGTCGGAGTCCAGGAGAAGGCACTGGAGTGGATCATCTCCTTCATCGCCGGAAGGACACAGAGAGTCCGTCTCCCTCTGTTCAGATCTGAAGCCACCGAAGTCATCTGCGGCGCCCCTCAAGGCTCCTCGCTCAGTCCAACCCTCTTCAACGTCTACATGAGCCCCCTCGCAGACATCGCACGCCAGCACAACCTCAACATCATCTCCTACGCCGACGACACCCAGCTGATCCTCTCCCTTACCAACGACCCCGCCACCGCCAGAGCCAACCTTCACGAAGGGATGAAAGAGGTAGCCGAATGGATGAAGAACAGCCGCCTGAAACTGAACTCGGACAAGACAGAAGTCCTCATCCTGGGATCCTCACCCACCGCTTGGGACGACTCCTGGTGGCCCCCCGCCCTAGGCAGCGCACCCAAACCAACAGACCACGCACGCAACCTGGGCTTCATCCTGGACTCCTCCCTCTCCATGACCAGACAAGTCAACGCCGTCTCCTCGTCGTGCTTCAACATCCTGCGCATGCTACGTAAGATCTTCCGGTGGATCCCCACCGAGACCAGGAAGACGGTCACCCAGGCCCTCGTCACCAGCCGTCTGGACTACGGCAACTCCCTCTACGCCGGAACCACCGCCAAACTCCAGAAGAGACTCCAGCGGATCCAGAACGCCTCAGCACAACTCATCCTGGACATCCCCCGTCGCAGCCACATCTCCGGACACCTGAGAGACCTGCACTGGCTCCCGGTCAACAAGAGAATCACCTTCCGTCTCCTCACCCACGCACACAAAGCCCTACACAACCAAGGCCCAGGATACCTCAACAGCTGCCTCAACTTCTACGCTCCCAAACGCCAGCTTCGATCGACCAGCCACGCCCTCGCCGCCGTCCCCCGCATCCGAAGAGCCACCACAGGGGGACGGTCCTTCTCCTACCTCGCCGCCAAGACATGGAACTCCCTCCCCACCCACCTCCGCCTGACCCAGGACCACCTCGCCTTCAGAAAGCAACTCAAGACCTGGCTGTTCGAGCAGTAGCGTACCCCCCTCCCCCAGCGCCTTGAGACCTTCTGGGTGAGTAGCGCGCTATATAAATGCGATGATTGATTGATTGATTGCTTTGCCTGCTGTAATCAAGTTTTGTATTGTTACATGTATTTTCAATTCACTGTATTTAGTTATGATTGATTGTTGTGGTATTTAAGTTTAATATGTGGATGCACTTTAGAGTCAATCATTTTTATTATGCGGAAAGACATATGGTACACAGCCCAGCTGCCTACATCAACTTGCCGGCAGGGTGAAAACACAGCGCATCAACACGGCGTCTGGACCTACATCCTGGAAGACGGCCCGTGAAATGCTATGAACCGAAGTGACCGCCCCGCCTGTGCTGAGGCCACCGCCTTTTTCCGGAAATGAATTAATGAGAACATAAACACCCTCTCCCACCTCCCACCCTCCCCTCCAGACACACACATACAACCTCACCCCCCTCCCTATCCCAACCGCACTCCGTATCAGCTTTAGCTATACAAGTACTACAAAATCCAGCAATGCACCAAAGGAAGGTTCAACCCCCCGGGTTAGCCCTGTCTGATTCTAAGGGAAGGAGTTGTAGGATCCGAAGGTATTTCGGGCAAGTTACTTCTCGTAGGTCCTTGGACAGGAAATGCAAGAACGGGCCCCACAATTTAGCATACTCCGAGCCTTTCCCATCCATCCCCATCGAGAGCCTTTCCATTGCTAATATGGTCCAGAGCCGTTAGAACCAATCTCGGGGATCCTGTACCACCGGGGAACCCCAATTCGCCAGCAGGACCTGCCTTGTGGCCAATAGCGCCAGCGCGATCTGCCTACCCTTCAGCGAGCGCAGAGGGAAGAACTTAGAATGGGGAAGCCCCAGCAGAGTATGCTCTGGAAGCCGGGGAAATGTAATCTGAACCGCCTCATCCAGATCATCTAAGATCGTGGGCCAGTACCTCCCCAACTTTGGGCAGTGCCATAATAAGTGTGCCAATGTCCCTGTTAACCCACACCCCCTCCAGCAGAGACCTGACTTAGTGACATCCCAAGCTCTGACGCGCGCCAGAGTGTTGTACCAGTAGGCCGCTACCTTATACGCGGATTAGGCAGCCGCAGTATTGGAGGCTGCGTGCTGCGCGCGGTAAAACACATGCTCCCATTCTTTTTTCGATAGTGGGCGTCCCAGCTCCGTCTCCCAGCGGACCTGCGCAGGTGTGCGTTATCTCTTGTCTCCGAGATGAGCCTCCGGTCATCTTTCTTACAGACCAACCATTTTTCAAACTTCGGCAGTGGCCGAGACAAGTCAGCTACATTAATGGGTTGGGTAACCCAATGCGCCACTTGCGAGTAAGAAAAAGCGTCCGCCAGCGTCAACTGGAAGAACTCCCTTCGCAGCCAGGGAAACGGAACCAATCCATCCAAGTCGAAAAAGGAACCTTACAGTCCTCCTCTCGCCAGCGATGGAAGACTGGGCAAGCGCGGCCCGGCGGGAAGTCCGGATTGTCAACAATAGAAATCATCGGAGAGGGAAACGTGGTCCACCACTTTTGTTGCGCCAGCTGGTCACATGCCTTAAGAGTCTGTGCCGTCACAGGGCAAGAGTAGAGGCCCCAGGCTTTATGCTTGCAGGGCAGCCACAGCTCCCGCCAGGTATTGCAACCCGCCACCGTCTGGTCCATAAAGTTCCAGTGTTTACTGGACATGGGCCTGTTCCATTCCACTATGTAACGCAGGGTGGATGCTTGGAAGTAGGCTGACAGTAGGGGAAAACCCAGTCTCCCAGCCGTCCTCGGAGCAACCGCCACGGACAATGCCTATCACGGCCGCTTGTTGTCCCACAGGAATCTATTAAGTAGCCCCTGCAGTTTTCGCAGGATGCCCTGCGGCGGGGACAGCGGCAGCATTTGAAACAAGTACCATATGCGGGGGAGAACAGTCATTTTCAGAGCTGCCAGCCTCCCATACCAGGCCAGCTTGAGCCGGGACCAGTCTGAGAGAGCCTTGGTGACCTGCTCAACCAGCATATTATAGTTCGGGGACAGTGTTTTAGTGATCGAAGGTGTCAGGCAGACACCCAGATACTGAATATCAGATGGCGCCCACTGGAATTCAAAGTCCTGCTTCAGATCCAGGACGTCCTCCTCAGGTACGGACAGATTAAGGATATGCGATTTGGTGAAGTTGATCTTGAAACCTGCCACTTTCTGGAACTCTGCTAGCTCTTTCGAGAGGTTCCGCAAGGAGGAGTGAGGGTGTGTAAGCGAGAGGATGATATTGTCCGCATACAGACTAATCTTGTGTGTATCCGCCCCGAACTTGATACCGGCGATGTCCACATTGGCCCGCAAACGCTGAGCAAGGGGCTCCATATAGAGCGCAAAGAGGAACGGGGACAGGTGGCACCACTGCCGCGTTCCTCTCGCAATAGGGAAAAAAGCAGACCTGCAACCATTGACCCGCACCACCGCTTTTGGAGCTGCGTAAAGACACCGGACCCATTGTATGTAGTTATCCCCCAACCGAACGCTTTTAACACAGCAAACAAGTAGTCCTAGTCCACGCGGTCAAAGGCGTTGTCCGCGTCTATGGAGAGCAGGGAAGCCTGTGTCCACGTGCGATGGACTAAGTCCATGAGGTGCAGCTATCTTTTAGTATTGTTGCCTTCCTGCCGTGTAGGAATGAATCCCGCTTGATCTGGCTCAATGAGGCCGTCCATCAAGGGGCCAAGCCAGGCTGCTAGCACCCGTGAGAACCGCTTGGCATCAATATTGAGCAGCAAGATTGGCCTATACGATCCGCACTCCTTGGTATCCTTCCCGGGTTTGAGAATCACAGTGATGGTCGCCTCTGCCAGAGACGGCACTTTGACTCCCATGTCCGGAAAAGAGTTAAAAAGGCGGGTCAGCAGCGGAGCCAGCTCTCTACAGAAAGTTTTATAGAAAATTACAGAAAAGTTTTCCGATGGCCGAGATGACCTCCTCGATGCGGATTGGCATATCTAGTGCCTCCGAGGAGCCCCGCAGGAGGGGCGTAACATTACACGACTCCAAATAGTCAGACCCTCACACCCTCTTTGTGATACAGGGCCTGATAGAACTGCCTAAAGTTGTCGACAATGGCGGAGTCCGTGGTATTCTCTTTCGCACACCGTTCCCGAACTGCGTGGATAGTGGTCAGCTGGGCACGCGCCCGCAGCCTATGGACCAACATCTGCACTGCCTTATCCCCGCGGAGATAGAACTTGTGCCGCAGACGCAGTAAGGCATGCATAGCTCTATCCGTGTCTAAATGCTTCAGCATGCGCCTCTTCAACTCCAGTTCATGCCAATTCCTCGGTGCCCCAGTTCTCTTATGGATCGCCTCTAGGCCAACAATCTCCCCCTCCAACTCCACCCTTTTCTCCTTGCATAAGCGGGAGTACGTTGCTGCAAGCGCTATAAATTCGCCCCGCGCCACTAATTTCAGTGCCTCCCAGACTGCCACCAAGGGTGTGCCTTCCACCTCGTTCTCGGCCAGGTAATGAACTATTGTCTCCCGAATGTTCGATACCACCGACGGCAGCCTAGCACCGCTAGAAGTGAAAATTACTGAGATAAGCGCGTGGTCCGACAAGGAACGCAGCGTAATGTTCGCGGCTGACAAGTGAGGCAAAAGGGAGGTCATGGCCAAGAAGTCCTCTAAGCGCGCATAGGTCTTATGGGCTGCCGAGTAGTAGGTGTAATCGCGCTGCTGGGGATGCTGAACGCGCCACACATCAATTAACCCTCCCTCCAACAACCATTGTTTTCCTCCCTGTGATAGTGCTCCAGTCTGGTACACCCGCTGCCCTGACCTGTCCACCTCCGCCTCCATCACACTGTTCAAATCACCACCCACCAGGATAAGGGTATCTGGGGAAGCTAGGACCTGCGACAGCACCAACTGCAAGAAGGACTTTTGGTTAGTGTTCGGCGCATAGATGGACCCCACAGTGAACTGCGTGTCCCCTCACTGCACTCTCACAGCCAAAAACCTTCCTTTAATATCTACAGCGTGGGAGATAGGTTTGCACTGCGCACGCACGCTAAAAAGGATCACCATCCCGTTCTTCTTAGTGGGCCCCGAGGACCAAAGCTGTAGCGGAAAGCGCCTATCTGCCATCCGCCGAGTATCTTTGGAGAGGAGATGGGTCTCCTGTAGCAGGCACACAGCACCCTCCGAACTCTCTAGCAAGGATAAAATTGCCGCCCGCTTGATCGGGCTATTGAGGCCTAGGACGTTCAGACTCACTATCTTCAGCTCCCTACTCTGCATATCTATAAGCGAGGTAGAACTGCTGCACACCTCCCATTGCTGCAACTCCTAAGGGACCACCCTGTCCCAACCATCCCCTGGACCCCTGCCCCTTCCTCCCCCCAGCTGATGCGAAGCCCCCCAAGCACCCCCACACCCCGAACTCCCATCCCCCACCCCCATCCCCCACACACACAAGCCCCAATAAGCAGAAATATTAACAGCTAGACAAAAGAGAAGCAAACAACAGTTCATCAGACAGGCCCCAAGAGCTGGGGAGCATGGCAACAACCGTCCACATAACCAGTTCCTGATACAGGACTCTTCACCCTTCAAGGACATAAGGAAGTCGACAGCTAGCCATTAGCAGGCGGCCTCCTCCAGTGCCAGCCACTAGCCCATTCAGCGCCATGAGTAGGTCCCTCTCTTCAGGTGCCCACAGCCGCCTCTGTCACCAGGGCCACCGAAGCGATCGCTGCTCCTCTCTCCAGCCGGCTTGTTGACAAGTCAGGTCTTGCCCACCCGTTGCCATTCCGTCAATCGCCTGCGCCTTCTGGTGGGGGACGTGGCTGCTCCTGGTGAGGGAGTGGTTTGCTTCAGGCCCAAGAGATCAAGGGCCGACGCCAGGGAGCGAACCTGGATCAGCTTTCCATTATGCTTGAAGATTAGCCTTAACGGGTGCCCCCACAAATTGGGGATACCTTGGTCCCTTAGATAGTTAGTGACAGGCTTCAACTCCCTTCTTTTGACCAACGTGGATGCCGCAAGATCCTGAAAGAGCATCGGGTGATGCTCACAAAATTGGAGGAGATTGAGGTCTCGAGCTTTCCGTAGAATCCGCTCCTTGATCTGATTGTCGTGTACGCACACCAAGCTGTTAGGAGGGGGAGCTTTGGGCCCCCTTGGAAGGCCCACCTGATGTACTCTGTCCAGTTGGATATCGTGTAGGCCCTCCTCATCCAGAATCTGACGGAAAAGCGCTCCTACATATTCACCAAGGTCTGTCCTCTTACCTTTCCAAGGAACTGCCCGAATCTGGATGTTGTTTCGGCGAGATCTGTTCTACAAGTCCTCAGCTTGCACCTGGAGGTCCAAATTCTGCTCAGTCAGCCGGATCTGGATGGCGATACACATTGTCCGCCATCCCCAAGTCATGCTCCTCAAGCGGCGCCACCTTCTACCCTACTGCATCCACATCACGCCGCACCTCCCGTAGGTCAGAGTGAGGTAATAGAAATTTTCAGGTAGCTAATGTGTCCCCCACTCGCACCCTATCCATGCACCCATGTTCCTTGTATGTTGTGTAACTTCTGTTCCGTACATGCTAGAAAGACGCATATGCATTTGCGTCCATCCTTAACATGTCAGTTATCCATTCCTGTAAGAAAATCCCGTTAATTAGGCTTCTAGTCTTATGGTGCCAACGTCTTTACATAGTGAATCTCGCACACGTTTTTCTCCATGTTTCCTGGCCCAGTCGAGCTAGGCCCTTAAATGAGGCCCCGAGTCTCATCTCTCCTGTCTCCGAAAGCTGTATGCATCCCCGACCCCTGCCTTACTTCCTGCCAGCGAAGCGGTGCCTGGCTCGGCCTGCTTGCCTGCCAAAATCGTATTTTGCCTACAGTTATCTGCTTAGCCTCCTCGAAAACACATTCCAGTCTAGTGAAATAGGTAAACATATTCTCGGCTGCAGAGCAAAGGGCCCAGCCTTCCTGTCCTCCTTGCAAGTGATTTACTGAACCCGTTACCATGGTAGGCCCATGGCCCCGCACATTGCACCAAGACAAGTATGCACACACTAGCATTCAGTATTGAACGGCCTCTGCCCGGGAGACCTTTTACTTCAGACACTACATCCTCCAAACATGAGATACCAGATATGTTATAGGTACAGGTTGCCCTGACATTCCAGACTCCAGTCTCCTCCACTAGTGCTAAAGTCAAAGCCCCCAGTTCTCCCCAGTTCCACGTCATGCTCAGTTGCGCGCGCATTCAGGTCATAGGTTTCTGCTGATCCTGCAACTTTCTCTATGCATCCACCCACATGTGACGTTTCTTATGACGTTTCTCTGACATGTCCAGTGCACGCCCATGTGTACGCCTTTTTACACGCCTCCTGTTACGCACATGTGTTCTTATCTCTTTCTTTTCACCTGTTACGCCTACTGTATTGGTTTCAATCGAACTGTTTTACTATATATAATGTGTAATGCTAATAAAACGTTGAATGTCCCTTCCTGAACCTTAGTGGTGATGGAACATGATATCCGATTCTCGAGGATCCTTCATTAAAGCCCGTATGACTCAGATCCCACAGACTCTGCCTCTCATTTGAATGAGCTGTCTTTTATTGATAATTAATTATATGGAAAAATGATACGGTAATATTAATTTACCACATAATTTGGCGCCCGAACAGGGGCCCCCCCTTCCCCACTCGCCGGCGATGTACCGCAGGCCTTGACCCCTCCTGCAGCTGCGACGGAACCAGTGCACTTCTGCGGGTTTTCCTGCTAATCTCCCTCGGGCCTACGGAGGAGACGGTGACTGCGACCCGGCATCCAGACAAGGCGGTGAGGAATGCGGAGGATACCGACCAGAGCCCGAGTCGAGAGAGCAAGGTCCGAGGTATCCATAGGCCCACCTGTTCCGAAGCGCATGCGTGGTAGCGTGATGCGTAGCAGTCAGATGTCGTAGCAGTCGAGTCCAGTCCAGTCCAGATTCCGAGGCCTTCAGTTTCTTGCTTCCCGGTGAGTACCGTTGTTGGGAACGCATCTAGACGGGTTCATTAATTTGTGCCCGGTCAAGACAGGTCTGGGAACACAGACCTGGTCCAGACGTGTTCACTTAGGTGGATACGGTCCGACGTGTCTCTTTATGGGACCGGTATTGTCTGTACTGTTTTAGCAGTGCATCTAGTAATCCAGTATTCTAGTATTGTATCTCGAGATTCTCAGAATTTGTGTTTTCTGTGTACCAGGTAATTTCAGTCCGAAATGTTTCAATGTGTTTTAATGTCGTGGTGTGAATGATTGTTTGCTATTCATTACTGTGTTTACTGTGCTCACGTTTAAATCAGCTCGAAAATGCCACTGTTCTCGAAATTACGTCAGATAGGAACTAGGAAAGGGATACTCGAAGAAGCAGTTCCTGTCCCGCCTAGGGACACTCCAGGGTATTTTATGTACCATAAGCATGGCTTAGATGCCGTGCTGTATCTAGATTTATGGGTGGACTACACCAAAGACCTGGAAGAGAAGTATAGATGGCCTGTCTCAGGGACATGGGATGCTGA
Organism: Lissotriton vulgaris; assembly: GCF_964263255.1. NCBI lineage: Eukaryota > Metazoa > Chordata > Amphibia > Caudata > Salamandridae > Lissotriton > Lissotriton vulgaris. The sequence continues at coordinate 349,857,959 of NC_141686.1, forward strand.
TTGCATCATGAGAGTAGAAGAAGTATTGTGGAAAAAGAAAGCCAGACAATCCCAGAAAGATGCCATAGAATTGTGGCGTAAAGAATCGCATAGAAGAACAGAAAAAGAAATCAGGAAAGCAGAAAGAAGTAGAGAAGAATCTGAAAAAGCCAGAGAAAAAGAGTTACTAGAAGAAGGAGAACAAGTCAGATTAGAACAATTAGACCGTCAAAGAAACGCACTGCTTACAGGCATGTATCCAGTTCTTGCCGAGGGCCTGCCCAAGGCGACCCCGGAAGTACCCCGTAACTTGCCACCACCATTGGTTCCGACTAAACTCCGTCACAAACAGACCGCAGCAGACATTTTTCTTTCTTCCTATTTAGATGACGTAGCTCCAGCATACACTAATGTACCCGTACCACCTGTCAATAATGTACAGCAGCCTACTCAGCCTGTTCAGTCTGTTCAAGACGCGTTACCCCCACCCGCTCAAGACTCGACTTCTCCATCCGTTGCCACTTCCTATCCTGTCACCACTGTCCCTGTCACAACTATTCCCGTCACTACTACTACTACTACTGCTGTTCTCCCTACTACCAGTCCTTACAACCCTTTCGCTGTACCGACAACCCAGGGTCCGCTTACATTACCTGCACCTGTTTTTCAAATTATGACACCAGCAGTCTCAACACAGCTAGTTGATACTCACGCTTCCGCTTCAGGAGGCGCCGTAGGAGGTCAGCCTATCACCCCGCCTCAAGTAAAACGAATGACATACAGAGAAGCAGCATTACAACGCACACCGAAAGCTGCGACTTTCGCGAACCTTAGACAGTACATTACAGATTGCAGATATGACCCAGTACCTGGCGGCGAGGGAGACATGATGTTAATCTCGTTACGCTTACGCCACGTTGCAAATTATTTGATGCTATTACCAGAAATGTCTAACCATCTAGACAATATATATCATTTTATTAGAACAGGGGAGAGACCAGAATGTATTCGCCATGGCATATCAGAAGGTTGAGACACAAAGTATGATCTTACGATTTTTGATAAATTGTTTGATAAGGGAACTAGATCGGCCAGGTGCTAGTAAACAAGAGATGGATGTACTGATGAAATGGAGTAATAATATAGCCGATGGTAAACATGATAAACAAAATTGTATAGATGCCATGTACAGAAAGATCCGTAAATAAATCGTACAAATGCATGACAGAAAGAAGGCTGAAAGGGAAGCCGAGTCCGACAAGAATGAATCCTCAGACGAGGAGAATTTAGATGATACAGTAGAAAATCAAGGCACAATAGCGTACGTAGGTAGAGTGAAGCTTTCTAAACAGTATTCTTTTGACAGACCTTTTGACAGACCCATCCGTCTAGAAAACAAGAAACGTTTCCTTTCTACCATACCTGAACAATGTTCTCTTGAACATGTATTTCAAGACACTGATAAAATACTGAAAGAAAGAATAGGTTACTATGAACTTAGTTCGATGCGTGATCAGGAACTAGCCCGGTCAGCAGTCCAATGGGCTGGAAATGAAAGCATATATAAAGATGATTCAGTAGCGCAAACGTTTTTGAGTCTTACCCCAGACGAACAGCGACTAGCTGGTATGTACATGATCCAACATCTCATTACACTGTATGAAAGCCAGCATTCTGATCCAGGTCCACTATATAATATATTGGAAGAATTACTCCTAAAAAGATGGAGAGGCCTAGGTACCGACTTAATTAATACCATTCTAGAACAACGTCACAAATACAGAACTTTCCTGACTCCACATTTTGTTCCTGCTCCACCCCCAGTAAGACAACTATATCACCTAGACAGACAGAATCCCTTACGAGAAGTTCATCCTGTCCAGATTCCAGGGGGTACGCTTCAACGCGTATTCGTATACACTCCTTTGACCAAAATGGAAATATTGGAAATGAAGAAAATAGTGCCTTGTCATGATAAAGATCCTTCAGGATTCCACCGTGAATTAAAAGACATGTTACTCATGGGAGACTATAAGTATCCCGATATTCTTAAAATGTTAAAAGTATTGTTGCCAGCAGGTATTTACGAAAAACTGAAAGAGAAAGAATGGGAGGTGGGAGATAAAAAGATTATCTGGACTGAATTAGAAGACGAAGAAAATACACGTATTCCAGGTACAGGTCTCGGGACCAAAACTAAAGCATTACCAGGATTACTAGTACAAGTGTTGCCTAGATTATTGACAGTTAAAAAGGAAGACTGGGATGCAATCTCAGCCTGCAAACAGAAACAAGATGAAGACACTAGTGAATTTTATTCCAGATTTGAGAAATGTTTCATTATTAATAGTGGCCTGAAAACAAGTAGCGAATCATATCCACATCTTTTTGTGACCAAATTAGTCGAGAATTCCTTACCCCAAGTTAAGAATAGAGTCCTGAAAGTCGAAAGCACATGGCAAGCAAATACGCCTTCCCAAATGTTACAAATGTTACAGTACCACCAGAACAGAATTAGAGAGGAACACGATCATGAACAGAGACGTATGAAAGACACGAAAATGAAAGTACTAGTTGCCCAGTCTGTCCCAGCAGATGGTCAGAAAAGGGGTACCGCACAGACTAGTCATTCTGCAGCTCTCGTTAAAGGGAATTGCAATTATTGTAAACAGCCAGGTCACTATATAAATGAATGTTTGGTTTTGAAACACAATATTGCTACAGGCAAAACGAAAGAAAGACCACGTCCTCCTAGACCAGAACACGTCCCACAGAATATTTCACAGAATACGCAACCGCCACAGAATGCACAGCAACAGACAGTAGCTGTACCCCAACCCCAACCTATTGCCGCAACGCAACATGTCACACAGCAAATGTACCAGTATGCACAGTCCGATTACCCCGATTATCAGCAGTATACATGAAACAGCCTAGAGAGGGAGGTTGGCCTGCCCCTTATCGAGGTTCCTGTAGATCAAGATGGTCCCTATGTACATAGTCAGGTATTAGGGAAAGACAGAAAATGTTTGATTGACACAGGGGCGAGCAGAACTACCATTAGTCATGACGAGGTTCCAGGGGCACCCCTCTCAGGCTCACAGAATGTTTCCCTTGGATTTTCAGGAAAGCCTATTGTTAATGAAGTATCGAAGCCAGTTCCCCTTGCAGTTGGTCCATTGTCCCGAACTACAGATTTGTTACTTACGAAATCATGTCCTGAAAACTTGCTTAGTATTAAAACGTTAAAAGCTCTAGGAGCTGTAATATGTTGTTCTCCGGAAGGAGTGAGATTATTTTTACGTGACTTTAAGGGTCATTATGTGTTGAGAGATTTTGATCCAAGATTGAAAAATGTTCCACAGCATTTATGGGCGCAAGGTCCAACAGACGTAGGTTGTATGCACATTACTCCCTATCGTGTCACACTCAAGCAAGGTGTTGTACTGCCCCGAATCCGACAATACAAATTACCCATCGAGGCTGTAGCAGCCTTACTGAAATTATTGACGAACTCATTGCCAAAGGAGTAGTAGTAGAAACCGACTCCAATGTATGTAATTCTCCAATCATTCCGATTCTTAAACGAACTGACCCAAATGCACCTCCAGTCTACAGATTGGTGATCGACCTTCGAGAACTCAATAAATGTATTATACCACAGTATCCAGTAGTCCCAGATATTTCGTCACTATTGACTGCCATTGATTCCGAAGCTGCGTTCTTTACTGTAATCGATCTCAAGAACGCCTTCTTTAGTGTCCCCATTCACCCCGAAAGCCGATACCTTTTCGGGTTCTGTTTAAATGGCCGAAGCTTCAAATTTGCACGTGCACCTCAAGGGTTCACAGAGAGTCCTAGCATTTACAGCCAAGCACTGAAACGACAACTAGACAGTATTCACATGCCTACTGACACTGCTCTACTGCAATATGTCGATGATCTGTTAATCACCGCACGGACCGAACGTGATTGCGAGCGCGCGTCACTGACAGTCTTGTATTTTCTGGCCGAAAAGGGGCATAAAGTGTCCCCTTCGAAGCTAAAATTCTGTGCCCAGCAAGTGGTATACCTTGGACACTTGCTGTCCAAGAGGGGTAGACAATTGACACCAGATCGTATCCAGTTAATTGCACATCTGCCACAACCCAAGACACAAAAGGAAGTACGGGCCTTTATTGGCCTCACTTCTTACTGCAGACAATGGATTCCCCAGTATGCATTTCTAGCCAAACCACTCATACAGTTGACAACACAGGAGGCAGCGACTTCGACAGTCCTCCCTTGGACTCAGGAACATACACAAGCTTTTAATGACTTGAAGAAAGCTTTATGTCAAGCACCAGTTTTAGCGACACCATGTTATAGCAAGCCTTTTACACTTTTTGTCACAGAACGCGATGGCACCGCATTATCTGTTCTCACACAAGATCAAGCAGGACACCACAAGCCTTGTGCTTATTTTTCTAGTACATTGGATCCAGTAGCCCAGGCTTTGCCTGCGTGCCTAAAATCAGTTGCAGCAGCAGCTCTAGCTATCAGACAAAGCGACTCAATAGTGTTAGGACATCCCTTGACAGTACAGGTTCCACACTCCGTGGAAGTCCTTCTGAACCGAACTCAGACTCAACACTTGACCATAGCACGACTGACAGGTTATGAACTGACACTGTTCCAGCCACACATAGAAATCAGACGCTGCAACATACTTAACCCTGCCACATTGTTACCCTCGAGTACAGTTGATCCAGCACCACATGACTGTGTAGAAGTCATTAATACAGTGACAAAGCCCAGACAAGACTTGACAGACATCGCATTGCCCGATCCAGACCTGACACTTTACGTGGATGGTTCATGTATGAGAACAAGCACAGGAGAGTTAGTGGCCGCATATGCAGTGACCACTGAAACTGAAGTAATAGCTGCAGAGCTCATTGCTCTGACTCAAGCCTGTATACTAGCCAAGAACCAGAAAGTACACATATACACAGATTCACAGTACGCATTCGGAGTCGTTCATGACTTCGGCGTTCTTTGGGAAGAGAGAGGTTTTTTAACTTCTCACGGTACCAAGATCCAGCACGGTCCCCTCATTCAAGCCCTGTTAGAAGCAATACACTTGCCTACAGCCATAGCCATTATGAAGTGCAAGGCACATACGAAAGTCACTGACACTATTTCCCAGGGTAACGACCTGGCAGATCGAACAGCCAAACTCACAGCTCAGACAGACATACCGACTGACGTGACAAAGACTGAAGTATCTTCACTGACACATTGCCTGACAGTTAAGGATCCCACTCTAGATGTACTCGACATACAGACACATGCAACCCCAGATGAAATCAAGAAATGGACTGAGGGGGGAGGAGCCAAGATGGCGACCTGAACGGACGCGCAGCCTTCGGCTCCGCCGGCCCCGGAATCCCGCACCACGATCCTGCTTGCCCGGCTGCCCAGTTTTGATGCTAAAAGGTGCGGGAGACGGAGCTGCTGCTGCCGGTGCTTCGCCGGCCTCTCCACCCGCCCGGGTTCGGATGCTGTGGACGGACGTGCCCTGGCCCGAGACCCAGCTTCTTCCGCGGCGCCCTGCTGCCCTCGCGCCCCCTCCTGCAGCAGCTCTGTGACGGTGGGTGAAACGGCTGGACGGAGCTTCCTTGGGTGATTGCGACCAGCGTACTGCCTGCCGACGGGGACCGCAGCACACTTTCCGGGTTCCATGGTGCTGGTCGGCTTGGGCGCCTCGCCAGTGGGACCTTTGTTCTTGGCCGCCATTTTATTGCTCCTTGCTCCGGGTCCCTCTGGCTGACGACAGCTGCCCCAGCCCTGATCTGCGGACCCCCCCGAGCAATTGTCGGCCCCCGGATTATCCTCGGAGAAGGGCGGCCCTTTGCTGACCGCTGGGTGATCGGCATCCGCCTGACCGCGTCCCGCTGCTTTCCCCCCTGCCTCTCCTTGCACTGGGCTGGACAGAATTTACGATGGCGCAGCAGATGGCTGCCTGCTGCAACGCAGTCTACACAGCCCCCCGTCACAGCAGCGAGCTCTCCGGCGTGAAAGGGATCGTAGCAGCACCTCCCCACGAGTCTGCGAACATGGGGTCTTTGCAGCCCACATTCACCCTTGCCGACATCGTTGCAGCCCTGGGTGAGGTGCAAATGGAGATGTGGGACATCGGTAACGCGCTGGGGGCAAGACTCGATGCCTGCTCCCGAGATTCCAGCCTGGAGCAGGGGCATTGTCTTCGACAAGACTCCGGACGGGAGTTGTTACAGCCTGAAGCCGCAACATTGTTTCGTGAGGTTGCAGTGGAAGATATTGTAGCCATCGCGGGAGCCGATAATGGTCTGTTGCCTCTCATTGTTACCAACAATGACACAGTGTATCTCCCTTGCTTCACGCAGAACCGTGTGCAGCAGTGTGAGAGATCATGGCCTGGGCTACCAGTGTTTTGTTCTCCTGCCTCACCACCGGCATGCTTGCCTGGGATTTGCTTTGTACTGCTTTGCGACTGGTACGGCTGGACTATGTCAGAGCGGACTGGGACTGCGGTGGGCTCTTTTCCTGTGATCGGACGCCATTCTTCCTTCGACCGTGCGCCTCCCCCCTCCCTCGAGCGGTCTTCCTTTGTTCTCCTGCACTGCACCGGACTAGCGAGCGGAGGGGGTGAGAGACTGAGCCCCAGAACTGGCCAGGGATGAGGGACTTTCTTTGCTTAATTCCCGGGCGGGTGTGTGGAGGTAGGGTGGACCCTGAACTTGGCTTGCTTTATTGCTTATTACGTATTGATTCACTCCCCACTGTATTGCTTGCTGCAGCTTTATTGATGTTGTTATTGGGGTGGGGATTGATTATTGGACTGGCGGAGCTTGCGCGCATGTTTAATTGACCCTCCTCCCGGATCTTTCTTAGGGACGTTCAGGGACGGGGTTCCTGTTCTTACTCCCTATGTCATTGGAATTAGTTCTTTACTCTTACTTTCACTTTCGCTTTCTCTTCTTCCTCTTTTCTCCTTTCTTCCTATATTTCGGGTTTACGGGGCGACAGACACTCTGCTAGGGGGGGGTCAGCCATAGCCTCTGCATGTGTGTAGGGTGGGGGGTTTAATTATTAGTTGAGTTTTTTCTTTCTATGGTTCCATTTTTGCTTTTTTTGATTTTCCCTTCTTTCTTAGGCCCGTGTTGGTATGCTGGGGGATGGGTGGTGGCGCCATTGGAGATGGGTAGTTGGGTCAGCTTCCTGTGGTCTTACTATCCTGTTGCCATCCTCTGGTCGGGACTTGCATGTTGTGAATTGCTCAGCTAGCCATGGATGTTTTTGTCGAGTCCCGCCTACATGGACCTTGCTTTTTCTTTTTCGTTGCTTGAGTTCGGAGCAGTATGACCTGACCTTATTCTTGGCGCAAAAAAAGACTTTGAAAATTAACCTACATTGCTCTTGTGCCTAGGTATGACGGCGCTTTCCAGTCTACTCTTGTATTGCAACCATTGTCGTGCCGCATCACCATGGCGTCGTATTGTATGCACCAGTGCTAAATGTTTGACCGTGGCCGGCCGGATGGTTGTGGGCCCGTATTTGTATTGTCTTTTAGCACAATAAAGGTTTTCAAAAATTAAAAAAAAAAAAAAAGAAATGGACTGAACAAGGAGGGATCCAGACAGATCAGGGATGGATGACGAAGGGAAGAGCCACATGGTTCCTCCCCGACTCTATGGTTCAAATCATCATTAACACAGCACATAGTCCAGCACATTTAGGAGAGAAAGCCATGTTAGACAGTTTACAGAATCTTTGGTTCAACAAACATTTACGAGCAGCAGCGAAACAGAAAGTGCGTACTTGCATGATCTGTTGTCAGTTCAATCCAGGCAAAGGCATTCCCGTGGAACAAGGTGGATTTCATCCTCCTGACCATCCTTTTGAAGTCCTCCAGATGGATTATATTCAGATGGACAGATGCCGAGGATTCAAGTAGGTCCTCGTAGTCGTATGTGCTCTTTCCCGATGGACAGAAGCATATCCAGTCCCCGATTACACTGCTGTAACCACTGCCAAACAGCTGGTCCGTGAATTTTTCCCACGATATGGTTTGCCCCGTGTCGTGTACTCTGATAATGGACAGCCATTCTCGTCCGAGCTTATGAAACAGGTATCACTCCTGTTAGGTTACCAGTGGAAGTTCCACTGCGTCCGACATCCTGAAGCCGCAGGTCTCGTTGAGAGACATAATCAAACCCTGAAAACACGCCTAGCAAAAGTCTGTGCAGAAAAAGGTGTAGATTGGATAGTAGCCCTGCCAGTTGCACTCTTTTACATGCGAATGGTAGCCCATTCTAGAACAGGATTGTCCCCGTATGAGATAGTTTTTGGTCGTCCCCCGAATATGTGGGGTATGCCTATGCCCAGACGAATTACAGATGTTGAAAGTACTATGCTGACAGATTACTTGGCCTCCTTGATGTCTGCACTACAATCTTGTCGTTCACAGGTCGCGGCTGCCTTCCCGGACAACACCCAAGTAAAACCGCATAAAGTCGTCCCCGGCGGGTTCGTCTACGTGAGAAATTTCGACAGGAAAAGTCCGCTGGAACCCCGATGGAAGCAGCCAAAGTTGTTATTGATGTCAACGAGGACCGCCGTCAAGCTGGAAGGTCGCAAGGGATGGCTGCACTCCAGCCACATTAAGAAATTTCACGGACTGTGTCCAGCGATTCCGATTAAGGACTGCCCACTTTTGGATACTGACTCTAAACTCCCCCTGCTAGAGAAAACTCCCCAACAGGAGTATCGTTCCAAGTTGAGGTCTAGTAAGTCAGACAGCGTTTAATTGTTTAAGTCCCCCTCGGGTGAAGCGGTTAGACAGGTTTCTGACATATATAAGATAGACCCAAGTAGTCAGAGAGATAGGCGTAGCGAAAAGAGAAAACAGTACTGTAAAGTTTTGCACAGCAGATGCATTATCGCATTAATTTCTATGTTTCTTCTGAGTCTTACGATTATATGCATAAGTTTAATGCTACATGTTTTCTTTCCCCTTGATACTCATGTACATGCTTCCTCTAATGACACTGTAGAGCACACTTTTAGTGACCTGCCTCCCCACGAATTATCCTATCGTTTAGCAATGCGCAACAATACATTCATCCGTATGTTACATCATTCTCACCAGACCAGCAATGCCACCAATTGCTGGGTATGTGGCCGACTCCCTCCCTATCAGAAGTACAAGGGAGCTCTGCCCCTCTTTCCTTATCCGTTCACACATAATGGTTCGTGTGGTGCATGGTTTACTTTAATGTCTTCCCTAGATAGTAATTCCAAGGTTTCCCAAGGCAATTGGATTTGGGGGAACCTGAATACAGTTATGAATAAAATATGTTTCCCAGATCAAGAAGGTCTTCCCCAAAGGACAGGGACCAATCTAGAAAATGAAGTGTATGGATTAGGTAATTTCACACTTAACTTCATGATCCTGAATGTGCAGTCTGAGACTAATTCGGACTTGCCGTCTATTACAGTTTTGCCAGTAAAAGGTGAATTATGCGTCAGAAAGAATGGTTCAGTACATCTAGGACACAGTGATTGTAATACTGTGGTCGAATTCAATGATAAAGGAAAGTCTACTTTCAAAGCTTCCCGCCATTCTTATTTTATATGTGGTCAGACAGCCTATGTACGTCTGCCATTAGATTGGGATGGGACGTGTTATATTGCGTTCCTATTGCCATCTGTTTTCCTAGCCCGCCTGATTATCATAGAAATCCACATCTTGTACATATAAGACATAGAAGGGAGATCAAGACCCCGATTGTCGACCAAACTGAAACAACATTGGAGCAATATACTGATTTCAATAAAGGATTCTTTTTCTTTATAGGACCTGTCCAGAACAGTAAATTGATACGTAAATTAACACGAACTTTGGAAGCAGTAGTGAATGAGACTACTTCTGCTTTAGGTAACTTGACTGAAGAACAATCTGCTATGAGAATTGTAGTTCTCCAAAATCGCCTTGTCCTTGACGTCATCCTGGCCGATAGGGGCGGGGCTTGTAGAGTCATCGGATCCAGTTGTTGCGTGTTTATTCCTAATAACGCGCCATCCGTGTATAAGGCCATAACTCGGCTTCATGAAATTGCTCACCTGATACATCAGAATCCAGGCTCCTGGACTTGGTCCGGTTGGCTCTGGAGTGTGATATCCGCCTGGGGATGGAAATTGTTATCATTCCTAGGAATAATATTGGTCATAGTATTCAGTTGTTGTCTCTGTCTGCAATGTGGGCCAGCGATTTGCGGCTTGTGCGCCACAGCTTGTATTCCCCGTCCAAGTACACGTTCCCGAATAAAGAAGGACGAGCAAATGATGCTTTACGAACAGATAGATGGTCTCATGAATATAGATATATCCTAAAGGGTGTAGTAGGGTCCAAGGAGGGAATGAGGTAATAGAAATTTTCAGGTAGCTAATGTGTCCCCCACTCGCACCCTATCCATGCACCCATGTTCCTTGTATGTTGTGTAACTTCTGTTCCGTACATGCTAGAAAGACGCATATGCATTTGCGTCCATCCTTAACATGTCAGTTATCCATTCCTGTAAGAAAATCCCGTTGATTAGGCTTCTAGTCTTATGGTGCCAACGTCTTTACATAGTGAATCTCGCACACGTTTTTCTCCATGTTTCCTGGCCCAGTCGAGCTAGGCCCTTAAATGAGGCCCCGAGTCTCATCTCTCCTGTCTCCGAAAGCTGTATGCATCCCTGACCCCTGCCTTACTTCCTGCCAGCGAAGCGGTGCCCGGCTCGGCCTGCTTGCCTGCCAAAATCGTATTTTGCCTACAGTTATCTGCTTAGCCTCCTCGAAAACATATTCCAGTCTAGTGAAATAGGTAAACATATTCTCGGCTGCAGAGCAAAGGGCCCAGCCTTCCTGTCCTCCTTGCAAGTGATTTACTGAACCCGTCACCATGGTAGGCCCATGGCCCCGCACATTGCACCAAGACAAGTATGCACACACTAGCATTCAGTATTGAACGGCCTCTGCCCGAGAGACCTTTTACTTCAGACACTACATCCTCCAAACATGAGATACCAGATATGTTATAGGTACAGGTTGCCCTGACATTCCAGACTCCAGTCTCCTCCACTAGTGCTAAAGTCAAAGCCCCCAGTTCTCCCCAGTTCCACGTCATGCTCAGTTGCGCGCGCATTCAGGTCATAGGTTTCTGCTGATCCTGCAACTTTCTCTATGCATCCACCCACATGTGACGTTTCTTATGACGTTTCTCTGACATGTCCAGTGCACGCCCATGTGTACGCCTTTTTACACGCCTCCTGTTACGCACATGTGTTCTTATCTCTTTCTTTTCACCTGTTACGCCTACTGTATTGGTTTCAATCGAACTGTTTTACTATATATAATGTGTAATGCTAATAAAACGTTGAATGTCCCTTCCTGAACCTTAGTGGTGATGGAACATGATATCCGATTCTCGAGGATCCTTCATTAAAGCCCGTATGACTCAGATCCCACGGACTCTGCCTCTCATTTGAATGAGCTGTCTTTTATTGATAATTAATTATATGGAAAAATGATACGGTAATATTAATTTACCACAGAGGCCAACTGAGAACGCAGCTCCGAGATGTCTTCTTTGATGGCCGAAAACAGCTCCACCATGAAGGCCTTGGTGGCTGGCACGTCGTCATCCACGGGCCGCGGAGACCTATCAGAAGCTTGCTGGGAGGGTTGACCTGATAACTTCAGTGGCGTGTCTTTCAGGGGTTTATCCTTTCTACTCCTAGCTGCCGCCATCTTGTCCCGACCAGGGCTGATGCTTATACAGGCAGGCAGGCGCAGTCACCGAGCCCGGTAGGTTACACTGCACGCTTTCTCACCACACAGCTCGGCACAAGCGGACTGCGTAGAAGAAGTATTATATTCTTAAAGAGCGAGATGTGGCTTATGTACGAGAGATCCGGCGTCAACTGCGAGCCCCTCAATCCAGGCCAGGCTGTCCAGCAGCAACAGGGCAAGAGCACAGGAACGGGCTCCCCGACAAGGCCAGCCAAGCCAGGCCCAACAGTCAAGGTCAGGGTCTTCTGCACTGCGGGCCTGGTAATCATTCCTCCCGCTGGGGCCCCTCCAAAGCTGGTAACGCAGCTAGGCAGCCGCCCGCAGCCCGGTCTTCCCACCGAAATGCGGGCCGAATGAGAGCAGAGCAACAACTCTTAGCGGGGGGAGCAAGGAAACGCGCCCCCCGATCAGCTCCACTCACTCCCCTGACGTCTGCCTCCATCCGGCACTGGGACAAAGTCACGCAGCTCCTCAAGGCCCCGAAGGCTCCCACTCCCGCTGCCAGGCCTCACCATCCACCGTATCGCTGACCGAACCATTGTGTCTCCCAGGGGACTGCCCCCGCTCTCCTCACCTCTATCGCCGCTGTCTGCTTGGCGGCACCGTGTGGGAGCACTCACCTGCGAAGCGGGGATCTCTAAAACCACGGCCGCACCGGGCCGTCAGATCGCCGCCCTAACCGCTCCAGGCCCAGGCTCTGCCGCTCCGTCCGTCGTCGCCGCACTCGTCTCAGGCCCTGCCGCAGTGCTGAAATCTCTCCCGGGCCGAACTGCATCTAGCGCTGGGCGGCCCCAACTCCACCGTCCGTCTCCACTCCCGATTGCCAGCCTAAGGGCCGCTGTTCTCCGGCTTGCCTCGTCGTCCGTCCAGCTCCGAGTCAGGAAGGCCGCACCGGGCTGCAGCACTCTCGAGCCCCTTCGTACACAAAGGAACCACTCAGTTACTCCGGTGCAGGCAGAGAGCACCCCTGCTTGCCCCCACTTGCTCGGATGGGTACTTTCAGGGAAGATTTACAAAGCTAAAGTTAGGCAGGCACCGGAGGGACTGTAAAGCACGTCCGACTCCGCCACCATCTTGGCCACGCCCACTGTGGATGCACTTTAAAGATGAAATAAAGAAAGAAATTAAAATGTAAAAAAAACTTTGGATGTGGATAGCCACTTCATGTTGAAGGTGTGCATACCTCAAAAAGATTTTTTAGATATTTACAGAGTTGTATCAGTAACTAAAAAAAAATAAAAAAAAGCCCAGGGTTTAGAGGGGGGTGCAGAAGCAAACAGGGGACCCAATGCAGAAGTGACGAGGGCAGGGGAAAGCAACCTGGGGGACGGAAACAACATGGAAGGGGCAGAGAAGCACATGATGAGACCAGGGAATATTGAGGGGAGCACTGAAGCACACGGGAAGACAGAGCAACAGAGACACTGAGGGAGCACAGAAGCTCATAGAGAGATAGACTGACATGGAGACAGGGGAAGCAACAAGAGGGCAGAAACAAAATGGGAGAGGCAGAGAAAAACATGGCAAGACAAAGTGCCCGATTCACAGATCTAACTTAAGACAAAATCCTAAACTTACTACTTTCGGTAATCACAGAAGGCATTTAGTAGTAGTAAAGTTAGGATTTCATCTTAAGTCTGTCTTAAGTGTGCCTTAAGTCTGTCCTAAGTCTGTCTAAAGTCTGTCTAAAGTCTGTCCTAAGTCTGTCTAAAGTCTGTCTAAAGTCTGTCCTAAGTCTGTCCTAAGTCTGTCTTACGTCTGTCTTACGTCTGTCTTACGTCTGTCTTAAGACTGTCTTATGTCTGTCTTAAGTCTGTCTTTAATCTGTCTTAAGTCAAACTTAAGACAAAATCCTTACTTTACTACTACTAAATACCTTCTTTGAATACCAAAAGCAGTAGGACAGACTTAAGACAGCCTTAAGACAAACATAGGACAAACTTAAGACAAACTTATGACAGACGTAAGACAGACTTAAGGCAAACTTAAGACAAACTTAGGACAGACTTAAGATAGACTTAAGACAGACTTAAGATAAAATCCTAACTTTACTACTACTAAATGCCTTCTGTGAATACTAAAAGTAGTAAGTCTAGGATTTTATCTTAAGTTAGTTCTGCAATCCGGGCCCAAAGTGTTGGAACTGGCCCCCTCAGCAGTATCACTCCCAAACCTTTTGCCTTTCTCCTCCATTTTGTTGATCTTGTTTTGCTGCCCACAGGATTCTGTAAACTTTACACTGCTAACCAGTGCTAAAGTGCTTGTGCTCTCCCTAGAACATGGTAAGATTGGCTTATACCCACTTGGCATATTTAATTTACTTATAATTCCCTTGTAAAGTGATAACAGGTACACTTGAGTAGTTCTTCTAACCTGTCTCAGACCTGCAATTACAGCTGTCTGAGCAGTTTTAAACTGCCATTTCGACCTAGTAAAATAAACTGCTTGCCAGGCCCAAACCTTCCTTTTCAATACATATAAGTCACCACTAGGATAGGCCCTGGAGAGCTCAGAGAGCAAGGTGAAGTATATTTCAAATTTGGACATGTACTTTTAAATGTTGCTCATCCTGGTAGTAAAAAACTCAAATTCATTTTTCGGCGGTGAAAGGCCTACCTCTCCCATGGGTAAACATTGGTGTTACCTTATTACATTTAATTAGCTGTAACTTCCAAATGGAAAGAGGTATCCCATTTATGTTTTGCATCTTTGAAATTGTAATGACAAATCCTCTCTTACAGTAAGGTCAGATTTTAAATTATAATTTTCAAAATGCCACTTTTAGAAAGTTGAAAAGTCGGAGTAGAGCGACTGCACACCTTCCCTTTACTCATTCATTTAGTTCGTCAACTGATTTGTTTGAATGCGTGCGAAACAACTGCAGTGGAGCGCCTCTTCACGGCTCAATATGTAAATAGATCCAAGTGGGGCACGACTCTTGAGCACCCTGTTGCCGCACTGCGGATAAGGAAGTGTTTCCTACATCATATTAACCATACAGTGATTCGGCTTTTATCTCTCTTTATCAATATTTATCCGAAATCTTTGGTCATATTTTTGCTTCAGTATTGCACCACTGCGGAGACGGCATGTTTGCGCTATGAATTTTTATTCAACATTTTCAAGTGTCTGACGTTGCCTGGATTGGCAACGTCAGACACTTGAAAATGTTGAATATGGATGTTATGTGTGATCCTGAAGTCCTCGAAGGACAACATGTGTCCATCTACAAAGAGGTCTCCGATTTGCGTTACCCCTGCGTCGTGCCATGTTGTGAGTTTGTGGATCTAGAGCGTTCCCGACTCCAGTGGGAAACCCAGCAGCGGAATTGTGGGGGAGTATGAGGTCATTGGGGTTGTGTATTTTACCGCTTTCCGCCAATATTGTACGGCAAGTCGGAGAAGGGGAGGAGTGTTCCTTGGCAACTCCGATCGGGGTAAAAGCAAGATATGAATTTTCCCCTTGGATTGATCCTCCTCCGTCATGTATATTTCATGTAGGTTCCGGCCTGCCAGCCAGTATGCCAGCCATTGCAGTTGACAGGCAAAATTATAGGCTCTGAAGTCCGGTGCTCCCATACCCCCAGCCCCAGAGCTGAGTTGTAGCTTAGCAAGTCCTATGCGCCTCCGCCCCGATCCCCATATGAGCTCTACCAGGAGTGTATCCAGTGCCCTGAACGTTGTAGCTGGAATCAGGAATGGCAAGTTAGTGAAATAGTAAATGAGGCGGGGAAGCACCACCATCTTGGAGACTGCCACTCTACCGGCCACCGAAAAAGGCAACGACAACCAAAATTGTATCTGTGATTTGAGTGCCCTCATTGCTCTGCCTAGGTTGCCGTCTATCATTTCCTCGGCACCTCTGTATATTTGGATCCCAAGGTAGCGGAAAGTTGTGTCCGCCAATTGAAAGATGTACGGCGGAAAAAGCAGTTGTGCTGATGAGCTAGTAACAGCAAAGCAGTACCCGTACGACTTGGGTTCGCTTATTGTGAGGCCTGATAATATCCGGTATTCCTCAAATAGTTTGGGAATAGGGTCTAGGTCACCCCTCAAATCACGGAGGTATAGGATGATATCGTCAGCATAGGTGGATACCACGTGTGTCGTCCCGCCTCTCTGAATGCCACGGTGGGAAGCCTCCGTCCGGAGTCTACAGAGCTGTGGTTCCAGCGCCAGTGTACACAAGAGTGGGGAGAGTGGGCACCCTTGTCTGGTACCTTTTGCAATGGTCAAGGGCTCTGAGATGCATCTGGACGTTCGCACCCACGCTGTGGGGCGGGTATACAGCAGCCTGACCCATGCAATGTATTCGGGAGGTATCCCGAATTCTGCAAAAGTTGCAAACATAAAATCCCATCTGAGGGAATCGAAGGCCTGTTTCAGGTGCAGTGAAATACAGACCTCAGTGTTTATATCTGCCTGGTCTCGTAGCATCAGTTGGGCTAGTCTCCAGAGGTTCATGGCTGTGCTTCTACCAGTCACAAACCCGCATTGGTCAGGGTGGATCAGCTGGGGGATGTACTGCGCCAGTCTTGTTGCCAGTACCTTGCTCAGTATCTTATAGTCGGTATTAAGGAGAGATAAGGGTCTGTAGTTAGCTAGGTGCATCCCGTCCCTGCCCGGCTTCAAAAGGGAAGTTATCAAAGCTTGGAGGGAAGACTGTGGCAGGGAGTTGGCCCTTAGCGCCTCTTGATAGATAGTTTGTAGACGTGGGGCTAGCAGGTCAATGAATGTCACATTAAATTCGGCCGGTAGGCCATCCGTCCCAGGAGTTTTATTTCTCGGGAGAGCGTGTATTGCCTGTCTAATCTCCGCGATGGTGATGTTACGTTTCAGGTCGTCCCGTTGTCTGTCAGTGAGTTGGGGCATGTCCAAGTCCCTCATGAAGTTCTCCAGTGCCGTTTGTGAAAGGTGCCGGTGCGGGCCATATAGTGTGGTGTAGTAGTCCTTGAATGCATTGTTGACTCCTAGTTGAGTCGAGGCCGTCGAACCGTCTTGGTCTATAATTGCCAAGATAGGGAGGTGTGTCAGGGAGTCTTGTATAATACGGGCTAGCAGTTGGCCTGACCTATCAGCTTGTGTGTGCTGTCTGTTAGTGTATTCCTTGTAGTCTAACAACCTCAGTTCTTCCAGCAGCTCAGCATGCCTTATGTGCGCTTCCTGTAGTGGTGTAAAGTGTAGCTTCGTGCCCACAGCTTCGCTCTCTAGCATTGCCAGTCTACCCTCGACTTCCTTAAGGCTATCAATCACCTCCCTTTTCCTGCCCACCCGGGTGGCCATCGCTTCCCCTCTGATGAAGACTTTGAATGTGTCCCACTCTATTCGTCTAGAGCTAGCAGTGTCAGCATTGGTAGCGAAGTAAGTCTCAATGGTGTCTGCCATGGACGATTTGAAGACAGTGTCTTCCTACAGGTCTGTGGGCAACCTCCAGGTCGGTATCGGCGCTAGAAGCCTGCCCCACTGCATCGCCAGTTCGACAGGGTTGTGATCTGAGAGTGTCTTACCCATATGTTGTGCTGTGAGAACCGCCCCTAGTAAAGAGCGGGAACAGAATACGCGGTCAATTCTGGTGTGCAGTTGGTGTGGTGGGGAGAAAAATGTATATTCCTTGTCCAGCGGGTGTTTGCTACGCCATGTATCCGCTAGGTCCCACCCTTCCGCCCACTGTGCTAGTGCGAGTGCCTGTTTCCTGCTTTCCGTGGCGTGTAAGGGTGGGTGCGACCTGTCCAATGCGACATCCAGTACAGCATTAAAATCCCCCCCAACAATTCATTGATATTCAGCCCAGTCTGCTAAAACTCCATTAATTCTAATCAAAAAATCTGATTGACCCGAATTTGGTGCATACACACATCCCAGCACAACAGTGGTACCATCCAGCAAGCCCCTTACAAACACATATCTGCCATCTTTGTCTATTCTCTGCTCTACTGGCCTGAAAGGGACAGAATTACGAAGCCAGACAGCTGCCCCCCTCAAGAATGCGGAGTAGGACGTAGCAAAAAGTTGTCCCTTCCATTTCTTCAGCAGTTTCGAGCTCTCAACATTGTTCAAATGTGTCTCTTGGAGGCAAGCTATCATGACCCCCCTGCGGTTAAGCTGAGCCAGTATTCTGTGTCTCTTGTGAATCGAACCCATGCCCCGCACATTCCAGGTGCACAAGTTGTAAACATTAAGTGGTCCCTTGACTGATCGTGAAATGTGGAAATGTCAAGCTCGTGGGTGAGCGTGCCAGGTATACTGTGTGGTGGTAGAGGAGTGCCATGTTAACAGTTAATCCCTGAACATTGAGGTCCCCAGGTAAACGGACCCGGGGTCCAAACCATGATACCCAACATGGGCAATTGTCAAACATAACCATGTTCATTTGATGGGGGGTGCAGTCTACTCGTTTCTGATTTGCACTGGCCTGCGGTGACATAGCAAGCCCTTAGCAAACACATCCCCAGGCCACCCACCTGTGTGTGGCTGTTTATGTGGTTCATACATTACCACCCAGGTATCGTTCAAGGCGTTGTTGTTAAAATTCTTCAGCCATTTGCGCCGTGATCTTGGGGAAGAGCTGTAAGCTGTCCGCCGACCCCAACACTTCCGTATGCGTGTCTGAGTTGCTGGCCAAGTCTCTTGCTGTGCCCGCGTCGTGAGCGGCCAGTGCCTCCTCCGTCAGCTGCGTCACCGTCGTTCGTTCCTCAGGGCGGCTCTTTGCGGCTTGTCCCTTCGGCGAAGATCGTGATGAGGGCCTTGACCAGTATCGGAGGTAGGGCACCGCCGGCCTGGTTTGTTCTGGTGCCTGTCGCTCCCGCCGTCTGCAAAGGGGTCCTGTGAGGCTGGTGGGTTTAGCGTCACCTCCATCCACTCCTCCGCTTCCTCTGGTGAGTCAAAAAAGTGTGATCTGTTGCCATGCAAGATCTTTAGGTGGGCGGGGAACAGGAGGGCATATTTCATTTCTCTCTCACGTAACTTGCGTTTCACCCCTAAGAAAGTAGACCTGGCTCGTTGGACTGCTGGGGTAAAGTCTGGATATACGGATATAGTCTTGTCTTCGTATCGAAGCGGTGCTTCCTCTCGGGCCACGCGCAGCACTATGTTGCGATCTTTATAGTGAAGGAGGCGCGCGATCAAAGGACGCGGTGGTGCCCCTGGTTGCGGCGGTCTGGAAGGCATTCTGTGCGCTCGCTCGCCGCTGTACAGGGCAGTCAGATCTTCCGGGCCTACCATCTTTTTGAGCCAGTCTTCCACAAACTGAGTAGAATTCCTCCCCTCACTGCGCTCCGGAACGCCCAAAATGCGGACGTTGTTGCGGCGGGCTCGTCCTTCCGCATCATCCACCTTGTCCCACAACTGTTTGAGTTGTTTCTCCATGCCTTCCAGCTTCGTAGAATGTTCCGTTTGCTGGGGTATTAGATTGTTCAGCGCGAGTTTCTGCTCCAAGACCCTCTCCGCCAATTTGTTGTGATCTGCCCGGAGCAATGATAGGCCCGTTGCCATGTTATCCATGCGCGATTTCAACTCCTCTCTCGTGCCCCGTATTGCATTTAGGATGAGGTCCTGTTTGGCATCCTGTGTTCCCTTCCCTGTCGGTGGGACAATGTCTATATTGGAGGAGGCCAGTGGGTCTTCCGAACCGGTGGACTGCATATCTGTCGGCGCGCCCTGGTCCTGGGCCTTGCCCCTGTGCCTCCCCATGAATCTGGTGCGCAGGTTGATGCTAGGCCGATCACACGCCCTTTTTACAGCCCCTACAGTGTGGCGGCACGTAGTATTCTGGATCTGGGCCGCCCCCGCAGCAGTCAACCTGATAGAAGATGAGGCGGCAGTAGAACAATCCCGTGGTGGTTGAGGGGATTCGCTGGCTCCGCGGCAGCTGTAGCGCTTCTGAGGGATGCAGCACCGCTATGTTTTATCCCCTTCCTGTACCTGTAGTGTGGGTCTTGGCAAAGGTGGCAGGTATTGTCTGCCACGCGGTGTGAGGGGGCCGCCAGGGGTAGGCTAGAAGCGCCGTGTGTACCAGCCCCGGCAAAAGCGGTCCCGGGTTTGGCGGCGTCACTTTTGGGTTGCGGCCTGGGTGGGCTTCATGCCGTCGCGTGGGCCCGCCACCAACAAGACACTCACGGGGATACAATAGGTGTCTGGCTGTACTCCCGAAGTCGCCGCTCCGTGGTCATGATTCAGAGCCCCGGTGCTGGTAGTTTCCTGCACTGCTGGCGTGGCAATCACGGCGGGTCAGGAGAGAAGGCAAGATGGCGCCCGCCGACACCGCTGCGGTGCCGAGTGGTGTGGTGCAGCCGTTGTGCGTCCCCAGCCCGGAGCAGTGGTTTCTCGGCAACCCCAACTCCCTCCGTGGTCTCCGCAGCACCTACGCAGTACTCAGGCTTGTGGGTGAATGCGGACAACGCCGTAGTGGAGCTCCGGGCGTTGGTCCGGTCTGAGTGTTCCGCGGGCTTGGGCCAGAGCTGGGAGGGCAGGGCGAGCCTCACGAGGCTTCTCGGAGGTGGGTGAATCTGTGCGGGAGGAGCTGGTATAAAATTTCAGGGGTGCGGCAGGGTTCCGCTCTCGCGCTCACCTTCGGCGCCCTCTCTGCGCTCCGCTGTCTGCAAGCAGCAGGTCGGCCTCCCTACAAATTGAGGCCGTGGTTTCTCTCGTGGCGGTAGGCCCCAGCGATCACCGCGGTTTGGCACGGCACCAGACGGCGCCGGAGGGCGGTAATTCGCCGTCGCCGCTCCTCCTTCCCTTTCTGGAGCTCTGGGTGTGGGATTCAGGTGGGTGGTGCAGCTGGGAAGCAGGATAAGTAGCTTGTATTGCGGGCTAAGGACGGAGCTCAGGCACTACACGTCCGCCATGATCGGCTCGTAGCCACGCCCCCCCTGTCTCTGATGGTGATGTAAAGAAGAAAGTTTCTCTGAATCCAGCACCCGGAGTTTAGCTGGGAACATAAGGAAGTATGTTATGCCAAGGTGGCAAAAGTTTTCACTTATTGTCCATGGAAGGACTTGCAGTGTTTCTGAACCTCCTTCGTGAAATCCAGGAATATATGCACAGTACCATTGTCCACCTGCCAAGGGCCTCTAGTGCTCAAGACTTGTATGAAGTGGTCCCTGTCATGGTAGTTCAACTACCCCGGGCAAGGGTTGTCTGGTAGGGACTCTATTTGCCTGCTCCACCAAAGAAAAAATGCAACTTCTCCCCCGTTCCCCTTGCCCCCCAAACACATGTTCACCAATCAGTTTTCAAGGTACAGCTTCATGCTGGGTCCTTACACTCCCTACGACAGGCACATGATGCCCCCGAAGCGGCCTTCCGCATCATCCTAACCTAACACCCACACATATTCAAGGCCACTTACTGGATCCGGTGTTTGCCAACTGGGAGGGTATTACTACGAGCACTCCTAACCCACTCCCCTGGACAGACCATTTTCTAGTCCCTTTTGAAATTAACACTGTAAGCAAGCCTGCCCCCCCATTGAGTGGCAACAATAGCTACCCATACCGCAGATGGAAAACATTTTCTCAACCCATCTTTAACGAGATACTAAGCTTAGGTGGGATGCCGGGAGGCACAGACAGTGAAAGTGCTAATCAAAATTTAGAAACCCGAATCCTTGACGCCTTGAACAAGGTAGCCCCTCTATCCACGGCCAGAAAAGGAAACAGAGCTAGGAGATCAGCACCATGGTACAATACTGAGCTGCAGTCGGTCAGATCAGAGTGCAAAAAGCTAGAAAGACTCTGGCGCAAGGACAAGAATGATCAAACTAAACTTCTATACAAAATAGCCCAGAGAAGCTACCTAAAACAGGTCAGAGCTGCTAAAGCAACCTTCTACGGAAAGAGAATTAGTGAGGCAGACTGCTCTACTAGGGAACTCTTCAAAATCTATAAAGAAATCTCAGTCGTCTCGCTCTCCAATGCTCCGGAAGCGGATTCCGTCATGGAATGTAACAAGGTGGCAGCTTTTTTTGCCAACAAGGTTAAGAAAATATACAGCTCCTTCTCCACATATCCTGCGGCTGGCGAAACATTCATAGAACTGAAGGAATCTGTGACGTCAAATTCAAAACCGAGGCTAGAATGTTTTACTGTCCCGCCAAGTAATGAGCTTGCTACCATCTGTTCTAGTATTAAATCGGGCTCTCCTCGTGATCCCGCTCCTCCAAGGGTTATGAGTTCTAGTATAGCTACTCTAGAACCGTACATCCGACATGTTCTTACAACTTCCTTCGACTCCCAGACCCTGCCAAAAAACTGGAAAAAGGCAATTGTACTACCTATTAGGAAAAAACCTAATCTAAGCCATGATGTCCTAGAAAACCTACGACCTATCTCTCTGCTACCCTACATTGCTAAAATTGCGGAGAAAATTGCAAATGTGCAGCTAATGGAATTTGCAGAGCAGAATAATCTCCTACACCCCTCTCAATCGGGTTTCCGTAGAGGCTTCTCTACGGAGACGGCCCTATTAAGAGCCACCGAAACTCTACGTCAAGGAGCTGACGCAGGCCTAACCATGGCACTGGTCATGCTAGACCTGAGCGCAGCGTTCGACACTGTAGCACATATCACCCTGCTACAGTGTCTGAACAGAGGAGGTGTGACTGAAAGAGCACTCGGTTGGCTTAAATCATTTTTTACCGGCAGAAGCTTTCAGGTTCAACGGGGCTCATTCCAGTCTGAAGAGTGGGCACTGGAACAGGGAGTGCCACAGGGCTCTGCTTTAAGTCCTACCCTTTTTAATTTATATTTGGCACCCCTGGCTGAGCTAGTGCAATCGTTCGGCGTAGAGATTGTATCCTACGCCGACGATACTCAGCTTTTACTCACCCTCACCCAAACACCAACTGCTGAAGCAAATAACTTCAGAGCCTGTATGCAAGCACTGGCCACCTGGATGGATACGCACTGCCTTAAACTGAACGGCTCCAAGACGGAAGTCTTGGTGGTTGGTGGGGATCAACGACTTTGGACTTGTGACTGGTGGCCAAACTGTTTAGGCGATACGCCAACGCCATGTACTGAAGCCAAAAACGTAGGGATATGGATGGATCCCACACTCTCCTATGAGACACACATCAACCGCCTAGTAGGCAAGTGCTTTGGAGTCCTTAAAACTCTCAACAAAACTCTAGATCTCCTTCCTCTGGAGGCCCGGCGCATTATCACCCAGGCATTAATCACGTCACGCCTAGATTATGGCAATGTCCTTTTCCTGGGAGCTTCGAGCAAAAGCATAGGACGACTCCAGATATTACAAAATGCTGCAGCCCGCCTTGTGCTTAGACTCCCACGAAGAGCTAACTCTAAAACCACTCTAGATGCCCTCCACTGGCTTCCAGTGAAAAAAAGAATAAAGTACAAAGCACTCCTAATATGTCATCAGATCATCTGGCATAAAGCCCCCGGCTATCTGACAGGGCTGGTTACAAGGTATGAACCACGCAGATCATTGAGATCTTGCGGTATGGGCACGCTTGTGACCCATCGCTACAGAAGAGAAAAAATGGGAGGTCGGTCTTTCAAAGTGGCGGCTGCCACAGCATGGAATAAACTTCCCATCAAACTCCGCCTGGAGCCTTCAGAAACTATTTTCCGACGGAAACTTAAAACGTATCTGTTCTCCTTATAGCTTACTCATGGTCATTTGCCTCGCACTGTCCTTCCCCCTTAATGAGTTTTTTTGTTCATCTCCTTTCTCTTTTAGCGCGGGGACACGCCGAGATGGCGTACCTATTTCCATGCGCTCTACAAATGTCTTTATTATTATTATTATTATTATCCACTTTTGCTTCCAGGAAAGTCACAATTTTACTCAGCTCTTGTATTTTAGTTTGTATATCTGTTACGGTCAGTCACATAGTCACCAGGGCGGATTCCGTGCTGTCAACACAACCAAGTAGCTTCCTGTGATCAAGAGACTCAACTCGATCGTTGGTGCATCTAGTTTGGGCGCCAGCGTTGATTTAACATCCTTAATGGCCTGTAGGAGCATCTCAAACACCCCCCACCCCCTTGAGTCTGGAGCAGCAATGGAGGCCTTGGGTCTTTCCAGGAAGCTGTGGCCTTCAGAAGATGGAGGGGATGTTTTTATCCCAGAAAGTGGAAGTGTGTTGTTGACATGCCTGAAAATGTTAAATGTCTAGGGGGAGCCCTGGACACTGTAGTGGGAAAAGAGAAGACGGGGATCGTTTACAAACTCAATGAGGTCCTTTTGCTGAAGCTGCTGTTGTTTCATCGTCCTTATCGCTGCTGTCTCTTTTGATCAGATGAGAAGGGCATGTTAATGTTAATGTTAATGTTAGTGAGATTTATAGAGCGTGCGAATAACCGGAGGTGTCTTGGCGCTAAACCAGAGTAGTACCTGAGACCACCGAGAGCAGTGCGATTACTTTGAAAAAAGCCAGGTTTTTAATTGTTTCCTAAAGGAGGAGAGGGAGTTCAGCCCTCTCAAAGATGCAGAAAGAGCGTTCCAGAGTTTTGCTACACAATAGGCCGTACTCCGGCCTCCCCAGCTAGCAGTATGGATCTTAGGTACCAGCATTATTATGGCATTTGTTGATCTTAACTGCCTACCTGGGTGGTACCATGAGAAAAGATATTTCAAAGGTACCTGGCCTGCCCCATTCAAGGATTTATGGGCAATGCAGAGTGCTTTAAATTTGGAACATTGCACCACAGGCAGCCAGTGGAGATTCTGTATCTCTTCTTTAATCGATTGATACTTAGGGATTTTCAATAGTAGCCTGGCTGCAGCATTCTGTACCATCTGGAGCTTCTTAAGATGTTGTTTCTGCAACCCAATATATAAACAGTTACAGTAGTCCACCTTGGGCAACACCAAGGTAGTCACCACTCTTTTTCTAAGATCCTGAGGAATAAATGGTAGGAACTTTTAAAGTTTCTTCAGCAGGTAGAAAGAAGCTGAAACTATGGCGTTAATTTGATGTGCTTAAGTGAGACCTTTATCTATCAGAACTCCAAGATTTTTAGCCTTCACCACTGGTTCAGAAGTTTGTCCCAGCTCAGCCAGTCACCAAAGCCCATCCCATTTTGGCTGTAAGTTGCCGAAGGTAACCACTTCGGTCTTATCTGAATTGAGCTTTAAACAGTTTCCTCCCATCCAGAGGCTGATTTCCTTCATGCTGCGTTGAAACTGTACTGCTGGGGATAAAGTATTTTTATAAACCGCAACGACGATCTGAGTATCGTCGGCATAAGATGTCAGTTTGAAGCCAAACTGCTGTAATAGAGGTGCGAGTTCAGAGACATAGACGTTGAACACGTGGGGCTCAACAACGAGCCCTGGAGGACCCCGCAAGGTAGTACATAGGGGGTTGCTTGATAGTGATCGAGGGAGACTCTCTGCCTTCTATTCTTCAAAAAGGATGACAGTAATGAGAGGGCAAGGTCCCTGATCCCCAGATGTTCATGGCACGCAAGTAGGATGTCATGGTGCACGGTATCAAAGGCAGCTGATAGATCGAGGAGAATCAGGACAGCGGCACCACCCTTATCCATCACTGCCCTGATCTCCTCCGTGTCCTTGATGAGAGCTGTCTCTGTACTATATCCCGAGCGGAAACCAAACTGGGAAGGGTCGAGTAATTCATTCTCCTGGATGAATTGCGCAAGTTGGCTGTTCATTATTTTCTCAACCATCTTGGCGGGAAAAGGAAGCCTTGCAATCTGGCGGTTTTTGCTAGTTGTGGACGGATCTAGATTAGCTTTTTTTAGCAAAGGAAGAATGATTGTGTCCTTCCAGACGGCGGGAAAGATTCCAGATAAAAACATATTGTTAAAAATGTTACTTAAAATTGGGCTTAGCTCCCCTGCAATGCTTTTCAGAACTGCCGGGGGACATGGATCCAGTGGTGATCCAGATTTGATATCCTGAAGGTGTTTTTCCACGAGCTCATTGGAAACCTGTGTAAATGTGCACAGCTCGTTTTTTCTGTGGGACCCTACTGCAGGATGCAGCTCAGCTACCTTATTGGAGATATTCGTGAAGATGCTGTATATATCGTTGACTTTATTCCTAAAAGCGTTAGCTATACTGTCACATAGCGATTGGCTATTCTCTGAAAGTGGGCTGTTGAGAGGAGTTGTAAGCTTCTTCACAACCTGGAACAGTTTTTTGCTGAATTTTTAGATGACTATTTGTTTAGTGAAGTAGGTCTTCTTCTCCATAGTTAGCAGGTTTTTGTAATTAGCTAATGCACATTTATAACTCTCTTTTTCTTTTTCCTTGTCTTCGTAATTCTCTCTCCAGCACCTTTCCAGTCTACGGCATCTTTGTTTCTCTAAACGTAGAGCTTCCGTGAACCAAGGAGCCGAAGGCTGGCTACGATTCCCAGTGCTTTTTCCATTTGAGACTGTCGTTGCAAAGGCTTTATTCAGCCAGTCGTTATAATTCTCAACTGCTTGATCTACACGTTGACTCATCTTTGGGCATGTCTGATTAAGTTGGAGTTCAAGTAGATTAGTATCTATTTTATTCCATGCTTTGAAAGTTTTTCCCTGATCCTTATTAAAACAGGCTTCCGCTATCATTTGGGCAGGGTAGTCAAATAGAATCAGAGAATGATCTGACCAGGCCATAGGGAGTATGGTTTTTACTATCACTCCAGTGATTGAGGTAAAAATACCGCCCAGGGTATGCCCTGCCTGATGTGTGGGTTTATGAACCAACTGGGTGAGCCCCATTGTGTCCATGAATTCAGTGAATATCACTGTATCTTTATCTAACGTCAGGTCAGGTGTACATTAAAGTCCCCCAAGATAGTAAACCCCTTTGTTGTAAAATGGGGTTCCAGCAATGTATCCAGATTCACCCCGAAATTAGTCCTTGATCCCGGAGGGCGGTACAGTAAGGTTCCTTTAAAGGTATTTTTACAGTTTAGTTCTATCGCGAAATTCAATCCTTCGCAAAAAGGATTAACCACTGAGGAAAAAGTGGCTTTAAAGTGTTCGACATAAATGATGGCAAGACAGCCCCCTCGTTTTAAAGGTCTGTCGAGTCTTGTTACAACAAAGCCCTGAGCACAGCGACCAAAAGGTCGGGGTCAGATGATGGATCTGTCCAAGTTTCAGTGAGAAACAGCATATCCAAATTATATTGCAAGATGGTGTCCGCAATTTCCACTCTGTGTTTTGCAAGAGACCTCACATTGATCAGACCACAGTGACTCTCTGTTTGTCTAAGGGTCTGTGTAGGATTAGATTTTGGGGCAGCTATTCAACTGAACTTGGTCTGATAGAGGCCAGAAAAATAGAAACCACAAAGACAGGTGAATTGATAGGGCCTAGCATCCTTATCCAACCCACACCTGGTACAGCTTTGGTTAAACTCATGTTTGTTAAGATTGTACAACTCTGAACTAGAGTATTGCAGGACACCGGGGCCCAAACGGCCAGGGGGTAAGGCCCTGGGCCCAGTCCAGGCGCGGACGGGCGCAGACTGGCTAGCCTTTGGAGCGCCCGCTGCAAGCGTCTGCTGCGTGTCCTTACCATGTGTGATTTAAATATGGTGAGGGCGGAGAGCTAGAACGCGCATCACCAGAAGTAGGGGGTCCTGACCCGGCTCTGTCCGCCGGAACGGACTACGCGATCAAAATGCCCTCCGCACAAACAGCACACAGCTGCGGCGGACCGGGGCAAGATCGCGACAATCACGGTGAGTGGTTATTAAGATGAAGCAGCAATAAAAATACGAACAGCAATATTAGCCCCCCTCCCAATGTGCAACAATGCAAAGAGTGGCAGCCCAAATGTTTAAAATGAAGCACAATTTAAAAAAACAGTAACAGAGGACCAAGCCTCCGAACGCCTGCAGGACTTACTCTTACATAAAAATTGTCTTTGTATTATCCATAAAATCACATTAGATCACTATCACATATATTACTGTGCCACCAGGAACTTGTCATGACTTCACTGGGATTACATCAATCCTTTGGCCAGTCAGGCACCATCATAAACATTACAGTTAGGATACCCAGTAACTACTGGCAGGATTGCGCTTCTAGTAAAGCATTAGGTATAAACATCATCAGCAGTGCACTATAGCAGCCACTTGTACAGTGCACTTATCATAATCACATCATGCCCACCTTCGGCATACCACCATTGCTCCAAATCGCCCTCCTTGTACTGTACGTAGGGTGCAACCCTGACAATGGGTTACCACAACTAAGAGTGGCACCTGCGCTCCTGCTACCTGCACTGCAGCATTGCCTTTCCCTGCATAGGCTCTTGGGCTACCTACCCACCTACCACATGGAATGCGGTAATGTCATACTCGGGGCCTTCCTTCGCCGGTGAACTGGGGCCTTTGTCCAGGGCTCTCACTAAGGTTAACACCAGGACAAGTGGCGCCCTCAAGCGATATGTCACCAAGAGGCCGGAGGGGCACACCCACTTTCCACCGCTGCGGGGAGATGTCACTCGTCCCCGACTCATGGGAAATGCCCAGGAGCAGCTGCCTCCAACACACAAAGCTACTACAAAAACAAAACAGGAATGATGGGTGCCTCCGTAGCAGCCTACTCAGGTCCGGACAAGAACTGTGGCACGTCACCCACAAGCCCACCTCGAGTCATGCAGGCTCCTTCCGGGTTTCAGTGCTTGAAGGGAACTTCCTTCGGGTACGGCACGGAGGACAGGGCACAGGCAGGCCAGCACATTGGGGCCCCTTAGCAGAGGGCAGTCCCTTCAGCCTCCCAGAGGGCAGGAGCTTAGTCTCAAACAGCGGTTCCTTCTGGCGCGCAGCAGTCAACGCAGTGTCTTCTCTCTCATCATGGCATCACAGCCCCTGTACTTATAGTGCAATGTGTTTGCTCTGGGGGCACTTCAAACACTATCGAAGTGAACAACACCCCCTTTCACATTTGCAGACTCAGCCCCAGACACACCACAGAAGGTTGAGCCAGAATTATTGAATACAGCCACAGCCCTATTCAGGTGCAGTTACAACTCCTCCCACCACTCCAAATGCAGACCAGGCAAATTCAGGGTGCAAGGGAAAACTCCTCCTGCTACTCTGAATTAAGCCAACGTCTATTCAGCCTACAGCTGCATCTCCCAGGCAGGGCAGGACACACCTCAATCCACCAGGGACTAGCTGGAGTGAATGCACATCCCCTGTCTCATGTCACTCAGAACCAGACGGTCAATACACCCAGACAGGGCAAAAACACACCTAGCACACAGAACTTCCTACTTCTAAAAGTGCCATTTCTAAAATAGTAATAATAAATTTGCTTTCGCCAATAAGCAGGATTTATCTCTACTGTTCCAAACATACCAGACATGGCCATGCTACCCCTCTCAGATCAAAAATTACTACTGAAGCACATATCATGGAATCTCCAATGTATCCCAATGAGAGGACAACCCCACAGTAGTGAGAAAACAAATAGGCTGTTTGTCACTACCAGGACATGCCACACAGTTAAAGGACATGTCCTACCTTTTATTTACACAGCACCCTTCCTTAGGGCTAGCTAGGGCCTACCTTAGAGGTGACTTACAAGTAGTAAAAGGAAAGTTGCAGACGTGGCAACCCTTTTACGTGCCACGTCACGGCGGCAGTAAACTGCGCACGCAGGCCCTGCAGTCACAGAGGCCTGAGACAGGTTTGAAAGACTACTTCGGTAAGTGGCGCAAGCAGCGCTGCAACCCCACCAATAGCATTTAATTTACAGGCCCTGGGTATATGGGATACCACTGTGCAAGTGACTTACAGGTAAATTAAATATGGCAAACAGGTGCAGACCAATCTTACCAAGTTTGCAAGAAAGAGCACATGCACTTTAACATTGATCAGCAGAGATAAAGTGTCCAGAATCATAAAACCACCAACAACAGGTCAGTAAAAACATACAGGAGGAAGGCAAAAAGTTCTGGGATGACCCTGCAAACAGGGCCATGTCCAACACAGCCCTCACACAGTAATAACGTAAAAACACAAGAAAACTCCCACCTGATTTAGAAAAAAAATGGAGTAATATGTTTCTATTGATTTAACACCAAAATGATAATATTCCAACAGGAAGAACTGGAGATATGCAATTTCAAAGATTTAAGGTAGGTACAGCGCCTCAAAGCACAAAGTGCCACTCGTGGGTATCTGGTCGTGCGAGACCGGAGGAAAGTCACAAATTCAGGCCAACAATGTTTGAGCATAGGCAGGATAGAGGGACCAGATTAGACCCACTGGAAAGGTTATTTTCTAAAGTTAAGCATTAAGAGTCCTGTTCATGATGGTAAAGGTGACAGGGATAAGGGACAGCATTCCGCACATTCGTCACTGTAAGCAAAAACAAGCAGTCCTGGTGACACTGTAGCTGTTTAACGCCACAGATGGTCGTTGTTGTATCTTGGTGATCACTGTGCGCTGTTGATGCTATAGCCGAAGTGCAGCTCTCACGTACCCAGTCATCAATGGCGGTCGCTGTAGCGTGAAGAGTCTGGTTCACCGGAGCTTCATGTTAGTGGTTAGCAAGATCTTGGTCTCAAAATGCTCAAAACTTCAGTATTTCTCCTTTTTCTACTAGGAAGACCTCAACCGATGCCACACCAAGGAGCCAGGACCTGGGAGGCACCTCTTGGGATAAGGAACTCACTCGAACAGAGGCAAGCAGGGTACAGGCAGGTTCAATGCAACAGGACAAATGGGCAGTTGCAGGGAGACCACTGGAGCTTGTTGTGTTCTTGTAGTTCATAACAGGCCGCCAACTAACTAGCCCTTAGAGTCAGTCAGGTAGCCTGGGATAAAGGATGCAGGTCCAGTATTCCTTCCCAGAGAGCAGAGCAAGCCTCAAGCAGTCCTTCTTCTGTAGTATCCACAGGTCCAGGAGTGTACTGAAGAGTGGGTTTGAGGGTCCCTGAATATACCTGGATCCACTTAAAAGTGGGAGAAACTTCTGGAGCCTTCCCCACTGGAAGGTGTCTGGAAGTTATTGCCCCTTGCCCTGGCCCCAGTCTGTCTGCAGCCAACATAGGCTAGTGCAAAGTTCCTTGGTTTTGAGCTGAGGCAGTGTCTTTGAATTGTAATTAGGGCTGTTCACAGTTCCACCTCCCCATCCTGCCTTGGGTGGTTCAACCTGCCAACACCCAGGCCCTCTGTTGTGTCGCTGTCTGAGAGGAATACACAAAGGCCAACTGCCAACAACACTTAATCTAGTGATCCAGAAGAGACAACAACATGGCAACTTTCTGAAAGTCCATGAATTCTAATGGGTAAACCCAGTATCCTGCTTAACCTGGGAGAATAGTGCTATACAACAGCAACCGGTTCTGTAGTGAAGAGAACAATTTCTTTTAAGCTAGAGCATTTGGGTCCTGATTAACTAGGATGTGCCAATGAATGGCATGGCATATGCAGGATTTGAAAACATAAATTAAGTTAATAAGCACCATAGACAAAGAAAAAAATGATTCTTTCTGCATAACATTCACATAATGCAGAAATGCAAAGTGCTACACATCACAGACACAGGACTGTTTTTCAGAAAAAAGAAAATAATAATAATAATAATAAACATAAATCAGTACCATATGAAAAATGTGGTGACATAAAAAGTAATACCACATAACAAACAAATAACAATATACAAGAAACAAAATTCACTTATTGCGGTGTCCGTTTAGAACTCTTTAGTCTGTTAAAACATATCCTAATTTCTTGGCAGTACATATGTAAGATATTGGTATGGAAAACCTATTTGTATCATTGACGTTTCGACCACCTCGAATAGGTTTGTTCATAAACATCACAACAGGTCATCCTAAGGACTAGAAAACTTGAATACAGCCCGGTCAAAGTACGAACATCGTGTTGCTTGAGGTTCTCATCAAAGTATGAACTGAGAAGTACTCTTCCACTTAGTGAAGAGGTGGACAAAGGATCAAGTGTATCCAAGTTCTGTAAGGGTCCTAAAAAGGAACCATTGAAGAAGAAAACACATGAGGTCAGATTTATGGAGAGAATACATTTTTCTAAGTCTGTAGTGCTTAATATTTAATTTGCTGAGTTTAAAAATCATTTATGTTTCACACCATTCGTTGACACGTCCTAGTTAATCAGGACCAGACTCCTCTAGCTTAAAATAAATTGTTCTCTTCCCTTAATAACCAGTTGTTGTTGCATAGCAACTTTTTAAAAGTGGCATTTCTAGAATTGTGTCTTGTAATCTGACTTTACCACTACAGAGGGCTTTAAATTAAAATTCTTCACACACCAAACATGACATTACTACCCGCTCCCAAACAAACCTTATCTCTTATTAAAGGTAAAAAGGCAATCCAATGTTAACCTTTGGAAGAGGTAGGCCTCACTGTGGTGAAAAATGAATTTGTGGGGTTTTTACTACCAGGAAATGTAAAACTTTCAAGTACCTCTCCAACTATTTAAATACACTGTGCTCTGCCCTATGTTCTGTTCATGATGAGTTCGGCGAGATAATACTGTATTGAGATATTCCAATGGAATTAAGAGGTAACTGGATTGCATCCCATATCAACATTCAAAAGAGTTAGCGTTAGACAGTTAGTGTAAGAGTTAGTATTAGATAGTTAGTGTAAGAGTTAGTATTAGATAGTTAGTGTAAGAGTTAGCATTAGATAGTTAGTGTAAGAGTTAGCGTTAGTTAGTGTAAGATTTAGTGTTAGTTAGTGTAAGAGTTAGGGTTAGATAGTTAGTGTAAGAGTTAGGGTTAGACAGTTAGTACAAGCCGTTAGATAGTTGGAGTGAGTGTTAGCGTTAGATAGTTAGTGTAAGAGTTAGGGTTAGATAGTTAGTGTAAGAGGTAGCGTTAGATAGTGTTAGATAGTTTAAGAGATAGGGTTAGATAGAGTTAGGTTTAGATATTTAGAGTTAGGGTTAGATAGTAAGTGTAAAAGTTAGCATTAGATAGTGTAAGAGTTAAGGTTAGCTAGTGTAAGAGTTAGGGTTAAATAGTTAGTGTACAAGTTACGGTTAGATAGTTTGTGTAAGGATTAGCGTTAATTACATAGTGTAAGAGTGTGGTAAATAAATATTTACCGTCTGAATTTCTATGCAGTAAAGTTCAATAAAATAACTCAGTCGAAAATAAGAGGCAAAATCCGTGATATCTGAGTTTCAAAATGGGTTTTATTCCATAAAATGGAATGGTTCGAACCAGGGTATCATGTTCCTTTCACCATAAAGGATCAGGAAGGGATAAAGCATACTTTATTGACAGAATACATAATTTATAGTAAATGCATATAATGGTGATGAATACAGAAGGCGTAACAGCTGAGAGAAACGAGATAAGAACACATGTGCGTAACAGAAAGGCGTGCTCGAGGGCGTACACAGGGGTGTGTGCTAGAATCGTCACATGAAAGTGTCACAAGTGGGTGGATACATAGTGGAATCTTGCAGTGTCAGCAGAAATCTGTAGCAAGGATGCGCGCGCAGCAGCATGACATGTGACTGACGTGAGGCTGGAGGGTGCAGGGGACTTGACATTTAGCACTAGAGGAAAAAGACAGAAGTCTGGCATGTCAGATCGACTCGTTCCTAAATCATATCTGATATCTTGTGTTTGGGGAACTATATTATCTAGAAGGAAAAGGTCTCTCGGGCAGAGGCTACTCTATACTGACTATTAATGCGTGCATATGTGACTACGTGTCTGCGTGTAATGCGAGGGGCCATGGACCTACCATGGTAACAGGAGCAATGAATTACTTGCATGGAGACAGAGAGGCCGGGCCCTTTGCTCTGCAGCCGGGGAAATGTTTATCTACTCTGCTAGACTGGAATGTGTTTTCGAGGAGCTGAGCTCGGCTATACTGATAACTTGAAGGCAAAATACTGTCTTTGGCAGGCAAGCAGGCCGAGCCGGGCACCGCTCGCCGCGCAGGGAGTAGGACAGAGGTCAGGGAGGCATCCCACGTTGCAGCTTTTCAGGAGGCAGAGAACAGAAAGGGCTCGATGGCAGAAATCAGGGCCTAGCTTTGCAGGGCTAGGAAAAACGTGAAAGTGCACCATGAAAAGACGTTGGCAAGGCATACTTAGGAACAGAATTATCGATCCATTCATGGTGGATCTGAAAGAGGACATGTTAACGTTGGACGCAAATGTATTTGCGTCTTCATAGCAGGTCGAGGAGGGAAGTTACATGCACTTTAAGCTCGTACATGGAGACGGTGGGGTTCACGTTAGGGGACACAATTGACTATAAAAATTTATATTACCTCATTCCCTCCTTGTCCCCTACGGACCCTTCATGATATATCAATCCTCATTAGTCCATCTATTTGTTCATATAACATCATTTGCTCTTCCTTTTTCAGACGGGCTTTAGAACGTGGACTTGGATGAGGAAAACATGATGTGGCGCACAGGCCGCAAATCGCCGGCCCACATTGTATACATAGGCAACAACTGAATACTATGAGAAGGGCTATTCCGAGGAAGGATAGGACTTTCCATCCCCAGGCTGATAACACGCTCCAGAACCAACCGGACCAAGTCCAGGTACCTGGATTCTGGTGTATCTGACTTGCAATCTTATGGAGACGCGTTATGGCTTTATATACTGACGGTGCGTTTTCTGGAATGAAAACACAACAGCTCGATCCGATGACTCTACAGGCTCCGCCCCTATCGGCCAGTATGACGTCAAGGACAAGACGATTTTGAAGGACAACAATTCTCATAGCAGACTGTTCCTCTGTTAAGTTGCCTAGGGCGGAAGTAGTTTCATTTACCACTGCTTCAAGGGTTCTGGTCAAGTGACGTATTGCTTTGCTATTGAAGATAGCTC
This sequence comes from Lissotriton vulgaris, assembly GCF_964263255.1. Lineage (NCBI taxonomy): Eukaryota > Metazoa > Chordata > Amphibia > Caudata > Salamandridae > Lissotriton > Lissotriton vulgaris. Next base: position 349,892,591 of record NC_141686.1, read on the forward strand.
CTAAATAGGGAAAGAAACCTTTATTGAAATCTGTATATTGTTCCAATGCCGTTTCAGTATAGTCGACAATCGGGAGATCTCTCTTGTGCCTATTAGGTACTAGCCGGGAGTTCTTATGATAATCAGGTGGAGCTAGAAAAACGGGTGGCAGAAGGAATGCAATGTAACATGTCCCATCCCAATCTAGTGGCAAATGTATTTAGGCTGTATGACCACAAATGAAATAGGAATGGCGGGTAGCTTTAAATGTAGACTTACCTTTATCACTGAATTCGATCACAGTAGTACATTTACTATGACCTAGAGGTACTGAACCATTCTTTCTGACACATAATTCGCCTTTGAGTAATACTGACATAGAGGGTAAGTCTGGTCCTGTATCAGACTGAACATTCAGAATCATGAGGTTAAGTGTATAATTACCTAATCCATATACTTCATTTTCTAGATCGGTCCCTGTCCTTTGTGGAAGACCCTCCTTGTTAGGGTAACATGCTTTATGCAAAACTGTGTTCAGATTTCCCCATATCCAACTGCCTTTGTAGACTATGGACTCAGAGTCTAAAGAATTTATTAAACTAAACCAGGCACCACAGGAACCATTATGTGTAAACGGATACGGGAAGAGGGGCAAGACTCCCTTGTATTTCTGATAGGGAGGAAGTCGGCCACATATCCAACAATTGGTAGCATTGCTGGTCTGATGAGAATGATGTAACATACTGATAAAAGTATTGTTGCGCAGCGCAAGCCGGTAAGATAACTCATGCGGGGGTAGTTCGCTGAAAGTATGCTCGACAGTGCTGTTTGGAAAGAAATGTGCATGTATGGAAATAGGGAAATACATGTGTAGCAGCAAACTTGCAGCAATAATCGTAAGACTCAGAAAAAACATAATCAATAATGTCACAATACAATGACTACGAAGAGATTTACAATATTCTCGTTTCTTGAGCTGTTTCTGTCTATCTCTCTCTCTATTGGGGTCTGGCTTGTACATGTCAGGAACCTGTCTAACCGCTTCACCTAGGGGAGGACTTAAACAATTAAACTGTCTGACTTGCTAGACCTCAACTTTAAACGATACTCCTGTTGAGGAGTTTTCTCTGCCAGAGGGAGTGTTGAATCAGTCTTTAGGATGGGGCCGGACTGGGAATCTAACTCTGGCTGCAGTCCATTATATTTTTTTATATGACTCGAGTGGAGCCAGCCTTTGCGGCCCTCCACCTTCACAGCTGTCCTTGTAGTTAGTAAAACAAGCTTCGGCTCTTGCCAGCGAGGCTCCAGCGGACTCTTCCTGTCGAAATTTCTCACAAAAACGAGGTCCCCCGGTGTAATCTCGTGCGGCTTCACCTCGGTATTGTCGGGAAAGGCTGCAGCTACCTGTGAACGACAAGATTGTAGTGCAGACATCAAGGAGGCAAGGTAATCTGTCAACATGTTACTATCAACATCTGTTATTTTTCGAGGCAGAGGCGTCCCCCACATATTCGGTGGCCTACCAAAGACCACCTCATACGGGGATAGCCCTGTTCTAGAGTGTGCAACCATTCTCATGTAAAACAATGCAACTGGCAAGGCGACTATCCAGTCTACCCCTTTCTCGGCACAGATCTTGGCAAGGCGTGTTTTCAGTGTCTGATTGTGGCGTTCTACGAGACCTGCTGCCTCGGGATGTCGGACGCAGTGGAACTTCCACTGATATCCTAGCAGGAGAGAAACCTGCTTCATTAATTCGGACGAGAATGGTTGGCCATTATCTGAATACACGACACAAGGCAAACCGTATCGTGGGAAGAATTCACGAACCAACTGTTTGGCAGTGGTCGGAGCAGTGTAATCTGGGACTGGATATGCTTCTGTCCAACGGGAAAGTGCGCATACAATTACGAGGACATATTTGAATCCTCGACATCATTCCATCTGGATATAATCCATCTGGAGGACTTCAAAAGGGTAATCGGGAGGATTGAATCCACCTTGCTCTACAGGGATGCTTTTACCTGGGTTGAACTGACAACAGATCATGCAAGTACGCACTTTCTGTTTTGCTGCTGCTCGTAAATGTTTATTGTATCAGAGATTTTGTAAACTGTCTAACATGGCTTTTTCTCCCAGGTGTGCTGGACTGTGTGCAGTGTTGATCATAACTTGAACCATAGAGTCGGGGAGAAACCATGTGGCTTTTCCCTTCGTCATCCATCCCTGATCTGTCTGGATCCCTCCTAGTTCAGTCCATTTCTTTATTTCGTCTAGAGTAGCATGTGTCTGTATGTCAATTACATCTAGTGCGGGATCCTTAACTGTCATGCAATGTGTTGGTGTCGGAACTATTGTCTTTGTCATGTCAGCTGCATGTGTATGAGTCAGAGCTGTGTGTTTCGCGGTTTGATCGGCCAGATCGTTACCCTGGGAAATGGTATCTGTAACTTTAGTATGTGCCTTGCACTTCATGATAGCTATGGCTGATGGCAAATGTATTGCTTCCAATAATTCCTGAATGAGGGGACCATGTTGGATTTTGGCTCCGTGAGAGGTCAAGAAACCTCTTTCCTGCCAGAGTACACCGAAGTCGTGTACGACTCCAAATGCATATCGTGAATCTGTGTATATGTTAACATTCCTGTTTTGGCTATTATACAAGCTCGGGTCAGAGCAATGAGCTCTGCAGCTTGAGCAGACAGTGTATCTATACGGTGTGTTTCTTTGACTTCAGTTTCAGTGGTCACTGCATATGCGGCCACTAATTCTCCTGTGCTTGTTCTCATACATGAACCATCCACGTAAAGTGTCAGGTCTGGGTTAGTCAGTGCAACATCTGTCAAGTCTCGTCGGGGTTTTGTTACTGCATTAATGATCTCTATACAGTCATGTGGAGCTGGATCTGTAATGTTCGAGGGTAACAATGTGGCAGGATTAAGTATGTTACAGCGTCTGATTTCTATGTGTGGTTGGAACAATGTCAATTCATAACCTGTCAGTCGTGCTATAGTCAAGTGTTGAGTCTGTGTTCTGTTTAAAAGAACTTCCACAGAGTGTGGAACTTGTACTGTCAGGGGATGTCCTAACACTATGGAATCACTTTGTCGGATTGCTAAGGCTGTTGCTGCAACTGATTTTAAGCACGCAGGCAGAGCCTGGGCTACTGGGTCTAATGTACTCGAAAAATAAGCACATGGCTTATGTGAACCTGCTTGGTCTTGTGTGAGGACAGATAATGCTGTGCCATCACGTTCGGTAACAAAAAGTGTAAAAGCCTGTGTGTGTTCCAGAGTCCAAGGGAGGACAGTCGAAGTCGCTGCCTCCTGTGTTGTCAACTGTATAAGTGGCTTGGCTAAAAATGCGTCCTGGGGAATCCATTGCCTGCAGTAGGAGGTGAGGCCAATGAAGGCCCGCACTTCCTTTTGTGTCGTGGGGTGCAGTAAGTGTGCAATTAACTCGATGCGGTCAGGTGTTAGCTGTCTTCCCCTCTTGGACAGCAAGTGCCCAAGGTACACCACTTGCTGAACACAGAATTGTAACTTTGAAGGGGACACCTTGTGTCCCTTGTCAGCTAAGAAATGTAAAACCGTCAGTGATGCATGTTCACATTCAGGTTCGCTACGAGCGGTGATCAGCAGATCATCGACGTACTGCAGCAGGGCAGTGTTAACTGGCATGAGAATACTGTCAAGTTGTCTTTTCAATGCTTGGCTGTAGATGCTGGGGCTTTCTGTGAATCCTTGAGGTGCGTGTGCAAATTTGAAGCTTCGGCCATTTAAACAGAATCCGAAAAGGTATTGGCTCTCCGGATCAATGGGGACACTGAAGAAGGCGTTCTTGAGGTCAATTACAGTAAATAACGTCGCCTCTGAATCAATAGCAGTCAATAAGGATGAGATGTCGGGGACCACAGGGTACTGTGGCACAATGCATTTATTTAATTCTCGCAGATCAATCACCAACCGATAGACTGGTGGTGCATTTGGGTCAGTACGTTTAAGAATCGGAATGATAGGGGAATTACATAGATTGGAGTCGGTTTCTACAACCACTCCCTGTGCAATGAGCTCTTCAATGATTTCCAGTAAAGCCACTACAGCATCGGGTGGTAACTTGTATTGTCGGATTCGGGGCAGTACAACTCCTGGCTTGAGTGTCACTCGGTATGGTGTAATGCGCATACAACCTACATCAGTTGGGCCTTTCGCCCACAAATGTTCTGGTACATTTTTCAATCTGTCATCAAAATCTCGTAATACATAGTGACCTTTGAAGTCACGTAAAAACAGTCTAACTCCTTCCGGAGAACAACATATTACAGCTCCTAGAGCCTTCAGTGTCTTGATGCCTAACAGGTTTTCTGGACATGACTTCGTGAGTAATAGGTCTGTAGTACGTGACAATGGACCAACTGCTAGGGGAACAGGTTTCGATACTTCATTAACAATAGGCTGTCCTGAAAATCCAAGGGAAACATTCTGTGAGCCTGAGAGGGGTGCCCCTGGAACCTCATCGTGACTTATTGTTGTTCGACTTGCCCCTGTGTCAATCAAAAACTTTCTATCCTTTCCTAATACTTGGCTATGTACATAAGGACCCTCTTCATCTACAGGAACCTCAATGAGAGGCAAGCCAACCTCCCTCTCTAGGCTGTTTCATGAGTATCGCTGATAATCGGGGTAATCAGATTGTGCATACTGGTACATCTGCTGTGAAACTTGCTGTGTCGCGGCAATGGGCTGTGGACGTGGTACCGCTACTGTCTGTCCTGTCTGTTGTGGAGCAGGCATTGGCTGGGCGTTCTGTGGAATATGTTGCTGAACTTGGTGTTGGACCTGGTCCTGTCTAGGCTGACGTGGTCTCTCTTTAGTTTTTCCTGTTGCTATATTGTATTTCAAAACCGTACATTCATTCACATAGTGACCTGGCTGTTTACAATAGTTGCATGTCCCTTTAACGGGAGCCGCCGTATTATTTGACTGTGTCATACCCTTTTTCTGACCGTCAGCTGGAACTGACTGAGCAACTAACATTTTCATTTTCGTATCTTTCATACGCCTCTGTTCGTGGTCCTGTTCTTCCCTAATTCTATTCTGGTGGTACTGTAACATTTGTAACATTTGGGATGGCGTATTTGCTTGCCATGTGCTTTCGACTTTATATACACGGTTCTTAACCTGTGGCAGGGAATTCTCGACTAATTTGGTTACAAAAAGGTGCGGGTATGACTCGCTACTTGGTTTCAGGCCACTATTAATAATAAAACATTTCTCGAATCTAGAATAAAAATCACTAGTGTCTTCATCGTGTTTCTGTTTACAGGCTGAGATTGCATCCCAGTCTTCCTTTTTCGTTGTCAATAATCTTGGCAAAACCTGTACAATTAATCCTGGTAATGCTTTAGCTTTTGGCCCAAGGCCTAACCCTGGAGTACGTCCATTTTCCTCGTCTTCTATTTCGGTCCAATTAATCTTTTTTTCTCCCACCTCCCATTCTTTCTCTTTGAGTTTCTCGTAAATGCCAGCAGGCAACAGTACTTTTAACATTTTCATAATATCTGAGTACGTGTAGTCACCCATGAGTAGCATATCTTTAATTTCTCGGTGAAAACCTGCAGGGTCTTTATCGTGACAGGGTACTAGTTTCTTCATTTCTAGCAATTCTATTTTAGTGAGGGGTGTATATACAAATACACGTTCTAATGTGTTATCGTCTTTTCTGACCGGATGTACTTCCCGTAAGGGATTCTGTCTATCAAAGTAAAACATTTTTCTTTCTGAAGGTGGTGGAACTGACATAAACTGTGGTTGCAGAAAAGCACTATACTTGTGTCTATGTTCTAGAATTTCTTTAATTAAATCAGTACCTAGGCCTCTCCATCTATTAGAGAGCAGTTCTACCAATATGTCCGGTAAGGGACCTGGATCAGAATGTTGGCTCTTAAACAACGTAATGAGATGCTGAATCATGTATACACTAGCTAATTTTTGTTCCTCAGGGGAAAGGTTCAAAAACGTCTGAGCTACTGCATCATCATTATATGTACTGGAATTGTCAGCCCATTGTACGGCGGACCGGGCTAGTTCTTGTTCATCCATGGAATTGAGTACATGGTACCCCATTCGATCTTGAAGTATTTTATCGGTAGCCTGAAACATATGTTCAGGAGAACTCGGATTTGATATGGCAGAGAGAAAAAGTCTCTTGCTTTCTGGCCGTATCGGACGTATTGTATTATTAAAGGGTCTTCCCTTACCTACATATGCTATCATGTCTCTAGCTGGTAATTGCGATGTTTCTGCTGTGGTCTCTGGTTGTTCGTCCTCCTCCGAGGATTCATTCTTGTCTGTATCTATTTCTCTTCCAGGCTTCCTTCTTTCATGTATTTGTATTACTGCTTTTCGGATCCTTCTATACATGTTGTCTATACAACTCTGTTTATCATGCTTTCCGTCTGCTATATTCTGACCCCACTTGGTTAGTGCATCCATCTCTTCCTTGTCTACACCTGGCCTATCTTGTTCTCTTATTAAGCAGTTTATGAAGAAGCGCAATATACAACCTTGAGTGTCAACTTTCTGGTATGCCATGGCCTCGCCAATGCTTTCCGGACCTTCCCCCGTTTGGACAAAATGATATATTCTGTCTAGATGTTCAATCATTCCTGGTAATAACATTAAATAGTTTGCAACTCGTCGTAAACGTACTGATGCTAGCATCATCCTATCGTTTTTACCGGGTACTGGATCATATCTGCAGTCTGTGAGGGGCTCTTTAAGTAATTCAGAACTCGCTGTTTGAGGTGTACGTTGCTTTGCTAAATCCCTGAAAGTCAGTCTATGAGTTGGCGGCGGGGTCCTAAAAATACCTCCTGTCGCACCTCCTGAGGTGCCAGGTCCAAAAGGATTTAGTGGATGAATGCCAGGAAGAACGAGAGGGGAAGTAACAATAGGTGCGGGAAGTGTTGGGGGAACAGGCGTAGGACGTTGAATGGGTGGAGTTTGTTGTTGCGGACCTGGGGGTAGATTATCAGGGGGTAGGTTGCCGTCAGTAGGTGGTACATGGACGCGTGCATCTGTATATGCGGGAGCTACATCGTCTAAATAGGAAGAAAGGAATATGTCCTTTGCGGTCTTGTGACGTAATTTAGTCGGAACCAATGGAGGGGGCAGATCTTTCGGTATTTCCGGGGTGGCCTTAGGTAAACCCTCGGCCAAAAGAGGATACATACCATTCGCAAGAGTATTTCGTTGTCGGTCTACTTGTTCTGCTCTAACTCGTATACCTTCTTCAATTAATTCAGTTTCTCGGGCTTTTTCTGAATCTTCTCTATGTTTTTCTGCTTTTCTGAATTCTTTTTCTGTTCGTTTATGCGATTCTTTACGCCACAATTCTATGGCGTCTTTCTGAGATTGTCTGGCTTTCTTTTTCCATAGCGCTTCTTCTACTCTCATGATGCAATCTGCATCCCATGTCCCTGTAACGGGCCATCTGTATTTCTCTTCTAGGTTCTTAGTATAATCGGCCCATAAATCTAGGTACAGTATGGCATCTAAGCCGTGCTTATGGTACATAAAATTTCCAGGAGTGTCCCTGGGTGGGACAGGAATTGCTTCCTCTAGTATCCCTTTCCTTGTTCCTAGCTGTTTTAATTTGGAGAACAGTGGCATCTTGATATTCGGTACTTGATACTTACTTGAACCTGAACACACTTTTGACACAGAAACACAGTAATGTATATCAAACAGTCACTCATACCACAACATTAATCACATAGAAACATTTTGAACACATTTTGACTAAGCTTGAATTCTATAACGAAAACAAAAATTGAACTGTTGAAAACACTAGTTACTTGATATACTGCTAAACTGTACAGATACACCGCTAAAACAGTGCAGACCGAGTCTGTGTACCCAAACCCGTCTTGACCGGATGCATAGTAATGCACCCGTCTAGATGCGTCCCCAGCAACGGTACTCACCGGGAAGCACGGAACGGAAGGCCTCGGAAAACTCGTCTGGACTGGACCGGCCTGTACTCGACTCGTGACGTCACAGGCACGTCGGAACTGGTGGGCCTCTAAACACCTCGGATCTTGCTCTCTTGGCTAGGCTCTGGTCGGGATCCTCCGCACTCCTTACCGCCTCGTCTGGGTGTCGATCGCAGTCTCAGTCACCTCCGTTGGCCAGAGGGAGATACAGGAAATCCTGCGGGTACGCGTAATTGTCCGTCTTGGCTGTGGCAGGGGGCTAGGTTTGCAACGCACCGCCGGCGCGTAAGGTGGGGGAGGGGTCCCTGTTCGGGCGCCAAATTAATGTGGTAAATAAATATTTACCGTCTGAATTTCTATGCAGTAAAGTTCAATAAAATAACTCAGTCGAAAATAAGAGGCAAAATCCGTGATATCGGAGTTTCAAAATGGTTTTTATTCCATAAAATGGAATGGTTCGAACCAGGGTATCATGTTCCTTTCACCATAAAGGATCAGGAAGGGATAGAGCATACTTTATTGACAGAATACATAATTTATAGTAAATGCATATAATGGTGATGAATACAGAAGGCGTAACAGCTGAGAGAAACGAGATAAGAACACATGTGCGTAACAGAAAGGCGTGCTCGAGGGCGTACACAGGGGTGTGTGCTAGAAACGTCACATGAAAGTGTCACAAGTGGGTGGATACATAGTGGAATCTTGCAGTGTCAGCAGAAATCTGTAGCAAGGATGCGCGCGCAGCAGCATGACGTGTGACTGACGTGATGTTGGAGGGTGCAGGGGACTTGACATTTAGCACTAGAGGAAAAAGACAGAAGTCTGGCATGTCAGATCGACTCGTTCCTAAATCATATCTGATATCTTGTGTTTGGGGAACTATATTATCTAGAAGGAAAAGGTCTCTCAGGCAGAGGCTACTCTATACTGACTATTAATGCGTGCATATGTGACTACGTGTCTGCGTGTAATGCGAGGGGCCATGGACCTACCATGGTAACAGGAGCAATGAATTACTTGCATGGAGACAGAGAGGCCGGGCCCTTTGCTCTGCAGCCGGGGAAATGTTTATCTATTCTGCTAGACTGGAATGTGCTTTCGAGGAGCTGAGCTCAGCTATACTGATAACTTGAAGGCAAAATACTGTCTTTGGCAGGCAAGCAGGCCGAGCCGGGCACCGCTCGCCGCGCAGGGAGTAGGACAGAGGTCAGGGAGGCATCCCACGTTGCAGCTTTTCAGGAGGCAGAGAACAGAAAGGGCTCGATGGCAGAAATCAGGGCCTAGCTCTGCAGGGCTAGGAAAAACGTGAAAGTGCACCATGAAAAGACGTTGGCAAGGCATACTTAGGAACAGAATTATCGATCCATTCATGGTGGATCTGAAAGAGGACATGTTAACGTTGGACGCAAATGTATTTGCGTCTTCATAGCAGGTCGAGGAGGGAAGTTACATGCACTTTAAGCTCGTACATGGAGACGGTGGGGTTCACGTTAGGGGATACAATTGACTATAAAAATTTATATTACCTCAAGAGTTACCATTAGCTAGTTAGTGTAAGAGTTTACGTTAGATATTTACTGTAAGTGTTCGCGTTAGATAGTTAGTGTAAGAGTTATGGTTAGAGAGTTAGTGTAAGAGTTAGCATTACATACTTAGTGTAAGAATTAGTGTTAGTTACTGTAAGAGTTTGCGTTAGCGTTAGTGTAAGAGTTAGGGTTAGAAAGATAGTGTAAGAGTTAGGGTTAGAAAGATAGTGTAAGAGGTAGTGTCAGATAGTGTAAGTTAGCTTTAGATAGTTAGTGTAAGAGTTAGAGTTAGATAGTGTAAGAGTTAGGGTTAGATAGTTAGAGTAAGTTAGCGTTAATCAATCAATCAGCGTTTTGTAAAGCGTGTTACTCACCTGAGAAGGACTCAAGGCGAAGGGAGGGGGATGCAGCTCCGGATCAGTTGAAAAGCCAGGTTTTGAGGCTCTTCCTGAAGGTGTGCAGAGTAGGGGACCGTCTGATGTTGACTGGGAGCTCTTTCCAGGTCTTTGCAGCGTCGTAGAAGGCTCTTCTACCTCCTTGGGTTCTGCGGATGCGTGGAGTCACTGTCAGGGCGAGGTTAGCGGAGTGGAGGTTCCTTTTGGGTACGTGGAAGGCGACTCTCTCGTTGAGGTATTTGGTCCGATGTTGTTGAGGGATTTGTAAGCGTGGGTGAGTAGTTTTTTTTATTTTTTTTAAATATTTTTATTTGCAGTTTCATGAAACAAACAAAACAGGCATGTCACATACAATCACCCTCCACTTCCCTCCCACCATCCACCCTCCTCCCCCCTCCCACCTGCACACGATCTCCTCTTCATCTTGACAGGTCTATACCTTGTTTGTGCACAAATCCCTAAAGTGTGGAAATAAAAACCCCCTTCCAATTCCGCCCGTCCTCAGCCAGTGTAGCCAGGTGCCTCGCCCAGCTTAGTTTACAGACCCCCATCCAGCCCATGGTATCGGCGTCATTTCCCCCAAACTCTGTTGAATTTCTTGGGGCATTGTACGTGACTCTCTCCGCCGCCATGTACAGATCCATGGCCCTTCTCCAGTCATCTAGACTCGGCGGCATGGGGGCCACATCCCTCTTAGCCACCACTAATGCCAAAACTACAAATATGAGAAGTGGGCGACCCAAGTCCACGCCATTTGTTACTCCCAGCAGCACTAATTTGGGGTCCAACGGCAAATCGACCTCCAGCACTTCTCCCAGCTCCCCCAGAACCTCGGCCCAGTATGCCTGTATTATGGGACATGTCCAAACAGTATGGTAGAAGTCTACCTGCCCGAGCCCATCTTAAACAGTTGGTGTCTCTAGCCCGGCCCATGCGATGTAGCCGCACCCTGTCATAGTACACCCTGTGTAGAATTGTGTGGGTGAGTAGTTTTTAGGTTAATCTCTTCTCAACGGGGAGACAATGGAGGTCTCGTAAGTGCTGGGTCATGTGCTCGTGTCAAGGGGTTCAGAGGACGAGTCTGGATGTGGTATTTTGGATGGTTTGGAGCTTGTGAAGCAGGGTTCTGTTTCTTCCAGCATAGAGGGAATTGCCGAAGTTCAGTCTTCTATTTACAATTTCATGGGTGACTGTCTTTCTGCTTTCGAGGGGGATCCACTTGAAGGTCTTGCGGAGTATGCGGAGGGAGTTGAAGCAGGTGGAGGTGACGGCATTGATCTGGTGGGTCATGGAGAGGGAAGAGTCTAGGATGATGCAGAGGTTACAGGCATGGTCTGACGGAGTGGGTGGGTTTCCGAGGGTGGGAGGCCACCAGGTGTTGTCCCAGGCGGTGGAGGAGGGTCCAAGGACAAGGACCTCTGTCCTCTCCGAGTTGAGCTTTAGGCAGCTGTTGTTCATCCAGGCTGCGATGTCTTTCATTCCTTCCTGGAGCCTCAGTCTGGATACTATGCTGAGTCCATGCTGTCTGATGATGGAGGCGAGGAGGGCCATGTAAATGTTGAAGACCGTAGGGATGAGCGAGGATCCTTGTGGCACTCTGCAGTTGATCTCTGTGGGTTCAGAGAGGAAGGGTGGGAGTCTGATCCTTTGGGTTCTACTGGAGAGAAAGGAGCGGATCCAGTTGAGGGTGGTTCTTTGTATACCCGCCTCGTGGAGTCTGGTTGCGAGTGCGGTGAGTGATGGTGTCAAAGCCTGTGGAGAGGTCTAGTAGGATGAGGGCCGCAGTGTGGCATGCGGATGTTGCCGGTGGTGGCAAAGAGGGTGGTCTCGTGCTGTGGTTGCTGCGAAATCCGGACTGGGAGGAGTCGGGGATGGCGTTTTCTTCGATTAAGGTGGTCAGTTGGGCATTGATGAATATCTCAGTGATTTTGGCTGCGTAGGGAAGGAGAGAGGGCCGTAGTTCATTAGGTCCGCCGGGTCGGCGAGGGTTTCTTGAGGAGGGGCTTGTCCTCTGCCTGCTTCCAGATGTTGGGGAAGATGCTAGATTCGAAGGAGGCATTAAAGGTCCGGCCTAGCTCGGGGGCTATGGTGGCGGCGGCTCTGTGGTAGATATTCAATAGGTAGGGGAAGTCGGGGCTCCTGAGTAGGTGTTCTTCATGGTCATGGCGGTGTCTTCGGTGGTGGCAGGTGTTCAGGTGGTGATGGTGGGCTGGTTGTTGGTGGTGGGGAGGGGGTTGGTGTCTGGAGTGTGTTTGCTGATGTTGTCATAGAGGGCCTTGATTCAGGTGGAAGTAGGAGCTGAGCTTGTTGCAGAGGTCCTGGGATGGTGCGAAGTCCATGGCTTCGCTGGAGGGTTTGGTGAATTGCTGTATGACGTTGAAGAGTTCTTTTGAGTTACTGGTGTTGGTGTGGATTTTGTTCTTGATGAAGGTCCGCTTGGTGGCTCTTATGCGCTGGTGGTATTCAGTCATGGCTTTCCTGTAGGTGTTCTGATCTTAGTGGTTTTCCTGTTCCTCCATAGGTTCTCGAGGCATCCTCAGGAGCGCCTGGCTTTTTGGAGGTGGAAGGTGAACCAGGCAGGTTGGCGGAGGGGTGTGAGCTTGACTGCGCAGCTGGAGATCCAACTGTGTAGTTCTTTGGCTGTGGAGTTGGCGTCGCTTGTGGCAGAGGGGGGTCATGGAGGAGGGTGTGCTGGCGTGTTCCTCTGTGATCTTACTCCAGTTCCTTCATGGCAGGCACAGGGCGGGTTTAGGTGCGGTGATGGTGTTGAAGTTTAAGTGTACACAGTGGTGGTCTGCCCGGAGAGGCTGTGTGGCGTGGCTGAAGTGGATGTTTGTCCCTGCTGCAAAGATGGGGTCGAGGATGTGTCCATCTCTGTGGGTGGGGGTGGTGACGAGCTGTTTCAGTCTGAGGTTGGCAAGGTTGTCAAGGAGGGTGGTGGAATCAAGGTTGCTGTGGTTGTCGAGGTGGAAGTTTCGGATGTCCGATGAGCATGTAGTCCGTGTAGGCCATGGCGTGGGGTGCAACAAGGTCGGCAATGGTGGTGGCGGAGGAGGCACGAGGCCCGGGAGAGTCTGTAGACGAGGGTCCCGCGCAGTATGGTTCTGGGGCTGGTCTGGAAGTGGAGGTGCTCTTTGTTGGAGAGGGGGGTACTTGTGCTGGAGATAAAGAGTCAGAGGGAGCTCCTGTGCTCGAGGGCGAGTCCTCCTCCTTGGCGGTGGGGGAGGTCCTTACTCTGGATCTTGTATCTGTCGGGGATGGCAGTGGCGATGTCAGGAGCAGAGGAGACATTGGTCAATGTTTTGGTGAAGAAGGCGATATCTGGCGAGAGGGTGTTGAGCAGGTTCCAGTTCTCTATGGCGTGTCTGTGTATGGAGTGCAGTTAGTGTAAGAGTTAGGGTTAGAGAGTTAGTGTAAGAGTTAGGGTTAGATAGTTAGTGCAAGAGTTAGGGTTAGATAGTTAGTGTAAGTAAGCGTTATATAGTGTAAGAGTTAGTGTTTGAAATGTTCTAAAATTATAATTTGGCACCTCAGAGCAATATTCTATGTGAGGCCGGGAGGCTCAGATTATGCTTCTCTACCAAAGAGCTATTCTGCATCATGAAGGAACTCTCCAACCACAGCGCCAATGACATCCCACCCTCACAAGATCTGTGCGACTCACTGGACACCACCTTCCATCGCAAGATCACGGACATCCACGACAGCTTCAACATCACGACCGCCCCGACCACGGCAGACCTCGCCCCACCACGAACACCACCTGCACCAACCGCCTGACCTCCTGGTCCCACGTCAATGACGACGAGACACGCAAGATCATGAACTCTATCCACTCAGGATCACCATCTGACCCCGCCCACACCACGTATTCAACAAAGCCAACACAACCATCGCACCCCAACTACGGAAGATCATCAACATCTCCTTCGGGACAGCGACATTCCCAGAAAGATGGAAACATGCATGAATCAACGCCCTCCTCAAGAAGCCCAAGGCGGACCCCAAGGACCTCAAGAACTTCCGTCCCATCTCTCTGCTCCCCTTCCCGGCGAAGGTCATCGAGAAAATCGCCAACATGCAACTAGCCCACCATCTCGAGGACAACAACATCTTAGACCCGTCACAGTCCGGATTCAGACATAACCACAGCACCAAAACCGCTCTCATCGCCGCCACAGACGACATCAGGCACCAACTAGACAACGACGAAACTTCAGCCCTCATCCTCCTGGACCTATCAGCCGCCTTCGACATGGTCTGCCACCGCACACTAAAGACATGCCTCCAAGAAGTCGGAATCCAGGAAAAGGCCCTGGACTGGACCACATCCTTCCTCTCCGGCAGAACACAGAGAGTCCGCCTTCCACCCTTCCGATCCGTAGCCACCAACATCATCTGTGGCGTACTCGAGGGCTCATCTCTCAGCCCGACCCTGTTCAACGTCTACATGGCCCCGTCGCACAAGTAGCCCGCCAGCATGACATGAAGATCATCTCCTACGCCGACGACACCCAGCTCATCCTCTCCCTCACCAATGACCCGCACACCGCCAAAACAAACCTCCACGCGGGAATGAAGGCTGTTGCCGAATGGATGAAGAGCACCGTCTGAAACTCAACTCTGACAAGACGGAGGTCCGTATCCTTGAACTAACCCCCTCTGCCTGGGACGACTCCTGCTGGCCGACCACACTGGGAATGGCACCGTCACCCACGGACCACGCAGGCAACCTAGGATTCATCCTCGACTCCTCCCTCTCCATGTCGTAGCAGGTCAACACCATCTCCTCCTCCTGCTACAATACCCTCCACATGCTCCGCAGGGTCTACAAGTGGATCCCGTCCGAAACCAGAACAGTGACCCAAGCCCTCGTCAGCAGCAGGCTAGACTACGGCAAAATGCAGGAATCCCAGCCAAACACCTACAATGACTGCAACGCATCCAAAACGCAATCGCCAGCCTGATCCTAAAAATCCCTTGTCGCAGCCACATCACCCCCCACCTACGAAACCTGCACTGGCTCCCCGTTGACAAAAGAATCACCTTTAAGTTCCTCACCCACGCACACAAAGCACTCCACAACACCGGACTAACCTACCTGAACAGCAGACTCAGCTTCTACACCCCCACCCGCCAGCCTCGCCCTCGCCGCCAAACACCCGCATCCAACGAACAACTTCTGGTGTCAGATCCTTCTCCTTCCTCGCCGCCAAGACCTGGAACACCCTCCTGGCCCAGCTTCGGCAGACCCAAGACCTGCTCACCTTCAGAAAGCTCCTCAAGACCTGGCTCTTCGAGCTGTAGCAGCTCCCCTTCCCCTCAGCGCCTTGAGACCCTCACGGGTAAGTAGTGCGCTTTACAAGTATTCTGATTGATTGATTGATCTTTTTCTTTTTTTTACTGAATTTTCACAGCTGACAATCATAATGCAGTAATCTCAAAAGACAGATTTATATACTATATATTAGTAACCACAGCCACCAATCACTGCCCTTTATTCTCCTCAAATATGGCCGGAACCATCTTCACTGCCTCTTTTTCGCTACTCAGCAGCCAAAATGAATGCAGAAGTATTTTATTGCAGAAGTTAATGTAGGAATACGCCCCTTTTTGACATGGTCACCCCTACTTTCTCTAGTATTTGATGCGATTTTGACTGGAAGTGCATTGGGTTCCTGCTAACCAGGTTCCCATTGCCAGATCCCTTTCCCAAAACTGTTCTCACAAATGGCAATACCTTTAGCACCCTCTGTAAGTCCTTAGTAAATGGTACCCCAGGTACCTAGGGCAAGGAGGCTGAAGAGGGTACCTAAGGGCTGCAGCATATATTTTGCCACCATAAGGGACCCCTCAGCAAAAACATACATACTGCCACTGCAGGCTGCAAGTCTTGGTGCAGACAAAAGTGAAAACACCACTTCGCTCACCTCCCTGTGTGCCAAGCCAGCATACACTGCATGCAGTGTGGATAAGTCAACCCTACAGCAGGACTTACAGCCCTAAGGCAGGGAGCACTAAGGGCCACATGTATCAAGGTACCCATTTGCGATTCTGAAATAGCGATTTTTAAGAAATCGCTATTTCAGAATCGCAAATTGGTATGTATGTATAAATTTGCGAATTCTTAGTATTCCTTAATTGCGATTAGCAAATTGCGAATCGCAATTAAGGAATACTTTCCCATTCATTTCTATGGGCCAGGAGGCCCATAGGAATGTTTGGGAAGGTATTCTCAATTTTGGAATTTGCAATTTGAAAATCGCAAATTGAGAATAATTTCAAGGGTGCAGGGGTGTCCAAAGGAAACCCTGTTGCACCCCTGAAATAACCATGGGTGCACATGTGGCGCACATACATGCCCTAAGGGCATGTGGCGCACATACATGCCCCAAGGGCATGTATGTGCGCCACATGGCACTTTGAAAAATGCAAAAATTTGCATTTTAAGGAATTCGCAAATTACCACCAACTTGAAGTTGGTGGTAATTTGCGATTCCTTAAGGACAATTTGCTATTTTTTTCTGCTTCATACATTGCATTTAAGGAATCGCAAAATTTGCGATTCCTTATTTTGCACCAGATTTTCCTTTATACATACCATTTTGCAAATTCGCATTCGCAAACACCGAAATTCTGCGTTGGTCAATTCCATTACTGCCAGTAAAAGTGAATAGGGAAGCCGTTTTAAGTACATGTGCAGAACACTGGTGAAAACAAGTTCCCCAACTACATGATGGTATCAAACATCTCGTATTAATACGCCCACGCTGATTCCAGTGGTGATTTATTAATACATGCACCCAGAGGGCACCTTAGAAAACCTACCAACTACCAGTGTGCTACGCGGACTGGTCCTAGCCAGCCTGCCACCACAGACAAGGTTCTGGCACCCAAGGGTGACGGCCTTTCTCTTAGTAGGACTGAAACAAAGCCCGCTCAGGCAGAGGGTGTTTACAACCCCTCCCACAGGATGACCTGTGAATTAGCATTCCAAGGCAGGGAGCTTCAAAGAGCCCACCGCCTCTGGGAACCTGGCTTCGCTCCCAGGAGAGGATGCTGATCCCCCTTGGCCAGGGTCTGCTCGGCACCTGGACAAGGTGGGAAAATTAGTAGTCAGAAAGGTTTGTTCACCTTCAGGATAGTTCCGCCCCTAAGATGGGCTACCTGAGTGAACGTGAAATCTCAGAGTCATCTTTGTGATGACAGAATTAGGAACTCTGGGTCAGGGTAATGCCCACTTCCGTCAGGACTCTTTGGCTACTACCCATCACTCCCCTAAAACCAGTATTTAGGGGAGCCCCCGGCACCATGAAATGAGATCCTGATGACCTGAAACAAGAAGACGGTTGTGAAGATTCGCAAGAAGGAACAGAAGACACTAACTGACTTGGTGCCAACCGGGTTGCTGTCCTTGACGACTGCGACAAAGACCACTTGTCCTGCAGTTCCTGTGGCTCCAGAAGCCTGAGAGAAGTGCCAGCACTTCACCCACAAACCAGGATCGCCCATGGAGCAGCAGAGCTGCTTCCCTGCATCCTGCAGGCACCCAAGCAGGACTGAGAGGACTCCGGACACCAAAAACCCAACACGGCATGCACCGTTGGCGAAGAGGACCAAAGGTGTCCTTGAGCATCATAAGAGCCGAGTCCACCTTCTGATTCAGCCTGACTGGCCTCCCAGTCCAAACCCGAAGCCTTTTTTCAACCAGACCGATCCCCGTAGATTAACATTGGGCACCAGATGCTGTATTGCACCACTGCACCCGGCCGTCCTAGTGCCCCTGGGGGTGACCGGTTGGTGCGGCCTTGGACCTTGCCCCATACTCACCTTAAGTCCAAGGGAGTGATCAGGTGATTTGCTGTAAGGAACTTGTATGCAGCATTTGTTTTTCCTCCATAGGATAGCATTGACACTTATGAAAATTGCACAGTTACCTGATCGTATTGATTCTGGTGCCTAAATATATATCAAGATATGTGTTATTTTTATAAATTGGTGTGGCTCTCCTTATTGAGTCGTGTGTACCATTTATTGACTCTGTGCGTGGATCGCAGATGTCCGACACGCCTCTCTGCCAAGCCTAAAGCTGCTCGACCTCACTACTCCAACTTGAGATTGCTAAAGCAAACCCCATCCACTCATGACCATGCACAGTAGACCTCTTTTTGGTATACTATATAAAGAGCCAGTTTCCCACAGTTAGCATTCATATATCTATTTGTGGTCAGATCTTCTTATATACGCTTATGTACAGTGTATTTGCTTCTTGATTGATTCTTTTATTTGATTGTTAATGTAATTGAAAGAGAAGCTGCTACACTTGTCTGCCGAGCGATGCGATCAGTGGGAAATTGCCACAGCGTTTTCATCTGTGGAGCAGTAGATTGGGTCAGACTGCACCCTCTCTGATCGGAGGAGCGTACCCACTACTGTCTGCTTTGATGCACGCGCCCCAGTGTGCCCTCTCTGATCGGAGGAGCGTATCCACTACTGTCTGCTTTGATGCACGCGCCCCAGTACTCACTACTCCAACTTGAGATTGCTAAAGAAAACCCCGTCCACTCATAAGGGAACCCCTGGGCTCCATGCACAGTAGACCTCTTTTTGGTATACTTTATAAAGAGCCAGTTTCCCACAGTTAGCATTCATATATATGGTTGTGGTGATATCTTCTTATATACGCTTATGTACGGTGTATTTGCTTCTTGATTGATTCTTTTATTCGATTGTTAATGTAATTGAAAGAGAAGCTGCTACACTTGTCTGCCGAGCGATGCAATCGGTGGGTAATTGCCACAGCGTTTTCATCTGTGGAGCAGTAGATTTGGGTCAGACTGCACCCTCTCTGATCGGAGGAGCGCAGTCTTCTACTGCCTGCTTTGATACACGCGCCCCAGTGTGCCCTCTCTGATCGGAAGAGCGCAGTCTTCTACTGCCTGCTTTGATGCACGCGGCCCAGTGTGCCCTCTCTGATCGGAGGAGCGCACCCTCTACTGCCTGCTTTGATGCACGCGCCCCAGTGTGCCCTCTCTGATCGGAGGAGCGCACCCTCTACTGCCTGCTTTGATGCACGCGCCCCAGTGTGCCCTCTCTGATCGGAGGAGCGTACCCTCTACTGCCTGCTTTGATGCACGCGCCCCAGTGTGCCCTCTCTGGTCGGAGGAGCGTACCCTCTACTGCCTGCTTTGATGCACGCGCTCCAGTGTGCCCACTCCGCTTTGCACGAGCGATAAGCCCATGGCCGAGCTGTGATAATTAGACCAACAAGAAACGTTCAATACCACCTCATACACTGAACGGGGAACACTGAGGGCCTCATTTACCAAGAATTGGCATCCAGCAGCATTGCGAGTCTTTTTTGTTGCCCTGCTCTGCACCAATCGAAAGGGCAGGAATGCACCGTACAGGACACAGTGCATTACTGGCCTTTCAGGCGCACATTTTGCAGCCGAGCGCCAACACAGACACCCTTGCACCATGGTGCACTGGGGTCTATGTCGGCTGAAGAACGTGGCACACAGGGAAAGAGGAATAAAAGAGGAGAAATGAAAACATTTCTCCTCGTTATGCCTGCTTTGGGGAGGTGTAAGGTTTTGGCATTGCCCCAGGTTTACTTGAGTGTCTAAATCTGGGGCGGTGTCAAAATAAATGGGTGTTTCGTGGGAAAACCCACAGCAACACCCATGGAACGCCTCCTTGATGCAGAGTAAGCCAACGCAGCGCTTTGGGCAGCCAAGCCTCACTCCATATCTATGAAGCGTTTTGCGCGGCCTAGCCTTACTCCATATCCATGAAGCGTTTTGCGCTGCCTAGCCTTACTCCATATCTATGAAGCATTTTGCGTCGCCTAGCCTTACTCCATATCTATGAAGCGTTTTGCGCTGCCTAGCCTTACTCCATATCTATGAAGCGCTTTGCGTCGCTTAGCCTTACTCCATATCTATGAAGCGCTTTGCGCTGCCTAGCCTTACTCCATATCCATGAAGAGCTTTGCGCTGCCTAGCCTTACTCCATATCTATGAAGCGTTTTGCGTCGCCTTGTAGATATGATTCAGAGACCTGCACCACCCGAGCTTTAAAAGAAAAAGTGACGCTCCGGCTGGGCAGGGCTCTTGTAAATGAGTCATCAATAAATCAATGGGAGAGCTAGGGTTTGTAGGGCGCGTCCTGTCCCCAAGGATAATCTGAAAAAACAATGTGGACTAGCCCACTATGTGTATGCGTTTTTGCAATTAGTCACCCCTGATGGTGGCCTGAATGTTGGACCCATAAGGTGTTGTTAAAAGACCCCTCACACACCAACCTGGTTGGTGTCATGCTTCATCATCGGTGTCCCAACCAGGCGGCCGAGTGCCACCTGGTTGTGCTTCAACGCCTGACTACAGCGGAGCGGGTGTTGTGCAACAGTGTGGTGTGAGTGAAGGTGAGTTTTATTAAAAAATACCTCTGCCTAGTATTTTATTGTTGGCGACCCAGGGTATTGTTCTAAAATATGTGATGCAACTAGTTCTAGGAGTAATTATCCTCTTAGTTGTCTGAAGTGATGCGGTCTACATGTTTCAGCCCCCTCAAGGTAGTTACTGGGGCTTTCGTCAGGACCAAAAGTGAAAAGGTGAATGGCAAAAATGTGGCTACGTGATAGTGTTTTTTCTTACACACGCACTAAGGTGTGTAATAAAACTATTTGAAAATATTTAAAAAGAGGGCAGTGCCGGCGTACTTACAGACACTGTTCTGTAGCGAAAAAATTCCTGTAAGGAAGAGAAAGATAGTACACAACATGCATGATAACGCAACCTAAAATGCAAACTTTTGGCATATTTAGGTGTCATGCAGTGGTTTAATGGGCCCTTCAAGTGACTATTGTATCCGGCTGGACAGCATGCAAGAAAAGAACGGCATGCTGTTGCCGAGGTGATTGGCAGCACTAACGGTGGCGCTGCGTAATATGGAGCTCTGAGTGCTGCGTGGCGAAACGTTACGCAATAATGAGCTCGGAGTGCACTCGTGAGTGCAGTTAGTCATGTAGCACAAAGGCGTGCTGCTGGTACGCTGGGGAGAGAACCCAGCAGTCCATGGCGCGCTGCATGCAATTTTATGAAAACATGCGTTGGATGTGAAATTACTGCTAATTGTGTGCGATGTAACAGAGGTTACCATGCGAATTTAGCGTTAGTACTTACATTAAAAGAAACAAAGTTTTTTAAAAAATGCACCAATAATTACAATGCTACGATGGAATTTGGCAGTTTTTTCGGGGGTCGGGGAGGGGACATAGCGTGTTACCGATCTGCAATGAAAGGAAGAATGGAGGCACTCAAATAAATTGCGAAAGGTAGCCGGTAGGCAGTGTTTGCGATAGTATTTCCATTGCCCCGAGGCATTACTTGGTTGTACTGTGTCCTCCACGGTAAACCTGATTCTGGTCCTCCGGCGTCCCGGCTGGTGGGTGGGTGGGTGCCGGGACCGGCCGGTTAAGTAGCGTGTGTTGGCGTGCACCGCTTCCTGGTTTGCGTGCGGAATGCGCATGCGTGAACGGTGCACATGCATGTCACTTCAATGAGTCAAGAAGGCTGCCATCTTACAGTGGTTTAAGGTGCCGAGAGAATGAAGAAAGGCTCTTGTAAATGAGGCCAGAGTTTGCACCAGCAAGATAAAAACTATTTGTCTACAGAGAGTATTTGTCAAGTACTAGGGTACTCAACCCCTGAAGCCCTTACCACTGAGAAGGACTACAATAATTCAATTAAGGGGGGACCGCCCAGAGCGACACATCCCTCCATGCTTATTTTTCAGGGTATAGATCATTCCATGTCAAATAACATTTGGATGGGGGGAAAAGTGAGGTATTTCTTTAACAACTGAAACATGTGGTCTCAAGACACCTGGATACTAGACAAGGTAACAGACTTCAAGCTGGAGCTTTACAGGTCTTCAGCTGAGTGATGTTTATACAACTATTGCAGTGTTCCAGGTTAGACAAAGAAGTTAATCCCATCTAGGACCCGGATATTGTGGTTGAACTGTTTGAAACTGAGCATACTCAAAGACGAAGCAGTAAGATGGTGCTGACCATACCTGAGCATAATGGGCAGTGATTTTTGGACTGTGGTTACTGACATCATGGGAAATGTAGTTTTTAAGTGTACTGTTGGTTGGTTGCTGTGCAAATTCAGTAATAGAAAAGAAGCATTATTCCCACCAATATGTGCTTAATAAATTTTTTAATTCTTGACGTGATAGCTCAAATAAAATTTCTCTCAACACTAATACACAGATACATGAACATTAGGTCTGGGCGGTGAACTCCTCTCCGTTCATGGACTTTGTGGAGTTTTTCGCACTCCGCAGAGCACTCGAAGTTCAGAAAAACATTTCCTTGCGTTTGCTCACCAACGTTAAATTGAAGAGCGTGAGCAAGGAAAATCCAGCACCAGACCATCTCCCAGCCAGATTTCTCAACGCGGCTGCCCGGGGATGGGCACTCGCACTCATGTCGAGAAACCTTCCATTCACGTTGAGGAAGCTATCGCTCTAGTAGAACTTCTACTCAAGCGACGGAAAGATGCAGCGCCCTCGTGCACTGTGCGTGGTGCTGTTCGCACTGATTTTACTGCACGGGACAAACATCTGTCACCAAAAAATAACAGGCTTTTAGTACATGAATTTTGAGTCTACTATGCTAGTAACTTGTACTTTTAGAGCCTGTGTAAGCCGAATAAAGTTTTATGTCTGGCTGATATGCCGTAAATGTGCCAACGCAGCTGTAACAATCTTGTGACCCGCTGGCTTGCTCTTGACAATAATCCAGTATCACAGCTTCAGCTGAGGCCCCCAATTCCTAGTCTCATCATTCTCTTAGCATCCAGGGCATCTCATCATTACACACACATACATGCCACCATTGCGACTTAGTTCATTCCTAGAGATCCACACGTCCCTGCAGATCCAGGGATTGCGACCAGCCACAGCAAGCTCCAGCACTTGCCCAAATAGGATAGGATAGGATATATGTTTATAGAGCGCTAGATTGCTGTGGCGTCTTGGCGCTAGTGTATGTAGAATGGAAGTATGGCCTGTGTTACCGGGGCACTATGTGGAAGTGAACAGCCATGCTTTCAAGTCATTTCTGAAGACCTGCTGATTAGATTGAAATTTCATGGCCATAGACATTTTGTTCCAAAACTTTGATGCACAACTTGATAAAGTCCTGCCATCCCATCTTGCCCGTCTGATCTTAGCAATCTGGATAAGGCCTAAATTAGCAGATCTAAGGGCACTTGGGGGGTATAACATAGGAATTGTTTTGGGAGATCCTCAGCATCGCCACCATAAAGGGCTTTGTGCACCAGGCATAAGGCCTTAAATTCCACCCGCTGCTGCATGGGAAGCCAGTGCAGTGACTTAATTCCTGCCGAGGTTGATTGTCCTTTAGGAATGTTTAGAAGTAATCTTGCTGCAGTGTTCTGTAGAGACTGCAGTTCTCAGCTGGGTCTTATCAATGCCCAAAAAAGGGCATTGCAATAGTCCAGTTTAGACAGGAAGAGCGCCACCACCAGCGTCTTTTGCAATTCTTGTGAGAAAAAAGTGAAGATTTTGCTCAAGGTTTTTAGTAAAAAGAAGCAGGAGGAAGTGAGACTGTGTACCTGGGCAGAAAAATTAAACTGGTCAACGAAGATGACTCCGAGGTTCCTGACCTTGGGGACAGGACACGGGCATTCCCCGGCCTCAACCGGCCACTAGGAGTCATTCCAAAGGCACCGGCCAGGGCCAAACGCTATCACCTCTGTTTTGTCAGTGTTCATTTTCAGGAAGCTATGGTTCATCCAGGTCATGATCTCAGTGAGACAAGCATGAAACCTGGCGGCTGTGGTCTCAGGCTGATTGAAGATAAAGATAACAAGCTGAGAATCATCAGCATATGAGACCAGGGCAAATCCATGCCTCCTGATAAGTCTGGCCCAAGGAGAGACGTAGATATTAAACATTGTCGGGGATAGGGGTGGCGACATGGGCACTGGTATCTTAGTGACCCTAGAGCAGCCTCGCACCAGGCATCTGTCTGTCTCTTGCTTCATGGTCACTGATGACCACGGGTGGATCTTGTGGGGGGGACACAACATTCACCAGGATGATTCAAGACTTCATACACTAGTGCTGTTGCTTCCATATATTAGTTTGGAGGCAAGCCTTGTGCGCTCACAGATGGCACAGTGTCCAGAGTAATCAGACTATTTTAAGCCAACCAATATGCTCAGTGAAGGAAAAGGTCCAAGGGACAAAGCTGTTCCCAAAGCAATTACACTACGTTGACTTCTGAAACATCAACAGTGCAAATTGTACTTGTAACGCTTGCTCTACTCTAATAAACACAGTGATTGAGCAAACTATACACTGAAATGCCTCACAACTGAGGGGCTGGTGGTGGAAGGGCTGCAGGGGGGGATGTTAGTTCCTCCCCACCCTCTTCCGTGACAAACTAATCACCAAAATAGAAAACAGACACTCATAACGTACCGATAAGTTTGAAGTATCTCCAGTCTCATCACCACATGGAATAGGCAGGCAGATTGGTTTATAGCAAAGTTTTATTGCGTAAAATAAGACATTCTTGGCAAACAGCTCACTGTGGATTTGTCCTTTGTCTAGTTATCAATCTCACGCCTCACACTAGAACAGGACCACAACTGACCTCACAAAACACATCACAGCATGCAATGAAATACTCCTTACAGTGTCTTTATTAGACAATCTGCTTTGTTTTGTAAAGTATGTGAACGTTAGTTTTTGGGTATTTAATTCTCACCAAAATAGAGACCAAACTCCAGCCGACTTCTACCATATGGTCTGGCTTTGCCCAGGCCTTTACCCCTTTTGGTCCGAGGTGGAATCTGAGCTCACACAGGCCTTGGGTTGGCAGGTTCCACACGATCCCTTACATCTTCACCTGGGTGTATTTGAAGGTTTGGACGGCTCTAGAGCGGACAAACATTTTCTGGGAACGGCGGTCGCTGTGGCTAAATGAGATATTGCAGCGGCTTGGGCTCAGCCCAACCCCCCTACCCTGCGAAAGTGGCACCAGGGAGTGGATTGGTGCGTGGCCCAGGAGGAACATGGTTGTCCCACGAGGAGCCATAGGGTTTGGGGAAAATGGCTGAACCTACTGTTTTAAATTGCCAGCTTTGTCTCTCCCATGTAACAGGGTGCTGCTTTCCAGCTTGGGTGGCTTGCATAAATACTCCTGCCCTAACAGTGGGGTTTTTTACTGTCTGTTGGAGATGGAATTGGCTTTACTGTGTAAGATGTATGCTGTCTTTTGTTTTCTAATCAAAATGATAATAAAATTGATTATAAAAAAAAAAGAAGATTCTCACCAGAATAAACCATCTCAAAACATTATGAATTGTGTCGCAGTCTCGGCAGTTGAAACTGCAGAATTATATGGTTGGTGCCACCTTTGCAAGTTGTTAGAATCTAGACAGCCATGAATCCTCTTTTGATCTCTCAGCCTGGATGGGTTGTACAGAATATTTACACAGCCGGTCTGAAGATACTGATAGGGAGTAGATGTTCCTGCCTTAGTGATGAAAGGAGTTTATATTTTGTGTCCACAAGCGGTAATTGATTCAGATTTCTTCTCCTAGTTTCTTTTTCCCATGTGCTCAGGTCTTTCAATAATTTTTTGTTGAATCCCAGAAGTTATGTCTATCAGGATAGTTTATGATCCACACTTGGTAACATGTCCTCAACACTGCACACATTTCATGAGAGTCTGACAGGTTTAATTCGCAGTGAAGCAGCCTCTGTGAAGTTCGTTGCTTGGTGAAGTGACGTTAGTGACGTTGAAGAACCTACATTCTGTTTCGAGACGCTGCACACGTTTAAGTGTGTCCTTTAACTCAAAGCTCTTCTGACATTCAGAGGAATGGAAGGATCACAGCCCGGAAGGATTGTTAGAAGTCATAAGAGGTCCAACTTTAGCTGTAGATTCTTAGATGATGTAAAAGATCAGAATTCTTTTTTAAAATGAAGGTTTTTTGGCAGTGCTTCGAGAAGGCTTCCATCTTGTATGTGTTACTTGAGGTTGCTGAGCACCACCTTTTGTTTACAGCAGTTTCCATATCCTGTACGGCGTCATGGCCGTCGCCTGTGTGTTTTTTGATGGCATACAAGGCTTGCCTTAAGATCAAAGCTCTTGCTACACACAGTGCAGTGATAAAGCCTCTGGCCTGTGTGTACGCTTTGATGCCGTACAAGGTTCGCCTTCCGAGAAAACCTCTTGGAACACACAGTGCAGTGATAAGGCCTCTCTCCTGTGTGTATGCGTTGATGGCGTACAAGGGCTGCCTTAAGAGTAAAGCCCTTGGAACACACAGTGCACTGATAAGGCCTCTCTCCTGTGTGTATTCTTTGATGCTGTACAAGGGTCGCCTTTTGAGAAAACCTCTTGGAACACACAGTGCAGTGATAAGGCCTCTCTCCGGTGTGAGTTCTTTGATGCCGTACAAGGGTCGCCTTCTGAGAAAAGGGTTTGGAACACACAGTGCAGTGATAAGGCTTCTCTCCTGTGTGTACGCTTTGATGTTGTAGAAGATTTCGATTCTGAGTAAAACTTTTCTCACAGATATTGCAGTGAAAGGGCCGCTCTCCTTTGTGAGTTTTTTCACGTGTTGCCTTATCAGCAAACCTCATTTCATGCTCAGTGTAGGGATACCGATCTATGTGTGTTTGTTTGTGCAGTAAAAGACGCGTCTTTCTAGTAAATGTTTTCTTACACTCAGCACAGGCATAAGCTCTTAGGCCGGTGTTTATTCTTTTCTGCCTTGCAAGTAGTCTTTTATTGTTAAAATTCTCCCTCCTCTGCATTCCTTGGTGTTTTCCTTCATTCATTTTATAAGCAAAATTCTTCCTTCCTCCAGATGCTTTACGTTTCTCTTTCCCATTCATACTTTCTGTCGTCGGCTTCTGTGCTGCAGAATGAAATGAACACTGAGAATTATACATGAGAAATATTTCTTGAAAGAAATGCATGGTTATAATATGAGAAAGGCAGACAGTAATATCTAGGAAGGAAGGAAATGTTACTACCTTTAAACAATCATTTGCTGCTTGTAGTTCTACGGTTCCCATATGGTGACCTCTCATGGGTTGGGTTCCGACTACTAAAAATAATTAATTTAAGATTGAGTTTTGATCTGGAGAACGACTCGTAATCCCATACCAGAAAGGCATAATGCATCAGCGCGCAGACTCCAATTAAAATCAGTGTTGTTTTCTCCATCGGAGTACAATTGCTTATATGAGTAAAATAAAAAAAAAATAAACTGCTTAATCTGAGCAACCTATATACTTTCCAACCATACAGCAAGTGGGTGATGCATGTGAGCCTGCAACATGACAAGCTGACATATTTGCAAGAGAGTAACATTTTCCATTTTCAGCAAGCTGTGGCACATCACAGGTTGTGCCAGAACTTAAAAGAACCGGTAAGGTCCGGAACGCCGTAGCCAGGCTCATTCTAGGGACACCACGCCACAAACATATGACCCAACACCTACGAAGCCTCCACTTGCTCCCCGTCGAGAAGAGAATCACCTTCAAACTCCTCACCCACGCCTACAAATCCCTCAACAACATCGGACCCACATACCTCAACGACCGAATATGTTGATGTCACCAGAGAAATATTTTATGAAAGGATGCACAGAACCAAATGTTTCTGCTTTACAAATTATCTACTAGAGGTATGTTGGGTAGAAAAACCATGGTTGCATCTTTATCACACGTGGACTCAGCCTGTGGTATTTCTATGTGGTGTCTCCGCTAGGCCTGGGGGTTACTTCAGTTCCACTTGCGGAATTTGTGGAATTTGTGTAATTTCACATTCCGCGGAGAAAGTGGAATTGCAAAACCTCCGCGATCCGCGGCTTCGTAGAATTTTATGCTTGTTCACGCTTTCAAAATGTGGTTTCGCAAGATATTTCCCCCCGAGCTCGCGAACAGCGTTCGCGAACAGGAAAAAAGCATTGTGAACGGGTGAAGAATCAATTCCGTGTGTTTGCAGAATTCTGCGTGCTCGCGAAAAAATTTTACGCTGAGCTTTGCGTAACATGATTACGCAAATTCCGCCCACCCCTAGTCTCTGCACGAGTAGAAAACCATATGCCAAATTGTGCCGGTGCAAAAAAAGGTCTTATTTTTCATACATTTTCAATTCTGATAATGTAGAGCATGAGTGCATGTTTAACGCTGGATCCATATTTACCTTTGTTTTTGTAAACTTGCAGGAACTGTTAATCTACTAATGGGTCATGTAGTTTGCTAACTGTTTGAGGAAGTGACTGCTACTAGGGTACACAAATATCTACATTAAGGCTTGCAGGGGGCGTGGCCGAGTGGCACCGAAGATGGCCGCACTCTAACGCGGCTCCTGCGGGGAACTGCCTAAGTCCCCAAAAATCCGGCCATAATCCTGCAGCCACACTGCCCCGGAGTTCAGGCTTGGAGGCACAGAGAGCTCCGGTGCCCCGGGGTGTTTTCCCAGGCTCTATACTCGGCGCGGGTGCTCCGCGCTGCCTGACAACAGCTTTGGGCCTGTCCACGGCCTATTTCACCAACGGAGGCCGCAGCCTCGAGTACTTCCACGGGCCGGACCAGGGAATGTGATGCCAGCACGGATCGTCGGTCAGGAGCTGGATCCTGCGCTGCTTCTTGGGCGCAGCGCGACCACCACCGGCGAGGGAATGATCCCCCCCTCCCACCCCCCCACGGGCTAAGACGGGTGAGGCCGGGAAAGTCTGAGGAGACGGAAAGACCTGGGGCTATTGTCAGACAAAGCGCCGGGCACGCAGGGGGGTCCCTCTGTGCTTGTGAGGAGGCAGACCCCTCCAGAGTTCGCCCGGCAGGCATCCTGGTCCTGGCCATTGGTGAGACCCTGGGTGCGGTGGTTGTCCGGTGGCAGCGGAGGGCGTTGTGCAAGTGGCGCAAAGCTGGTCAGTGGGCGCGCAGGTGCTGGGAATGCAGATCACACAGCGGACCAAGGGGACCCCATGAACTCTGCAAGGTGACAATCGGCTTGGTGTGGTTCCTCTGATAGGGGGGTGTGGACGTGGTGCCCACTTCCAGTGGGTTGAAGAGCGCGACTTCGGGGCCACTGACTCGAGGGTGCAGTATCCTCAGGGAGCGAGGGCCAGGTGAGGAGCTGGTGCAGACTAAACTACCCCCCATCGTGTGGAACCAGACGGCTGGGCGACGCTGCGACCTTAAGGGCGCCCTCTCCCCTGTGTCCGCGGGTGGGTCCGGGGCCGGTGGCCGCTGTCATGAGACCCAAAAAATCCACGACGACTCAGACTAACACAATGGACAACTACACGGCCGCGACGGGCGGTGGAACCGAGGCGCAGGCTGGCTCCCTGACGGGCACGCCAGAACCGTCGTTACAATTGATACTGCAGGCCATACAAACGCTGGGTACCACGCTGGAGTCAAAGATAGACAAGGTCTCCATAGAAATGACACTGCTGAGGGCAGACTTAAATAAAACATCTGCGAAGGCCACCCAAAATACGGCGGACATTGCGGAGCTCCTAAACACCACGAAACAACTGCAGCAACAGGTTCAACGGCTCTCGCACAAGCAGAAGGTGGTGGTGGCGGCCCGCCTGGAGGACCAGGAAGGGAGGGCCCGCCACAATAATATACGCGTGGTGGGGGTGCCGGAGAAGATGGAGGGGCCGAGCGTGGACTTGTTTCTGGAGGACCTCATCCTAAAGCATCTGCAGCCCAGACGCCTCTCAAAGTTTTCCGCCGTCGAGCGATCCCATAGGGCTCCGGTCCCCCCCGCCGCGCCCAGGGGCCCCGCCGTGAACGATAATCGCAAGGATCCTCAATTACACAGACCGTGACGACATTCTGCAGGCAGCCCGCCAACATGGGGATCTTCATCTGAACAATGCAGTCATTAGGTTCTTCCCAGACTTTACGCTGAAGGTGCAGCAGGAGCGCCGGTCACTTGATGGGGTCAAAAAAGTGCTTCGAGAAAAGGGCATCAAGTACATGATGTTCTTTACGGCAAAACTCAAGCTCCTGGTAGATGAAAAATCCTGGTTCTTCACCTCTCCGGAAGATGTTCATTCCTGGCAGAAAACGCGTGTGGGCGAGGCGAGCTCTGGACATGGGGGCAACTGGAGGAACACGGCGCCTCGGTTGCCAGCATCATCGGCTGGCTCCCAGAGGGGTGGAAGTCGGCGCCGGCGGACATCTCTGCCCCTTCGTCGGAATCGGGCCCGGAGCCTGTCGCCTCGCCGGACATGGGGTGAAGGGGCCAGGACTGAGTTGCACTACGAAGGACAGCTGGCGTACACGTGATGTATACTGACAATTCCTGTTTCTCTGTATTGCCTGACTTCGGAGGGGGTCCTGGATAATGCCCTGGGGTTTGCTTAATAAACGTTGAATAACTGACTGAAGAGGCCCGGTGGAAGGGGAGGCCCTGGTGAGCCGGGGGTTTTTATGTATGTTTGTCTAATTATGGGTTGCTTGGTATGGGTGGCTGTTTGGGGGGAGAAGTGAGGCCTGGGACTGACTTGCCCACAACTATGGTACTCAGGACCCAACTGAGCAGGCCGAGGCAGGGTACAGATTACGAAGCGGGGTCAAGGGTAGTCCTCAGGTTGCAGGTTTTGGTAGCAGCTCTCACTCCCTTAGTTTTCGTTTACAAGGGCTACAGGCGCTCTGCTTGTTGGGGGATGCCTGACCAGGTTGGCGGGCGTGGCAGGGTAGCAGGGAGAGGGGATTGTTCTAAGGGTCGGGGATGTCGGGTGTGGGATTGTTCATTTTGTGTTGCTGTGTTTTTACTGGTTTTGATTTGGCTCCTTTGGCACGATTGGCGAGCGAGTGGGAAGTGGGGGGTGGGAGGGGTAGGCGCTTGCCTCCCTGGCTGTTAGAGGTAATTACCCATAATGCGTACACCACTCACCAGTCACATTAGTATACTCTCCTGGAACGTTAATGGCCTACAAAACAAGATTAAGCGCACCATGGTACTCCAGTATTTACATAGACATGCACCAGATATAGTCCTGCTTCAGGAGACGCACCTGCTGGGAACCACTGCAAGGCCCTTAATAGATTTGGCTATACGATGCGGGCACATGTTGGTTTAACCACTGGCTCGAGGGGAGCGGGAATCCTCATCAGGAACACCTTACCTCTGGTGATCGGAAAACAATGGCTAGACCCCCTAGGGAGGTATGCAGCGCTTGCTGCTCAATGGGAGGGTAAGGCATCTAATATCTGATCCTTGTATCCTTGCATAGGCAGCGACTCCTTGCGAAGGAGATTAGAGATGTCCTCACTGACCAGGCGAGATCTCATGCCCTGGCAATCCAGAGAGGGGTGTACGACCTTGGAGACAAGGCAAACAAGATGATAGCCTGACTGGAGAGACGGGACCGAGACCGTAACTGGATCCCGGGAATTCAAAGACCGGATGGAACCATGCAAGTAACGGGGCAGGAGATAGCGGCGGAATTCGCACATTACTACGAGGCGGTTTACCGGTCTCACGTTGTTCGACAGGAACAAGACTACCACGACTTCCTGGCTCCCTTGCAGCTGCCTGCCTTGGAACAAGCTGATAAAGATATCCTAGACTCACCCATAACGGTCTAGGAGGTGGAGGACGCAATGGGAGACTTGCAGGTGGGGAAGACGCCTGGGCCCAATGAGTTCCCGGCAGAAGCGTTTGGGTGCGTGTCCAGCCGCCTGGCACCTCACATGCCGAGTATGTTCAATGAAGCCAAGCAGGTGGGGGTACTTCCCAAAGACTTACGGTCGGCAACGATCATAGTGATACATAAGGCCGGTAAACCGCAGGAGCTGTGTAGCTCCTACAGGCCCATCTCCTTGCTGAACTTCGAGACCAAGGTCGTCGGTAAGATTCTGACCACGAGACTGGGGGCAGTTATACAGCACCTGATACACCCGGACCAGTCGGGCTTTATGCCTCACAGAAGCACTCGTCTCAATCTCCGGCGTTTGTTTGGGGTCTTGCAGGGGATCTCCGCGAGACCAGAGGTGCTGGCAGCCCTGCTGTCTATCGACGCTCATATGGCGTTTGATAGTATAGAATGCAGTATCTCTACGCAGATCTGGAGAAATTGGGCTTTGGCAAACACTTCCGAGCATGGGTGCGGCTGCTGTACACTTCGCCGCTGGCGAGAGTCCGGGCGAATGGAGTGCTGTCGCGAGAATTCTGCCTTGGTCGGGGCACGCATCAGGGCTGCCCCATCTCACCCACCTTGTTCGTACTGGCGGTGGAACCACTGGCGCACTGGATCCGAACGGATCCGCTGGTGTGGGGCATCGATCTGGGAGGGGGCTGGGAGGAGCGTATTTCTTTATACGCTGACGACATCCTCCTGTATGTGCAGAGGACGGCGGCGTCCATTCAGAGGCTGATGGGCATAATAGGAGAGTTCGGTAGGTATTCTGGATACCGCATAAATTGGAGTAAGTCCCTGGGGCATGTGTTGGCGGGGCCACAACCCCAGTTGCTGGCGGATTGTGGAATGATCGCCTGGAAGGATGTTTTCAAATACTTGGGGATTTGGATCACGCACTCTGAGTCGGAATTCCTGCGTCTGATGTTTCGGCGCAGCTGGAGCGGCTGCGCAGAGACGTGGAGCATTGGAGGTCCCTCCCGCTTTCGCTGATGGGGCGGGCCGTCCTATTTAAAATGATGGCCTTCCCTCACTTGCTTTATGCTTTACAATGCGCTCCCTTCCTGGTCCCGGACTAGGTGTTTAGGGCAATTGAGTCTGAACAGCGTTCCTTGCTGTGGAGTGGCGGACGTCCTCTGATAGCTCTCAAGAAAGTGCAAAGGGGCCCATATGAGGGAGGGCTGGCGGTACCAGACATCCGTCTCTAATATTGGGCGACACAGCTCATCAATGTGAATGGATGGGTGTTCTACCCTCTGGAGGAGCCAGCCTACAGGGTGGACAGACTGGCTTTTGGCAGCGACACGTACTTAGCAGCGCTATATACTAGAGCAGAGGTCTTCAAAGTGTGGGGCACGCCCCCCTGGGGGTCCGTGGCGGAAGTCCCAGGGGGGCGCAAAAGCCTCATTAAGTTCTCAACAATGAAGATGGCCTGGAAGAGCAAGTTTGTTTATTTTGCGCGTTTCCAGGCCTTCTTCATTTACATGACTGTTGAAGTGTCGAGAAAAGTAAGGCAGCTGGGATCCCGAATCTTGGGGTCCCGAAGGCAAAAGCTAGGCTAAAAGAAAAAAACTATTTTGTAAGTATTTTATTGTATTTACAAGTTCAGCAGCTGCATTTAAAATAATGCTCACGCCAACAAGTGAGAAACGAAAGGTGTTAAATAAATTGATGGGACCTGCACATATTATGAAACTAGTTTATTTTGATCCGCGAAGATATCTGTATGAGAACTGAGTAAAAAACCTGAATGCAGGATGGTGCCGCGCATAATAGCGACAAGTATTAATGTTTTACGGTCCCAGCATGTAACAGAAAGCAATGTGAATATGTAGGGCATTATTCTACAATTATATTAAACACTGTATAAGATAGGCTGCCACACAATGATTTTGTCTATGTCATCAGGGCCAATGAAATTATGTGGCAGTTGAGCACCGTAGACAAATTATGCAGTTTAATGCGGCACATTTTTACTAGTATTACATAATTATTTTTACCTTTTTTTTTTTACTTAGTAGTACTGTCTGGGCAAAGATTTCACCTCATTAGTACCAATTTAACAGCAAATACAGAAATAAGCCACTGAAAGTTGTCCAGTCACCCTTTGAAGAGGGCTTCCAATGTGTGCCAACACGTCTCCATGTTCTTAGTAACTTTTGATCCATTTGATCTTCAAACAAATATTTTAAAATCTGCATGTAATACTGCAGGTGGTGGATTATGTGGCAAATCTGCAAACCCATAAATATGCGAAAAATGTCACAGCTGCAGAATCGCATAATTCCAGCGCCCTGTATAAGATAAAACAAGTGCTTTCAAAAAATACATATTAGTAATAGCTAACCAGACTGTACCTATAGCAGGAATCATTTTTATAAGTCCATTAAAAGTACACTTTTCAAAACTCAACATCCTTACATTGCCTCTAAAAAAGATTTCTTTTTTTGTCATCATGATGCTTCAAGTTATTTCATAAATTAAATCACATTAGACACCCTCCTTGAACTCTCACGTAGAGGTACCTCCAGGTCCCCATTAACACATCTGGGATCGTTGTTTTTAACAAAGGTTATGGGAAGTCTTTGCAAAATTCAAAACAAATGGGCACCTTAGTCCTCGTACCCCTGCCAACTTTGGCCTCTGTTCACATGCAGATGTCCTTGCAGGTGAGTTGAGAGGATACAAGGGAAGAGCCAAAGGGGTCATATTCAGAGGCCCAATCGCCCGAACATCTGTGGTTTCTGGGTAATGACCCAGGAGAAAGAGTAAAGGAGTGAAATCCATGGATAGCATCAAAAGAGATGGCCCAGAAGGGGACACGCTATGTGGAACTGATTTTTTTCATTTATGAATGAGACAGCTTCCCCCATCCTCAGAGAGATGCCTGAAGAAGGTGTTCAGAATGAATATGCTACTTACCAGTATGCATCTGTTCTTGGCATGTAGGGCTGCTAACATTCATATCTAGTGCATAGATCGCCGCCTAGTGTTGGGTCCGGATGATTGCACCTTGTTGTCCTGGAAGAGTCTTCAAAGTATCACAAGATAGGTGGCTCCTCCCCTGGACTACAGTGCGCATGGGCATCGACTCCATCCCCAGATTGTGTTTAGCCATTGTGTTAGAGATGGAGTGAAATAGTGTAAATGATGTCCATGCTAATGATTGAATGCAAGAAATTACCTGCAGCCGCTACGGGCGCCGGGGAGGAGGGCGGGCGATATGAATGTTAGCAGCCCTACATGCCAAGAACAGATGCATACTGGTAAGTAGCATATTCAGTTTGAGGCATGTGGGCTGCTAAATTCATATCTAGTGCATAGAATACATAGCAGTCCCTCCATTAACGGCGGCCGCCCGTGCCAGCTGCAGAAGTCTGAAAAAGAGTTTTAAGAACAGCCTGACCTACAGCTGCCTGCTGTTTGGAATGCACATCTACACAATAATGTTTAGCAAACGTATGTGGTGTAATCCATGTGGCTGCTCTACAAATATCCTCCAAAGGGATATTACCTACGAAAGCCATGGAGGCCCCTAACTTGCGTGTGGAGTGGGCCCTGGGGGGGGGACCGTTAAAGTGCGCTTAGCCTTGTGGTAGCAAATTTGAATACACTTAACGATCCACCTGGCTATTCCTGCCTTGGAAATGGGGTTGCCTTTGTGCTGGGCTG
This sequence comes from Lissotriton vulgaris, assembly GCF_964263255.1. Lineage (NCBI taxonomy): Eukaryota > Metazoa > Chordata > Amphibia > Caudata > Salamandridae > Lissotriton > Lissotriton vulgaris. The sequence goes on from NC_141686.1 coordinate 349,927,887, forward strand.
AGAAGGCAACAAATAGCTGTTGTGTCTTCCTAAAGCTTTTGGTCCTGTCAATGTAGTACAGTAATGCTCGTTTGACCAAGCGTGTGGAGCATTCTTTCTGCTACTGTTTCAGGGTTCTGAAAGAATGTGGGTAGTTCAATGGTTTGATTGACATGAAACTGCGACACCACCTTAGGAAGAAACTTAGGGTTAGTGCGCAGCACTACCCTGTTAGGATGAATTTGAATAAATGGCTCTTGTACCGTGAGTGCTTGTAGCTCACTAACACGTCGTAGAGACGTGATGGCAATGAGAAAAGCCACTTTCCATGTCAAGAACTGAATCTCACAGGAGTGTAGAGGCTCAAACGGTGGTCCCATCAATCTGGTGAGGACCACATTGAGGTTCCAAACAGGAGCCGGTGGGGTCCTGGGGGGGGATGACTCGTTTCAGCCCTTCCAGGAATGCTTTGATGGCAGGCACCCTGAAAACCGAGAGGTGCTGTCTGTTTTGGAGATAAGCCGCTATGGCGGATAAGTGTATCCGAATGGAAGCATACGCCAGATTACATTTGTAAAGATGTAACAAATAGCAGATGATATTAGGAATGGATGCATCTAGCGGGTTGATATGATTTTCTGTACAGTAAATGACAAACCGCTTCCATTTTGCTGCATAGCAAGCTCTGGTAGTGGGCTTTCTTGCCTCCCGGATGATGTCCATGCATTCCGGGGACAAATCAAGGTAGCCAAACTCTAAGACCTCAGGAGCCAGATCGCCAGGTTCAGCGGTTGCGGATCTGGGTGCTGAATGTCGCCATGGTTCTGCGTCAAGAGCCTGGGTGTGAGGCGCAGCCTTCGATGCGGAACCACGGAGAGTTCCAGAAACGTGGTGTACCATGGCTGGCGTGCCCACGTTGGAGCAACCAGGATGAGTGTCATCGAGTGTTGCAGCAGCTTTCGTGCCACCAGCGGTATGAGAGGTGCTGGGGGAAAAGCGTACGCAAATTTGCCTGACCAGTTCATCCATATCGCATTGCCCTGCGACTGTGGGTGTGGGAACCTGGCGGCGAAGCTTGGGCATTTTGCGTTCTACCTTGTGGCAAACAGGTCTATCTCTGGATGACCCCACTGCTGGAAGTACGGGTGGAGTACTGATGGATGTAACTCCCACTCGTGCATTTGGTGGCTGTACCTGCTGAGCAGATCCGCCATCCGATTGTCCACGCCCGGGAGGTGTTCTGCCATGAGGAAGATGTTCCTCTGAATGGCCCACTTCCACATGCCCTGAGCCAGATGAGACAACTGTGGAGAGTGTGTGCCCCCCTGCTTTTGGATATAGTACATTGCCGTCATGTTGTCCGTCCGGATCAACACAACCTTGTTGCACAGATGTACTTTGAAGGACTTTAGTGCCATGAAGATTGCCATCAGTTCTAAGTAGTTGATGTGCATCTTCTTCTGCTGTGTCGACCATAGACCCTGCACTGTGTAGTGGAGGATGTGCGCTCCCCAACCCTGGAGAGATGCGTCCGTCGTCAGGATAATTTGTGGCACAGGCTCCTGGAACGGTCGGCCCTTGCAAAGGTTGTGTGGAGTCCACCAATGCAGAGAGTTGTATGCCCGACCAGTTACCAACACTAGGTCTTTCAACTGCCCTTGAGCCTGAGTCCATTGGTGTGCCAAACATTCCTGGAGCGGACGCATATGCAACCTCGCGTGTGGGACTATGAAGATGCAGGAGGCGATCATGCCTATCAACTGCATAAACACTCTCGCAGGGAGTGAGCGTTGCGGTCTGAACCTCTGTATCAGTGACTGGATGTTGTTGATCCTCGCTGGGTTTGGCTGAGCTGTAGCAGCCAGAGTATTTATCGTCGCGCCCAAATACTGCCGCACATGGGCTGGCTGAAGGTGCGACTTTGGATAGTTTAGCGAAAACCCCAGACTGTGAAGAAGGTGAATGGTGCGGGACATGTCTGCGGCGCACTGCTGTGCCGACTTGGCTTGAACGAGCCAGTCGTCCAGGTAAGGGTAGACATGTATGTTCTGTCTCCTGAGGTGCGCCGCTACCGTCGCCAGACACTTTGTGAACACTCTGGGAGCAGTGGTCACTCCGAAGGGTAGGACCCTGAACTGGTAATGCCTGTTTAGAATGGTGAACCGGAGGTATTTTTTGTGGGATGGATGGAGTGGTACGTGAAAATAAGCATCCTTGAGGTCCAAGGTTGCGAGGAAGTCTCCCTGGTTTAACAGTGGAAGAACCTGCTGCCGAGTTAACATGTGGAAGTGTTCTGAAAGAATATACCGGTTGAGGGGGCGTAGGTCCAGAATGGGTCTGAGTGAGCCGTCCTTCTTTGGGATTAAGAAGTACAGGGAATAAACCCCTGTGCCTTGTTCCTCCAGTGGCACGAGCTCTATGGCGCCTTTTTGCAGCATCACAAGAACCTCTTGCTGCAATAAGTGCAAGTGCTCTGCCGACATAGGACATTGTCTTGGGGGTATGTTGCGTGGAGTGGACGTTAACTCCAAACAATAGCCGAACTGGATAAGTTTCCTTACCCACCTGTCTGTGGTGATGGACTTCCAGACTGGCAGGAACTGTTGGAGTCTCCCCCCGACAGGTGTTGGATGGTCGGGGGCAGTGACAGGAAGTCACTGTTTGTTGGCAGTAGAGGAACGGGAACTGTTGTTGCCTCTGCCCCTGCCCTTGGCGTTGTTTCCTCTGTAACCTCCTCTACCCTGTTTGGGGTACGAGGACTGCACCCCACTTTTACTGAACTGCGCCTGTTGTGCCAAGTGTCCTCTGGTAACACCCCGAGTGCCTGAGCGACGAAAAGTGCTCCCTCTGAATTGCTGAGACTGAAGTGCACCCATGGATTTGGCCGTTTCAGTATCTTTTTAATTTTTTCGAGGGTTGTGTCCACCTCAGGGCCAAATAGTCTGTCTGGATTAACAGGCTGGTTGAGGATAGTAGTCTGTATCTCTGGCTTGAACCCTGAGATGCGTAGCCATGCTTGCCGCCGTAACATTACACTAGTGTTTATCGCTCTTGCTGCCGTATCCGCAACGTCGAGCGCACATCTAATCGCAGCGTTGGAGATGAGCTTGCCTTCCTGGATAAGCATCTCAGCTCCTTCTTTAAACTCTTTGGAAGGTGTTGTAAAAGCTGCTCTAAGGTGTCATAGTGTGCCCTGTCGTATCTGGCCAACAGAGCTTGTGTGTTGGATATGCGCCAGATGTTGGCTGCCTGCGCTGCCACCCTTTTCCCCGACGCCTCCAGCACTTTAGACTCTTTGTCCGGGGGAGGAGCTTCACCCGTCTGTGAGTTCGCCCTCTTGCGAGCATTAGAGACCACCAAAGAGTCCAGAGGCAACTGGCCCCTTATATAAGTTGGGTCCCCAGGTGCCGGTCTGTATTTTTTCTCTATTCTAGGGTCGACAACTCGTGCCCTTGTAGTTTCCTTGAAAATGTCCGTGGCATGCTTAAGAACACCCTTAAGCATTGGAAGTGTTTTTACAGTTTTCTCGGCAGCAGAGAACGTGTCAAATAAAAAGTCAATGTCCACAGGGTCAGCATGCATTTCCACCTTATGGTTTGCAGCCGCCCTTTCAATTAAGGCATTGAATGCCGCAGAATCTTCGGTTAGAGAAGTCTTTGCGCCAAAAGCTTGTGGGTCATGGACAGCTTGTTGGTCCCCCTGATCACCTGAGGCTAACCACGAGTCCTGTTGCTCATCAGGGTCTGTGTTCTCGGGAAAAGTATACTCCTCGTCCTGTTCACCCTGATCTCCATCTGAGCAAGTGGGTGAAGGCGATGGGCTTCTCCCAGGATGCGGAGGAATGTGCTCAACAAGTTCTGGCATCTCTGGCGCTGGCCTTTTCTTTTTCAGAGGGATTACAAACTACTCCAAAGGCTGTGATGTAATCTTCCTCTTGTAGAGCGTTAATTCTCCCGTGTCGGCGGCGATATACTGTTCCGACTGCTTTTCTAATAAGGGTTGTCGACTCAAACTTCCACTCAGTTGAGTTTGCCTCACCCCTTCTGAGTCCTTAGGCACCGACCGAGGTGCAAAGGCCTTTGGCACCACCTTGGGTGGTAGAGTAAAGAGGAGCGGCACGGAGGTCTTCTTCGGTGATGCTACCGGAGTAGGTACCGAGGGTGTCTCCAGCACCGACGTCAACTCTTTCTACCGAATCCGTTTGAGGGAGTCTGCCACTTGCTTGGTAAAAGAAGCGGACGGTCTCGTCGACCCGACAGAGGACCTCGATCCACCCCCAGGGGAAGACTGGAGCGTTGATGAATCCACGTTCCTTGCTGGAGGCGCAGACGTACTCTCGACAACTGCGCGTCCGCCACCATCCACGGCCCCATGCGTCAACGTCAATGGCTTCGGATCGGCAGACTTTCCCTTTGGCGTTGTGGCTCCAGACTTTGGCTCGGTGCCCTTTGCCGATTTGGCCTCGACGGCCTGTTTGCCTGTAGATGCGGTAGGCATGACAGTAGACGGCTCGACGGCCGACTTCGACTCGACCACTTTACTCGAGTGCTGGACGACTGCTTTCGAGCTTGGCTCTTTGACCACCTTAGGCACTTTAGCCTGTTCGACAGCCTTCTTCGGCTTCGAGGGCTCCGACGACGGCGTCGTCAATGGCGTCTTCGGTTTTGGCGGTGTGTCGGCCATCTTTGATTTGGTCGATCCCGAAGGTTTCACTTTTGGTTTCGATTTAGGCAATGGCGGCTCCGTAGAGGTGTCCGTAGCCGGGCCAGGAGGCGGGGCCGAGGAGCGAGGTGTAGGGTCGTGGGTAAGGCCTTGTGGCGATCCCGTGACCTGAGCCTTTGTAATAGTTTGTACGGGGCATAGCTCATCCTCTGAGCTATCTTCCACGGCCCCAAAAGGTTCTTCGTCGTCCCCTACCTCCTCGACGTCTTCCTCGAGGTCTTGGTCCTCTCCGTAGTCGGCCTCGACCTCCGCCGATGGAGGTGAAATCTGCAGGTGAAGTTCTTGCTCGCCTGCGTCGGGGCTGTCGAAGATGTCCACTGGTGCCGGGGCCGATCGCTGGGCCTCGAGGTGCGCCACGCGCCGAAGCTTGATCGTCTTCTTCGATCGAAATCTTGAACAGGCCATACAGCTGGCCTCGTCGTGGTCCGGCGATAGGCACTTGTTGCACACAGGGTGCACGTCGATGTGTGGGTACTTCAAACCACACACGGGGCTGTACTTGAAAGGACTCCGTTCCATTGTAGAATCGTCAGGGTTTTGCTGCGTCGACAGGGCCTCGATGACCGAAGAGTCACCCGACTCCTCCGATATCCGACTCGACGAGCCGGAGTATACTCGAGACCGAACGCGAACAATACCGACGAAGTAAGGAAAGCCTTTTGGCCTTTAAGAAGTTGTTTTATCGATTCCGAACAGGAGACGTCGAAATCACATCCGAACCCAATGGCGGAAAAAAACAATCTGGGGATGGAGTCGATGCCCATGCGCACTGTAGTCCAGGGGAGGAGCGACCTATCTCGTGATACTTCGAAGACTCTTCCAGGACAACAAGGTGCAATCATCCGGACCCAACACTAGGTGCCGATCTATGCACTAGAGATGAATTTAGCAGCCCACATGCCTCGAACATGCAGGTTCATATTTCTTTTTTTGGCCACCACTACTATTAGTACAGTAGCTGCATTGGCACTGCGACAAACGTGCGAGGGGCCAATGCACACCAATAAGAGCATGGAGCTAGCACAAAGGTGGGGAGCCATTTTGCTTGTTAGAATTATGGTCCAGATTACAAGCTACGGGGGGGGGGGAAATGTGTATATTTTCCGCCTTTTTTCAAAACAAAGGGGCAGACAGTCTGCTTTGGGTTTCAGGCCTGGAAATAATGGCCAGTGGAATGGGCAGAAGAGTAAGTATCATTGGTGCTGCAGTGGTACTAGGACCCAGGAGTGTGAGGACCCAACTAAACCATAATCATTGCTGCTTTACTCATTCCTTTCTTGCATTAGGCGTCAGTCCACCCTTGCTGTGCCCGTGTTTGCTCCATCAGACCAATGGCCCAAGAGAGAGAATAATTGGAGCAGTCGACACACCTTAGCTTTAGGCTTCAGGGAGATGGCAGAAAGGAGGATGGGAGGAGGACTTTAACATGGGGTAGAGAAGACTTACTGCTTCGCAAGGCAGTAGGTCTCATTAGTAAAGCAAGGAAAGTGGCATTGGGGCCCAGGAGTGTGAAGGGCCCACTGCATTACAATTAAGACGGTCTTATACTTTACAACAAGACATTAAGAGAGCATTAGGGATGAGGTGGTTCACACATGGGCGCTCATTTTTTCTGTAAGGGACAGAGAATCTGTTCCAAGAATGGAGTATGGAGCAGATGTGGTGGGTAAGGGGTGAAAGACAGAGTGAATCACCTATTATTCATGGCTACAGCGACCATTAGTGCAGAAGGCGAAAATGCATTGGGACCCAAGAGCATGAGGACCTCAATTAATGGGAGCAGTGTTTTTATGTAGTTCAGTTTGTATGGGTTTGCTCTTTTATACATCTAACATTTAGTGGGAAGTATGAGCTACTCAAAAAGTGCCCCTGATATTATCCCTTAAGCCCCACTCCTTGCACTCAGCCCTAACCCTCACAATTACCCAAGACTTTCCATAACGTTTTGGAGGGGGGCCCCGACTTCAAAATATTTTGGGTAAGGGGGGCTCAGAGCAAAAAAGTTTGAAGACCTCTGCCTTAATGGATCTTTTAAAAATAAAAATTCTTTAAAAATAAGGGTAAAGTGTACTTATAGTTAAAACTTAAAACTGATCAAACCACTGCAATATGGTAGTTATAGTTAGAACCACAATCCATAACTCGCACTATGGTGTGCAAACCCTAACTCAGTATGTTACGTGTGATGATGCGATGACATTTTACATAGTTAAAGAGTTTACTAAAGCAGGATGCTGCTGTAGGGAGATCATGGCTACTTTTATCTTCCCTTAAAGCCATTCATAGCACACTTGGGACTGAGTTACAATTCGGGTGGGTGAACTCACAAGTCACATACAACGAATCACGTAGTGTATCTGTCTTTCACAACGAGGCGGTGTGCACTCTTGGAGAACCCTGCAGTGGCAAGAACATCCCTGGTCGGCCCTGCTGTTGAGGCCGAATACATACTAGGATTTTTATATCAGGAACAGGAGACGACTGCGACTTACCAATGTAACTGTGCAACTGGAAGGAATATGCTACTTACCAGTATGCATCTGTTTTTGACATGTAGGGCTGCTGACATTCATATCTGTGCATAGATCGCCACCTAGTGTCGAGTCCGGATGATTGCACATTGTTGTCCTGGAAGAGTCTTCGAAGTATCACGAGATAGGTGGCTCCTCCCTCGGACTACAGTGCGCATGGGCATCCTCTCCATCCCCAGATTGTTTTTCGCCATTGTGGCAGAGATGGAGTATAGAACAGTAAGAGATGTCCATGCAAAGAATGAATGCTGCAGCTGCGACAGGCACTGGGGAGGCAGGTGGGCGATATGAATGTCAGCAGCCCTACATGCCAAGAACAGATGCATACTGGTAAGTAGCATATTCCGTTCGAGGCGTGTGGGCTGCTGAATTCATATCTGTGCTGCATAGAATGTATAGCAGTATCTCCCTTAGCGGTGGTTACCTGTGTCAGCTGCAGCAGTCTGGAAAAGAGTTTTGAGAACAGCCTGTCCTACAGCAGCTTGCTGTTTTGAATGTACATCTACACAATAGTGTTTTGTAAATGTATGTTTGGTTGACCATGTGGCTGCTCTGCAGATTTCGTGTAAAGGAATATTTCCTAGGAAAGCCATGGATGCCCTTAGCTTGCGTGTGGAATGCGCTCTATGGGGGACTGTTAAGGTGCGTTTTGCCTTTATATAACATATTTGTATGCACTTAACTATTCATCTGGCTATAACTGATTTTGAGATAGGGTTACCTTTGTGTTGAGGTGAGAAGGCAACAAACAATTGTTTTGTCTTTCGAAATGTTTTTGTTCTGTCTATGTAATATAGCAAAGCTCTTTTGACGTCAAGGGTATGCAAGGCCCTTTCAACTACTGTTTGTGGGTTCTGAAAGAACACTGGCAATTCTATAGTTTGATTTATATGGAAATGGGATACCACCTTTGGCATGAACTTAGGGTTTGTTCTAAGAACTACTCTATTTGCATGTACCTGAATGAATGGCTCTTGAATAGTTAGGGCTTGCAGCTCACTAACTCTTCGAAGCGAAGTAATGGCAATAAGGAAAGCCACTTTCCAAGTAAGAAATTGTAGTTCTCATGAGTGCAGTGGCTCAAATGGGTGGTCCCATTAGTCTAGTTAAAACAACGTTTAGATTCCAGACTGGTGATGGTGGGTGCCTTAGAGGAATTACGCGTTTATGACCTTCCATAAACGCTTTAATTGCTGGCACCCTGAATAGTGAAAGGTGTTGCCTGTTTTGCAAATATGCTGCTAATGCAACTAGGTGTATTCTGATGGAAGAAAAAGCTAAATTGCACCTTTGGAGGTGCAATAGGTAGCAAATGATGTTTTGAGTGGAAGCATCAAGCGGGTTAATGTCGTTGTTACTACAGTAAATGACGAAACGTTTCCACTTTGCTGCATAGCATGCTCTGGTAGTGGGTTTTCTTGCCTCTTTGATAATATTCATGCAGTCTGGAGGCAAGTTGAGGTACCCAAATTCTAGGATTTCAGGAGCCAGATCGCTAGGTTCAGCTGTTGGGGATCTGAGTGTTGGATTTCGCCATGGTTCTGCGTTAGAAGACTGGGTGTTAGTTGCAGTCTTTGATGAGGCACCACTGACAGTTCTAGGAACGTCGTGTACCATGGTTGCCTCGCCCACGTGGGAGCAACTAGGATTAGCGGCAGCGAATGTTGGCGCATTTTGCGTGCCAACAGCGGTATTAGTGGAGCTGGGGGAAAAGCGTACGCACATTTGCCTGACCAGTTCATCCATATCGCATTGCCTTGCGACTGCGGATGTGGGAACCTGGCCGCAAAGTACTGCCATTTTGCGTTTTCGCTTGTGGCAAATAGATCTATTTCCGGATGTCCCCATTTCCGGAAGAATGGTTGGAGCACTTTGGGGTGAATTTCCCATTCGTGCATCTGTTGGCTGCGCCTGCTTAGCAGGTCGGCCACTTGGTTGTCCTTGCCTGGGAGGTTTTCTGCCATGAGAAAGATGTTCCTTTGAATGGCCCATTTCCACATTGCTTGAGCTAGGTGCGACAGCTGTGTCGAGTGTGTTCCTCCCTGTTTTTTAATGTAATACATAGCTGTCATGTTGTCTGTCCGGATCAACACAGCTTTGTTGCGTAAGTGTTTCGCGAAAGCTTTTAGGGCTAGAAAGATGGCCATCAATTCTAGGAGATTATTATTGTATTTCTTATTATTGTATTTCTTATATAGCGCCAGAATCGACCCCCGAAGGGGTATCTCCGCGCTTGCCTTGGGAACCCGTCCTGGTTTTTCCCTGTGAGATAGCCCCTACAGGGCATCCCCAAGGTGAAAGCCAGGCATCCCGCCGCGGGGGGCCGTTGTGGAGATTAAGCAAGCTTAATGCCCAGAGTTGCAGAGTGTGAACCCATGATTAGGTCAGGCACCAAAGCGAGAATTATCGAGTCCGTGGACATTTGAGCTCAACACCCTCCCGCGTCGGGAATTGAACCCTGGTCCCGGGTCTGACCACTGCTTCAGGGTCTGCCTGCTCTAACCAGTGAGCCACACTTCTCCACATTGACATGCATTTTCTTTTGCTGTATAGTCCAGAGTCCCTGCACCGTGTAGTGTAGGACATGGGCTCCCCATCCTAGTAGGGATGCGTCCGCTGTTAACACTATTTGTGGGACAGGCTCTTGGAACAGTCGACCTTTGCAAAGGTTTTGTGGGTTCCACCAATGCAGAGAGTTGTATGCACGACTGGTCACCAACACTAGGTCTTTTAATTGCCCGTGAGCCTGGTTCCACTGCCTTGCTAGGCATTCTTGTAGCGGACGCATATGTAGCCTGGCGTGAGGGACTATGAATATGCACGAGGCCATCATGCCTATTAGCTGCATAAACACTCGAGCTGGTAGTGAGTGTTGAGGTCTGAACTTTTGTATTAGGGTCTGCATTCCCTGGACCCGTGCTGTGTTGGGATATGCTTTTGCTGACAGTGTATCTATTGTCGCTCCCAGGTACTGTTGGACGTGGGAGGGTTGTAGGTGTGACTTTGGGTAGTTTAGTGAGAATCCTAAACTGTGCAGTAGGTGTATGGTCTTTGACATGTTGTCGGCACATTGCTGGGCTGTTGGCGTGTGTATTAGCCAGTCGTCCAGATAAGGGTACACGTGTATGAGTTGCCTTCTGAGATGTGCTGCTACTGTAGCTAGACATCTGGTGAACGCTCTTGGTGCTGTTGTCACCCCAAATGGCAGGACCTTGAATTGGTAGTGTTGCCCTTGAATGGTGAACCTCAAATACTTTCTGTGAGCAGGGTGTATTGGTATATGAAAGTATGCATCTTTGAGGTCTAAAGTTGCTAGGAAGTCTCCCTGGCGAAGCAATGGTAAGACTTGCTGAAGATTGAGCATGTGAAAATGCTCTGACAGAATGTAGAGGTTGAGGGGCCTGAGGTCCAATATTGGTCTGAGAGACCCGTCCTTCTTTGGAATTAGGAAGTATAGGGAGTATACTCCTGTTCCCTGATGTTGCAGTGGGACTGGTTCTATGGCCCCCTTTTGCAGCATACTGATGACCTCTTGCTGAAGTAATGTTATATGTTCTTGTGACATAGGGCGTTGCACGGGTGGTATGTTGGGTGGAGTTGAGGTGAGCTCTAGGCAATAGCCATGTTGGATAATTTGCCTGACCCACTTGTCTGTGGTGATATTTAACCAGACTTGTTGCAATTGTTGTATTCTTCCCCCGACTGGTGTTATGTGGTCTGGAGGGGAGTGTCAAGAAGTCACTGCTTTGTGTTAGTGGAGGATCTATTTGCATTGCCTCCACGACCTCTGCCTTTGGTATTGTTTCCTCTATAACCACCCCTGCTGGTGTTCTTGTTAAATGTGGATTGTGTGTTAGTTTTGTAGTTGGAGGATTGCTGTGATGTTCCTCGCGCTCCTCCTCTATAATTGGAGCGACGAAAGGAGCACCGGTGTTGTTGGGACTGAAGTGCTCCCGTAGATTTTGCAGTTTCTGCATCCTTTTTCATTTTGTCCAGAATTGAATCAACAGCTGGACCAAATAAAAAGTCTGGGTTAATTGGTTGATTAAGAATTGTAGATTGGACTTCATTCTTAAAGCCTGATATACGAAACCATGCGTGTCGCCTTATTAGCACGCTGGTATTTTAATGGATCTGGCAGCTGTGTCTGCTGCGTCTAGTGCACACTTAATGGATGCATTAGTGATGAGCTTTCCCTCTTGTATGAGTTCATCTGCCTGCTGTTTGTAGGGATCAGGCAAGTGTTGGAGAATTTCTTCCAAACTGTCGTAGTGCGCCCTATCATATCTGGCCAGCAAGGCCTGTGTATTGGCTATTCTCCAGGAGTTTGCTGCCTGAGCCGCCACTCTTTTGCCTGATGCCTCAAATATTTTAGATTCCTTGTCTGGAGGTGTAGCCTCACCAGTAGTTTGTGAGTTTGCACGCTTACGTGCGTTTGACACCACTAAGGAATCTAGGGGTAGCTGTCCTTTGATGTATGTAGGATCTATAGGTGCAGCTCTGTATTTTTTCTCGATTCTAGGGTTTATGACCCGGGCTCTAGCAGTGTCCTTAAAAATGTCACCTGCGTGTTTTAACACCCCTTTTAGCATTGGGAGTGTTTTAACGTGTCTTTCAGATGTTGTAAGTGTATCAAATAGGAAGTCTTCCTCAATAGCATCAGAGTGCATCTCTACATTGTGGTAGGTTGCTGCTCTATCTAACAGAGAATTAAATGCAACTGTATCCTCTGTTGGTGATGGCTTAGTAGGGTATACTGCAGGGTCTGTAATGGGCAGAATCCCTTCATTGTCTGGTTCCCCTCCTGCACCCCATGGCTGTGTGTCTGGCTCTGTATCTGGGTTTTGTGGGTAACTAAAACCTACATCTGCGTCCTGATCTTCATCAGGGTTGTAGTCAGAGCGTGTTGGTGAGGTTGGTGTATAAGGAGTAGTAGGCATAGCAGGAGTGATAGGTTGAAAGAGGATAGGAGAGGAAGCACAGTCTCTCTTTTTCTTTAGGTGGATCTTGGAAAAGTCTTCAGTTGGTAGAGGCCTTTTCTTTTTAGTATAGACAGTCACTTTACCAGTTTTTGGATCAATGTAGATTTTTGACTTGCTATCTGTGGAGGGATCTGGGTGAAGAAGCTCCTCTTCCACAGTTTTTGTTTTTGGTGTTACAACCTTTGCTTTTTGTTTTTTCGGGTCGATGGTTTTTGGTACCTCGACCGTTTTAGGTGTTTGTATCGCTTTCGGTTGTTTTTCAACAGGTCTTGTTGGTTGAACGTCCTTTGCTGGCTTCACAACTTTTTCGAACCGAGCGGTGTTGTCGGTTCGATAGTCTCTTTATGTTGTTTTGGAGCCTGCTGTTTCGGGTCGACGCCCTTTTTTGGGTCGATGGGCTTCGGCTCAACCGATTTCTTTTCGTCCACCTTTGGTTTCGGTTCGACGCTAGTTTTGGGCGTAGGCCTTGTTCTGTCGTCGACTGGTTTGTTCCCCTTGTCGATACTTGAGGCTGATTTGCTCGATTCGACGGGCCTTTTGGGGGTCGATTCTACGGGTTTTTGTTTTGGTGTCGAATCGACGTTTTTTGGCTTCGAAGTTGACTCGACGGCCTCTGACTTGGAGCTCAACTCGACTGCTTTTGTCTTCGATGTCGGCTCGCCGGTTTTTGGTTTCGAGGGTAATGTGGCCTTTGGGTCGACGCCTTTAGGCTTTGATACCTTCGGTTCGACGTAATTCGGTCCGAAGACTCTATTCTCGACAAGTTTCGGTTTCGATGGAACCGATGTTGTGTGACGTGTCTCAGAGGGCTCTTTCGATATGTTCTTAGCCGGGCGATATGGCGGGGCTGTAAAACGAGGTAGTTGGGTCTTGGCTAAGGCCTGCTGGCGATGCCTTGGCCAGAGTCTCTGATAGAGGTATAGTGTCTATATGGGGCGGTGTACTCACGGTTCGCCCCTCGCCGTCATCGGAGTCGTCTTTAACTGCTACAATGTCCTGATCATAGTCTTCGAGATCGACGATTAGTTCTTCCTCTTTGGGGTAATATTCGGAGTCGGGCTCCGAGTATTGTCTGTCGTTAAGGCCTGAGTCTTCGCCGCTGTCTAGATCTTCTTCGTCCCCGAAGATGTTATCGGGCTCCGGCGCCGATCGTTGCATTTCTAGACTTGCCGCCGGTCGATTCCGAATAGTCTTTTTTGATCGGAACTGGGCACAGGTCAGGCAACTATCTTCGTTATGATCTGGAGACAGACATTTGTTGCACACTGGATGCTTGTCTGTGTGCGGGAACTTTGAGTTGCACTGAGGGCAGTACTTGAACGGACTTCGTTCCATCGACGGTCGGTCCACGTGGTGTCGAGAAGGCCTTACGGCCCGACGACTGGAGTGCAACCGAGATGTAAAAAGTGTATCGGCACCGAGCGCTTAACAATACCGACGGTATCCGAAGGCCTTTTGGCCCTTTAAGAAGTTTTCTTGATTCCGAACTTGGAGAGTAGGAAAGTACAGCCGAACCCAATGGCGGAGAAAAACAATCTGGGGATGGAGAGGATGCCCATGCGCACTGTAGTCTGATGGAGGAGCCACCTATCTCGTGATACTTCGAAAACTCTTCCAGGACAACAATGTGCAATCATCCGGACCCAACACTAGTCGGCGGTCTATGCACAGATATGAATTCAGCAGCCCACATGCCTCGAACACACAGTTCCCTCTCTAGACTGTGCATGTCTACTATCCTCAATAAACGCCACATTACTTGTATCAGACTATTACATGTGATTCTGGCCAGTAATTCCTCCCATGAATTGCACGATTTCCAGTTCCTCAGCCTGGAATAGGAAAAGGAAAGGAAGGACGAGAGCTACTGGCCTATTTGTCTCATGAGGAGTCCCATAACCAGGCCTGTTTCTGCACAGGAAGGATGCAGTCCTGTGTGGATACAGAGGAGAGTGCAGGGACACATCTGCACCCAGTGTACTCTGGGGGTCATTATCTCTCAGGTGGTTCCTCCCAAACCATATTAATCCCCTCGGAGACTTACTAAAATATGCACATATGCATTCTAAAGAGGTTACATGTGTTAGTGCACTCAGTGTGTCCATTTATAGCAAAACACATACCTAGTGTGGCTCTGGACGGCAATAAAGGTGACTGTGTTGGTCCTGTCTCCATTGAGTCTGAGGGGGCATCTTCATCTGCAGTAATTGTTTCCATTTCTAAGCATGATGGGGGCACAGGCTGACCCCGCTCTTCAGGACAGAGCAGTTTTGCATTGCAGTTCTGATGTTGATGCTGTGATTCAGGGTGCAGTGGTTTGAGTATGTAGCTCTGATCTGAACCCTGTGCATCAGTACAATATTGTTCTAGCGTGTACTTCAGATTTGAATCCTGCTCCTCTAGCTGTAGTGGTTCCACCGTATTGTTCTGATCTGTTTTTTGTGCTTCAGGAAGCACAGATTCTCTCTCTCGATCCAGTGCAGTAATGTGCAGTGGTTCCACAGTGTTGTTCTGATCTGTTTTTTGTGCTTCAGGAAGCACCGATTCTCTCTCTCGATCCAGTGCAGCAGTGTGCAGTGGTTCCGCCGTGTTGTTCTGATCTGTTTTTTGTGCTTCAGGAAGCACCGATTCTCTCTCTCGATCCAGTGCAGCAGTGTGCAGTGGTTCCACCGTGTTGTTCTGATCTGTTTTTTGTGCTTCAGGAAGCACCGATTCTCTCTCTCGATCCGGTGCAGCAGTGTGCAGTGGTTCCACCGTGTTGTTCTGATCTGTTTTTTGTGCTTCAGGAAGCACCGATTCTCTCTCTCGATCCAGTGCAGCAGTGTGCAGTGGTTCCACCGTGTTGTTCTGATCTGTTTTTTGTGCTTCAGGAAGCACAGATTCTCTCTCTCGATCCAGTGCAGCAGTGTGCAGTGGTTCCACAGTTTTGTTTTGATCTGTTTTTTGTGCTTCAGGAAGCACTGATTCTCTCTCTCGATCCAGTGCAGCAGTGTGCAGTGGTTCCTCCGTGTTGTTCTGATCTGTTTTTTGTGCTTCAGAAAGCACTGATTCGCTCTCTTGATCCAGTGCAGCAGTGTGTAGTTGGTCCACCGTATTGTTCTGATCTGAACCCGGTGCATCTGAACAGGTCTGTTCTAGCTTGTCTTTCTGCTCTGGTTCCTGTGCTTCAGGGCGCATTGATTCTAGCTCGAAGTTCATGTTTGGATCCTGTGCATAAGGAAGTTCCTGCTTCAAGCATAGGTGTTGCTGTAGGCACTGGGTTTGTTGTGACCCCAACTCATCAAAGGACAATAGCCCAGACTCTAAGTGTTCGTCTGATGACATCCCATCAGGTGACACAGGTTGTAGGCTGCGGTTCTCCTGGGGATCTTGGAAATCAAAACACATCAATTCTTCCTCCAAGGGATCATCAGGTCCCTTCCCATTTGATAGCATAGTTTCTACACCATGGTTTTGCTGTGGTTTGTGTCCTTCAGGAAATAGTGGGTGTGGGCAGAGGTTCTGTTGCTGTTCCCAGCTATTAGTAGACAATGGGGATGGTTCTTGCTTCAGGTGCTCATCTGGTTCCCTCTTTTCTAGGAACGTTGACTGTATGCTCTGGTCTTGCTCTGGTGTCTGGCCAACAACAAATTCTGGGGGAAGATATAGGTTTGCCCCCAGTGATCTGCCTGGAGGATCTGTATGAGGGTACCTGGATAGAGTACAATCCTGCTGTAGTCCATTTCCATTTGGAAACCCAGGTTGCAAGCACTGGTCCTCCCATGGGTGACGTCGATCTGGAAACACTGGCTGTAGACAAAGGTTTGGCTCCTCTGGGTACACTTGAATATCGGTCGGAGAAGAGAGCGTACACTCCTGCTTTGGTGCATGCCGATCAGAAAACACTGTCTGAAGACACAAGCTCGGATCCCCTGGCCTGTCCAGTTGAGGTGTCGCAGGCGAACGGCTAACAGCACAATTTCTAATGCTCACTGGACAGACCACCTCCAAAGTCACTCCAGAATTATCTAGGGAACCTTGATCCTTTTCTATCCGTATTTTCTTAATCAGCCCAGCGACTCTAGAAGGTACGTCCTTCACAGTATTCAGCAAGTTATCCAGTTTGGCTTCCAACTCCTCCAGCATGGATAAAAGGATAATGTGGGGCAGTTTCTCCGAAAGCGGTTCCAGGTCCTGGTCCCTCTGAGCATCATTTCGGGATCTTGAAACTGAGACGTCATGAAGAGGTAAAGATGGGACTGTGGCTCTTATGGATTCACGTGAACACTGCGCATTCGCTTTCTTTGCTGGAGCCCGTCTTCTGCCCATTCTGGTACTTTGATTTTCAAGTCTCAAGTGTCTGCGGAGAAGAGGAAAAGAGACAAGACAACACATTATCACAGGACAGCTGGGTCAAAATACTCCTGATCAGAGAGAATTGCGAACTTCTAAAGCCTGAAAAAAATTAAATCATTAAAATTTAACAATACCCACAACGTAGTTCATATATTATGAAAGGCACAGATTTGAAATGTGTTTCCAACGCTATGTCTGTTTCTTGGTCTGCTCAAATTTCACAGTTACGAAAAAAATAGAATATTGTAACAGCTTTGCAGCAATCAAAGGTTTATAGTACCCTAGCAGACAAGACTGCAATATCATCCTCACTTGCACTGTACACCTCTCTTCTGCAATAATCGGGGAAGTGACTGAAGCACGCGCCAACATACCAAACCTCTACAGGATCTACAAAATGCTTGTTATGTCATTGCACATAAAGAGAGCATGTTCAACCTGGGGTTTCTTGGCACTGAATCAGAAATACATAAAAGAGGAGAAAACAAACCCTAACGGGGAAGAATCTAGTCTGAATAGGTTTGTGGGTTGTCAGATTTCTAGGAAAACACTTGGAGTTAGATTCAAATGGATTTCGCCGGGAGAGAGATCCGAATGGAAGGAGCTTATACCAAAGCTGCGTCCACCTGATCTGATACTCTGTAATTTTGTAATAGAAACTAAATTCAAGTGAGGCGATCTCTGGTTTTGTATGGGTGTATGCATTTCCACCAGGTTTGCAATGAAGTGAGGGGCTAGACCTCTCGACCCTTTAGGGCGGAGGCAGAGGGTCTTAGAGGGGATATGCTATTTCAATATAGGTGTGGCGCGAGCCCACCTCAGAAGATGATGTAGTAAACAAGCTGCGTCGCTGTGAATTACTTGCAGTCTATGAATGATGATACTGGGTATTCTTACATATACTCGGTTGGCATAATGTGATCTAGACAGGACTGCGGCCACCACTATTGATTTTTTTGTCTAAAGTGGGAGGAGTGGGGTTAGTTTCTGAAGCAGTTTCAGCATAAATCTGCATTTAGATCCTACTGCTCCAGCAGCTGGTTCTTGCTAAGATTACAATTGATTATCACTCAGAGGCTTTTAGCTGTGGGTTTAGGCTTCGGTAACAATCTCATTTTTGTTGGAGAGTAAAGTTGGTTCCAAAGATTGGTCTTATTCTTTAGAATTACAATCTCGGTTTTGTCCACATACGGTTTTAGCTGATTCAAACTCATCGAGTAATTATCAAATTGCATCATTAATAATTCCATTGATAAGAATTAGCAACTGAGAGCTGGTGTTGTTTTAAAGCCTGGAACCTCTTGACAGTTCTCTGATCAATAGTTTTTGCAGGTTAAGGGAGAAGAGGTATTGACCTATAATTCTTGGTTATATCCGGAACTTCTCCCTGGTTTTCAGCAACGTGAGTTCTACAGCATTTTGAAACGCGCTTGGAGCGACAGCTTGATGAAAATGCCCTGCAGGGGATTGCTCAAGACCTGGCTTTTCGACGGAGACGCAGCACCCTCAGCGCCCAGATATCCTTGGGGTACGCTTTATAAATGCTGATTGATTGATTGATGAGGTCAGAGATTCTATGACTGCTGGGCGGCAAGGGTCAGTTGGTGACCCGGATTTGACCTTGATCATAAATTCATGGATCTTATTTGTTCAAACTGGGATAGGGTGGTAGTGATCTTTCATACTTACCTTAAGAACTACTGCTGCTGTAATGGTTTATACTATCTTTAAATAACTTTTTTGTTAACCCCTTCCATGCGTTCGTTGGCCACCGGCCGTCACAAGCACTATCTCCGTAGTGCTGCCCACGTCGGTAGGCCGCGGCGGCCCTGCCCACTCCACTAAACGGCCGCACCACGGTGGAATTCCCGCTGCAGTTAAGCGGTTAAGTATTTAAATTGTCACAGAATGCCTCGATAGGAGTCAGGGAAGTTCTCATTTCATCTGGGGGCGACAAATCATTCAGGATATTAAAAAAGTATTTGTATTATTTGCCTATTAAAAGGACTTTGCATGGAACGGGTTTCCCTTTATAGTCTATAAGCTCATCCCTTTCCCGCCAGTGTCGACGCAATGCAGGCTTCGCCTCCTTTAAATCTGGCTTGTACCAGGACACTGGTCTGGTGCGGTTTATAACACGCTGTTGGATTTGCGGGGTGTAGGCCACTAGCATGTCTGAGCCACACAGTGAATTATTTTTCTTTTGAGAGAATATCTTCAATTGATGGTAAGGGGGGGAGGTGTTTGAAAGTGTTGATAACACTGGCTCTGAATTAATGTATCGCCATGTGTGTATGGTTTCATTTCCTGCCTGTGGATCAAGTTAGAAAAATCTACCGGAATACAAATGCTGATCAAATAATGATTGGACCACATGCAAGGAAGGATGATTATATTGATCAATTCAAATTATACGCCCAGATCAGATCCAATGGATTTAGTTTTATGTGACCTGAGCATGTGATGTGCTGGTGTAAATTCAACATAATTTTCTCAGCCAATTCATTATCTTTAGAGTCTCAGTTCAGGTCATCAATTCCAAAACTGAAAAGGGAAGTCGATCTACACCTTCAGTTTGAGTAATTTGTTTCAGAGATGTGTGGATCCACTGGTGAATAATTGCTGCTATCTCACCTCCTATCTCTGAGCTTGTTCTCTTTTGGTCATCTTTGGGTATAGCTTCTGGAGATCTGGAGAAGGTCCCTCTGACAACCAGGTTTCAGTTAAGAACAGGATATCTGGCTTAGAAGATTCTAATAATTTGAGTATTTCCACTTTATCTTTGCCTAGGGAGGGGTACTAAAATCTGTGTACCTGAAAGACAATAGATCTTATGCTGAATATGAGAAATATTGAGGATACTACCTGACTCTAATAATAATTCATTTTATTCTTTAGTTAATAATAACCATAACAAATTTATTTACAGCGTTTGACCAATGTTAGCTTAAAACAAAAAAAAAACGAAAGCAGTAAACATAAAATTTCAGTAAAATTACTTTCAATCGTTATCTTTCCTAAAACCTTAAAAAAACTATCATTAGTTTGTATTTACATATGTAAATGAGAGACTTCCTTCAGGCTTAGTCCGCAGTGCTAAAGGGGCTTAATAATATTAATTTGTTATGGAAGTGCTTGCTTTCAAGCGTTTTTCAAAAGCTAGCAAAAACTTTATTATTTTGCAGTTCATTTGGGGATCAGTTGGATCCAGGCCCCCAATAATAGCAGTCCTGCACGTACGTATTCTCTTTTCCAGAAAGGCTTTCTTCAACAAAGTTACTCGCTCCCTGTACAGCTTCTTACAATGGCATATTATATGGAATACATTTTCTTTTATGTTTCCAAAGAGACGGCAATCTTTTGACTCAATGTGCCTCCAAGATGGTTCGTCGGCTAAAGTAGGAAGTTTGCCAAAACGCAAGGCCATTAGTCGTTTTTTAATGTAAATGGGAAACGTTGTGTCCAAGTAAGCCGCCGGTTTAAGGGTTTTATAATTGTTGCACTGTCCAAGAGTGGGAGTGATGAGGAAAAAATACCTTTATCTGTTAGCAACGAGTGAAGTTTGGCAGCTCTATTTAGCGCCTGCTTGAATTATATGAAAGGCAAATTTTTATTCCAGAGGTTAGAAGAACATGTTGTCTCCAGTGCACAGGTCAAGAATTTGTTGGTCTGCGATTGTTTGCGTTTCTAGTTCCTGCCATAGAAATTTGTTGAGATTGTTTTCACTAGCACTTTGCTTAATTCGATACCACACCTTTATGTAAGTATAAAGTCTGCCCAGTGATTCGTTCATTAGACCGAATTCTAATCGCATTTGCGCTGGTGAGGCTGAACTGGGAAGTTGAAGAACCTTTTTATAGAGTTTTGTTATTAGGTTATTAAGGATATCAGAATCTTTGCCATGCATTGCGACGCTGGCATAAGATAAGGTGGGCAGAGCTTTGCTAGCAATCACAGTCAGGAGAGGCCTCAGTGATGGTCCTTCCAACTTTTTTGCCAATGAGCTAAATGCAAATATTAAGGCCCCCGCTCTCTGTGTCATGTAATTTTTCTGATCTTTTAAGGATAACTTGTCGTCTATGTAGTATCCCAAGTATTTATAGTAGGATACTTTTTCCAGTAGTTTGCTTTCTAGCCAGATGTTATGATGTGCGGTTCGTCGATTAGTAAGTAACATTGTTTTTGTTTTTGTTGAGTTAAGGTCCAACTTGTTTGTAAACAGGAAATCTGAAAGTTCTGTTAGAAGCCTCGACAATCCAACTTTTGTTAAGCTCAATAGCACAATGTCGTCTGCATACGCTAGGTGAGTAAGTTTTAGCTTGCCTAGTTTCGGGGAGTGAGTATTGCTGTTATCTAATTTTCCGGAGAGATCTGATATGAACAGATTAAATAAATGTGGTGCCAGGACGCAACCCTGTTTTAGTCCGATAGTAGTTTACATTTTTCTCGATAGGCAGGTACCGTCCCCAAGTTTTACTTGTGTCCAGGTGTCAGAGTAAAATAATAACAAACCCCTCAGTATACGCTCTGGTATTCCCCATGCTTTTAAATTTGCCCACAGCTGATTCCGGTCCACACTGTCAAAGGCCGCTTTTAGGTCTATAAAACACAGGCGCATGTCCTGTTTCTCACGCTGGCATTTTTCGGCAACCATTATAATAGATAGGATGTTGGAAGTTGTTCCAATCCCTTCTCTGAATCCAGTTTGATTAATTGGAATCAGGTTTCTTTCTCTGGACCAGTTTACCAGGTCTTTCAGAAGTAATGATGCAAAGTATTTAGCTTCAACGTCCTGCAATGCAATTAATCTGTAATTAAGTGGGTTTGTTCTTTCTCCACCTTTATATATGGTTATTATTATCGAGCCTTGCCAGCTGTCCGGTACTTGGTTATTGATCTGCACATCGGCAAAGAGTTTCTCGAAGTGAGAGCTCCAGTATTTTGGTGCGTGTTTATAAATCGCTTGAGGAATGCCGTTCGGCCCTGGAGCCCCATTACTTACTTTTACCCTTTTAAATTATTTTTGCTATCTCCTCTGCCGAGTAGATGACATGATTTACTACTGGTGTGGATGTTTTGTGTAGGTCCATTGTTAAGGACTGACTGCGACTTTCTTCGTCCGAGTTCATTTTTTTCAGATATTCTGAAATGGATTGTTTCCATGGGGCTTTTGGTAAGTTTTCTCTAAATTTTTGAGAAAGGAAGCTGACCCATTCCGTTTCCTGCACATTCGGTGTTAAGGTGTTTCGATGTCTAGTCAATTGATTTATTATCTTCCAAAATGTATTTGAGTTTGGATGCTAAATACTAAATAGCAATTTAGACCAAAAGCTCTCAGTTTTCCTTTTTTTGAATTCCCAGACCTTCTTTTTGTATTCTTTTCTTTGTAGGAGAAATGTCTCCAATAGTCGTCCTTCTGTGTTATTTAATTGTAGCTTGTTTTGTGTTCTTCGTAAGGCCTTTCTTAGATCTTGCGCCTCTTTCGGGAGTTTACTATTTGGACAGGGTCTTTTGTCCTTCATATTTGGGACTTTCATTTTCGTCTTTAGTTTCCCTAAGAAGAGAGACCAGGCTTGAATCTTATTCGTTGAAGCGTTTCCTGATTCAGCCAGGATATCCTTTATTATCGAAAACCACTCAATTTTATTTGTATTTGTTCAATTTATACATTTTTGATTAATTGTGTCTATTTGACCCTCCGGTATGCGAGATGGTTGAAATCTTTCCATGCAGAAATTAAATTTGATGTGTTGAAACGCATGTTCACTCAAGGGGGTATAATCTATATGAAAACTGACTTGTAATGGGATTAGCGAAAGACTTACAATTGTAAAGTCAAGTGTTGATACTACCCGACTCCTCGTCCCAGCGGATGCGGCCAGGCATGCCTAGGGGCAGACAGGCTTGTCTTTGTCAAAAATTTTGCAACACGCACACAAAGAAATTGCTCTTTAAAAACTCCATTCAACTGTATACTCACAGATGTGACACAAACTCCAACTCTCACTTGTAAAGCCTCACACCTCATTTATAAATGGATAAATGTAACAAACCAGGTATCTCTTAACCACATCTTCAAACACACGTGAAACACACATGTGTAACACAATTCATCCCCAGGCACAAAGACCTACACACTGGAAGGAATATGCTACTTACCAGTATGCATCTGTTCTTGGCATGTAGGGCTGCTGACATTCATATCTGTGCATAGATCGCCGCCTAGTGTTGGGTCCGGATGATTGCACATTGTTGTCCTGGAAGAGTCTTCGAAGTATCACAAGATAGGTGGCTCCTCCCTCGGACTACAGTGCGCATGGGCATCCTCTCCATCCTCAGATTGTTTTTCGCCATTGTGGCAGAGATGGAGTATAGTACAGTAAGATGTCCATGCAAAGAGTGAATGCTGCAGCTGCGACAGGCACTGGGGAGGTGGGTGGGCGATATGAATGTCAGCAGCCCTACATGCCAAGTGTGGTAAATATTTAATTACCGTCCTAATTTCTATGCAGGTAAGTACTTAAAAAAAAAATAACTCAATCGGAAAGAAAGACGCAGAGTCCGTGGTGTTAGAGTTCTTAGGGGTTTTATTCCTTAAAAAGGAATGGTTCTTGAACCGGATATCGGATTCCTGACACCACTGGGGTTCAGGAAGGGATAGAGCATACTTTATTGACAATACATAACTTTTATACTTAATGCACATAATGAAAACCAATGCAGAAGGCGTAACAGCTGAGAGAAACAAGATAAAAACACACATGTGTTAGCAATACGTAATCAGAAGGCGTGAACTAGGGCGTGTACAGAGGTGTGTGCTAGAAACGTCATATGAAAGTGTCACAAGTGGGTGGGTACATGGCAGAATCTTGCAATGTCAGCAGAAATCTGAGGTCTGGATGCGCGCGCAGCTGCATGACGTGTGATTGACGTAAAGCTGGAGGGTGCAGGGGACTTGACATTTACACTAGAGGAAAGAGACAGAAGTCTGGCATGTCAGATCAACTCGTTCCTATATCATATCGGATATCTGATGTTTGGGAACCATATTATCTAGAAGGAAAGGTCTCTTGGGCAGAGGCTATCCTATACTGACTATGATTGCGTGCATATGTGCCTGTGTATAAAGCGAGGGGGCCATGGGCCTACCATGGTAACGGGAGCTACGAATTACTTGCATGGAGACAGAGAGGCCGGGCCCTTTGCTCTGCAGCCGGGGATTGTTTATCTATTCTACTGGACTGGAATGTGTTTTCGGGAAGCTGAGCTTGGCTATACTGATAACGTGAAGGTAAAATACTGTCTTTGGCAGGCAGGCAGGCCGAGCCAGGCTCCGCTCGCCTCGCAGGGAGTAGGACAGAGTTCACGGGGGGGGGCATCCCACGTTGCAGTTTCAGGAGGCAGAGATGACTTTGAAAAGAGGCTCGGTGACAGAAACCAGGGCCTAACTCGCACAGAGCCAGGAATACGTGAAAGTGCACCATACAAAGACGGTGGCAAGGCATATTTAGGAACGGAATATCCGACCCATTCAGGGTGGATCTGAAAGAGGACATGTTAACGTTGGACGCAAATGTATTTGCGTCTTTATAGCTGGCACAGGAGGGAAGTTACATGCACTTTAAGCTCGTACATGGAGACGGTGGGGTACACGTTAGGGAACATTTCTTGACCATAAAATTTATATTTCCTCATTCCCTCCTTGTTCCCTACGGACCCTTCATGATATATCAATCTTCATTAATCCATTTATTTCATTTTCTAGATCAGTCCCTGTCCTTCTGGGAAGTCCCTCTTTGTCAGGATAACACATTTTATGCAGAACTGTGTTCAGGTTTCCCCATACCCAGTTTCCCTGATAAACTACGGAATTTGAATCTAAGGCATTAATCAAACTAAACCAGGCTCCACATGAACCATTGTGTGTGAACGGGTACGGGAAGAGGGGCAGAACTCCCCTGTATTTCTGGTAGGGAGGGAGTCGGCCACATATCCAACAATTTGTAGCGTTGCTGGTCTGATGAGAGTGATGTAACATACTAATGAATGTATTGTTGCGCAGCGCAAGTCGGTAAGACAACTCGTGAGGGGGTAACTCACTAAAAGAATGCTCGGCAGTATTATTAGAATGTGCACGTGTAGCAATAGGAAAATAGATATGCAAAATTATACTTGTGACAATAATCGTAAGACTTAAAGAAAACATAATCCATAAGGTAACAATACAGTAACTTTTGAGAGATTTGCAATATCGTTGCTTCTTGATCTGTTTCTCTCTATCTCTCTCTCTATTGGGGTCTAGGGGATACATGTCAGAAACTATTTAACCGATTCACCTAGGGGAGGACTTAAACAATTAAACTGTCTGACTTGCTAGACCGCAATTTTAATTTATACTCCTCTTGCGGAGTTTTCTCTACCATGGGAAGCTTAGAGTCACTAGAATCGGGGCAGTCCTTTGAGGGGGTGGAAGAGTCAGTCTCTGGCAACAGTTCATTACATTTTTTAATATGACTCGTATGGATCCACCCCTTGCGGCCCTCGACCTTGATTGCAGTCCTCGTGGTCAGAAGGACGAGCTTCGGCTCCTGCCAACGGGGCTCCAGCGGACTCCTCCTGTCAAAATTACGTATCAGGACAGTATCTCCGGGACGGACATCGTGTGGCTTCACGTCAGTGTTGTCGGGAAAAGCTGCGGCAACCTGTGAACGACATGATTGGAGTGCAGACATCAAGGAGGCAAGGTAATCTGTCAGCATATTACAGTCGACATCGGTTATTTTCTTAGGCATGGGCGTCCCCCACATATTTGGTGGCCGGCCAAAGACCACCTCATACGGGGATAGCCCTGATCTCGAATGTGGGACCATTCTCATATAGAATAGTGCAACTGGCAGGGCGACTATCCAGTCGACCCCTTTCTCTTTACATATTTTTGCAAGACGGGTTTTCAGTGTCTGGTTGTGCCTCTCTACAAGGCCAGCGGCCTCGGGATGTCGGACGCAATGGAATTTCCACTGATATCCTAGCAGGAGTGAAACCTGCTTCATGAGCTCGGATGAGAATGGCTGTCCGTTATCTGAGTACACGATACGAGGCAAGCCGTACCGTGGGAAGAATTCTCGAACCCGCTGCTTGGCAGTGGTCGGGGCAGTGTAATCTGGGACTGGATATGCTTCGGTCCAACGGGAAAGTGCACAAACAACTACGAGGACGTACTTGAATCCTCGACAACGTTCCATCTGGATATAATCCATCTGGAGGACTTCAAAAGGGTGATCGGGAGGATGAAATCCACCTTGCTCTACAGGGACGCTTTTACCTGGATTGAACTGACAACAGATCATGCAAGTACGCACTTTCTGTTTTGCTGCTGCTCGTAAATGTTTGTTGAACCAGAGATTCTGTAAACTGTCTAACATAGCTTTTTCTCCCAGGTGTGCTGGGCTATGTGCTGTATTTATTATGACTTGAACCATAGAGTCGGGGAGAAACCATGTAGATTTTCCCTTCGTCATCCATCCCTGATCTGTCTGGACCCCTCCTAGTTCAGTCCATTTCTTGATTTCGTCTGGAGTAGCATGTGTCTGAATATCAATTACATCTAGTGTGGGATCCCTAACTGTCATACAATGTGTCGGTACTATTGTCTTTGTCACATCAGTTGTCTGGGTGTGAGTCAATGCGGTATGTTTTGCTGTTTGGTCTGCCAGGTCGTTACCCTGGGAAATAGAGTCTGTAACTTTAGTATGTGCTTTACACTTCATGATGGATATGCCTGAAGGCAGATGTATTGCTTCTAACAGTGCTTGAATGAGGGGACCGTGTTGGATCTTGGCACCGTGAGAGGTCAAGAAACCTCGTTCTTGCCATAATGTTCCGAAGTCGTGTACAACTCCGAAAGCATAACGTGAATCTGTGTATATGTTAACATTTCTGTTTTTGGCTAGTATACAGGCTCGGGTCAGAGCGATAAGCTCTGCTGCTTGAGCGGACAGTATATCAATACGGTGTGTTTCTTTGACTTCAGTTTCGGTGGTCACTGCTTATGCGGCCACTAGTTCTCCTGTGCTTGTTCTCATACATGAACCGTCCACGTAAAGTGTCAGGTCTGGGTTGGTCAGTGCAACATCTGTTAAGTCTCGTCGGGGCTTTGTTGCTGCATTAATGATCTCTATACAATCATGCGGGGCTGACTCTGTCATAACCGAGGGTAACAATGTGGCAGGATTTAGAATGTTACAGCGTCTGATTTCTATGTGTGGCTGGAATAGTGTCAATTCATAACCTGTCAGTCGTGCTATAGTCAGGTGTTGAGTCTGTGTTCGGTTTAGAAGGACTTCTACAGAATGTGGAACTTGTACTGTTAACTGGTGTCCTAATACTATTGAATCGCTTTGTCTGATTGCTAAGGCTGTCGCTGCAACTGATTTTAAGCACGCAGGCAGAGCCTGGGCCACTGGATCCAATGTACTTGAAAAATAAGCGCAAGGCTTATGTGAACCTGCTTGATCTTGTGTGAGGACAGACAACGCTGTACCATCACGTTCTGTAACAAAAAGTGTAAAAGGTTTGCTGTAACATGGTGTCGCTAGAACTGGTGCTTGACATAAAGCTTTCTTTAATTCCTCAAAAGCCTGTGTATGTTCCTGAGTCCAAGGGAGGACAGTTGCTGCCTCCTGTGTTGTCAACTGTATCAGTGGTTTAGCTAGAAATGCATACTGAGGAATCCATTGTCTGCAGTACGAGGTGAGGCCTATAAAGGCCCGCGGTACACCACTTGCTGAACACAGAATTGCAGCTTCGAAGGAGACACCTTGTGTCCCTTGTCGGCCAGAAAATGTAAAACTGTCAGTGATGCTTGTTCACATTCAGGTTCGCTTCGTGCGGTGATCAGCAGATCATCGACGTACTGGAGTAAGGCAGTGTTAACTGGCATTTGGATACAGTCAAGTTGTCTTTTTAGCACTTGGCTATAGATGCTGGGGCTTTCTGTGAATCCTTGAGGTGCGCGTGAAAATTTGAAGCTTCGGCCATTTAAACTGAAACCGAAGAGATATTGTCTCTCTGGATCAATGGGTACACCGAAGAAGGCGTTCTTGAGGTCAATTACAGTAAAGAACGTCGCTTCTGAATCAATAGCAGTCAATAAGGATGAGATGTCGGGAACCACAGGATACTGTGGTACAATGCATTTGTTCAGTTCTCGTAAATCAATCACCAGCCGATATACTGGCGGTGCATTGGGATCAGTACGTTTAAGAATCGGAATGATAGGGGAATTACAGATATTGGAGTGTAGGAAATGGGACCCCCGGCCGGCCAGGGCTTGCGCCACAGCCAGTCAGAGACCACCACTCCTATGTAAAGTCGACCCCTGCTCGCCCTCTAGGTAACGCGGCGCGGGCAGTCAGGCCTATCTCGGAGGACGTGTGAAGCATTTGCGCACGCACCCAACAGCAACATCCCAGGCCTCCCACAAAAGGAACTCCACGCAAAGTATATATAAAAATAGTCTTTGTATTAAGCAGGGCACATAGGATCACACATTGTACAAGGTGCCAGGGGCACGGGCAGGGGTTACAGGGAAGGAGGTACAGAGCAGAGCCAAGGGACCACTGCCAGGAAGATGCACATGATGGAGTTAGCATCTAGAACATAGAACAACTGGGAGCTACCTCGGACTAGGACTAGAACACATAATCACCAGGAGCTTAGCATTAGGATACGTCACGCCCCGGGGTCTCATAGGACTAGCAATAGAACTCACTCTAACCAGTATAGACATACATGAGGCAAGGTTATGCAGGGGGGAAGGAATGGCAAGGTACATCATACAACAGAGGCCCCCATCAGCAGGGCAACACATAATCATTCTCAGCAACACATTGATAATAGTCATTAGCGCCCCCTAGGCCAGATGGCCGTCCTGGGGCGAGGGCGCCTTAGAGTCTCGGTGTCCTGAGTGGGCTGCAAGGGGCCCAAGGCCAACCTAAACGTGGCGGCTGCCCACGAAGTGCTGGGCAACCGGGGATGAGGGGGACATCATGTAGGAGCCTCGCAGGCTCGAGACGGCAAGGGACAATGGGGGGGGAACCCCTCGGGGCTCAAGGAGGAAGGGGCCACGTGGGAGCCTCTCGGGGCTCTTAGGACAGGGTAGTGGCGGAGCCTCGCAGGCTCGTAGGGACTGGGGCCAACAGTGGAGCCTCTCGGGGCTCGAGGACAATGGTGGAGCCTCTCAGGGCTCGAGAACAATGGTGGAGCCTCTCAGGGCTCGAGACCGCTGGGCGGAGCCTCGCGGGGCTCAGGGACAAGATTGCGGGCAGGTGGGGTCCCCCCTCGGGGAACCCGGCATCACTGGAGGGCCCGCGGGTCTCCAGGCACATGTGGGCTCGCGCTGGAGGGGAGGGGCGAGCACCGACAATGTGCTCCGATGCCCCGCCTCCCCTCCGGCGCACTCACCGCTCATCTGCCAGTTGCGCCGGTCTCTCCCGCTCTCCGGGCCACCCTCTCGCTCCTGGGGGGCCCCGGGGGGGAAGCGGCAGTCTCCTTGGTGGGACGCAGGGGCGCGGAGTAGGCTCCCGCCGACCCCTGCCTTCTCGGCTCTCTCCGGTCGTCCTTTCAGCTCCCCGGGCTGCCGGCCAATCAGTGCGCGGCCCGGGGAAACGTCATCAGCCCAGCCCGGGCCGCCAGCCAATCAGAGCGCGGCCCGGAGGCGGGCCTCGCGAGGGGTCCCGGGCTGCGGCGGTGAATACCAGGGGGATTAACGAGGAGCCTCGAGGCTCGCTCGATAAATACAGCGAGGGGGGGGGCAAGCGAGGTAGGCACTCGCTGGGGGCTCGGGCCCCTCACACGAACAGGGCCATTGCCGGGTGGCACCGGCTGGTGGAGAATGGCGCTCCCAGCGCTAGGATCAGAACGGCAGTGCCTCGAGGCGCTAGGACAGCCGGATGGCGCTAGCAGCCGGGAGGAAGCGCCTCAAGGAGCTAAGACAACAGGAAAACGCTCCCCAAGCGCTTAGAAGCAGGAATGAGCGCCCCCAGGGCGCTGGGATAGCAGGAAGACGCTCTCAAGCGCTAGGGCCATAGAAATCAGGGTCCATAGGAAGTCCAGGAGTTCAGGGGGAGCACATCAGCTCCTAGAAGGGAAAGGGGAACATCAGCAGGTCAGGAGCAGGGCAGGGCCCAGGGAGGCCAGCCAACCCTGAGCCCACGCAGCAGCACGACCCAGGTAGGGACCCAAGCAGGAAGGAGAAGAGAGAGAGAAGAGGGCCCACCCCCCTTTTATACAGGAGCTCCCTTTGTCTCCAAAAGGGGCAGGCAGGGAGAGAACCAGCCAGAACTGGTTATAAGGAATTTCATGCTACTGGCCAGGCCAGGGGCACTGGACGCACCCTAGGGGGTGGAGCCAGCCTGGTGGGGAAGGCCCAGCCGGCTTCAGCCAATCATACACCAGCACACCTACTGCACACAGGCACCAAAGTCTAGAAGTGGCACTTCCCTTCTAGTCACACACATGCGGCATACATCATCTTGTAGCATTCAACCTCACGAGCGCACACATACCAAACACGACCCGGCACGCCCCCACGCATCAGGAACTACCAGAGCCACATACATTCCCCATGCATTCCTATGGGAGGCAGGTCTCTCTCACCACACACACACTCAGAGGGGGAATCACCATTCCCCGGACACATATACTAAGCACCAAACTTCAGGGGCGGACCTACCAGACGGGCCAAGTCCAACACATGCCCCTCCCAGCCCAAACGCAGGGCAGACCAATCACTACCGTGATGGACTTCCCTGCTGCAGGGCGATAGAATTTGGACGCGGCCCGCACCGCCGGACCGATAGACATACACAGACTAAAAATAATAAAAGTTAAAAAAAGAAATTAACAAAACAAAACAAAAAAAAATGAAGACATAGGCCCAACCAGGCTACCCACCTGGTACTCCTGAGTTGTCCATGACTAGGACCAGGCCCTAAGCCATCCAGATACCACTGGTCCCTGCTAATCCGAAGTGGGGGGTGGTAACCCCGGGCCCACAATAGCCCTTCTCCACTCCCTTTCTCAGGGTAGCCACGACTACCACTGTGCCTTCCACCTAGGGTCCGCACCCTCAGGCTTGCCAGAGGTCACGGGCAAGAATGCCCCACCCTACCTCTACTTCTGAGGTTCCGCGTTCTCCCAGGAGAAACACCCTCAGAACACACTTTCCTACCAGTCTTGGAACTTCCTCCCTCCACTGGTCTTCCACCTGGGAACTAAGCGTTCAGCTCTCCCCAAGGCAAGCCGCGGCCGCGCCAGCAGGTCTTCCTTGTCCGGGATACAACTTAACATACATTCAGCCAGGGCGACACCTGACGCCTAAAACACAACAGGGATACCACTTAAGATAAATTCAGCCAGGGCGACACCTGACGCCTAAAACGCAACAAGAGGAGTCTCAGTGTTCAGCTCTCCCCAAGGCAAGCCGCGGCCGCGCCAGCAGGTCTTCCTTGTCCGGGATACAACTTAACATACATTCAGCCAGGGCGACACCTGACGCCTAGAACACAACAGGGATACCACCTAAGATAAATTCAGCCAGGGCGACACCTGACGCCTAAAACGCAACAAGAGGAGTCTCAGTGTTCAGCTCTCCCCAAGGCAAGCCGCGGCAGCGCCAGCAGGTCTTCCTTGTCCGGGATACAACTTAACATAAATTCAGCCAGGGCGACACCTGACGCCTAAAACGCATCCAGCGGGATACGGAACACATGACGCGTCAACCACATTCAACGGGGTAAGGAAGGACAGGATTATCGTTGTTTCAGCAAGCTCCCCATCCCAGCGGACTTACACTCCATTACTCAGCGCACCTCAACATTCATCCACACACCGTCCCCTAGACTGGTAAGACAGTTTTCCACCGCCCCTGATTCCTCAACCCGACCCTCGGGGCACAGGTACCATTACTCTAGGGACAAGGACCCTTCACATTTGAACACAATTACACAACCACCACTGGATCCCACCCTCCTGGTGAATCCAGAAAACCAAATTACACTAGGGAGATGATTTACCCTCCCAAGCTAGGGGCACCTAACTCACAGTGCATACGCACACATTTTTCCACAGAACGGACATTTAAGTAACCTTAAAAAACTCTCCACAGAACGGGTATTTCTATTAATCATTAAACATTTCCACAGAACAGACATTTTCAGCAACCTGACCCGACCCATGTGGCACAGGTATCATTACTCCAGGGAAGGGACAGGGACCATGCACATTGAACACAATTACGCTGCCACCACTGGATCCCACCCTTCTGGTGAATCCAGAAAAACCCATTGCACTAGGGAGTTGATCTACCCTCCCGAGCTAGGGCCACCTAACCCATAGCGTACCAGAATACATTTTTCACAGAACAGACATTTAAGTAACCTCTTAAAAGCAATAATCTCCTTTCTTTGCGACCATTTACAATGCAGAGTTTTGTAGGGAGGCCAGTTATCGTTGTGGTACTGCGCAAACACAAGTCCGGATCCCACCGCTAGCCACCAGTGTAGGAAATGGGACCCCCGGCCGGCCAGGGCTTGCGCCACAGCCAGTCAGAGACCACCACTCCTATGTAAAGTCGACCCCTGCTCGCCCTCTAGGTAACGCGGCGCGGGCAGTCAGGCCTATCTCGGAGGACGTGTGAAGCATTTGCGCACGCACCCACCAACAGCAACATCCCAGGCCTCCCACAAAAGGAACTCCACGCAAAGTATATATAAAAATAGTCTTTGTATTAAGCAGGGCACATAGGATCACACATTGTACAAGGTGCCAGGGGCACGGGCAGGGGTTACAGGGAAGGAGGTACAGAGCAGAGCCAAGGGACCACTGCCAGGAAGATGCACATGATGGAGTTAGCATCTAGAACATAGAACAACTGGGAGCTACCTCGGACTAGGACTAGAACACATAATCACCAGGAGCTTAGCATTAGGATACGTCACGCCCCGGGGTCTCATAGGACTAGCAATAGAACTCACTCTAACCAGTATAGACATACATGAGGCAAGGTTATGCAGGGGGGAAGGAATGGCAAGGTACATCATACAACAGAGGCCCCCATCAGCAGGGCAACACATAATCATTCTCAGCAACACATTGATAATAGTCATTAGCGCCCCCTAGGCCAGATGGCCGTCCTGGGGCGAGGGCGCCTTAGAGTCTCGGTGTCCTGAGTGGGCTGCAAGGGGCCCAAGGCCAACCTAAACGTGGCGGCTGCCCACGAAGTGCTGGGCAACCGGGGATGAGGGGGACATCATGTAGGAGCCTCGCAGGCTCGAGACGGCAAGGGACAATGGGGGGGGAACCCCTCGGGGCTCAAGGAGGAAGGGGCCACGTGGGAGCCTCTCGGGGCTCTTAGGACAGGGTAGTGGCGGAGCCTCGCAGGCTCGTAGGGACTGGGGCCAACAGTGGAGCCTCTCGGGGCTCGAGGACAATGGTGGAGCCTCTCAGGGCTCGAGAACAATGGTGGAGCCTCTCAGGGCTCGAGACCGCTGGGCGGAGCCTCGCGGGGCTCAGGGACAAGATTGCGGGCAGGTGGGGTCCCCCCTCGGGGAACCCGGCATCACTGGAGGGCCCGCGGGTCTCCAGGCACATGTGGGCTCGCGCTGGAGGGGAGGGGCGAGCACCGACAATGTGCTCCGATGCCCCGCCTCCCCTCCGGCGCACTCACCGCTCATCTGCCAGTTGCGCCGGTCTCTCCCGCTCTCCGGGCCACCCTCTCGCTCCTGGGGGGCCCCGGGGGGGAAGCGGCAGTCTCCTTGGTGGGACGCAGGGGCGCGGAGTAGGCTCCCGCCGACCCCTGCCTTCTCGGCTCTCTCCGGTCGTCCTTTCAGCTCCCCGGGCTGCCGGCCAATCAGTGCGCGGCCCGGGGAAACGTCATCAGCCCAGCCCGGGCCGCCAGCCAATCAGAGCGCGGCCCGGAGGCGGGCCTCGCGAGGGGTCCCGGGCTGCGGCGGTGAATACCAGGGGGATTAACGAGGAGCCTCGAGGCTCGCTCGATAAATACAGCGAGGGGGGGGGGCAAGCGAGGTAGGCACTCGCTGGGGGCTCGGGCCCCTCACACGAACAGGGCCATTGCCGGGTGGCACCGGCTGGTGGAGAATGGCGCTCCCAGCGCTAGGATCAGAACGGCAGTGCCTCGAGGCGCTAGGACAGCCGGATGGCGCTAGCAGCCGGGAGGAAGCGCCTCAAGGAGCTAAGACAACAGGAAAACGCTCCCCAAGCGCTTAGAAGCAGGAATGAGCGCCCCCAGGGCGCTGGGATAGCAGGAAGACGCTCTCAAGCGCTAGGGCCATAGAAATCAGGGTCCATAGGAAGTCCAGGAGTTCAGGGGGAGCACATCAGCTCCTAGAAGGGAAAGGGGAACATCAGCAGGTCAGGAGCAGGGCAGGGCCCAGGGAGGCCAGCCAACCCTGAGCCCACGCAGCAGCACGACCCAGGTAGGGACCCAAGCAGGAAGGAGAAGAGAGAGAGAAGAGGGCCCACCCCCCTTTTATACAGGAGCTCCCTTTGTCTCCAAAAGGGGCAGGCAGGGAGAGAACCAGCCAGAACTGGTTATAAGGAATTTCATGCTACTGGCCAGGCCAGGGGCACTGGACGCACCCTAGGGGGTGGAGCCAGCCTGGTGGGGAAGGCCCAGCCGGCTTCAGCCAATCATACACCAGCACACCTACTGCACACAGGCACCAAAGTCTAGAAGTGGCACTTCCCTTCTAGTCACACACATGCGGCATACATCATCTTGTAGCATTCAACCTCACGAGCGCACACATACCAAACACGACCCGGCACGCCCCCACGCATCAGGAACTACCAGAGCCACATACATTCCCCATGCATTCCTATGGGAGGCAGGTCTCTCTCACCACACACACACTCAGAGGGGGAATCACCATTCCCCGGACACATATACTAAGCACCAAACTTCAGGGGCGGACCTACCAGACGGGCCAAGTCCAACATGGAGTCTGTTTCTACGACCACTCCTTGGACAATGAGCTCTTCAATGATTTCCAGTAAAGCCACTACAGCATCAGGTGGTAATTTGTATTGTCTGATTCGGGGTAAAACAACTCCTTGTTTGAGTGTAACACGGTATGGTGTAATGTGCATACAACCCACATCGGTTGGGCCTTGGGCCCACAGGTGTTTCGGTACATTTTTCAATCTGACATCAAACTCTCGTAATACATAGTGACCCTTAAAGTCACGTAGAAAAAGTCTGACTCCTTCCGGAGAACAACATATCACTGCTCCTAGAGCCTTCAGTGTCTTGATACCTAACAAGTTTTCTGGACATGATTTTGTGAGTAACAGGTCTGTAACACGTGATAATGGACCTACTGCTAGGGGGACAGGTTCTGATACTTCATTTACAATTGGCTGTCCTGAAAAACCAAGGGAAACATTCTGTGAGCCTGAGAGGGGTGCCCCTGGAACTTCGTCGTGACTGATCGTGGTGCGACTTGCCCCTGTGTCAATTAGAAACTTTCTGTCTTTTCCTAATACTTGACTATGCACATAAGGACCCTCTTGATCTACAGGTATCTCAATAAGAGGCAAGCCAACCTCCCTCTCTAGGCTATTTCATGTGTATCGCTGATAATCGGGATAATCAGATTGGGCATACTGGTACATCTGCTGCGAAACTTGCTGGGTCGCGGCAATGGGCTGTGGCTGTGATACCGCTACGGTCTGCGCTGTATGTGGGGAAGCATGCATAGGCTGTATATTCTGTGAAGTCTGTTGCTGGACCTGGTCTTGTCTAGGCTGACGCGGTCTTTCTTTAGTTTTACCTGTTGATATATTGTGTTTCAGGACTGGACATTCGTTTACGTAGTGACCTGGTTGTTTGCAATAGTTGCATGTCCCTTTTACAGGAGCTGCTGAATTACTTGTCTGGGTCACACCCTTTTTCTGACCGTCGGCTGAAACCGACTGGGCCACTAACATTTTCATTTTCGTGTCTTTCATACGTCTCTGTTCATGATCTTGTTCTTCTCTAATTCTGTTCTGATGATATTGTAACATTTGTAACATCTGGGATGGCGTATTTGCTTGCCATGTACTTTCGACTTTATATACACGGTTCTTAACTTGTGTCAGGGAATTCTCGACTAATTTTGTTACAAAAAGGTGCGGGTATGACTCGCTACCTGGTTTCAGACCACTATTAATAATGAAACATTTCTCGAATCTTGAATAGAAGTCACTAGTATCTTCATCGTGTTTCTGTTTACAAGCTGAGATTGCGTCCCAATCTTCCTTTTTAGTTGTCAGTAATCTTGGCAGAACCTGTACTATTAAACCTGGTAATGCTTTAGCTTTGTCCCCAAGGCCTAGCCCTGGAGTACGACCTTTTTCTTCGTCTTCTATTTCCATCCATATAATCTTTTTGTCTCCCACCTCCCATTCTTTTTCCTTTAGTTTCTCGTAAATACCCGTGGGCAGCAGTACTTTTAACAATTTCATAATATCCGTATACGTGTAATCTCCCATGAGTAACATGTCCTTAAGTTCTCGGTGAAAACCTGCAGGGTCTTTATCGTGACAGGGCACTAGTTTCTTCATTTCTAACAATTCCAACTTTGTTAAAGGTGTGTACACAAACACACGTCGTAGGGTATTATCAGTATTCATAACTGGGTGTACTTCTCGTAAAGGATTCTGCCTGTCAAAATGAAACATTTTCCTTTCTGGGGGCGGAGCTGGAACATATTGTGGGCCTAAGAAAGCATTATATCTGTGCCGTTGTTCTAGAATTATTTGAATTAACCTGGTACTTAGGCCTCTCCATCTATTCATAAGTAGTGCTTCTAATGTATCAGGTAAAGGACCTGGATCAGACTGTTGATGTCTGTATAACGTGATGAGATGCTGAATCATGTATATACCAGCTAATTTCTGCTCGTCTGGGGAAAGGTTCAAAAATGTCTGTGCTACTGTATCATCATTATATGTGCTAGGATTGTCAGCCCATAGTACTGCTGACCGGGCTAGTTCTTGTTCATCCATAGAATTGAGTACATGGTACCCCATTCGTTCTTGAAGAATTTTATCGGTAACCTGAAACAGATATTCAGGAGAACTCGTTTTCGAGATGCCAGAGAGAAATACTCTCTTGCTTTCTGGACGAATGCCTTTCTTAAGGTAATTTCCCTTACCTACATATGCTATTATTTCTTTAGCAGAGTCTTGTTCCTCTGGTTCGTCCTCCTCGGAGGAGTTATTCCTGTCGC
The DNA here is from genome assembly GCF_964263255.1 of Lissotriton vulgaris. Taxonomy (NCBI): domain Eukaryota; kingdom Metazoa; phylum Chordata; class Amphibia; order Caudata; family Salamandridae; genus Lissotriton; species Lissotriton vulgaris. Next base: position 349,964,730 of record NC_141686.1, read on the forward strand.
TATCTCCATCCTTTTCTTGTTCCTTTCTTTCGTGCATTTCTATTACTTCTTTCCTGATTCTTTTATACATACTTGCTATACAACTCTGTTTATCGTGTTTTCCATCGGCTATATTCTGACCCCACTTGTTTAGTGCGTCCATCTCGTCCTTGTCTACTCCAGGCCTGTCTCGTTCTCTTATTAAACAATTTATGAAGAAGCGTAATATACAACCTTGAGTGTCAGCTTTCTGGTGAGCCAGGGCCTCTTTAATACTTTCAGGATCTTCCCCAGTCTGGATAAAATGATATATTCTATCTAGGTATTCAGTCATTCCTGGGAATAACACTAAATAATCTGTAACTTTTCGTAAGCGTAGAGATGCTAACAACATCCTATCGTCTTTACCGGGTACTGGATCGTATCTGCAAATTGGAAGGGGTTCTTTAAGCATGTCGTAACTTGGTGTTCGGGGTGTACGGTTCTTTAATATGTCCCTAATGTTTAACCTATGTGTTTGTGGCGGGGTCTGGTGACCTCCTGTCGCACCTCCTGAGGCGGAGGCTTGAGCATGACTTGTCTGTGGAGTCTGTGTAAGTAACTGAACTGGTGTTTTACCAGGATCAGGCCCAAACGGATTCAGTGTATTCATCTTAGGTGTAGGAAGTGGTGGAGGAACAGGTGGAACAGGATTTCGAACAGGTGAACTCTGTTGCGGTACGGGCTGGGCATCGTCTTGGAGTGGGTTTCCACCACCGTCACCGTCAGTAGGCGGTACGTTAGTACGTGAATTGGTGTAAGCGGGAGCTACATCGTCTAGATAGGAGGCAAGGAATATGTCTTTGGTGGTCCTGTGACTTACTTTAGTCGGAACCAATGGTGGCGGCAGATCTTTCGGTATTTCTGGAGTGGCCTTAGGCGAACCCTCGGCCACTAAATACATGCCATTGGCAAGAGTGTTTCGCATGCGGTCTACTTGTTCTGCTTTTACTCGGATACCTTCAATAACTAATTCGTTTTCTCGGACTTCATCTGACTCTTCTCTATGTTTCTCAGCTTTTCGGAGTGCTTTTTCTGTACGCTTATGCGATTCTTTACGCCACAATTCTATGGCATCTTTCTGGGACTGTCTGGCTTTCTTTTTCCATAGCGCTTCCTCTACTCTCATGATGCACTCGGCATCCCATGTTCCTGTAGCAGGCCACCTGTGTCTCTCTTCTAGGTGCTTGGTATAATCGGCCCATAAATCTAGATACAGTATGGCATCTAAGCCATGCTTATGGTACATAAAATTTCCAGGAGTGTCCCTAGGGGGGACAGGAATTTCTTCCTCTAGTATCCCTTTCCTAGTTCCTATCTGTCTTAATTTATTGAGAAACGGCATCTTGTTACGTGGTTCTGGTCCCTCGATACTTGTTACTTACTCTGAACACAGCTAGTTACACAAAAACACAGTAATGTACATCAAACAGTCACTCATACCACGACATTTATCACATAAAACATTTTGAACACATATGAACTACCCTTGGATTCCAGAAAACGAGAACAAAAATCGAAACCTTGAATACTTTATATACTGCTAAACAGTACAGATACACTGCCAAGAACAGTGCAAGGACTTGAATGCCTGATGTACTGCTAAACAGCACAGATACACTGTCTAAAACAGTGCAGACCGTGTTTGTGTACCCAAACCCGTCTTTACCGGATACATAATAATGCACCCGTCTAGATGCGTCCCCAGCAACGGTACTCACCGGGAAGCACGGAAAAGAAGGCCTCGGAAAACTCGACTGGACTGGACCGGACTGGACTCGACTTGACTCGATACGTGAATACTTCGGATCTGGTGGGCCTCTTGACACCTCGGACCTTGCTTCTTTCGGCTAGGCTCTGGTCGGGATCCTCCGCACTCCTCACCGCCTCGTCTGGGTGCTGATCGCAGTCTCCGTCACCTCCGTAGGTCTGAGGGAGATACAGGAAATCCTGCGGGTACGCGTAGTTGTCCGTCTCGACTGTGGCAGGGGGCACAGGCTGCAACGCACCAACCGGCGCGTGGGGTGGGGGAGGGGTCCCTATTCGGGCGCCAAATTAATGCGGTAAATATTTAATTACCGTCCTAATTTCTATGCAGGTAAGTACTTAAAAAAAAAATAACTCAATCGGAAAGAAAGACGCAGAGTCCGTGGTGTTAGAGTTCTTAGGGGTTTTATTCCTTAACAAGCATTTGCAATGCAATGGTCTCGGCATCATTAAAGGTAGAGCAATTGGCATTGCTCATGACATTTCTTTTTTTTCTTTAAATCATAAATAAATGGCATTGTCATTTACATTGCCAATACACACTACTCTGCACTCACTACTCTGCACTCACTACTCTGCACTCTGCACTCACTACTCTGCACTCTGCACTCACTACTCTGCACTCTGCACTCACTACTCTGCACTCTGCACTCACTACTCTGCACTCTGCACTCACTACTCTGCACTCTGCACTCACTACTCTGCACTCTGCACTCACTACTCTGCACTCTGCACTCACTACTCTGCACTCTGCACTCACTACTCTGCACTCTGCACTCACTACTCTGCACTCACTACTCTGCACTCACTACTCTGCACTCACTACTCTGCACTCACTACTCTGCACTCACTACTCTGCACTCTGCACTCACTACTCTGCACTCACTACTCTGCACTCTGCACTCACTACTCTGCACTCTGCACTCACTACTCTGCACTCACTACTCTGCACTCACTACTCTGCACTCACTACTCTGCACTCACTACTCTGCACTCTGCACTCACTACTCTGCACTCACTACTCTGCATTACCACTCTGCACTCACTACTCTGCATTACCACTCTGCACTCACTACTCTGCACTCACTACTCTGCACTCACTACTCTGCACTCACTACTCTGCACTCACTACTCTGCACTCACTACTCTGCACTCACTACTCTGCACTCACTACTCTGCACTCACTACTCTGCACTCACTACTCTGCACTCACTGCTCTGCACTCACTGCTCTGGTCTCACTGCTCTGCACTCACTGCTCTGCACTCACTGCTCTGCACTCACTACTCTGCACTCACTACTCTGCACTCACTACTCTGCATTACCACTCTGCACTCACTACTCACTACTCTGCATTACCAGTTGGCTTAAGTTCACTTAAGTTATTAAAGATGAGCAAACAGGAAAGGAAATACCTAGGTACTTCTCATGGTGGCAGCGTGGTGGGGACGCTTGATCAGTTTATTCTTAGGGGACCTCACTACTCTGCACTCTGCACTCACTACTCTGCACTCTGCACTCACTACTCTGCACTCTGCACTCACTACTCTGCACTCACTACTCTGCACTCACTACTCTGCACTCACTACTCTGCACTCACTACTCTGCACTCACTACTCTGCACTCTGCACTCACTACTCTGCACTCTGCACTCACTACTCTGCACTCTGCACTCACTACTCTGCACTCTGCACTCACTACTCTGCACTCTGCACTCACTACTCTGCACTCTGCACTCACTACTCTGCACTCTGCACTCACTACTCTGCACTCACTACTCTGCACTCACTACTCTGCACTCACTACTCTGCACTCACTACTCTGCACTCACTACTCTGCACTCACTACTCTGCACTCTGCACTCACTACTCTGCACTCTGCACTCACTACTCTGCACTCTGCACTCACTACTCTGCACTCTGCACTCACTACTCTGCACTCTGCACTCACTACTCTGCACTCACTACTCTGCACTCACTACTCTGCACTCACTACTCTGCACTCACTACTCTGCACTCACTACTCTGCACTCTGCACTCACTACTCTGCACTCTGCACTCACTACTCTGCACTCTGCACTCACTACTCTGCACTCACTACTCTGCATTACCACTCTGCACTCACTACTCTGCACTCACTACTCTGCACTCACTACTCTGCACTCACTACTCTGCACTCACTACTCTGCACTCACTACTCTGCACTCACTACTCTGCACTCACTACTCTGCACTCACTACTCTGCACTCACTGCTCTGCACTCACTACTCTGCACTCACTACTCTGCACTCACTACTCTGCACTCACTACTCTGCACTCACTACTCTGCACTCACTACTCTGCACTCACTACTCTGCATTACCACTCTGCACTCACTACTCACTACTCTGCATTACCAGTGGGCTTAAGTTCACTTAAGTTATTAAAGATGAGCAAACAGGAAAGGAAATACCTAGGTACTTCTCATGGTGGCAGCGTGGTGGGGACGCTTGATCAGTTTATTCTTAGGGGACCTCTGTACCGAGCATCTGTTGTCTCTGGTCCAGTTATTAAATAGGAGATCTTCCCTAGGGACTATAGCTACAGCTCGCTCGCCAGCTCATCAAGATGTAATCATTATTATACCATCGACTAATATTGAGGTTGGCGTTGAAGTTCCATATCCCCTTGGAACACTAGAGGATTCCCCAAAATCGCCACTGACCCAAAGTAACATTACAGCCAGCGTCTCTACACGTGCATCTGCCACATCCCCAAATAAAAAAACCTCTACCAAATGATTAACTCTGGAACCGGCAGTAAAAAGGAAGCGGGGAGGAGGACCACAAAGGCCTTGTAGAGCCTTGTACAGCAAAAGTGGCAAGGTCGAACAAAACCCGTGACAGTGTCTCACCCGAGGAGGGCAGTCCTATAATTAATGCCGATTTGGTTGATGGTGATACCAATTATGCAGCGGGAAATGGTATTAACTCGAACTGTGATTTAGAACAGTGGAAGACATTTGAGAGTATTTTAACTACCTTGCTATCTCCTATTACACAAAAACTAACCAAGATAGAGGAATGTTTGGACAATTACGAATCTCTGGTGAGGTCAAGGTTTGTTGTAAAAAGGGATAACATCTGCAATACACACACACTTGGATCGACAAGCTTTTATACCCAACGAGCTGCAAGCGAAACCTAACGTGGGGCGGGACTGAGAAAACGAAACCTATCGTGGGGCGGGACTTCCGTTTTGTGAAGCCCGCGCCCACGGAGTGCCTGGAGGAGCACCGAGGGAGAGCCCCGCGGTCGGAGGGCCTTTGACCGGTGAGCGGAGCGGGGGGGGGGGGAGAGAATGCCTGTATGTCTGCGTGTGTGTGTGCGCGACGGCGGAGGGGTGGGGGGCGGGGTGCGACGGCGGAGGGGAGGGGTGCGACAACGGAGGGGTGGGGGGGGATGCTCGGTGCACGTGTGTGTGTGTGTGTGTATGCATGCGACGCTGGGTTCGCTGTATGTGTGGGTGCGTGCGTGCATGAGCGCTCGTGTGTGTCTGTCGCTGTTTCTGCGCATGCGCGTGTGGTGTAGCTGCTTCCCAGGAGACAGCAGCTGAGCGCGTTCGCGAGCGCGTGGCCAGCGGAAATCGCCTCCTTGAGGCAATGCGCGTGACCAAGGCTGTCTCCTGGGAAGCATCGTCCCTGACATAAGATCTCGGCGGAGACGCGCTTACGCGCGTCTTTTAGCCGAGACCTAAAAAGGAATGGTTCTTGAACCGGATATCGGATTCCTGACACCACTGGGGTTCAGGAAGGGATAGAGCATACTTTATTGACAATACATAACTTTTATACTTAATGCACATAATGAAAACCAATGCAGAAGGCGTAACAGCTGAGAGAAACAAGATAAAAACACACATGTGTTAGCAATACGTAATCAGAAGGCGTGAACTAGGGCGTGTACAGAGGTGTGTGCTAGAAACGTCATATGAAAGTGTCACAAGTGGGTGGGTACATGGCAGAATCTTGCAATGTCAGCAGAAATCTGAGGTCTGGATGCGCGCGCAGCTGCAGGACGTGTGATTGACGTAAAGCTGGAGGGTGCAGGGGACTTGACATTTACACTAGAGGAAAGAGACAGAAGTCTGGCATGTCAGATCAACTCGTTCCTATATCATATCTGATATCTGATGTTTGGGAACCATATTATCTAGAAGGAAAGGTCTCTTGGGCAGAGGCTATCCTATACTGACTATGATTGCGTGCATATGTGCCTGTGTATAAAGCGAGGGGGCCATGGGCCTACCATGGTAACGGGAGCTACGAATTACTTGCATGGAGACAGAGAGGCCGGGCTCTTTGCTCTGCAGCCGGGGATTGTTTATCTATTCTACTGGACTGGAATGTGTTTTCGGGAAGCTGAGCTTGGCTATACTGATAACGTGAAGGTAAAATACTGTCTTTGGCAGGCAGGCCGAGCCAGGCTCCGCTCGCCTCGCAGGGAGTAGGACAGAGTTCACGGGGGGGGCATCCCACGTTGCAGTTTCAGGAGGCAGAGATGACTTTGAAAAGAGGCTCGGTGACAGAAACCAGGGCCTAACTCGCACAGAGCCAGGAATACGTGAAAGTGCACCATACAAAGACGGTGGCAAGGCATATTTAGGAACGGAATATCCGACCCATTCAGGGTGGATCTGAAAGAGGACATGTTAACGTTGGACGCAAATGTATTTGCGTCTTTATAGCTGGCACAGGAGGGAAGTTACATGCACTTTAAGCTCGTACATGGAGACGGTGGGGTACACGTTAGGGAACATTTCTTGACCATAAAATTTATATTTCCTCACAAGAACAGATGCATACTGGTAAGTAGCATATTCCGTTCGAGGCATGTGGGCTGCTGAATTCATATCTGTGCATAGAATGTATAGCAGTATCTCCCTTAGCGGTGGCTACCTGTGTCTGCTGCAGCAGTCTGGAAAAGAGTTTTGAGAACAGCCTGTCCTACAGCAGCTTGCTGTTTTGAATGTACATCTACACAATAGTGTTTTGTAAATGTATGTGTGGTTGACCATGTGGCTGCTCTACAGATTTCGTGTAAAGGAATGTTACAGAGGAAAGCCATGGATGCCCCTAGCTTGCGTGTGGAATGCGCCCTAGGGGGAACTGTTAAGGTGCGTTTTGCTTTTAAATAACATATTTGTATGCACTTAACGATCCATCTGGCTATACCTCATTTAGAAATAGAGTTACCTTTGTGTTGCGGTGAGAAAGCAACAAACAACTGTTTTGTTTTTCGAAATGCTTTAGTTCTATCTATGTAGTATAGCAGGGCTCTTTTGACATCAAGAGTATGCAAGGCCCTTTCAGCTACTGTCTGTGAGTTTTGAAAGAATACTGGCAGTTCTATTGATTGATTTATATGAAAATGGGATACCACCTTTGGCATGAATTTAGGGTTTGTTCTGAGAACTACTCTATTTGCATGTACTTGAATGAATGGCTCTTGAATAGTTAGGGCTTGCAGCTCACTAACTCTTCTCAGTGAAGTAATGGCAATGAGGAAAGCCACCTTCCAAGTAAGAAATTGTAGTTTGCATGAGTGTAGTGGCTCAAAAGGTGGTCCCATAAGTCTGGTTAAGACGACATTTAGATTCCAGACTGGTGAAGGTGGGTGTCTTGGAGGAATTACGCATTTAAGTCCCTCCATAAACGCTTTAATTGCTGGCACCCTAAAAAGTGAAAGTTGTTGCCTGTTTTGCAGATATGCTGCTAACGCAGCTAAATGTATCCTGATGGATGAATAGGCTAAATTGCAGCGTTGTAGGTGCAAGAGATAGCAAATGATATTTTGAGTAGAAGCCTCAAGTGGGTTAATGTCATTGTTATTACAGTAAATGACGAAACGCTTCCACTTTGCTGCATAACAAGCTCTGGTAGTGGGTTTTCTTGCCTCTTTGATAATATTCATGCAGTCTGGGGGCAAGTTTAGGTATCCAAATTCTAGGACTTCAGGAGCTAGATCGCCAGGTTCAGCTGTTGCGGGTCTGGGTGTTGGATTTCTCCATGGCTCGGAGTTAGAAGATTGGGTGTGAGTCGCAGTCTTTGATGAGGCACCACTGACAGTTCTAGGAACGTTGTGTACCACGGTTGCCTTGCCCATGTGGGAGCAACTAGGATTAGTGTCAGCGAATGTTGTCGCATTTTGCGTGCCACCAGTGGTATTAATGGAGCTGGGGGAAAAGCGTACGCAAATTTGCCTGACCAGTTCATCCATATCGCATTGCCCTGCGACTGCGGATGTGGGAACCTGGCGGCAAAGTACTGGCATTTTGCGTTTTCGCTTGTGGCAAAGAGATCCATCTCTGGGTGTCCCCATTTGCGGAAGAATGGTTGGAGCACTTTAGGGTGAATTTTCCATTCGGGCATCTGTTGGCTCTGCCCGCTGAGCAGGTCGGCTACCTGATTGTCCTTGCCTGGGAGGTGTTCACCCATTAGAAACATGTTCCTTTGAATGGCCCACTTCCACATTGCTTGAGCTAGGTGCGACAGCTGTGGTGAGTGTGTTCCTCCCTGTTTTTGAATATAATACATAGCTGTCATGTTGTCCGTCCGGATCAACACAGCTTTGTTGCTTAAGTGTGTCTTGAAAGCTTTTAGGGCTAGAAAGACCGCCATCAACTCTAGAAGGTTGATATACATTTTCTTTTGCTGTACAGTCCAGAGTCCCTGTACTGTGTAGTGTAGGACATGGGCTCCCCATCCTACTAGGGATGCATCTGCGGTTAACACTATTTGTGGGACAGGCTCTTGGAACAGTCGTCCCTTGCAAAGGTTTTGTGGATTCCAGCAATGCAGAGAGTTGTATGCCCGACTGGTCACCAACACTAGGTCTTTTAATTGCCCGTGAGCCTGGTTCCACTGCCTTGCTAGGCATTCTTAGAGCGGACGCATATGTAGCCTGGCATGAGGGACTATAAATATGCACAAGGCCATCATGCCTATTAGCTGCATAAACACTTGAGCTGGTAGTGAGTGTTGGGGTCTGAATTTTTGTATCAACGTTTGCATTCCCTTGATCCGTGCTGTGTTGGGATATGCCTTTGCTGCCAGTGTATCTATTGTTGCTCCAAGGTACTGTTGGATGTGGGAGGGTTGTAGATGTGATTTTGGGTAGTTTAGTGAGAATCCTAAACTGTGCAGGAGATGTATGGTCTTTGACATGTGGTTGGCACATTGCTGGGCTGTTGGCGCGTGTATTAGCCAGTCGTCCAGATAAGGGTACACATGGATGTGTTGCCTTCTAAGATGTGCTGCCACTGTAGCTAGACATTTGGTGAACACTCTCGGAGCTGTCGTGACACCAAATGGTAGGACTTTGAACTGGTAGTGTTGTCCCTGAATGGTGAACCTTAAATACTTTCTGTGAGCAGGGTGTATTGGTATATGAAAGTATGCGTCTTTGAGGTCTAAGGTTGCTAGGAAGTCTCCCTGGCGAAGCAATGATAAGACTTGCTGAAGAGTGAGCATGTGGAAATGCTCCGACAAAATGTACAGGTTGAGGGGCCTGAGGTCCAGTATTGGCCTGAGAGACCGGCCCTTTTTTGGAATGAGGAAGTATAAAGAGTATACTCCTGTTCCCTGATGTTGTATTGGGACTGGTTCTATGGCCCCCTTTTGCAGCATACTGATGACCTCTTGCTGTAGTAGCGTTATATGTTCCTGTGACTTTGGACGGTGCACGGGTGGGTATGTTGGGTGGTGGTGAGGTGAGTTCGAGGCAATAGCCATATTCGATCATTTGCCTGACCTACTTGTCTGTGGTGATATTTAACCAAACTGGCAGAAATTGTTGTATTCTTCCCCCGACTGGTGTTATGTGGTCTGGGAGTAGTTGTAAGAAGTCACTGCTTGGTGTTAGTGGAGGATCTATTTGCATTGCCTCCACAACCTCTTCCCTTGGTATTGTTTCCTCTGTATCCACCCCTGTTGGTGTTTTTGTTCTAAGTGGATTGTGTGTTACTTTTGTAGTTGGAGGATTGCTGTGAAGTATTACTTCGCGCTCCTCCTCTATAATTGGAGCGACGAAAGGAGCCCCGGTGTTGTTGGGACTGGAGAGCTCCCATAGACTTCGCAGTTTCCGCATCCTTTTTCATTTTGTCCAGAATTGAATCAACTGCTGGACCAAATAAAAAGTCTGGGTTGATTGGCTGATTAAGAATTGTGGATTGGACTTCATTCTTAAAGCCCGATATGCGAAGCCATACGTGGCGCCTTAGCAGCACGCCTGTATTGATGGATCTGGCAGCTGTGTCTGCTGCGTTTAGGGCACATTTAATTGAGGCATTGGTGATGAGCTTTCCCTCTTGTATAAGTTCATCCGCCTGCTGTTTGTAAGGATCAGGTAAGTGTTGGAGAATTTCTTCTAAACAGTCGTTGTGCGCCCTGTCATATCTGGCCAACAAGGCCTGTGTATTGGCTATTCTCCATGAGTTTGCTGCTTGAGCTGCCACTCTCTTGCCTGACACCTCAAAGATTTTTGACTCTTTGTCTGGAGGAGCTGCCTCTCCAGTAGTCTGGGAATTTGCACGTTTACGTGCGTTGGATTCTACTAGGGAATCTAGGGGTAGCTGCCCCCTGATGTATGTAGGATCTATTGGTGCAGCCCTATATTTCTTTTCAAATCTAGGGTTTGTGACCCTTGCTCTAGCAGTGTCCTTAACCACATGGCTGCTGGGCGTTTCCCCCCCCCTGTGCTGGAAAATGCCATTTTAGTGGCACCATGACGAGCTCAGCTCGTCATCAGCACACGACACCCGTGGGTGATGACGAGCTGAGCTCGTCATCAGCATCGAAAGGGTTAAAAATGTCACTAGCAGGTTTTAATACACCTTTCAACATTGGGAGTGTTTTAACGTGCCTCTCAGATGTTGTTAATGTATCGAAGAGGAAGTCTTCCTCAATAGCATCAGAGTGCATATCTACATTATGGTAGGTTGCTGCTATATCTAGTAGTGCATTAAAGGCTACTGTATCTTCTGTGGGTGATGGCTTAGTTGGGTATACTGCAGGGTCTGTAATGGGCAGAATTCCTTCAGTGTCTGGTTCTCCTTCCCCACCCCATGGCTGTGAGTTTGGCTCTGTAGTATGGTTTTGTGGATAACCAAACCCTACATCTGCGTCCTGATTTTCATCAGGGTTATAGTCAGAGCGTGCAGGTGAGGTTGGGGCATATGGAGTAGTAGGCATAGCTGGACTGATAGGTTCAAAGAATATAGAAGAGGTGGCACAGTCTCTTTTTCTTTAGGGGAATTCTAGAAAAGTCTTCAGTTGGCAGAGGTCTTTTCTTTTTTGCATAAACAGTCACTTTACCAGTCTGTGGGTCAATATACAGTTTTGACTGGTCTTCTGTGGAGGGATCTAGGTGAAGAAGCTCTTCTTCCACAGTTTTTTGTTTTGGTGCTGTAGCCTTTGGTTTGTCTTGTTTTGGGTCAACGCCTTTTTTGGGTTCGACCGCTTTCGGTGTTTTTATCGGTCTTTGATGTTTTTCGACAGGTTTTGTCGGTTGAGCGTCTTTGGCTGGCTTCACCACCTTTTTCGGACCGAGCGGTTTTGTCGGTTCGACAGTGTTCTTCGGTATTTTTAGAGCCTGTGTTTTTGGCTCGATGCCCTTTTTCGGATCGATGGGCTTCGGCTCGACCGATTTACTTTGGTCCACCTTCAGTTTCGCTTTCCGTTCGACGGTAGGTTTGGGCGCAGGCCTTGTGCTTTCGCCGACCGGTTGTTTCCCCTTGTCGATACCTGAGGCTGCTTTGCTCGATTCAACGTGTTTTTTGGGGGTCGACTCGACATGCTTTTGTTTTTGTGTCGATTCGCCGTGTTTTGGCTTAGAGGTTGACTCGACGGCTTTCGACTTCGAGCTCGACTCGACAGCTTTGGTCTTCGATGTCGACTCGACGGTCTTTGGCTTCGAAGGTTGTATTGGTACTGTGGCCTTCGGGTCGACGCCCTTCGGCTCAGTCACCTTCAGGTCGACGTAATTCGGTCCGAAGACGGTATTGTCGACGAGTTTCGGTTTCGATGGAACCGATGTTGTATGTCGTGTCTCAGAGGACTCTTTGTGTGTGTTCTTAGCCGGGCGGTGTGGTGGGGCTGTAGAACGAGGTTGTTGATCTCGGCTAAGGCCTGCTGGCAATGCCTCGACCTGAGTCTCTGATAGAGGTGTAGTGTCTATATGGGGCGGTGTACTCACGGTTCGCCCCTCTTCGTCATCGGAGTCGTCTTCAACCGCTACGATGTCCTGATGTCCTGATCATATTCCTCGAGATCGACGATTAGTTCTCACTCTTCGGGGTAATAATCGGAGTCGGGCTCAGAGTATTGTCTTTCGTCTTGATCCGAGTCGTTGGCGCTCGCTAGATCTTCCTTATCATCGAAGATGTTCTCGGGCTCTGGGGCCGACCGTTGCATTTCATGCCTTGCCGCTCGACGATTCCGGATAGTCTTTTTCGATCGGAACTGGGCACAGGCTAGGCAACTATCTTCATTGTGATCTGGAGATAGGCATTTGTTGCACACTAGATGCTTATCTGTGTGCGGGAACTTGGAGTTGCACTGCGGGCTAACCTTGAATGGACTTCGTTCCATCGACGGTCGGTCCACATGGTGTCGAGAAGGCCTCATGGCCCGATTCGACGACGGGAGTTCAACAAAGTTGTAAAAAGTGTATCGGTACCGAACGCTGAACAATACCGACGGATCCGAAGGCCTTTTGAAAAGTTTTTCTTGATTCCGAACTTGGAGTAGGAAAGTACATCCGAACCCAATGGCAGAGAAAAACAATCTGAGGATGGAGAGGATGCCCATGCGCACTGTAGTCCGAGGGAGGAGCCACCTATCTTGTGATACTTTGAGGACTCTTCCAGGACAACAATGTGCAATCATCCGGACCCAACACTAGGCGGCGATCTATGCACAGATATGAATTCAGCAGACCACATGCCTCGAACATAAGTAATCAGACTGATCAGTCGCTTACACGCTCATGTATAGTGTATCCACCCAAGACGACCAACCACAAACAAGCACATACGCACTGTCTCGCACACACAAATCACTTCCATACATTTTGTAGTGAAAGGTTACGCTTCATCCAGGCCATTCACGGGCATCAACTACTCCAAGAGACCTTCACGCAGGGTGGGCACAGGGTGGGCACAGATCTGCACAATCACATGTAACACCTCAAATAATCACGGGTCACTCTTCACACAAAGTTCTTGCAGTCTCTTCAACAGAGCTGTGACATCCCAGAGTCTCTGAGGGAACACCCAATGTGCAATACTGTTGAGGGAGTTGGAAGGTGTCTGTATCTGAGGAGGGAGCAGATCTGTGGGTGGAGCATTCTGTAAGAAATAAACTCCTCCTTTATCACTTCCAGATGTTCTTCCCCGAACAGAAACAATAACTCTAGAGAAGCATTCCGACACACAGCGTTCCCATGAACTCTAAATTCGGCCTTCAGTTTTGAACAACAAAAACTGCTAAAAGCGTTGGAACTCTATTTCCCCGTTCAAGCAATAATTCTTTTGAATTGAACACTTTTTAATAATTCTTTGCTTAAAGTAAAACTATTCATAGAGAACAGAAGCTTCAAACTTCTATTTCTATATACATCTAGAGACATAATAACTTTACACCAGCCTCTAGCACATTTTTATTGCAATGCATTTATATGTGATGAAATTATCTCGCCCTTCTTCTGTTTCAGAGATATTTCATGTGTAATTCTTTTGCATAATCGTTCATTGATTTCATATGCTATAATTTTTGAATGATTTCTATGCTTTAAAAACGTACACAATTTTCACGTATTACAAATACGCCTATTTCAAATGCATATATGTATTTTGGGGTGGGCAATGTTACACATGCATCTTATTGCTCTAGTTTTAGTAATTTGATGGACATGAATTCGTGGAGTGGGTGTAGCGTTCTAATCTAGGATCCTGATCGATACTGTGACCTTATGCCCCATACGGCTATAAATCCATTTATTCCCTATATTGGCATAACCGTTCAAATGCAATATTCAGAAACTCGTCTCTGGCCTCACACGAACAGAGCCACATTTCAGAATAGTTTTCTCTGCCACTTCCTTTGCAGCCAATTAGTGCAATGACATAGCAGAAGTTACTATCTGAGATTCCTAGATTAACACTCTGAGTTCTTCAACAAGATAAAAACTCAGCAACCTGGGAAAACCCCGCTTGCTATGTTTTGATTAGTAATAGAACTCGAATGAGCACTGATAGACGATCACTTCCTAGTGACATCTTTATTGACGTCTTATGTCCAACAACTTACGTCAAACAAGGCACCTTTCAGGTATAAATATTACCAACGTTGCCTTAAGCAAACGCTAGCTGCCTCAATGCCATCGCTGTCGTTAGCTGCAAGCTGCCAGCTATCTCGCTGCTGCTGAAGAAGCTATCATGCTGATGATACCATAGCTGCTATCGCTACTGCTATCGCTGCTAACTAGCGAACGATGGTGTGGTGAACTTAGGAGCTGAACAGCCGTCCCCTACAAGAGCCCAGCAGATGCAAGCTGCCTGTGGACGCTGCCCCTCCTCCTCCTCCTCGACGCGCTGAGAAGAGACGCCGTCTTTCTCCTGCAGAGAAATCCAGCTCCGGCGTTTCCAAGCCACTCTTGCGAGTGACTGGGATATCGAGTTCCCTGAAGGAGATACCAGACCTCCATCATTCTATTCCAGAGGTATGGTGTTGACTAAACCCTTAGAGAGAATTCTTGAAGCAAACCTTGGCAAAACCAACTTAACTTAAAGCTACTTACTTACTCCCCTTCCACGTGTTAGGCTTAGGTCAGGCACACTGGGGTAGGCGTAGTTAGAAGCACCAGTTGAGTATTTTAGCCTAATGTATATATGACTGTATATATGTTTTATTCATTTTAAACCATTGTATGGCTAAGAAACCATATCAATGCTTTTACAGTATTATTTCACAATACTTATCTTACTGTACGTACTTTTTATAATAACAAGTCTTGCAATTGTGGCAATTCATTTCTCTTGTACGAGAAGAAAGACTGTTCAATAAATGTTACCCTTTATTGACAAACGCCCGTCTCTCTATTCTCTACATATTGTGAAAGTAATCTGCACCAACCTGACTGAGTAAAATAACTGTCTATTGTTTCACACGACCCTAGAGATCGACTCTTGATCTGAGGAGCAAAGTTGTCATGTTGCACGGTTGTTGGAAAACTGAATCCCTTCTTGTCTGTACCAGGGAAGCTGATCACTTCCTATTCAGAGAAGAAAGTTTCCAGTGACCTCTGAGCTAGTTGGTAACAACCCCAATTAAGTTTAGCATAGTCAGTAGAGACCTGGAAGACCCGCACTTCTACGTCGATACTACTGTTTATGTTATTCCAATGCGCAGGGCCTATTGGGAAAATAGGAACTACACTACACCACCAGAAACAACAACGTCCAGGAAGATGAGAAGAGGTGTGGCAGGTCAACCCACACACCAGAAGAGGAGGTGACACGCGCCACAACATCGAGCACAGTGACATACATGTCCAGGAGAACATAGGTGGCATGAGGAGAAGAACAGGCATCTACTTACAAGTCCTCTGACAACCTGTCGGCTGCAGGAATGAACAGGCTGGACCACTGACAACACCCACCTTTGGGATTTAGCAGAATTCTGGATGGGGAGAGCGCCCAGATGTCCTGGCAGAAGGAGAACTGACCACTCCACACCAGCCGGTGGATATCCAAGGGGCAAAGGCCTCAGGGACACCAGTGGCAGAGGGTCCTGGGTCCGGGACTGGAACAATAAGCAAGTAACACAGCAGGACGGGCAGCAGGCTTGAAAGTGTAAGGAACACCACCAAGACAGCACTGGGGGGTACGGTAGCAAGCGTATGCACCACTGCTGCCAGGCGCATTGCCATAAGTGGGGGTTTTAAGAGCTACCATGGGCGGGAGATGGTAGGTTAACAGACAGGGTGTGGCGTATGTTGCAGGTTGGCCGACTTTGGCAACAGGGGAATATGGTGTCCAGCGTCAGAGTTGGCTTGTCATTGGGCCGGATTGTTCGCTGCAAGGTGCTACCAAGATAGTGCCCCTTTATCCAGACCATGGGAGAGCACATGCTGGGTCACAGATGCCGTGCTAGCGCCAATTCACCATAACAGATGCGAATATGCAGTAAGGACACACCGCAGTGGATGGGATCTGAGGTAGTTGAAGTGAGTCTGTGGTGGCTCGCAGGCACACATGTCCTGAAAAGGAGGATCAAGTGTAGGTATGGTAGGTATGGACCTACTACGACGCAAACGCACAGTGGGGGCCAACGGCAGATGGGAAAAAAAAAAAAAAGAAGAGGGAAATATAAGCAGCGAAAAATTTCAATGGTATGGCTAAATACTGGTGCTTCCAAAACAAAAGGCACCAATGTGTATACAACAGAAGCAATTTCACATGGATGGAGTGTCGAGTTGACAATGTGGTAATCAAAAAGGGCAAAAATGATAGCTGAGTACATGTTAAGCAGAAATAGTTTTCTCTACAGGTTCTTTAATGTTCACATGTAAAAAAATAAATTTTAAAAAAACAACGATTTAGCCTCTATTGTGTAGGGAAAGAAAGGGCATGCAGCCCGGAGGCAATTAGCTGCTACCCGGCGAAAAGTGTGAACAGCTGAAGCATGAATTAATTGGTATGGAAAGTAATTAATTCGGACCACACCACATAGCCTTTTCATTAAGCCATAAAAAAGAGATCAAATTAGCAGGTAACACTGAATAACTGTATATAGCGTACTTGTAGATGGCCAGCATTGCCCAGTTAGGCTCATGGCTGGGTACAGGTAATAACAGGCGGAAGTCCTTTACTAGAATACATCCTAACCCTGAAATATGGGATGCCAGAAGCTCAAGGGAAACATTGTGTGGACATCGGTGCAAGAAGTCTTGAAAACATGTCATGCTTAAGCGGTATAGGAAAGTGTCATGGGTGCATATGCTGCTGTAGGCTGAGTTTCCCCTGTAAGCTGAGTTCTCCCTTATTGCATACTATGTCTGTGTAACCCAACAATTGAGTATAGCATTGTTTGTTGTTTAGCATTGCAGGTTTATTTCTTTTGCAAATAGCAAGGCTTGTTTGTATCCTTGGGTTTGCAATTAGCAATGCTTGTTTGTATCTGGGATTGTTCTATCGGCCCTGCCTCACGTTCGAGGCTGACAATAACGTTTTTTCCATTACACATGCAAAGAAGCCTACGCCCAGACAGAGACTATATAAACAGTGCCCTCACATGCGGTGACGCTTCGCTTTTTGTTCCAGCGTCACCGCGAGCGTTCCTTCTCTGCTGCTGTGGCCCGCCCGGATACCCCGCCTTTCTCCTTCTTCGCTCCCGCTAGCCTGCTTCAACTCCCGGTCCCCAGAATTGGATTCCGCCTACCTGTCCTGGCCTTCTCCGCCGGTTCCAGAGTATCTTTCACTTCTTCCCGGACACCAGCATCTTTTGTCTTGATTTTCGGTTTGGCTTCTTCCACGGACTTCCGCCCCCTGCAAAACAGTAATAAACAAGTTACTTAGCAACAAAGCACAACAACATTAAGCATTAGTAAAGACAATTCCGATTTTTGGAACAGTACAGCAATGACATTGTAGTTTGTTGTTTTGCCACGAATAAGATTCAAACATGGTTGTTAAATACAAAATATGTTAAGAAAGTATTGAAATTGTTTGTAAATGTAAAGAAAACATTATAATTGTCGATGAGACTGTGTAATGAAACAAATGCTCAAGGATAACACAGCAGTGACTGAAACTGCTATAGAAGGTCTTAGTGCACCGGTCAGCGTTTAGTACACAGAAACCAAGTAATTAGACGCTAACTAGATATGTACAGGAGAATGTGCATTATGGTTTAGATTAGATTTAGTGTTTAGTACCTTCGACGTCGAGTCGTCACGTCGTCTCGACCCGGAGCCCCGGGGAGAAGGGGAGCACACCGCCGTCATCCCTCTTGACGTCGTCGATGCCATCGACGTCGATGGAGACCGGGACCGCCGGCTGGACTTCCTGCCCCTGGGGAGCCCCCCAGAGGCCTCAGCAGAGGCAGAGGGAACCTTCCCAGACTGCCCAGACCCACCTGCAGCCTGCAGACGCCTCTCCTCAAGGCCAGAAAGCCTGATCTTCACTCTGTCCCTCAGAGTCCGAGCAGTAAACTGATGGCAGATGTCACAGTCCTCAGGGACATGATCTTCAGGGAGGCAGACAATGCAGACATCATGGGGATCACTCTTGGCCTTCTTCCTCCCACATGCTGGACACTTATCAAAGAGTCCAGGCATTTTAGAGCCCTAAAATACCTGAATCAGCACACAGAAGAGAAAGAGAACACCAAGAAAGTAAACTTTAACACTTTTAAAACACAAAAGTGCCAAAATATGCAATAAACCCTTGAAACAAGGGAGAGCTCAATGCCAGGGTCCTGTAAGCAGGAGCCGGAAAAAAGAACTGAAAGTAAGTTGGACCTGCTATGCATTCTGGGATACTGGGAGAAGCTTCTGGAAGGTTTCCTTAAAGGCACAGTATCCTGTTTAAGCCACATAATGGCAGCCTATGGGGCTTGTCTGTCCATGCCTTCCTCTCTATCATTCCAGAGTCTTTTTAATGGTAGAGGCAAGTTTCTCTTGGTAGAAACTGGGCTGTCTGTCTTATGTGTGGTGTTATTTGGTGGAATTTCTAGTTGAAGCACTGGACAGTGTAGCCTGTGGATATAGGCTGCATTATTTGTCTTTAAATTCTCCCTTAAGTGTCTTTGCAGTTTCTGCATGATTTTGACAACTTAAGAGATTATTTTTGATTGCTGGGGTCCACGCACATGGGCGGGACTATTCACTAGATTAGGACTATACACAGAGATCCCCTACTACAGAATACAAGTTACAATTGCAAGGTAGGATTTGTTTGATGATTTGATTTGATTTTGATATTTTTAAAGCGCGAACAAAGGCCCGTGGGCGTCTCGGCGCTGAGTATCTGTAGTATTTAACCTAGGAGGAGGAAGCGAGATCTATTGATTAAAAAGCCAGGTCTTGAGTTGCTTACGAAACGACCAGAGAGAAGGGCTGGCTTTGATCAAGTGGGGCAGAGTGTTCCACAGCTTTGGAGCTGACACCAGAAATCTTCTCTCACCCCATGAGACAGTTTTAGTGCGGGGAACCACAAGATCGATTAGACTTGAGGAACGTAATGTTCTGGACGGACAATAAGGAATCAGATTGTGGACGAGATAGGCTGGTCCTAGATTATGCAAAGCCTTGTACACAATGCATAGAGTCTTAAACTTTATTCTGTTTCTGATGGATAGCCAGTGTAACTCTTTGATGGTGTTCGAGGCAGATTGATGTTTGGGAATTTTTCCCAGAAGCCTGGCAGCTGAGTTCTGTATTATTTGCAATTTATTTAAGACTCCCTCTTGTGCATTGAGGAACAATGCATTGCAATAGTCCAAGGTGGGCAGCACAAGGGAAGTGACCAGGGTTTTACCAGCTGTGTGAAGAAAAGGGAGAATTTTTTTAATAAGTCTCAATTTATAGAAGGCTGAGGAGGTGATCTGGTGGCGTGTGGGTGAAAAGTAAGACGGTCATCAAAAATGACACCCAAATTCCTCACCTTGCTAACAGGCTCGGGAGGGGGGCCTAGTGACGATGGCCACCAATTGGACGACCACTCAGGAGTTAGTGGTCCTAAGATGAATACTTCCGTCTTATCGGAATTTAACTTTAAACAATTGGAGGCCATCCAACTCCCAATTGCTACCATGCCTGATTTAAGATCTTCCGCTATTTTGTGGCCGTTGTTCTTAATAGCTAGGACCAGCTGTGTGTCATCTGCATAGGAGGTAAGGCTCATCCCATAAGCCCGAATGACATTGGCTAAGTCCGACACATAGATGTTGAAAAGTGTCGGACTTAGGGATGAGCCTTGAGGTACTCCACATGGCAGAGACAGGGTGGACGAGTGAAAAGGGCCCATTGTGACCACCTGGGTTCTATCAGTCAGAAAAGAAGCCAGAAGTTTGCTGGCATTCCTCTGGACACCCATGTTTTTGACACGGTCGATCAAAGTAACATGATCGACCGTGTCGAAGGCCGCCGACAAATCAAGCAGTACCAAGACTGCTGTGCCCCCAGCATCTCGGATGGATCTGACGTCATCCGCTGCCTTAATCAGAGCAGTCTCCGTCCCATGCAATTGGCGGAAGCCAAACTGGGATTCATCAAGTAAATGATGTTGCTCTAAAAAGGCGGAGAGCTGTTGATTCAGAGCTTTCTCTGCTATCTTAGCCAGCACTGGTAGGCTGGCAATAGGCCGGTAACTCTTAGGTTCGTCCATATCAAGGTGTGGTTTCTTTAAAAGTGGTTTAATGAGAGTTTTTTTTAAGATATCAGGGTAAATACCTGTATTAAACATAGCATTGCAGATGGAGGATATAGCAGGAAGAACCACTTCAATAACCGGAAGTAGTACTTTGAAAGGACAGGGATGTGTGATATTTTATCATAACTCGCCACTAATCACTAACCAGTTTATTATATAGTACTTTTTGAAGTTCTTGGCTGACTTGATCTTGTGTTTGTTCTTAAAGGAAACAGTTTGAAACAGTTTGAACAAAAGTGCCTGGCAATTGTAGAAGTGTTTGAAAGGGCTTTAACAGAAATGGTATGTACAGTTAATGTTTAAGTAAAATGAGTAATGATCTGATACAAGGTACATTCCTATTCATGTAAGCCTCCTGTTTATTCAGCGACGGTACATTAGAGTACCTGCGACCATTCAGAAGCCCAGAACACTTCAGGAGAAAACGTAGCTGACATCTCAGGAAGAGATCCGGTGTTTTGTCTTGTTTTCTCTGTCCACTTGCCCTTTCCCTTGGGGATTAACCAGTTTTGTCAAGCGCTTTCATCCTTGCTAACTGGTTAGTCCACAAAGGATTTGGGAGTTTGCGGCGCCAAGAAGGAAACAACAGGAACCTCGTGAGCAATCGCATAACAGAAAGCGAAGCCACACACTCCCTTGTTTCCTCTTGGTGGTGCAACTGGTGATGGATCCATCCACTATGGATGTTTCTCAGTTAGTACATAAATTGAATGAAGAAATGCAGGAGTTACGCCAAGAAAATCAGTCCCTTAGACACGAGTTGGATAAAACTAGAACAGGGTTTACAACATGGCGAGAAACAGCTGAAGACAGGCGTCCCATCCTGACTCCTCCTAAGTTTGGTGTTTCTAATTTCCCATCGCAGACCTCATCAGGACATGCCACTGATCAACCAGTACGTGTTACCGTTGTAACACCTAGTCCTATTCCTATTCCCTTGGCCAACCCTGAGAGGTTCACAGGAGACAGTAATCGCTACACAACGTTCATGAGCCAATGTCAGTTACACTTTATGTGTAAACCACAAGTTTTTAATTCAGATACCTCTAAAGTGGCCTTCATTATTTCCTATCTAGGTAGAGTGGCAGCTAATTGGGCCATGCCTTTGGTCGACAGGAATGACCCTGTGTTACATAATTTAAACAATTTCAAAACAGCTATGTCCAGTCTTTTTGCCAAGCATGTTTTTCTACAAGCATCTGACAATGAGCTCCTAAGCCTTCGTCAAAGCTCTAAGGATTTAATAACATACGTCACTAGTTTTAATAGATTACTTGCTGAAACCCAGTGGCCGGAGGATAAACGAGTATCCTTGTTTTACCGAGGCCTTAGAGATTACTTAAAAGATTCTCTAGCTCACATAGTCAACTTACCAGACGACTTTACTGAATTCCAGGATCTAGTGGTAACATTAGATCATAGATTAGGAGAACGGAAAAGTGAAAGACCTAGAGGCGACATTAGGAATTTACACTTCAAAGCTGAGCGTAAGGACAATGAAGATAAAAATGCCCAGGTAGAACCCATGCAAATTGGAGGAATTAAAGGACCTCTATCACAGGAAGAAAAAGAGCGAAGACGAAAAGGAAACTTATGCTTGTATTGTGGCAAATCTGGTCATTTCGCCAGAGATTGTCCTATAAAACCAATCAAAAAGAAGGCTTTGGTAATTGTGTCAGAGTCCTCTCAGATATCGGAAAACTAACTGTCTCGGGGAATGAGGAGGTCGGTTCCTCGGGATACGTTTGCCAAAAGATCTCACAGTATGCAACCAGTGTGACTAACCACATACCCAGACATTTCACAGTGAGAATAATTTTGATTTTATCAAACCATCAAAGACATAGTATTCCTGTACTCATAGATTCTGGGGCTACGGGTAACTTTTTTGATTTGGAGTTGGCTCGGAAATTGAATTTGACTCCGGTACCCAAAAAAGAACCTGAGCCTGTGCGAGCCGTTGATGGTTCTGCACTCTCTTCAGGTTTAATACGCTTCCATATGACACCTTTGATTTTAGTTACTGACAATGGCCATACTGAACATACCACATTTGATCTCATTGATACACCCACTTTTGGGGTCATTTTAGGGATCCCATGGCTTGAACTCCACAACCCAAGGATTGATTGGGTAAAACTTACAGTAACCTTAGATTCCTCCTATTGCAAGCTTCATTGCTATCAAGAGACTAAAGATCCGGTCATGCCTATTTTTTGTGCTGCGTTACACTCTGAGCACTGTACCATTCCCAGAGACTATCAAGACTATGCTGATGTGTTTGATCCAGTTAAAGCAACGAAGTTACAGGATCTATGATTGCCGAATAGACCTAATCCCTGGAGCCCTTGTAGTAGGATATATGCATTAACGGAACCAGAAAAACAGTACTTACGTTCCGATTTGGATGAACTATTAGAGTTAGGTTTCATTCGTCACTCCACCTCTCCAGTCTCCTCTCCTCTCTTTTTCGTAGCGAAGAAGATGGGTGATTTGAGAGCATGCATCGACTATCGCGTGGTCAATAAAGCAACGATTAAAAACTGGTATCCCTTGCCTTTGATCCCTGTATTACTTAACCAAGTTAAAGGCTCAAGTATTTACACGAAATTAGATCTACGCGGAGCATACCACATAATCCGCGTCAAAGGAGGGGATGAATGGAACACTGCCTTCCGTACAAAATTCGGCTTATTCGAGTATACCGTAATGCCATTCGGTCTTTGCAACGCGCCAGCAGCGTTTCAGTACTTCATTAATGAAGTCCTGCATGATCTGTTAGACATCTGCGTCATTGTATACATTGATTACATCTTAATTTATTCAAAGAATCCAGAAGAACATGCAGAACATGTTCGAGCAGTTCTCCAAAGACTCAGAGACAATTTTTTGTTCGTGAAATTAAGAGAAATGCGTCTTCAACACCTCAAAGGTGGAATTCCTGGGGTACTGGTTATCTCCTGAAAGAATTACAATGAACCCAAAAAAGGTAGAGGCAATTTTGAATTGGCCTGCTCCAACTTCAGTCAAAGAAATACAACGGGTCCTAGGATTCGCAAATTTTTACTGACGCTTCATTTCTAAATTTTCTAAAATAGTTGTACCAATTACGCAACTACTGCAAAAAGGAAAGAAGTTCCATTGGAGTATTGAAGCAGAAGCAGCTTTTCAAACCTTGAAGAGAGCTTTAACCTCAGCACCTATTTTGGTGCAACCGGACCCAGATAGACCGTTTTTAGGTCTCGCCTAGACGAAAGCAAAAGCGAAGCTTTTGCTGTCTATGCGAGACAACTTATGTTGCCACTTTTCTGGGAATATTGTGGACATCAGACTGTTACGAGCTTTTTCTGCTGTAGTCAGGCTGTCACGAGCTTCTCCTTTGGAGATTTGACCTCGTGAGCGCGCCTTGACTGCATCTAATGGGCCGTGCGCTTCCTTTAGTCAGTTTCACTTTGTTTCATTTCAAAGTGCAGGCGTCAATGTGTCTGGTAGTTGTTCATGTGGAGTGCCTTCTGAGTTCGTTAGCGCGCCTTGACTGCATCTAATGTGTGTGGCTTTTTTTTTCAACGTGGCCCGGGCGCTTGCTTCAGTCAGTTTCGCTTTTAAGGTGCAGGCGTCAATGGGTCTGTTACTTGTTTTTCAACGTGGCCCTGGCGCTTGCTTCAGTCAGTTTCACTTTTAAGGTGCAGGCGTCAATGGGTCTGGTACTTGTTTTATTTCCATTTAATGCTCTTTGGAACAACAATTTTATATTACTTGTGTGTATTACCACTGGCCAGAATTTCAAAGACTTATATTCACGCAGGTGAAATAATACTATTGTGATTAGGGCCGATTTTTGGAGTCTGACCGTTCAGAGTGCAGAGTGGAGCTTCAGAGTGGAGCTTCAGAGTGCAGAGTGGAGCTTCAGAGTGGAGCTTCAGAGTGCAGAGTGGAGCTTCAGAGTGCAGCTTCAGAGTGGAGCTTCAGAGTGGAGCTTCAGAGTGGAGCTTCAGAGTGGAGCTTCAGAGTGGAGCTTCAGAGTGGAGCTTCAGAGTGCAGAGTGGAGCTTCAGAGTGGAGCTTCAGAGTGGAGCTTCAGAGTGGAGCTTCAGAGTGGAGCTTCAGAGTGGAGCTTCAGAGTGGAGCTTCAGAGTGCAGAGTGGAGCTTCAGAGTGGAGCTTCAGAGTGCAGAGTGGAGCTTCAGAGTGCAGAGTGGAGCTTCAGAGTGCAGAGTGGAGCTTCCGAGTGGAGCTTCCGAGTGGAGCTTCAGAGTGCAGAGTGGAGCTTCAGAGTGGAGCTTCAGAGTGCAGAGTGGAGCTTCAGAGTAGAGCTTCAGAGTGGAGCTTCAGAGTGCAGAGTGGAGCTTCAGAGTAGAGCTTCAGAGTGCAGAGTGGAGCTTCAGAGTGGAGCTTCAGAGTGGAGCTTCAGAGAGGAGCTTCAGAGAGGAGCTTCAGAGAGGAGCTTCAGAGAGGAGCTTCAGAGAGGAGCTTCAGAGTGGAGCTTCAGAGTGCAGAGTGGAGCTTCAGAGTGCAGAGTGGAGCTTCCGAGTGGAGCTTCCGAGTGGAGCTTCCGAGTGGAGCTTCCGAGTGGAGATTCAGAGTGGAGATTCAGAGTGCAGATTCAGAGTGCAGATTCAGAGTGCAGATTCAGAGTGCAGATTCAGAGTGCAGATTCAGAGTGCAGATTCAGAGTGCAGATTCAGAGTGGAGCTTCAGAGTGGAGCTTCAGAGTGCAGAGTGGAGCTTCAGAGTGGAGCTTCAGAGTGGAGCTTCAGAGTGGAGCTTCAGAGTGGAGCTTCAGAGTGGAGCTTCAGAGTGGAGCTTCAGAGTGGAGCTTCAGAGTGGAGCTTCAGAGTGCAGAGTGGAGCTTCAGAGTGGAGCTTCCGAGTGGAGCTTCCGAGTGGAGCTTCAGAGTGGAGCTTCAGAGTGGAGCTTCAGAGTGGAGCTTCCGAGTGGAGCTTCCGAGTGGAGCTTCCGAGTGGAGCTTCCGAGTGGAGCTTCCGAGTGCAGATTCAGAGTGCAGATTCAGAGTGCAGATTCAGAGTGGAGCTTCAGAGTGGAGCTTCAGAGTGGAGCTTCCGAGTGGAGCTTCAGAGTGGAGCTTCAGAGTGGAGCTTCCGAGTGGAGCTTCCGAGTGGAGCTTCCGAGTGGAGCTTCAGAGTGGAGCTTCAGAGTGGAGCTTCAGAGTGGAGCTTCAGAGTGGAGCTTCAGAGTGGAGAGTGGAGCTTCCGAGTGGAGCTTCCGAGTGGAGCTTCCGAGTGGAGCTTCCAAGTGGAGCTTCCGAGTGCAGAGTGGAGCTTCAGAGTGGAGCTTCAGAGTGGAGCTTCAGAGTGGAGCTTCAGAGTGGAGCTTCAGAGTGGAGCTTCAGAGTGGAGCTTCAGAGTGGAGCTTCAGAGTAGAGCTTCAGAGTGGAGCTTCAGAGTGGAGCTTCAGAGTGCAGAGTAGAGCTTCAGAGTGGAGCTTCAGAGTGGAGCTTCAGAGTGGAGCTTCAGAGTGGAGCTTCAGAGTGCAGAGTAGAGCTGCAGAGTGGAGCTTCAGAGTGGAGCTTCAGAGTGGAGCTTCAGAGTGGAGCTTCCGAGTGGAGCTTCAGAGTGGAGCTTCAGAGTGCAGAGTAGAGCTTCAGAGTGGAGCTTCAGAGTGGAGCTTCAGAGTGGAGCTTCAGAGTGGAGCTTCCGAGTGGAGCTTCCGAGTGGAGCTTCCGAGTGGAGCTTCCGAGTGGAGCTTCAGAGTGGAGCTTCAGAGTGCAGATTCAGAGTGGAGCTTCAGAGTGGAGCTTCAGAGTGGAGCTTCAGAGTGGAGCTTCAGAGTGCAGAGTGGAGCTTCAGAGTGGAGCTTCAGAGTGGAGCTTCAGAGTGGAGCTTCAGAGTGGAGCTTCAGAGTGGAGCTTCAGAGTGGAGCTTCAGAGTGCAGAGTGGAGCTTCAGAGTGGAGCTTCAGAGTGGAGCTTCAGAGTGGAGCTTCAGAGTGGAGCTTCAGAGTGGAGCTTCAGAGTGGAGCTTCAGAGTGGAGCTTCAGAGTAGAGCTTCAGAGTGGAGCTTCAGAGTGGAGCTTCAGAGTGCAGAGTAGAGCTTCAGAGTGGAGCTTCAGAGTGGAGCTTCAGAGTGCAGAGTGGAGCTTCAGAGTGGAGCTTCAGAGTGGAGCTTCAGAGTGGAGCTTCAGAGTGGAGCTTCAGAGTGGAGCTTCAGAGTGGAGCTTCAGAGTGGAGCTTCAGAGTAGAGCTTCAGAGTGGAGCTTCAGAGTGGAGCTTCAGAGTGGAGCTTCAGAGTAGAGCTTCAGAGTAGAGCTTCAGAGTGGAGCTTCAGAGTGCAGAGTAGAGCTTCAGAGTGGAGCTTCAGAGTGGAGGTGCAGAGTGGAGCTTCAGAGTGGAGCTTCAGAGTGGAGCTTCAGAGTGGAGCTTCAGAGTGGAGCTTCAGAGTGGAGCTTCAGAGTGGAGCTTCAGAGTGCAGAGTGGAGCTTCAGAGTGGAGCTTCAGAGTGGAGCTTCAGAGTGGAGCTTCAGAGTGGAGCTTCAGAGTGCAGAGTAGAGCTTCAGAGTGGAGCTTCAGAGTGGAGCTTCAGAGTGCAGAGTGGAGCTTCAGAGTGCAGCTTCAGAGTGCAGCTTCAGAGTGCAGCTTCAGAGTGCAGCTTCAGAGTGCAGCTTCAGAGTGCAGCTTCAGAGTGCAGCTTCAGAGTGCAGCTTCAGAGTGCAGCTTCAGAGAGGAGCTTCAGAGTGCAGCTTCAGAGTGGAGCTTCAGAGTGGAGCTTCAGAGTGCAGCTTCAGAGTGCAGCTTCAGAGTGCAGCTTCAGAGTGGAGCTTCAGAGTGCAGCTTCAGAGTGCAGCTTCAGAGTGCAGCTTCAGAGTGGAGCTTCAGAGTGGAGCTTCAGAGTGCAGCTTCAGAGTGGAGCTTCAGAGTGGAGCTTCAGAGTGGAGCTTCAGAGTGCAGAGTGGAGCTTCAGAGTGGAGCTTCAGAGTGGAGCTTCAGAGTGGAGCTTCAGAGTGGAGCTTCAGAGTGGAGCTTCAGAGTGGAGCTTCAGAGTGCAGAGTGGAGCTTCAGAGTGGAGCTTCAGAGTGGAGCTTCAGAGTGCAGAGTGGAGCTTCAGAGTGGAGCTTCAGAGTGGAGCTTCAGAGTGGAGCTTCAGAGTGGAGCTTCAGAGTGCAGAGTGGAGCTTCAGAGTGGAGCTTCAGAGTGCAGAGTGGAGCTGCAGAGTGGAGCTTCAGAGTGGAGCTTCAGAGTGGAGCTTCAGAGTGGAGCTTCAGAGTGGAGCTTCAGAGTGGAGCTTCAGAGTGCAGAGTGGAGCTTCAGAGTGGAGCTTCAGAGTGGAGCTTCAGAGTGGAGCTTCAGAGTGGAGCTTCAGAGCGGAGCTTCAGAGCGGAGCTTCAGAGCGGAGCTTCAGAGTGCAGAGTGGAGCTTCAGAGTGGAGCTTCAGAGTGGAGCTTCAGAGTGGAGCTTCAGAGTGGAGCTTCAGAGTGGAGCTTCAGAGTGGAGCTTCAGAGTGCAGAGTGGAGCTTCAGAGTGGAGCTTCAGAGTGCAGAGTGGAGCTTCAGAGTGGAGCTTCAGAGTGGAGCTTCAGAGTGGAGCTTCAGAGTGGAGCTTCAGAGTGCAGAGTAGAGCTTCAGAGTGGAGCTTCAGAGTGGAGCTTCAGAGTGGAGCTTCAGAGTGGAGCTTCAGAGTGGAGCTTCAGAGTGGAGCTTCAGAGTGGAGCTTCAGAGTGCAGAGTAGAGCTTCAGAGTGGAGCTTCAGAGTGGAGCTTCAGAGTGCAGAGTGGAGCTTCCGAGTGGAGCTTCAGAGTGGAGCTTCAGAGTGCAGAGTGGAGCTTCCGAGTGGAGCTTCCGAGTGGAGCTTCCGAGTGGAGCTTCAGAGTGCAGAGTGGAGCTTCAGAGTGGAGCTTCAGAGTGCAGAGTGGAGCTTCAGAGTGGAGCTTCAGAGTGGAGCTTCAGAGTGGAGCTTCAGAGTGGAGCTTCAGAGTGGAGCTTCAGAGTGCAGAGTAGAGCTTCAGAGTGGAGCTTCAGAGTGCAGCTTCAGAGTGGAGCTTCAGAGTGCAGAGTGGAGCTTCAGAGTGGAGCTTCAGAGTGCAGCTTCAGAGTGGAGCTTCAGAGTGCAGAGTGGAGCTTCAGAGTGGAGCTTCAGAGTGGAGCTTCAGAGTGGAGCTTCAGAGTGGAGCTTCAGAGTGGAGCTTCAGAGTGCAGAGTACAGCTTCAGAGTGGAGCTTCAGAGTGGAGCTTCAGAGTGGAGCTTCAGAGTGGAGCTTCAGAGTGGAGCTTCAGAGTGGAGCTTCAGAGTGCAGAGTGGAGCTTCAGAGTGGAGCTTCAGAGTGCAGATTCAGAGTGCAGATTCAGAGTGCAGATTCAGAGTGCAGATTCAGAGTGCAGATTCAGAGTGCAGATTCAGAGTGCAGATTCAGAGTGCAGATTCAGAGTGGAGCTTCAGAGTGGAGCTTCAGAGTGCAGAGTGGAGCTTCAGAGTGCAGAGTGGAGCTTCAGAGTGGAGCTTCAGAGTGCAGAGTGGAGCTTCAGAGTGCAGAGTGGAGCTTCAGAGTGGAGCTTCAGAGTGGAGCTTCAGAGCGGAGCTTCAGAGCGGAGCTTCAGAGTGGAGCTTCAGAGTGGAGCTTCAGAGTGGAGCTTCAGAGTGGAGCTTCAGAGTGGAGCTTCAGAGTGCAGAGTGGAGCTTCAGAGTGGAGCTTCAGAGTGCAGAGTGGAGCTTCAGAGTGGAGCTTCAGAGTGGAGCTTCAGAGTGCAGATTCAGAGTGCAGATTCAGAGTGCAGATTCAGAGTGCAGATTCAGAGTGCAGATTCAGAGTGCAGATTCAGAGTGCAGAGTGGAGCTTCAGAGTGCAGAGTGGAGATTCAGAGTGCAGAGTGGAGATTCAGAGTGCAGATTCAGAGTGCAGAGTGGAGCTTCAGAATGGAGCTTCAGAGTGGAGCTTCAGAGTGGAGCTTCAGAGTGGAGCTTCAGAGTGGAGCTTCAGAGTGGAGCTTCAGAGTGGAGCTTCAGAGTGGAGATTCAGAGTGCAGATTCAGAGTGCAGATTCAGAGTGCAGATTCAGAGTGCAGATTCAGAGTGCAGATTCAGAGTGGAGAGTGGAGCTTCAGAGTGCAGATTCAGAGTGCAGAGTGGAGCTTCAGAGTGCAGATTCAGAGTGTGGAGTGGAGCTTCAGAGTGGAGCTTCAGAGTGGAGTGGAGCTTCAGAGTGGAGATTCAGAGTGGAGATTCAGAGTGGAGCTTCAGAGTGGAGCTTCAGAGTGGAGATTCAGAGTGGAGATTCAGAGTGGAGATTCAGAGTGGAGATTCAGAGTGGAGATTCAGAGTGGAGATTCAGAGTGGAGCTTCAGAGTGGAGATTCAGAGTGGAGATTCAGAGTGGAGATTCAGAGTGGAGGTGGAGAGTGGAGCTTCAGAGTTGAGATTCAGAGTGCAGAGTGGAGCTTCAGAGTGCAGAGTGGAGCTTCAGAGTGCAGAGTGGAGCTTCAGAGTGCAGAGTGGAGCTTCAGAGTGCAGAGTGGAGCTTCAGAGTGCAGAGTGGAGCTTCAGAGTGCAGAGTGGAGATTCAGAGTGGAGCTTCAGAGTGCAGAGTGGAGATTCAGAGTGGAGCTTCAGAGTGCAGAGTGGAGCTTCAGAGTGGAGCTTCAGAGTGGAGATTCAGAGTGCAGATTCAGAGTGCAGAGTGCAGATTCAGAGTGGAGCTTCAGAGTTCAGATTCAGAGTGGAGCTTCAGAGTGTAGAGTGGAGCTTCAGAGTGCAGATTCAGAGTGGAGCTTCAGCGTTCAGATTCAGAGTGGAGCTTCAGAGTGCAGAGTGGAGCTTCAGAGTGCAGCTTCAGAGTGGAGCTTCAGAGTGCAGAGTGGAGCGTCAGAGTGGAGCTTCAGAGTGGAGCTTCAGAGTGGAGCTTCAGAGTGCAGAGTGGAGCTTCAGAGTGCAGAGTGGAGCTTCAGAGTGCAGAGTGGAGCTTCAGAGTGCAGAGTGGAGCTTCAGAGTGTCAAGAGCAATGCCAATAGCTCTAACTTTAACAAAGGCAAAACCATTGCATTGTAAATGCTTGTTATTTTACCGAATCACATGCTCATGCTGCTGCCTGGTTTGTCTACATGCACACAGGCAGAATCACTCGGTACAAAATGGCTCCTGTTCACTCGTCAGTACGGTCTTGCGCCGCCCCACCTTCCCCCTGCCAAATACATTCATTCCAAATACTGCTTATTTTCATATCAGACTGACTTCTCACATCTGGGATAGCAGGGGCACCTTCCACAGTGATTAGTGCTTCACAAAAAATAATTCTCGGCTAGCGCTCAGAAGCCTTGAAGCTTTGATTGAATGACACTGCAGTTTGATGCCCCGCTCGTTTTTTCATGCTATGCGTTCCAGACACTGATTTTATTAAGACTCACTTGGAGCTCTAAACTGTCACTTGATCTTTCTTTGGGTCATTTCGTTTGCCCGGAAGGACTAACATATCTGTGAAACCCTCTTCTTTTATAGTTTGAGCATCGTCTTCGTTTAGCAGGATAACATTATACATTTGAAAATACAAATATCCGGGAAGAGCAGAGAGCAAATCTCCGCGATGTTGGGCATTCTCCTATCATAAAGGAAGCGTGTTGGTGGGACCTGTGGCATCTAACGCATCATTTAACCCTATATGCGTGGGCACCTACCACAATAATGTATAGGATGAGTTTGTTCCGTTCCCGTTTTTAATTTGATGTAAAACTCAAATCACTGCACACTCTCTACTACACACTCTCTACTACACACTCTCTACTACAGTCACTACTCTCTACTACACACTCCCTACTACAGTCACTACTCTCTACTACACATTCTGCTACACACTCTCTACTACAGTCACTACTCTCTGCTACGCACTCTACTCTCTACTACACTCTACTACACACTCTCTACTACACACTCTACTACACACTCTCTACTACAGTCACTACTCTCTGCTACGCACTCTACTCTCTACTACACACTCTACTACACACTCTCTACTACACACTCTACTACACACTCTACTACACACTCTCTACTACAGTCGCTACTCTCTACTACACACTGTACTACACACTCTACTACAGTCGCTACTCTCTACTACACACTACTACACACTCTCTACTACAGTCACTACTCTCTACTACACACTCACTACTACAGCCACTACTCTCTTCGACACACTCTATACTAGACACTCTCTACTACACACTATCTACTACAGTCACTACTCTCTACTACACACTGTACTACACACTCTCTACTACAGTCACTACTCTCTACTACACACTACTACACACTCTCTACTACAGTCACTACTCTCTACTACACACTCTACTACACACTCACTACACACTCACTACTACAGCCACTACTCTCTTCGACACACTCTATACTAGACACTCTCTACTACACACTATCTACTACAGTCACTACTTACTACACACTCTACTACACACTCTACATTACACACTCTACACTACACACTCTACACTACACACTCTACACTACACACTCTACACTACACACTCTACTCTACTACACTCTACTACACTACACTCTACTACACTACACACTCTACACTACACACTCTACACTACACACTCTACACTACACACTCTACACTACACACTCTACACTACACACTCTACACTACACACTCTACACTACACACTCTACACTACACACTCTACACTACACACTCTACTACACTCTACTACACACACACTCTACACTACACACTCTACACTACACACTCTACACTACACACTCTACACTACACACTCTACACTACACACTCTACACTACACACTCTACTACACTCTACTACACACACGCTCTACTACACACTCTACTACACACCCTCTACTACTCTCTACTACTCTACTACACATTCTCTACTACTCTACTACACACTCACTACTTTCTACTACACTCTACTACAGACTCTCCACTCTCTACTCCACACTCTCTACTCCACACTCTCTACTTCAATCTCTCTACCTCAATCTCTCTACCTCAATCTCTCTAATTCAATCTCTCTAATTCAATCTCTCTAATTCAATCTCTCTAATTCAATCTCTCTACCTCAATCTCTCTACTTCAATCTCTCTACTTCAATCTCTCTACTTCAATCTCTCTACTTCAATCTCTCTACTTCACATTCTGTATTACACACTCTCTACTACACACTCACTACTCTCTACTACACACTCTACTACACTCCCTACTACACATTCTCCTACACACTCTACTACACACTCTACTACACACTCACCACTCTACTACACACTCACCACTCTACTACACACTCACTAGTCTCTACTGCTCACTCTCTACTACACACTCTCTACTACACACTCTCTACTACACACTCTCTACTACACACTCTCTACTACACACTCTCTACTACACACTCTACTACACACTCTACTACACACTCACTACTCTCTACTACACACTCACTACTCTCTACTACACACTCACTACTCTCTACTACACACTCACTACTCTCTACTACACACTCTACTACTCACTTACTACTCTCTACTCACTCTCTACTACTCTCTCTACTACTCTCTCTACTACTCTCTCTCTACTACTCACTCTCTACTGCTCATGACAATGCCATTTATTTATCTGTTTCCAAAACCAACACATAAATAAAACATTTGTCATTTACAATGCCAAAAGCGCTAACTTTTGCAAAGGCGAGACCGTTGCATTGTAAATGCTTGTTTGTAGATGCAGACGCTTCGCAAACAGCCATTGGTGGAGTTTTGCTGCAAAAAGATGTCACTACAGGTCATTTACATCCAATAGCTTTCTTTTCCCGAAAGTTATTACCCGCAGAACAAAATTACACCATAGCTGAGCGTGAGTTACTAGCGATCAAGGCAGTTTTCCAGGAATGGAGACATTATCTTCTGGGGGCTAAACACACTATCACCATCTTTTCTGATCATGAGAATCTACAGTTTTATTCGACTATAAAAGCATTTACTCCCAGACAAATACGTTGGTTGCAATTCTTTAGTGAGTTTGACTTTGTAATCACCTATCGTCCTGGCACTAAGCAATTATTGTCTGACACTCTTTCACGCTTGGTTTGTGATAAGGATAAAGATCTACCAAAAGAATTGCAGAGTATTATACCTGCTGAGAAGGTGTGTGCTGAAATCTCCTCTGATGATTTTTTGACACTGCTGAAGAGTAAAACACAAAAGCTGGATCAACAACAATGGCTTTCACAACTTCAATCCAAGACGTTTTTTTCTTTCATAAGAATAAATTGTTTATTCCAGAAAAAGAACTGAGGGAACAAATCATGAAATGGAATCATGATCTAGCCATTGCAGCTCACCCAGGAATTAATAAAACGCTAGAACTATGCCAAAGACATTTCTGGTGGAAAAACATGAGCATAGACGTACACCAATATGTTTATACCTGTCCAGTATGTGCACGACAGAAATCTTTACATCCAATGGGTTTGTTACAACCATTGGCGATTCCACCGTTTCCCTGGCATACTATTAGTTTGGACTTTGTCACAGATCTACCCAAGTCCCATGGTTTAACCACGATCTTAGTAGTGGTGGACCTTCTATCAAAGATGGGACATTTCATTCCTCTACCCAAACTGCCATCCGCAAACTGAGTTGATTAGCATCTTCTTAGCTAATATAATCAAGCTTCATGGATGGCCACAAAAAATCATTTCAGGCAGAGGTCCCCAATTCCTTTCTAAGTTTTGGAAACAGCTTAACAGTCAGTTGGGCATTGAAATAGCTCTATCGTCCGCCTTCCATCCCCAAACTGACGGCCAAACTGAAAAAGTAAATCAGTACCTCGAACAAAGTCTGCGCTGTTTGACTACAACATTGTCTTCCAATTGGGATGAGGCATTACCTTTAGCAGAGTTCGCTTATAATAACTCAGTGCATTCGGCTTTAGGATGTTCGCCCTTCTTTTTTCTCACTGGTCATCATCCCCGAACACTACCAATAATATTTCCGGACAAAACACATAACATGCCCGCTGTCACTGAAAGGTTAACCAATTTGCAAACATTTCAGGAACACATTAGGAAGAGGTTAACCAAAAACAAAGAAAAAATGAAGGAAGCAGCTGATCTCCATAGGATACCAACCCCACAGTACAAGCCAGGAGACATGGTTTGGTTGGCGACCAAAAATATCCAAATAGAAGGACCTAAGAAACTAAAACCCTGATTCATTGGCCCCTTTCCTGTAGATAAAATTGTGAATCCAGTATCCATTAAATTGGTTCTTCCTCAAGATTATGCAATCCATCCTGTTGTTCATGTCTCCCTTCTGAAACCTTACGATCCAAATACCCGACCTGATAATCCTCCTCCCCCTGTAGTAGTAGGAGACCATGTAGAATATGAGGTTAAAAAGATTAAGGATGCAAAACCCATTCGAGGTCGTCTGTTTTACCTGATTGCTTGGAAGGGATATGATCCCTCGGAAAGATCGTGGGAGCCCGAAACTAATGTGCATGCTCCTCGGTTGATTCGCTCGTTTCATGCTCTCCACCCACAGAAACGATCTGTTAGACGGCCTTTGGGGGGGGGGGAGAACGGTCATGGGTGCATATGCTGCTGTAGGCTGAGTTTCCCCTGTAAGCTGAGTTCCCCCTTATTGCATACTATGTCTGTTTTACCTAACAATTGGGTATAGCATTGTTTGTTGTTTAGCATTGCAGGTTTATATCTTTTGCAAATAGCAATGCTTGTTTGTATCCTTAGGTTTGCAATTAGCAATGCTTGTTTGTATCTGGGATTGTTCTATCGGCCCTGCCTCACGTTCGAGGCTGACAATAACGGTTTTTCCATTACACGTGCGAAGGAGCCTACGCCCAGACAGAGACTATATAAATAGTGCCCTCACATGCGGTGACGCTTCGCTTCTTGTTCCATCGTCACCGCGAGCGTTCCTTCTCTGCTGCTGTGGCCCGCCCGGATACCCCGCCTTTCTCCTTCTTCCCCACTCCCGCTAGCCTGCTTCAACTCCCGGTCCCCAGAATTGGATTCCGCCTACCTGTCCTTCCCTTCTCCGCCGGTTCCCGAGTATCTTTCACTTCTTCCCGGACACCAGCATCTTTCGTCTTGATTTCCGGTTTGGCTTCTTCCACGGACTTCTGCCCCCTGAAAAACAGTAAGAAACAAGTTACTTAGCAACAAAGCACAACAACATCAAGCATTAGTAAAGACAATTCCGATTTTTGGAACAGTACAGCAATGACATTGTAGTTTGTTGTTTTGCCACGAATAAGATTCAAACATGGATGTTAAATACAAAATATGTTAAGAAAGTATTGAAATTGTTTGTAAATGTAAAGAAAACATTATATTTGTCGATGAGACTGTGTAATGAAACAAATGCTCAAGGATAACACAGCAGTGACTGAAACTGCTATAGAAGGTCTTAGTGCACCGGTCAGCGTTTAGTACACAGAAACCAAGTAATTAGACGCTAACTAGATATGTACAGGAGAATGTGCATTAGTGTTTAGATTCAGAACTCCCCGAGATCGGAATTTGTATGTTTTTTCTTTCTTTATTTCTCATTGCATTACAGAACCCATTTTAAGGATTACAAGTTACAATTGCAAGGTAGGATTTGTTTGATGTGTGATATTTTATCATAACTCACCACTAATCACTAACCAGTTTATTATATAGTACTTTTTTAAGTTCTTGGTTGACTTGATCTTGTGTTTGTTCTTAAAGGCAACAGTTTGAACAAAAGCGCCTGGCAATTGTAGAAGTGTTTGAAAGGGCTTTAACAGAAATGGTATGTACAGTTAATGTTTAAGTAAAATGAGTAATGATATGATACAAGGTACATTCCTATTCATGTAAGCCTCCTGTTTATTCAGTGACGGTACATTAGAGTACCTGCGACCATTCAGAAGCCCAGAACACTTCAGGAGAAAACTTAGCTGACCGGTGTTTTGTCTTGTTTTCTCTGTCCACTTCCCCTTTCCCCTGGGGATTAACCAGTTTTGTCAAGGGCTTCCATCCTTGCTAACTGGTTAGTCCACGAAGGATTTGGGAGTTTGCGGCGCCAAGAAGGAAACAACAGGAACCTCGTGAGCAATCGCATAACAGAAAAGTAATTCCTAAGAGATTATTAGTCACCATTGCTGTGTTTTTGTTCTACTTCACAGAGTGCAGAGCGGTGTTGGGCGATCAAGTACTGTGACCTTTCCAGGGCTACAGACAGAGCTGGCAGCAATAAAGGGGGAATTCAGCATTGCTCTTCAACGGTCAAAGAAGCACGGCCTAAAGATTAAAAAATGCTGCAACTAGTCAACACATGCCAATGTTGTGATTATTGACTTCAGTAGAAATAACTTCCCATATATAGGAAGGTGCAACTTCTTTCTCGTTATAAAGAAATACATCCGAACTAGGAAGGAGCATGTATTACACTAAGTGGGGTACTCTGAGATTATTCCCTGGAGGTCTCTGGCAGGGGCTCCATCCCAAGGAGGAGCCATACGGTGG
The DNA here is from genome assembly GCF_964263255.1 of Lissotriton vulgaris. Taxonomy (NCBI): domain Eukaryota; kingdom Metazoa; phylum Chordata; class Amphibia; order Caudata; family Salamandridae; genus Lissotriton; species Lissotriton vulgaris. Next base: position 350,001,467 of record NC_141686.1, read on the forward strand.
TCAGTTACAACGATAAAATGAAATAAGGCCAAATGTTCTACTGAACATATAGGCAATATTTAATACAAACTGTGGTAGGTGTATTAGAAGAATTCCGCACCTGTGCGAAGGACCCGAGGATTTTTATAATTCACCTAAGGGGAAATGACCTTCCAGGGATGGGGCGGGGGAACTACTTCACATATTAAGGAGGGATCTCACCAATCTAGCTGGGATCATGGACACCACTGAAGTTGTATGGTCCGAAATAATAGAAGGGTATGGGCTGGTGCGCGCTCCCAAGACGGCATGGAGTTGTCAAGGAAGAGGCTAAACAGCCTCATGGCGCAAAAAAAAAAAAAGAAAACATTTTTTGAAGGGGGTAGGTTTTGGTAGCATCAGGCACACCCTAATTAACTTGCGGCAGCCGCACTATTACAGAGTAGATGGTGTGTACCTATCGGACACGAGAACAGATGTCCTGCTACGGAATATGCTAGCAGCATTGAATGCAAGGGGCTGTTAGTTTTCAGATAACAGAACCCCACAAGAAGGAAGGCACACTACGCGATCGCGGACTGCTGGCGGTCTCGCGTTTTAGGCGTTAGCTTCGTCGAAAAAGAGAAGCTTGCATCAACTCAACGCCGACCCATGCACATATATTTTAAGACAGACGGCAAGCTGTCTTCAACTTTACAAAAAATTCAATCTGCTAAGCACCGAGAGACGAAATATATAACAAAGTCCTCATGGGCGATAGCACTGGGCTGTGTATTTAATCACTTCCTACCTTGTGACATAATATTGGAAGGACCTAAACTGGCCTGTGGCTACCAACTTTATAAGATGTTTCTTATATTGTGGGAATTTTAAAATTTCATCCTGATGAAGGTGTTGGCTTGGAAATTTAATTTGCCAAAACCGAAACGCGTCGATGCCCTTGTGTATTGGGATACACCAAATCATTGGATTGTACAACTTTTCCAATTGGATAGATATAAATTACAAAATTGGAACATGATTTACTGAAATTATATCATAGTATCCCTGTTTTACGTTTTAACAATTGTGTTGTTTTTGTTCCCACTGTGTGATCATTATCTGCATATACTGTATCAGAATATATGGTTTATCCTTTTTTAATGTAAATGTGTTTTTTTTTTAAATATTAAATTGTGTACTTTTTATGATTTCTGACTATTTTCGCATCATCTTTTAGTATTGCTCAAATTTGGATGAATGTACCAATTAGTAAGGCGCTATGTTAAGTGTGTCTGACTGCTTATAATTGTTCCAAAGGGGACTTTATTCTGTGACAGATTGTCTTCTGGAACCCTACCCCTTTGGTATTTGGGGTCCCTCTCTTTAATTAGAGATGCTGTTGTTAGTTCGCAAGAATGGGGCCGCAGTAATGGCATGGGGGGGCCTCTCTGGCAGCGATGGCTCCCAGCGAGGCATGGCGGTACTTACAAAGCGATCCAAGAGGAATACAAAAGAAGGTTGCGAAGCGGACACAGACCGCAAACGGGGCAGTCAGGACCCAGGGGGTCACTTGCAAGCTCCCCGAGCCCCCCTGGGTTTAGGTGAACCGGAAGTAAACAATTAATTACACAACAGAGGGCAGAGCCTGTGGCATGGAGGAAGTCGGGATACCGGTTACTGGGTCACCTTGCAGAGATGGGTGGGGGAACAGTAAATAAGGTTTGACAGGCGGGAAGCACATCAGCTTGCCCAGGTAACAAAGAGGGTACACACCGGAAGTGAAGAGGAGCCGGGCGGGGATGGGAACAAACGCTTACCTGGAAGGAAATGTGTGGACACCGGAAGTGAAAGGTCACCCGGCCGGGTGGGAACCCGATGGTTACCCGGGAGTGAGTGGCTACCGGAAGCAAAAGGGCCGTCCGGTTGGGTTAAAGCAGACGCTTACCAAAGGAGTGCGTGGCAACTGGAGGTAAAAGGTTACACGGTCAGGCTGGAAGCAGAAGCTTGCCCGGAGTAAAAGGAAAGGGTGCGTCCACAGGTGATGGGTTACCTGGGCAAAGATAGCTGCACTGAATGTAGGGCACAGTGCAGAGCAAATGGGGGTTAAGGACGGTGATAGGTCACCTTGGCAAAGATAGCTGCACTGGATGTAGGGCACAGTGCAGAGTTGATGGGATAAGGACACAGGCTCGCCAGACAAATAATGGTGTGTAAAGGATCGCTTGTAAGTTGGAAATGCCTAATAAAATGCGACCTCAATTCTTCCATAAAACAGAAACTTGTGTGGTCGGAAGTTATTGGGATTCGGGTGGTGCGACCATGTGGGGGGTGCCTCTGCTGAGCAGCAGACTCGACATGAAGGTATTTTTCAGTGACACGAAGAGGGAGTGTTTCTGTGCTCTTATGTCATTAGGAGTCAAGCTGAGCTCGAAGATTCATAGGAGCAGGATCCCAGAAAAGCAACCGGCTCATCCTAAACACCCCAGGGGTTGGCGGGGACAAGAAGCAATAGCAACATAAGTGCATACATTTAATGACCAATGGAGGTAGGCTTACTCTTGTTGACTTGCTCTGCGCAGCTGGTAAGATTACCAGCAGTGCCATTAACAAAAAAAGATCTATCAACATTAAGTGTCACTACGTGAGTAATAAAATAAAGTGCCTGGCAGTAAGTACCCCCTGAAACCAAGGAAATAACATGAACAAAATATGTCCAATTCACCCAGCCCCGCCAACACGGGCCTCACTCACTAAAGCCGCTCTGTAATGGAGAAGCCTTTTGTGATGTGCCCCACAGTCGTGCCCACCACTGACGAATTTTCCTGCCTGCTTCTTGTTACTGCCATTCAGGGCTTTTTCGTAGTCTCTTCTCTCGAGTTACGATAGATAGATCCCGCCTCGACTCGTGCACAGGCCAGCCTGCATAGGAGAAAAGAAGTAAACATATTCGGTCCCCTCCTAAAATACAGGGGTCGTTTAAGGAACCCGAACAAATGCACCAACTGCAGTGGCAAACTTTTGCTTGCTGACCGTGACCGAATTTGGGGTGGCAGCTGCATAAATAAAACGGCCATAATGACATTTACCTGTATTTTTAAACCCTCATTCCTACAGCTGTTCCCGCACCACAATGCCACATGCCAGATGCCAGGGAGAGCATCTGGCAGAAGCAGAAATCTTCACCAAGCTGGAAGTGTCTTTGCACTTACGCCATCTCCAGTGGTTTTTACACCGTGCTCCCCATGCTGGAAAACATGCATAGCTGATGCTTTTTTGTGTTGGACTGTAATACAGACTTGTCTATCAGGAAGCACCCCTTGGAAATTAGCAATGTTATTTAGAAATATGCAAAAATGTCTGCCTTGTACCCAAGAAATACATAATCTCAGAAAAAATACAAAGAAAACCATAACCGTGTTTTTTATGGTTGGCGGGTGGAAAGAATCGGATTTAATTTACACAAGTATGTGGATAGCAGACAGAGGTGAGTTCAGGAGATTTTCTTGATTAACTAAAAGGAACTACGGTGAGAAACTTGATATAAATATTGGAGTAATGGTTTCTGAGCATTTGGATCGATGTAAAGTGTTTCTACGTAATGAGTTTCTATATTCTTACATTGATCAATAGTGTTGATGCTTGTGAATTTTGGGGTTATTGGCTAGACAACACCGTTATCTCAAGTTCAGCATTTATCCACAGTTAAGAGTCTGGTGGCAAGTAAAAACTGGTCAAATAGTACAGAAATATCATAGTATGCGCACAACGTGACATTCCCTCCTCCCCAACTTTTGTCACCTTACCGCCCGCTACGCCCAAAGAACTCTCAGAATTCAGGGTATGTTGTCCACGGCATAGCCTTTTATTTACATCAAACCAAGTAATTTACCACAGACCATTACCAAAGAAAAGTATCCTTCTTGGATATATAAGAATTATTCACAGCATCACACTTTAGCTGCATCAACATTTCAACGGCAGTAAGGGAATTAGGCATGACATTACACTTTAATTTTAACTCGGCCGTACACTAGAACTTGGCCGTACATTTGAACTTGGCCTTCTCGGCCACCAATGTTCTACTCTGCTGCGCACCAAACTCTTAACTGCTACACAAGCATATGGACAGATCGCATGTCAACCATGCGTAGAAATGAAGCAGGTGAAGAAGACGCGCCCTGCAGGCCTCTCACACCAAACTCCCAACTGCTACACAAGCATATGGACAGATCGCATGTCAACCATGCGTAGAAATGAAGCAGGTGAAGAAGACGCGCCCTGCAGGCCTCTCACACCAAACTCCTAACTGCTACACAAGCATATGGACAGATCGCATGTCAACCATGCGTAGAAATAAAGCAGGTGAAGGAGACGCGCCCTGCAGGCCTCTCACACCAAACTCCTAACTGCTACACAAGCATATGGACAGATCGCATGTCAACCATGCGTAGAAATGAAGCAGGTGAAGAAGACGCGCCCTGCAGGCCTCTCACACCAAACTCCTAACTGCTACAGAAGCATATGGACAGATCGCATGTCAACCATGCGTAGAAATAAAGCAGGTGATGAAGACGCGCCCTGCAGGCCTCTCACACCAAAACACTAACTGCTACACAAGCATATGGACAGATCGCATGTCAACCATGCTTAGAAATAAAGCAGGTGATGAAGATGCGCCCTGCTGGCCTCTCACACCAAACTCCTAACTGCTACACAAGCATATGGACAGATCGCATGTCAACCATGCGTAGAAATAAAGCAGGTGAAAAAGACGCGCCCTGCAGGCCTCTCACACCAAACTCCTAACTGCTACAGAAGCATATGGACAGATCGCATGTCAACCATGCGTAGAAATGAAGCAGGTGAAGAAGACGCGCCCTGCAGGCCTCTTCCACCAAACTCCTAACTGCTACACAAGCATATGGACAGATCGCAAGTCAATCATGCGTAGAAATGAAGCAGGTGAAGAAGACGCGCCCTGCAGGCCTCTCACACCAAACTCCCAACTGCTACACAAGCATATGGACAGATCGCATGTCAACCATGCGTGGAAATGAAGCAGGTGAAGAAGACACGCCCTGCAGGCCTCTTCCACCAAACTCCTAACTGCTACACAAGCATATGGACAGATCGCATGTCAACCATGCGTAGAAATGAAGCAGGTGAAGAAGACGCACCCTGCAGGCCTCTCACACCAAACTCCTAACTGCTACACAAGCATATGGACAGATCGCATGTCAACCATGCATAGAAATGAAGCAGGTGAAGAAAACGCGCCCTGCAGGCCTATCACACCAAACTTCCTAACTGCTACACAAGCATATGGACAGATCGCATGTCAACCATGCGTAGAAATGAAGCAGGTGAAGAAGATGCGCCCTGCAGGCCTCTCACACCAAACTCCTAACTGCTACACAAGCATATGGACAGATCGCATGTCAACCATGCGTAGAAATAAAGCAGGTGAAAAAGACGCGCCCTGCAGGCCTCTCACACCAAACTCCTAACTGCTACAGAAGCATATGGACAGATCGCAGGTCAACCATGCGTAGAAATAAAGCAGGTGAAGAAGACGCGCCCTGCAGGCCTCTCGCACCAAACTCCTAACTGCTACAGAAGCATATGGACAGATCGCAAGTCAACCATGTGTAGAAATGAAGCAGGTGAAGAAGACGCGCCCTGCAGGCCTCTCACACCAAAGTCCTAACTGCTACACAAGCATATGGACAGATTGCATGTCAACCATGCGTAGAAATGAAGCAGGTGAAGAAGACGCGCCCTGCAGGCCTCTCACACCAAAGTCCTAACTGCTACAGAAGCATATGGACAGATCGCATGTCAACCATGCGTAGAAATGAAGCAGGTGAAGAAGACGCGCCCTGCAGGCCTCTTCCACCAAACTCCTAACTGCTACACAAGCATATGGACAGATCGCAAGTCAATCATGCGTAGAAATGAAGCAGGTGAAGAAGACGCGCCCTGCAGGCCTCTCACACCAAACTCCCAACTGCTACACAAGCATATGGACAGATCGCATGTCAACCATGCGTGGAAATGAAGCAGGTGAAGAAGACACGCCCTGCAGGCCTCTTCCACCAAACTCCTAACTGCTACACAAGCATATGGACAGATCGCATGTCAACCATGCGTAGAAATGAAGCAGGTGAAGAAGACGCACCCTGCAGGCCTCTCACACCAAACTCCTAACTGCTACACAAGCATATGGACAGATCGCATGTCAACCATGCATAGAAATGAAGCAGGTGAAGAAAACGCGCCCTGCAGGCCTATCACACCAAACTTCCTAACTGCTACACAAGCATATGGACAGATCGCATGTCAACCATGCGTAGAAATGAAGCAGGTGAAGAAGATGCGCCCTGCAGGCCTCTCACACCAAACTCCTAACTGCTACAGAAGCATATGGACAGATCGCATGTCAACCATGCGTAGAAATGAAGCAGGTGAAGAGGACGCGCCCTGCAGGCATCTTCCACCAAACTCCTAACAGCTACACAAGCATATGGACAGATCGCAAGTCAATCATGCGTAGAAATGAAGCAGGTGAAGAAGACGCACCCTGCAGGCCTCTCACACCAAACTCCCAACTGCTACACAAGCATATGGACAGATCGCATGTCAACCATGCGTAGAAATGAAGCAGGTGAAGAAGACGCCCCCTGCAGGCCACTTCCACCAAACTCCTAACTGCTACACAAGCATATGGACAGATCGCAAGTCAATCATGCGTAGAAATAAAGCAGGTGAAGAAGACGCACCCTGCAGGCCTCGCACACCAAACTCCTAACTGCTACACAAGCATATGGACAGATCGCATGTCAACCATGTGTAGAAATGAAGCAGGTGAAGAAGACGCACCCTGCAGGCCTCGCACACCAAACTCCTAACTGCTACACAAGCATATGGACAGATCGCAAGTCAACCATGCGTAGAAATAAAGCAGGTGAAGAAGACGCACCCTGCAGGCCTCTCACACCAAACTCCTAACTGCTACACAAGCATATGGACAGATCGCATGTCAACCATGCATAGAAATGAAGCAGGTAAAGAAGACGCACCCTGCAGGCCTCTCACACCAAACTCCTAACTGCTACACAAGCATATGGACAGATCGCATGTCAACCATGCGTAGAAATAAAGCAGGTGAAGAAGACGCGCCCTGCAGGCCTCTCACACCAAACTCCTAACTGCTACACAAGCATATGGACAGATCGCATGTCAACCATGCGTAGAAATGAAGCAGGTGAAGAAGACGCACCCTGCAGCCCTCTCACACCACACTCCTAACTGCTACACAAGCATATGGGCAGATCGCAGGTGCATGACACCATTTATAAGCGCTTTTTCGCACCAATCCGTCGCACAGCATTACCAAGCCTCTTCTGGCCATTAATCCATCATTTTTTTCTTTTTTTCATCTAATCATCGTTGTCACTTAGTCCATTCATTCTGTTTTCATGTATTAACATATTACTCAAACGGGATGTTTATGCCATTTTCCAGGTTTCTCATGTTGCCACCGTGTCCATCCGGACCTCTTAGTAAATACACAAATAAAGCATTCTTCGGTCAGGGCAGAGTTTATTTGTAAAAAACCCAATGCATTTCATGCATTATATGCACTTCTTCAGGGGTCACTATAGAAGAAATAGTAAACAATCATCAAATTGTGAGTTTTCATAAATTTACATATATGCATAAAAACTAGCACCTACTACCAATGCGTAATTCTGGACTTCTATCATGATGTCACTGTTTTCTCTTCATGCTAGAACTACAAGTTAACTATCCTTAAAAGCTGATATTAATGTCTTATAGTATGGGCTTGCTAATCACATTTAAAAAATTGTATATAAAAAAAACGTTGCCAAGGACCTGGCACTCGAGACTCCAAACTACCGCTTAACCTCACCCCTCTTCCTAACTTAATCGGAGGACTAACATTCTGCCTCTCTTGCTTTTAAACTATCTTCGCAAATCATTCAGTACTTGGTGTTATAAGCGCAAATGCCAAATGTTTAACCTTACTCATTTACATCAATACAATGATCATAGCGTTCTGCTTACATACCTGCGCTGAACTGTTTAAAAACTCTGTTCCTCTTTCTAACGGCTGCAGCTCTTCACGTTAACCCTCCCTTAGTGTCACTGAAATAAAGCAGGTGAAGACGACGTACCCTGCAGGCCTCTCACACCAAACTCCTAACTGCTACACAAGCATATGGACAGATCGCATGTCAACCATGCGTAGAAATGAAGCAGGTGAAGAAGACGCGCTCTGCAGGCCTCTCACACCAAACTCCTAACTGGTACCCAAGCATATGGACAGATCGCAAGTCAACCATGCGTAGAAATAAAGCAGGTGAAGTTGACGCACCCTGCAGGCCTCTCACACCAAACTCCTAACTGCTACACAAGCATATGGACAGATCGCAAGTCAACCATGCGTAGAAGTTAAGCAGGTGAAGAAGACGCGCCCTGCAGGCCTCTCACACCAAACTCCTAACTGCTACACAAGCATATGGACAGATCGCATGTCAACCATGTGTAGAAATGAAGCAGGTGAAGAAGACGCGCCCTGCAGGCCTCTCACACCAAACTCCTAACTGCTACACAAGCATATGGACAGATAGCATGTCAACCATGCGTAGAAATGAAGCAGGTGAAGAAGACGCGCCCTGCAGGCCTCTCACACCAAACTCCTAACTGCTACACAAGCATATGGACAGATCGCAAGTCAACCATGCGTAGAAATTAAGCAGGTGAAGAAGACGCGCCCTGCAGGCCTCTCACACCAAACTCCCAACTGCTACACAAGCATATGGACAGATCGCATGTCAACCATGCGTAGAAATGAAATAGGTGAAGAAGACGCGCCCTGCAGGCCTCTCCCACCAAACTCCCAACTGCTACACAAGCATATGGGCAGATCGCAGGTGCAAACACATCAAGCCCTTATACAGGCACACTAAATGCTTGGTGCAGACGCCTGTATAGAGCGGGCTCCCACAAACGTGCCGCATTCTGTTGCAAGGGCCTTGAGACTGAAGGCGCTTTGCTGCGCGAGGCGCAGCACGGCAGACTCGTCCTTACACCAACGCCTTGTAAGTGCACAGTCAGGTGCAGGGTGTTAACTCAGGCAAGTGGCATTGATATGTGATTTTGCACATCGGAACGACTATGTGACCGCCTCTGTGCTCTATATACGCCTCAGCAATGAACACAAGATACAACAGCCACTGAGCGCTTTCTACTCGCTGGAAGTAGCAAGGCCCTCAACCCCGGGCCCAGCTCTTGCCGCCTGGGGCCCTCAAACCCAGGCCCAGCTCTTGCCGCCTGGCCACACCCTGCGTTTAGGGTGACCAACCGTCCGTAAATTTCACGGACAGTCCGTAATTGGGACCTCACGTCCGCTGTCCGTGAGGATCCCTTTTACGGACGCATTTTGTCCGTAATTTTGGCCATCACAGACAGTAGCTCTGCTCCCTGTGAGGCCTCACCCCCCTGATGGGGCCACCTCGCGCTCCTCCTGGGAGCACATGAGCAGCCCCTCCCGCCCATTGTCATTCTGAATGCGGCTGATGATTGCCACATACAGAATGACAATGGGGCAGTCTGGGGTGTAACTGCATGTGGTGAGCCTCCTCCAGCCTCGGGCATCCTGTCAGAAGGAAGTGATGTAGGAAAACGCCCATGCAGCTACGAGAGAATACAATTCCTCAAAATAAGGAGGTGAAAGAACTTAGAAAAAGGTTTATATTTCTTTCTCAGTACCATCATTTTAGAAATGATACAATTTAAATATTATATTAAAGGAAGCCATTGTTTCTGCTTTTTTTATTTTATGAAACTAAAAATAATTGACAAAGCCAGTAGTCCTGGCTTGTTGTAGGTGTGATTTATTATATATCTGGATGCAATAACAGACATGGCAGAAAACCAGTCGGACGGCACACAATGCTAAGCACAGATTTTTAGCTTAGGTGCTTTAAGCTACTCCCTTAATTACATCATACACCCCCTTTGGAGGGACCCCACAGTTTTGTGATCCCACGTAAAACCCTGGAAACAACACCATGCCACAGTCACCTCACATCCTAGCACTGTGCATCAAGCACAACTTCCCAGGTTTCAGACTGACAGGGGAACCTTGAACCCCTCCCTTTGCTTTAGGAACCGCAGCGAGGGGTGAGTTCCTGATGGGTCTCTTCTATTCTGCAGACGAAGGCGAAGGCTCAGCTCACAGTTAATGTGAAAAGGTGGATGAGAGAGTAATTCAAGTGATGGCTGGATGGCTGTAATGGATCAGTGAAAGGGTGAATGGATGAATGAAATAGTGAATGGATGGACGATGAGAGAAATGTCTGAATGGAGGAGTGAAATGATGGATGGATTGATGAATTGATAAGTGAAAGGGTAAGTGGATGTACAGATGTGTGAAAGGGTGGATGTACGGATGGATGAGTGAATGCAGGGGAGGGTGCATGGGCAAAAGGTTAGATAAATGAGTGAAGGAGTGAAAGGATGAGAGAAAAGATGGATGGATGATTTAAAGGATGGATAAGTGATAGGGTCAATGGATGAGTTCAGGAGTGGATGAGTAGATGGATGGTTGGGTGGATGGAAGGAAGGGTGGATGACTAAGTGAAACGGTCAATGGAGAGAGAAATGGAGGATGGATGTGTGGATGACTGAAAGGGTGAATGTGTGGACGGGTGAGTTACTGGGTGGATGGGTGAATAAGTGAATGGGTGGCTGGATGGATGAAAGGGTAAATGACTGGATGGATGAGTGAATGCATGGATGGGTGGGTGGAAGAGTGGATAGATGAGTGTGCAGATAGATAGGGTTAAAGGGTGGATGGATGGATAATGGATGGATGAGTAAAGGGGTGGATGGATGAGTGAAATGATGGATGCAAGGATACATGATGGATAGGTTTGCAAATGGTTGAATATGTTTGCACTCCACCCCCCCCCCCACCCACTATCACATATATGTTTACATGTTTGTAGTATCGGACCCCTGCTCACGGACGGTGGCCTCTCTGCCCCCTCGTGTTGAAGTGGGCAGGAGCCGCTGACGGCACTACGGATGGCGACTGCAGGCGTGGACGCTGATAGCCACACCGGCAGCGAGGCTCCTCCACCTGAATGCCACATGCTCCACTAACAAGGCCGGCGACCGATGGCACATCATGGCCCGCAGGGGCTATCCCACTCCAAGTTCAGGCACACTTGCGCGCGCACACCTCTGACCTCCAGTTGCACTGTAACAGCATCGGCAAACAACACACCGTACAGAGGTGGCACCTACTAACACCGTGCCTGTGGGACAGACTTCGAGTGGGGAAGCCGCGATAGGAACATTGGGACGCACCGATACGAACTGTTTTGTTTAGTTTGCCAATTTTATGGCTCAGTTCTAGGAAAAATGAAAAATGAGGCGTCATTTATGGACTTTCCCTTTCTTGACCTAAGAAATTGTGATTATCTTCTCCATGTCCTAGCACACCGGGGACACAAGGGACGCAATGACATGCCCTTTTTGTGATGGCCCACACACCCACGATTTACCGTTCATTTGCAGCCGGCCCGCAGGGTTGTAGGCTTTGCTATGTGTACTGTACCTTTGAACATTAATAAACGTCTTCAAAAAAAAAAAAAAAAAAAAAAAAAAAATGGTTGAATATGTTTGGATCTGGATTAGCTGCATGGTATGCTTGCCACTTTACATTTTACAATATCTATCTGAGCAGATCTTCCTGACCATTTTTCTCACCAAACATGCTTGCTCAGGACCATGAATTGTAAACGAAATAGGAGACTGGACAATCCAGTGCTGTAACCATATATATAGATTATTATCATATGAAATACCACAAAAAGGCGTGCATAGTTGATCAAAGCTGTGTGTATACAGGCCCGGACTGGCCGTAGCGGGCACCGGGCAATCCCCCGGTGCGCCGCATGGGTGGGGGTCGATTTTGGGCCCCTGGGGGCCGATTTTGTTACAGCGCCGATTTTGCAGCCATTCTGAGGGGGGGGCGGCGTGGGCCGGCCGAGCACTTTGCCAGGGCCGGTTTTGGTTCCCAATCCAGCCCTGCGTGTATACTGAAAAACCATGAAGTACAAGATTGTTTCAACCTAATATAAACTTATTTTGACTGGTGCTTAAATGGTTGTCTATTTACTTACTTACATACTATTGCGCAACTTATTCTGATGGGTCTGTAAAACTTACCTTTTGTCCAGAAGTTTTGTCCTGAATTTTGACCTCCTGTCCTGAATTTTTGTCCTGAATTTTGACCCTTTGTCCTGAATTTTTACACTCACCATCCTGAATTTGCACTCATGCCAGTTGGTCACCCTACCTGCGTTCCACATTGTAAGCCGTCATTAATGCCGCGGCTCTGGGGACAGATGCTTTGTAATACACTTCCTGCGTGGATGATGGGACTGGCGGACTTTGAACCTGGTTGCTGGTCGGGAGGGGTTGTGTAGCCTCGTCAGCGATACTGGGTCCTTCTATTGCATTCATCTGTTCGGGCAGCTCCTGTGCAAATTAAACAGGAGCCCCGCATTTCTAGTTCACCCAGGATGGAACAAGTTTCTAAACTCGGGCCGCCCTGCCTCTTTTCCCCTCCAGTGAGCCAATTCATAAAATAACCTCCCACCCACGCAGACACTTCCCACGCGCACCACTTACTTAAATATATGTATTCATCAATAACCCCGGATCTTTCACTCCCGTCTAAAGTGGCGCTCGAACCCGGGTCTCCGGGTCCAAAGGCGACCGCTCAGAACAATGGAGCCACACTCCTTCGAGCCGTAGATGATAACCTTGAATAGCAGCACACTACGCTACGGCCCCACAACCCACCGTGCCACCATCCGCCCATCGACAACTGGAAACCTCGCTGCTGTCGACGACGCTCCTGTGTCCAGGCAAAGAGGGTGAAACTTCCAAGGCCCAGCCTTCAATACTCGGGCTAACTTTCGTTTCTGCTAAGTTTCGTTTCTGCTAACTTTCGCTTTCACCGCGCCTCCAATGACATCCCCTCCTCGTCCATGGGCCCCTTAAAGGTTCAGCCCCGTGGCCCCTCCCCTGTTCAGTTATAGAGTGTATCCCCATTCAGGATCCGTGGCGAGTCGAACCTAGTCCGACAGTCCAGTCATCTCAATTCCAGAGCTCACGCCAGCCAGGGACCGCAGCCAGGGCCCAGTGACCGCAGCTAGGGCCCAGTGACCGCAGCCAGGGCCCAGTGACTGCAGCCAGGGCCCAGTGACCGCAGCCAGGGCCCAGTGACCGCAGCCAGGTCCCAGTGACCGCAGCCAGGGCCCAGTGACCGCAGCCAGGGCCCAGTGACCGCAGCCAGGGCCAAGTGACCGCAGCCAGGGCCAAGTGACCGCAGCTAGGGCCCAGGGACAGTGATAGCTGTCAAGGTTTCAGACATTGTCATTGTGTGACATTTTGATAATTTCAGTGTAATTCTGAGTGACATTTCAATGGCTATGAGTGACACTTTCTCACAAGCAAAATCAAGCAAAGAAGACAAGGGAAACATATATATCCCAGAAATTACACCTCTGTATGAACGGATCAAAGTGTGCTGAGAAGCCCCGGCACGAACCAACACAAACAGTGTATCCACCTCCTGTACCAAGTGACACTCAAAGAAAGCCATCTTCTGACACAAATGTCACTTCATTAGGAGGGTTTGTGTAGTGTGTATTTGTTATGACAGAAAAGAGAGCCTGACCTTTCCTATACATCTGCAGAGCTACCACTACCGTGGAAACAGAGTGCAGTTGTAAGGAGCCAAAGTAAAATTACATACCCAAAGCATTAGGACTAAAAGATATTACCTTGAAATAAATGCTTTTAAATATTTCTTTTTTTCGAAAATAATGCATTTTTAAAACAAATACTTAAAAACAACGATAATTCTAAATATGTTTTGCCGTATTGTCAGTTGAATTTACCTTGCTTTTCATCCTGGAAACATGTCATTTTGTTTGTATTCTGTTTCAATTATAAACATTGATAGTTTTTATGTTGATAGACAAGTTGAGAACATAGAAAGTGAAATGAAGTGTTTGCTTTTTAATTGGATATTTATGACTGTGTGTATGGGAATACATTCCAAAAAGACGATATATGGAAGGTCACAGGATTATCTCCACTGGAGTCTTTTTCTGACTGCTTTACGTGAAGACAGTGCACTCAAGGCAATGTCTGCGCATGCGCTGCATGCAAGTGCCCTCGCAGATTGCGAACCTGTAAACAGGAAGACGTGCACACAGAGCTGTGCAGACTCACTTTATAGAAATAATTGTCATTATGACCACTTTGGTCTTGCTCCTTACAAACAGTGATTCAAGTCAAAAGATGCTACAAGGGATTTATTTCTAAAATATTCAGTTTGAATTGTGAGTTGTACCACAGTAACACACTCAATGGTATCCACAGGATAACAATCTTATTGTATACTGATAAATTAATTAGTGGAAGGTTGAAGGAAACACAGAGCAAAGGGAATTATATTTCAAACAAAGTTTTTACTAGGAACAAGTTTCGGGAGATAGATACAGACAAATCAATTGTAGCAAAAAATCATGAACAAAGATAGGCAAAGTTTTCTCTATAGTTCATGACTCAACACATCAACTCCTAATTAATGAAAAAAACAACCCAAATTAATTAATAAAAAGTGGTTGTAAGTTCGTGTTACAAAACAACATTAAAGGAGATGATGAAATGTCGACGTTTCGGTCTTGGCTGCAGACGTCAAAAAGACCATCATCAGGACGATGTTTATCCAAATGCTGAAAAAGGACTCCCTATATAAAACAATAAATTTGTATTATAAACAAAATACATTACTAAAATTATTTAATACACATAAAAGCTCTGTGAATGTTTGAGGACACATTGAATATTCATAAGGTCATACCCCTTCCTGGTATTTCCCATGGGAGACTTAAAAAAAGTACCAATGAGTCAATATGACTCAATTCCATTTCAATGGGTATTTAACGTGTTAATAACATAATACCTAAAGAAATACTTTTTAAAATGTAAGAAAGAATATATCTTTTATGAATCATTATGAAAAACAAAATTCAATCATTTATCAATGCATAGTAACTTATTTGAATAGGCACTTGGATCACAAAGGATAAGGAAAGTATATCCACTTTTACATCTAGTTCGTTAGAAGGCTGTCTGAAAAAAGCATTTCATACAATCGAGAAAACACCAATGTTTAACAAAACAATCTCATATATTGATTTAGGTTCAATAACACAGGTTTAGGAAGAGAACCTAGATAGACAATAATTAATATGGTCGACTTGTCATCATGAATAACCATTGGAATGACTAAAGGGTATGGGACACACTGGGGGCTCAGTGTTAATGCCAACGAAGAGGGACTAGTATACCTGCTTTTATTTAATAGTGAGTCTCTGGGAAATAGACCACTAAGAACAGAGTTCCTACCTTAGGGTTTGAAAGTTTAGACCTCCTCCGTGGGTCTGCGAGAATCTGGTTGACATCAAATAAATTCTGGGAAGAGAATGGAGGGAGGGGCCACGTTATTTTCGATAACTTAGGGTACGATCTGGTACATTATCTCTGAGAGTCATGCCTACCTTAACAATAAGGAGATGAAACCACCTCAGTTGATCATAAAAAAGAAAACCACTGTGTACTTGAATCGAGGTTGTAATCCGGTCGTTCTGTAAAACATTAATGGATTATTTAGATTGACCGACAGATGAAAATTCAGCATTATTTAGTGCAGATGTTATCATACTACGAGTTTCTAGTTCACTAAACAGGAACTAATGGTGAGAGAATCTCGTTACACGAACAATGAGGACGGCTGTAAGCTAGAAGTTAATGTTAGCACACTAAACTCGCTGTAATTGGGGTATGAATGAAAGTGACCTATTGAAGTTGACTACGTTCGAATGTTACTTAAAAACACGAATAATAAGGGCGGCTGTAGGCTGAAAGTCAATGTTAACCCAATGCACTCGCTGCAATTACGATACGAGTGAAAGTGCCCTAATACAATTAACTAAGTCGCAATGTTAGTTAAAAAACAAGACGGCGAGCCTTAAGCAACTTCAAGACAACGAAGTTTATGGATGAAAGTTGCTAATGACACTTACTTGTAGAAGCAGCTCGGTCGGCAAACAGTGTATCCTGACCCGTTCGTCTGTTGAACTGACAGGACTGATTGTTACGGGTTTTAAAGCCGGTGACCCGGAACTGGTCCGATGTTCGATTTTTGACTCAGTCCGAACTTGGTTAGAATATTGTTGACATGAATAAACTCATTGCTTAATGCAAGCATCGACGGTCGCCGGACACATTAAAACTTTAAATGATATTAAACTCGAGAATTGGAAAGAAAATTTTTTTGATCCTTAACCCGGATGTATTTAATTTCTCGTTTCTGGGAGAAACGGCGGCCATATTGGGTGAGGACCCGAATTATAAGATAATGATGACTATTCAATTTCAATTTTCAAAAGCTTTTATTCGATTTGTAAACAAATCATACAAGCAAAACATGAGATCAATTCATTGCATTAAAAGATTGTTATAAAATACGAAATTTATACAGGGGAATCCAAAATATTTCATAAGGGAATAGGACACATACTGACAGGCGTTTAAACATTGGATCATAATTGAAAACATAAAGGTGACCAAAAGGTACGGAAGTTAAAATCGTACAGACAGGAATAAATATATTGTCACAAAATGCTTATCCTGGCAGCTGTACGTTGAATAACAAGCCCCTGCCTAAGTCATGGGATATGTAAATTTTTTAGTTTAAAATGTAAGTACAGACAGGAAAGTATAGGAATATAACAGCACTAAACATTTCCTGGCAGCTGTACCATAAAGATATGAAAGATCAAAAGAAAGAAACATGTACAGACAGGATTGAGGATAAGTTATCACTGCTAAAAGATGCTCACCCTGGCAGCTGTACATTTTATGAAGGTACAGACAGGAATATGGAAATCATAGCAATACAATACTTTTCCTGGCAGCTGTACATTTCAAAATGAAAGTGGCAACAAAAAAGCAAATGTCCACATTTTCTAAAGCTAATAGTAACACAGGGCATTCTTAAAAGACCGTATATTATATGTAATAAGGTTTTAAATACCTTAATCTTAAAAAGTGATAACATTTGCAAAAAAGTAAGAAATGGCAGCAACTCTGGCGTGAAACGTTGTCACAAGGGCAGGGGGTTTCAGATTTCTGTTTCTGCATCTTTTGACTTGAATCGCACATTGCCCAAGCCTACAAGGGTTTATTGGGTTTCCCCTGCTTATAACCTTGGCGTCACTAGGGGGGTGCGGACCGCACCGGGGCTCGCTGACGGTCTCGGCAGGCATGGGGAAGGCCAGGATAAGGCCAGGGGGGTGTGCGCAATCGTCTCCCCTTCATCCGGTCATTTGGGACTGACTGGGGTCCGGAGGCCGAGGTGAGAAATATATCATTTATATGATGAAGTTTAGAGATGTCGTGGCAGGCTGTTTTCAGTTTCAAATGCTGCTGCAGCCAGCCCAGGCCGTCTAGAGTTGCTGCGGCCGTAAATGAGAGGGAAAAGAGTGTCCGCCTCGGCACGTGCGGCCCTCCCAAGCCTGTGTTCAGTAATGGTGAGACAGAGGAGGTGCCGAGGGCCAAAGGCTTGTCTGCCTCGGCACGCACTGCCTTCCCAAGCTCGTGTGTGGGGGCGGGGTTCAGTAATGGTGAGACAGAAGAGGTGGCGAGGGCCAGAGTGTCCGCCTCGGCACGTGCGGCCTCCCAAGCCTGTGTTCAGTAATGGTGAGACAGAAGAGGTGGCAAGGTCCAGAGTGTCCGCCTCGGCATGCGCGGCCTTCCAAGCTCGTGTGTGGGGGCGGGGTTCAGTAATGGTGAGACAGAGGAGGTGCCGAAGGCCAAAGGCTTGTCTGCCTCGGCACGCGCTGCCTTCCCAAGCTCGTGTGTGGGGGCGGGGTTCAGTAATGGTGAGACAGAGGAGGTGGCGAGGGCCTGAGTGTCCGCCTCGGCACGTGCGGCCTCCCAAGCCTGTGTTCAGTGATGGTGAGACAGAGGATGTGGCAAGGGCCAGAGTGTCCGCCTCGGCACGTGCGGCCTCCCAAGCCTGTGTTCAGTAATGGTGAGACAGAGGAGGTGGCGAGGGCCAGAGTGTCCGCCTCGGCACGCGCGGCCTCCCAAGCCTGTGTTCAGTAATGGTGAGACAGAAGAGGTGGCAAGGGCCAGAGTGTCCGCCTCGGCACGTGCGGCCTTCCAAGCTCGTGTGTGTGGGGGCGGGGTTCAGTAATGGTGAGACAGAGGAGGTGGCGAGGGCCAGAGTGTCCGCCTCGGCACGCGCGGCCTCCCAAGCCTGTGTGTGGGGGCGGTGTTCAGTAATGGTGAGACAGAAGAGGTGCCGAGGGCCAAAGGCTTTGAAGACTGCGCGCCACGCCCTTTTCAAAGGTGCTGACTGCATCCAAGGCATATTCATTTATTCAGACTGGTTACTATCATCTGCCTTCCTTTCTTCGCACTCTCCGCTGCACTCACTCCCAGAAACAGCTCCTCTCTGGTGATGCCAGGGAGCGCGGGTCTGGCCTCTTCTTAAACTCCCGGCCCCTCTCTTTGTGCATTAGACTAAACTCGCAGTGACCCTGGTCTACATTCAGCATTGGAAATCAGAGACAGTTTTTCTGGAGGGAAGTGATGGCCTGAGTGTAGGCACCTCAAAGCAGGAAATGTTGTTCTTAACCCACCACCACCTCCTGACTGAAGCTCGGCTGATCATGGGTCTGCTCTCCGATCTGACCTGATGGACCTTCTTGTTCTGCAGGAAAATAAAGCACATGGCTGAACTCTAACATATGCTCCTCAGCTTGATCAGACTTATGTGCTTACTTTTACATCCAAGTGCATTGATCAGATATAGATTGAGGTATTTTTCTAAGTCCACCTCAGATATGGTACTTGACATCAGCAGCCGGAGGAAGGGGCTGCCAGGGTAATTGATGGAGAGGCTGACTTCCATAAGCCGCCAAAAGAGGCCCTGGGAGAGCCTTCTGTGGCTTTGTTTCTATAAATGCACCCAGGACTGCGCTCCACAGAAACTATCGAGCTGGTATGATGCCCCTATTCAAAAGCAGATGAAGGTTGCCCTAAAGCAGGGGCATAGCTGGAGCTTGTGGCGCCCGGGGCTACCCCTCAGATTGCCGCCCCATTGGCGGTCATGAAGCCAAATGAAAAAGTGTCCAACAAACCAAAGGTGCAGTGAAAAGGGTGCAGAACGTGAGAAACATTATTCAAAAAGTGAAGATAAAAATCAATAGGTTTGCACGCTATTCACACTTTTATTCTTTCTTTGCGTGCAACCTATCCAATTAAGGCTGGCTGCTAAACATGCATACATTGGTTCATCATGGTAATGGTATGCGTGTTTAGCTTTTTAATTGGATAGGTTGCAAGCAAAGAAAGAATAAAAGTGTGCATAGCGTGCAAACCTATTTTTATCTTCTTCATTTTTTTCACTCACAGTGTGAATGTTATTGGAGTGGACGCATTATAACTGGATATATACGCCATTTTTTCTGTGCAGTTACATAGACTGTCGTAATTGGGATGGATATTTTATAAAATAGGCAAATGAATGTGATACGCTCTACCCCAAACACATAAAGGATAGGGGAGAAAGTTGCCAGCCCTTACTCCACCTGTCGTCCTCGCCATGTGGGGCAACTGAAGCCTAGGTCGTCATGGTGTGGAGAGGAAGGAGCTGCGCCATACGTGAAGCACAAGCGAGGGGTATATCTTGGCCCCGCAAGGTGAAGAGATGCGCCACCACAGCTGCAGGAGCCCCCTGGTGTGCAAAGAGCCACGAGAGCTCCCATGACCGACCACAAAGGGCGACAACGACACTGCTCCACTGATGATGCAGCCAATGTGAAGACTCTGAATGGCTGGCTGAAACCCTGCAGCGATGACAGTGTGAAGAGCTCTATGGGAATGGGATCACTTCCAGGAGCGCGAGGCAAGGCAGTAACACCACCGTGGGCAGAAGAGAGCCATGCTTCCATATGCCCTCTAGCGAGGGCCTGCATGCACATTTTAAATACTGGCGTGGTGCATGGCAGCAGCTGCTAGCACATGTGCATGCATGGCATATAAGGAAGTCAGTTGCAGGAGGCCAAAAAAAGAGCAGCAGGGCAGGCTCTGGACACTCATGTGAATTGAACCACAGTGACCGTCCACCCTCCTACTGAAAGAGCGCCTTAGCTGCCTGTCCCATCGGCCATCGCCATCCAGCCTAAAGCACGGCCCATCAGCTACACCATGTTACTCCCCCCACCCCCACCCGAGAGAAAAGGTACTGCACTGTCTAGTCTTTCATTTTGTTAACAGACAGCTATACAAAAGGAGGGGGCACCCGCACACGAGCAGCTCCTAGGCCATGATCATCACCTACTCTCAACTTCTTCAGCGTTGACAAAGAGCACATGGCTTTGTTAGTTACAAAAGGGGCAGAAAAGAAAGCATAGACTGCATGTAAATCCCCAACAAGTTATTTCTAGAAGGGCCCACCTTACTGCATTGTTTTCGTTTCTAACCAAGTTACTTGTAACCTTGACACTGTTTTATTTGCTCGGTAGTTTCACACCTGGCATTGTTGCGTTTTATTTTCCTTCTCAAATGCAAACCATTCCCTCCTTGAATAATCAGTCTACATAGATCTATCTTGTACCTGTTGCATTGCCTGACAAAAGACAATTCAACCTCTTTTGTCTGCTTCCCACAAATTGTATTTTGCCCATTATTGTACTAATAATGCCGCATGTGCTACGTTGAAATGACGCACAATGTACAGAGCTCTCAAGTCTCCCAGATCCATATGTGAGTAGCTCCTCCAGTCATGGTTTATGCTTTGCATTCTTGGACTTGTGGTGCTGACTTTACAATGAGCTAAACAGGACTACAATCCTGTAGACCGAACGTCCATCAGACTTGAGTGTTTTCCATAACATCATGGCTGAAAACTATATTGAATAACCTTATTGGTCTTCATAATGCAAAATCCGTAAGAGTTTGTTTCTTAATCAAATTTGAAGACAAATCCAATAAATAAACTACGAACTGCCAAAATTCACTTTCATTATAGACAGTCAAAAATGTCTAATTCTCAAAAAGTTTCCTATGAGTAAGTATTGCCTTTTCCTGGTAATTCAGAAGTTAGACCTAAATCAATAGTAAAACACAACTGCTCACTGAAAAAGCTACGCAAATTATGCCCAATGTAATTAAATGTTGATCTTTGCAAAGGTATCACCGGATACCGAGTTCCACTAATTGTCAGCTCGTTTTCCAATTTGATAGAGATCAGTTCATCACAGCGCAGGTTAGATCTTGGCTGGTTTTTTCTTTTGAAAAAGCTCAAAATATAATCTGTAATATCTTCAGGTTCGATATTTTATTCTAAAGGAAACTAGGCAAAATTGTTAAGGAGCAGATTTCAAGTAGCGGAAGTCACTGCGCTCTCACTGAGGGCAAGTGCAACATCCTGACTGTGCATGCTTGCATGGTTAGATGAGATTCGTTTTGATTAGATTATTTGTTCTCTTCTTTCAGTGCTTGATCTTAATCCACACAAGTTCGAGTGGGATAACATAAAATTAAAAACAATGTGGGATTCTGTTTCGGTGCAAATGATACACAGCCCTGAGCACAGAGAGTCTGTTAACCTCAGCGCGGGCTGCAGGCCTCGTCAGCCTGAGACCGTGAGCTCCGGCAGTCAGAGCATTGAATGTGCAGACAGATCCATCATGGAGGAATCTGGTGCTGGCTGCGGCGCAATCATCGTCCGTCCACCTGAATGATTACAATCATTGTAATCCTTCAGGTGGACCGCGTGGACCGGACGGTGGGACGGACGGTTCTTTATTTCATTTCATTCTTCTCTCTCTCACCTGCTGACTTTATTCGTTGCGTGCCACTGCCGCTCGGCGCCCGGCGCAGCCACAGGCTCTGGCTGCAGCAGGGCCAGGCACGAGGCACAACAATGACGGCGGTCAGTGGCCTCGGTCTCTCCACGCGCTCCGTCTCAGACAGCAGGACGACGGGAGGGGCGGGGCGATGAGCGCGCACTTGCGCTGCCCGTAACGCGCCGTCCCACTGGCTGGCTACGGTGCGCGAGGGCTGGCCCGACAGTCCTTACAGGGCCGTCATTGGTTGCGCTCGTGCGCACCACGCACGCTGATTGACGGCCCTTAGAGGACTAGTGTAGTGTGTGTGCTGTGTGTGCACTCGAGGCTGGGAGGAGGCGGGGCCCCAACAACGGTCGGTGACGTCGGTCGAACCGATTATTTAATTCCAGGCTGCTGCGTCATTCAATTGTATTTCAAGCGCCGCCACAGTGGCCACAGTCACAGGGCCCAGGGCCACCGCGGCCGCAACGGGCCTCAGCTCGGCCCCCGCTCCAGTCACAGGGCCCAGGGCCACCGCGGCCGCAACGGGCCTCAGCTCGGCCCCGCTCCAGTCACAGTGACAATGACAGTATGTGTGTGTCGAGCCGGCCCGCGCCGCGCGTTGCTTTTAATTCAATACAGTAAAGATCTCCTTTTATCACGCTGTATGTTCTTTATTGGGTCCGTCATTAGAGTCATTTTTGCGCTACAGTTTTCTTTCCAATAACACTACATTCCTGTAAAGGACATTTGGCGCACTAAATGCCTCGGTACTTCGCCAGGATTGGAACCAGCGAATGCGGGTAACAGAATTCAGAGGCCTGACAGCAACAGGTGCCCAGGCGAGGGCGGGGCCCACTGGCACTGGGACTTTGAATGGAGATATGCGGCCGCGGCCGTCTCAAGAAAGGGGGCCGCATGGGCCCCCCCTAGGTACGCACGCTGCCCTAAAGTCAAAACAGCCTTAAAAGGAGAGGAGGCTCAATGGTGGCTCCTTGATAATGGATGAATATGACGAAAAATAAGTCCAGACCCCAAAAGAGCCTTGTCATCATTTGCCTGGCTCGGCTCTATGCCGTCAGTCAGAGGGGGCTTCATTCCAGTTCTGCACACCTCTTATTGGCTGTGATATAATCCTAAATAATTTTTTCCTTACAAGTTAAAAAAAAATTATAGCAATTATTAAACCATCCTAATCTTACTCCCGTGAGACTGGGCATTCCTTTGCACTATGCTTCTGCAATAAAGATTTTCCAGTCTGACAGTGTTTCTGGTTATTTTACACAGCGGGGTAGGCTTTTTTGGTTGTCATTCAGAGAGAGAACGGTGTGGCGGGTAGAGGGCGGGCCCTGCGAGAAGCGCGTGCCGTGGGGGGGTTTGTTAATAATAAAAAAAATTAAAGAAGACTTACCTAGTGCTGATGGCTGCCTCGGACTCGTCTGTTCCTGGTCCCAGTAGTCACTGGGACATCATCAGGATCTCCCTCCAATCCCCTCGCTGCTCTCAAACATGAGATCAACTTGGGGATTGGCCTGAGCGGGCTGGATCAACGCTTGCTCAGGCACAGGGAGCCTGTGCTGTTCTTTCCAACCCAGCTGTACAATACAGCTGGGTTGGAGAAATCCAAGTGCACATGTCAGTTTATCTCGCCTTCAACGGCCAGCCAAACTGACACGTGCACTTAAAAGTGCACATTTAACATTCCTCCACCCACCTCCCGTGGCCTGGTCCCGCCCCTCCCTGCACACGCTGGCTCAGAGGCAACAGCTAAAAAATAAAACAATAGTAAAATATCGTTTTATTTTTCAGCTGCTGTCTCTGAGCCAGTGGGGCTACACTTCTCCGCCATTGCACAGGAGCCGACGCTCTAGTCAAGAGCCGTTCATAACTACCCTGTGGGTCTGAGCCTTTGTAAAGCAGCCACCTGTATGCAAGCTATAAAAATACAAGCCAAGTACACTTGAACACAGTTTTGCTCTCCCTCACTTATAGTGGTTTGCAAATCCTGCATTGCAAGTAAAGGTGTGAAAATTGCTGCTCTTACAAATGTGACTTTAAAATGTTCACAGGGAGACTGAGCGCAAGCATTCCCTCCTAAGGAGGCCCTGCACCCTCATGTGCGTTCCCATCGGTCCCAGTACAGTCGGCACACATTCTCTTCTGCCAAGTATGCTTGGAGCGTGTTTGTGCTTAACAAGGAGATCATTGGATGGGAATGGCAAAGCAGAGAAAGGACACAATCAATAAAATGGTATTTGTTCCTTATTTTATTCTCCTGCATAACGATTTCAGGTCTTCATTCCCCACTCCACCCCAAAAAGGCTGAGAGGGGGAGACAGACAACGCCAAATTAATTAGGCTTCAAGGCAAACAACTTGTACCCAACTTCTGCATCTTTGCAGCAAGACGCCTTCAATGAGTACGGCTTACTAAAGGCCTGTGCGTAGCCCAGGGGGCTGTCTTTGAAATGTCCTCAATATGCGCGTCTTTGGCTCTGGCGCATGGGCTCATAGCAGGTTATGTCGTCTTGTATGGATGTTTTGGATATACACAACCATCTATATGCAGTAGCTTTTGCAACTTTATTCCCTAGATGTAGACCCTCATAAGTGATCTGACTTCCTAATGATAGTTCTTTTCAAGTAGAATGTAAGAACCTTAAAAACATCCAGGTTTTGTGGAGATTCCTCAGAATAGGAAAGATTAGTTCTCAGGTGGAATTATAATAATAATAATAAAGATCTTTATTCGGCTTATTCACAATGGAAAAACCATAAAAGAGACAGATAATATCATACATTGCATTTTTGCTTATTAAAAAAGTACACGCATTTCATAACATTTCATACGAGAATAGCTGATACATTAAAAAAGAGTTAGTTAAAATATAGGAAACCGCTCAAGGTGATCTTAATGAGGACTTTTACAGGTTCTTTCTATGTTTCATAATGCATTTTAAAAAATTGCTAACAAAATAACAGACATTTTCAGTTTCCAACATTTGGAGTCTTAAGAGGGCGGGTCTGCATTGTCTCAACCCCCAGGACCTTAGTATTGGTAGTAGCCAAATCTTTCTATGGGCTTGATGGAATTTACAGAGCATGATCACATGCAAGTTGGATTGTGTTGATAAACCATCACACGGGCAGGGCGGAAGAGTAGCATTCCAACAGTTTTTCAGTGGGAATGTGACCAGTCTAAAAAAAGTATTTAGCCTAAATCTTGTTATTAGCATTCTTTCGTAACTTGATATTTGTAGTGTCAGGTACAGATGAATGCCATAGGCTATTTGGATCATGTTAGCATGTGCAACTGCTGTTTTAGTTGAATTAGATGCAAGTCTTAAGGATTCCAAATGACTTAGTGCTGATTGTTTAAGATCTCTTTTAGAAATGTCTGTTATAGATTTTGGATCCAAGTAATAGTTCTCAAATCCTAGATCTTTAAAAAAATTCCTTACATAGAGGAGCCACTTTATTTTTGATGATTTGTCCAGGTTCATGGAATCAGCAACAATGGATTGAGTCAGTGCGTTTTTCTCGGATTTCCAGATACGGCGCCACAACATCACTGGTTCTATTTTGATTAGGTCCTCTATATAGGGTATACCTAATTCTAAATGCATTGCATATGTTGAGGTACCTTTAGGAGTAGCTAATAAGAATCTCAAAAAAACGTTTTCCGCCTTCTGAATAGAGCTAGTGTCAGTGTAACCCCAGACTCCCGCACCGTATAATGCGATAGCCTGGCATTTGGCATTGTAGATCTTTAATAGCTCCACTGGGGGCCTTTTTCCTAGTCTCTGATCTCTTGAATAGGTGTGCCCTTGTGTTCACTGCTGGCTTCCAGGTCAGTTGATCATCTATCATAACACCCAGATATGGCTATTGAGGGGTGGCTTCAAGCTTTTGATTATCAAGGTGAATGGGTTTTATTCTTTTTTGCCCCCTACCTGCCGTCATTATGAACGTTTTCTTCACGTTCACCCTTAGATCAAGGTTGCCCATAAAGGTCGTATACCTGTTCAATGATTGCTGGAGCTCACGGGGAGTTCGTGCGAGGATGACGGGGTCGTCCGCGTAGAGCAGGGCGGGGATCAGGCGTCGATTTATGCGCGGGAGGTCCTGAGCCCCCCTCAACATCTCCCTCTCCAGACCGTTAGTGTAGAGTGAGAAGAGGAAGGGGGCCAGGACACAACCCTGCCTGACTCCACGCCCTACTCCAAACGGAGACGTCAGCTCTCCGTTTAGGCCAAAACGCACTCTGGCCGTTGCCCCGGTGTAGAGCTCTCTCAGAAAGTCCAAAAGAGGGAGGTCTACTCCCAATTGGGCTAGGACTTTCCACAGCCTCGCGTGCGAAACGCAGTCAAAAGCTGCAGATAGGTCGACAAAGACCATATAGATTTTAGTTGGGATGGCCTGCGTATATTTGCCCATTATTAGGGTAAGATTGAGGACCTGCTCTAATGTACCAAAGCCCTCACGGAAACCAAATTGAATATCAGAGATAATGCCTCGGTCCTCACTCCACTGCTGGAGAAGCTCTAGGATGACTCTCCCCACTACTTTCCCCAGCGAGTCCAGCAGTGAGATTGGCCGATAACATTTCACGTCTTGACGGTCCCCGTTTTTGAAGATGGGGACCATTATTGATTTAGTCCAAGAGCTTAGGATTCCCTCATTCGCAGCCGCTGTACAGACTCTCGTTAGAATGGGGGCCCAGAGATCTAGGTTGTTTTTAAAAAAGTCCACTGGGACCCCATCAGGGCCTGGAGCTTTACCTGATTTACTTTTCTGCAATGCCTCCAAGAGGTCTGGAATATCAAAAAGAAGTGGGATGGGGTACTGGGCTTTTAAGGGCAACTGGTCTGTGGGTGAAGTGTTTTTAAAGATCTCCGAGAAATGTGTAACCCAGGTGTTCTCATCAATAGCGACTTCTATTTTAGGGATGCCAGTTTCTGAGAGATAAGGAGTTCTGACTGTGCGCCAAAAAAGCTCACTATTTTTTGAGACGGCACCCTTATGGAGGTCGTCCCAAAGTTTCTGCTTGAGTTGGGCAGTTCTCAATTTCCGTTCCCCTATGTATTGGCGCCTTAAAAGTTGAATTTGGGCTGCGTCTCGCGGTTTATTATGGAGGGCTAGTTTAAGTTTGGTTAGTGCAGCTGTGCAGTTATGATTGAACCATTTCTGTTTTGCAGTGTGATTTGGTTTAGGTTTTGAGGTAAGTAAGTCCTTTATGAAAACCAGAATTTGTTTAAAGTTTGTTAGGACTTCCTTATGGCTTGATGAAAGGTCCAGACATTTTAAAATATTTGGATAAGCCAAAGTTATAAATTTTTTTGTGGTTTCGGTGGGATTAATTTTTGCCCATTTAATTGTAAATCCATTGTGTTTACCAACCTCTATTTTATTCTGTGCGAGGGTGGTCGCTATATCAGAATTGTGGGTGGTGGTTGCAGACATATAAAGGTTAATCGTTAAGGCTGAATGGTCACTGAGCGGATTATCAATGACCCCGAAATCTTTAGCTATGTTTGTCAGGCCAGGGGAAAGAAATATAAAATCAACTGTTGTTTGATGGCCTCTACCCACGTAGGTCGGGCTGAATATGTTAGGATCTGCGTCATGATGATTAACAATATGCAGATCCAGATCCGAAAGGACAGCATTTAGAATATTTCCCAATTTATTATGTTCAAAGTGCGCTAACGGGGCACCGATTTCATCCGCCATCCCACAATAAAGTGGGTTAGTCATTGAACAAGGATGGAGGTTGAAATCTCCTCCCCATATTATGTGGGTTGCCCCTTTGCCAGTTCTCCATTGGTAGAATTGTTTTAAGTTCTCATGCATATTTGTGAGGAGAGTTATAAAGTTTTCTTCCGATAGGTTATTGTATACATTGGTCAGAAAAATAGTTTCTTTGTTAGAAAAGGTTAATGAGAGAATTTGATGATTAGAATCCTGGGAAACTATGACCACTTTAGTGAGGGTTAGGGTGTTGGCTATATAAGTTACTAGCCTACCTTTGGGTCTTCCCATTAAACTACTTAGTGCTGGTACAAAATAGGTTTTATAACCTTGTAAGTGTAGTTCTTCTGTTAACCAGGTCTCTTGAAGACAGATTATTTGGTAGGGTTTTAGGAAGCTTTGCGCAGACCCGTCCTCGATTTTGGATCGGAGGCCTGCGATGTTCCAATGGAGTATGGAGATTGGCGAGGGCTCATCTTTTAGTTGTTCTGTTAAAGCTATGGCTTCAACATTCATGGGTCCAGAGGAGATATTCAAGGTCTGCGGGGAAAGGGATTTCAAGGTCTGCGGGGAAAGGGATTTCAAGGTCTGCAGGGAAAGGGATTCAAGGTCTGCGGGGAAAGGGATAATCAGGTGGAATTATGCTAAAACATTAGGTGGATATATTGATCTTACGAAGAGAGAACTCTGCACATAAATCGTCCTTGCTGAGGATATACTCGCTAATATGTTTTACATGTTAAGAGGTCAATATAAAAAAATGCCATTGGTTCATATGTCTTGTACATTAAAGAGGCAAGGTCAAAATGGAGATCTCACTCTGGAGCAGAATTGATGCACCACCCACATGAGTGATCTCCTGTGAGACTATGCCTCTTAGGGCTTTGAAAAGGCAATGATAGCTGAAAAATATTTGCAGTAGTTAACCAGGATTCCTGAATTAAACGAGTATGCTGTAAATGATGACATGACAGAACCTGTACGTAGTTCAGGCCATGTTCAAGAGCACAGTGGCAAAAGTGAAGCTATGTGCTCTGACACTAATGTTTAGTGCGGTTGTTCCGGACAACTTGTGACGGAAATGTCCAGTTCTGGCAAACCCGGGTGGGCATACAGTGTTTTTTAGGGAAACAGGTTCTCAAGTTCTGCAGTGGTAGGGAGGGATTTAATGTGTGTCCGCCAGCTGTACAAGGATAGTCAGAACGCGAGAAAGCTCTAGCAAGTTAATATGGAATCAAATCTGAATCCCAAGTCTTTCTTGACCTAACTGGGGGCTCCTTGGATCGCCAGTGAAATGCTTGGCAGGGCTTATCTTTAAAAGAGAGGAGTTGGTCAAAACAAGTGTACAGGAACTAGCATGTTCATCCAAGTCGGAATTTATTTCCAAGGAGGATCCTGCCAGAGTTCTTGTAGGTGGTAAAATGCAGCCACTGGTGATTGTCGCTGTTGCATAAAGAGCTGCCTGCACAGATCATGAATCATTGAAAGAGGCCTACAAATGGGCTGCTTTACCTCTCACTGATGACTATTGAAGAACCTGCTCACAGTGTCTCCCTGAATAATTCTTCCCCTCAAGTGGAGACCACGATGAAGAGCTGGCTTAAAATGACAGGTACCTTCATCTGACTTTTACCGAGATTGAGCCGGTGCTTCCTAATTTAAAACATGGCTGCTGTGTATTAGGGTAAGGACACCTTTCCTTTTGAGAGGAGTAAGCAATGACTTTAGGCTCAGGAGGATTGTTTCCAGCTCCAGGTCATGCATGTGAAGTTCCTGCCCACAGCCCGTCAGTGTGCAGGCATGTGGAGGGAACTCATCCTTGTAGGAAGAGGATGCGGCTGAAGAAAGTGACCTTTGAGGGAACTGGAATCTTATACTCGCCAGAGAAGAGAATCCAGAGCATCTTCTTTGACTGTGGCTATAAAAGGTTGGTCCAGTTTGGGAGCCGGTTGGTGTTGCAAAGCTCAACTAAACGGAAGAGGCCCTGAGATGAAGGACCCTTTGGTAATCCCACACAGAGGCGCGTGGGTCTTGATCTAAAACGCAAGGTTGCTTGCATCAGTGGCTATAGTGTCCCCGGGTATGATTGGGACTGTCCCAGTGAAGAGTCCAGCACTGCCCGTCCAACTGAAAATATTGAGCAAGGAGCTGCCGGACACTATTGTGAACATCTGGCTCAGGGCCATCATGGATGGACACTGTTTCTATTCCTGAACTTTTCAACCACCAGCAGGATTTCTTCAATGGAACGCCTAGGACTGGAAACTGTGCCTGTGATGACATGGATGGGTTTGAGGATAACCAGAGCAGACAGTTATTGATATATGTGGGGAAACCTAAGTTGGGGTGAGTGTTGCACACGAGCTGTAGAACTTTGGCTGCGTCCTCTAGAGACTGAGGAAGGGGATTCATGAACCTACTTAAAGCCAACAAAGGGGCAGCACAACCCACTCCAAGCTTCACACCCGTGAGTCAGGGTCCGCCCCACACTCAACAGCGGCAATAAATATACTTATGCTCTGCACATCTACATGTATACTATATATGAATGCACAATGAATGTTTAGATACAAAACTTGTAAATGTTTTTAAAAAAAAACCTTTATTAATTTTTTATAATATAACATTGCAGTGATGAAAATTACATATGTAGTGTACATCAGATGGGACGCGCCGAGACTGCCCACCGCCTTACAACGAGCAATTACATGTGGAACCACGTAAAGGGTGTGGGACATTTGGTCGTCTATACTTGAGTAGGGTTTAAAATAAAAATGAATTCCCATATCATTTTCTACGATGCAGATTCTGATATGCCTCTTAACAATTCGGGTAATGTCAAAAAAAGTGTTATTTTTGTGGAATAAAATTGAGGTTTAGAAGTGCGTATATGACAAACGATGACAAAGACATTTCTTAAGAGAACTATAGGTACCCAGCCAATTTTTTCATGTAACACCATAATTTATGTGACAAAAACTAATGTAGCCACGACAATATTATTTAAGAATACAAAAACGAACATCAGGTTTAAATTTTCAGAGAGTGCAACTATAAGTCGTGTGGTATGTCCATTACATTTAACACTTACTGTGTTTATAAAACAGCAGGCTGGCACCAATTTCTGACAGCATGCTTATTGAACCAAAAAAATCTAAAATGCTTGCATTTTTGTAACTATGCCCATGGCTGTTACTGTATATTTTGTAAAGAGCAGGGGAGCCCAAGTAGTATGAGAAGGACCCAGGGTACAAGTAATTATACAGGAACAATGGTCCCTTACAACGTAGTTAAATGACAGTCATCAACACACTTCAACTTGAAAGGGAAGGGGGGTCTCCTGTACAGTGAAGCAAGAAGAGGGACAGACAGCTAAAGAAGAAACAAGTGTTCTCTCATGAAATGTAAATGTGTGTAATTGTTTAATCAGCACATCTAAAGGTTGTTTGGGAGCCAGCATAACTTTCTGTCGAATCATTTTTGAGAGGTTAATGAAAAACCTATAACAGATGGATCTATGATGATGCCCCCGGCAGAAACCATGAAGATTTGACTCACCGCGGAGACCGAACAACATGGTTGATGCCTGGTGGAGCTGTTTAGGCAGCTATAGAGGAGTTAGGCTTTGGTTCACCCCCTCTGCCGTCACCTACCCAGCCGGACATTAGACATAGTTTTTCCTCGTCTCCCCGTTGTGTTTCCTTCCCTTCCCCACCTCCTCCCTCCACGATCCTCTGGCTACCTCCCCTTTCCAACGTATGCGTTAATATCTCTTGTTATTATCTAATCACTATTTTTCTCCTTTTGTTCATTCTTGGTTCCTGTAACTGTTGTAATTTTGTAACTCGCTGATCCTCATGTAAAGCACTCTGATACCTCCGGGTCTAGCCAGCGCTATATAAAACTCATAATAACTAAATAAACTGTGGCAGCCTATCTTGTACAGTGTGAAATACATTCTAGATCTCTCCTACTGCACACCTTGTAGCGATCTGATTGCAAAAGACCTCTTATGGACCGAACCAGAAACTCACATTGGGTTTAGAGCCTGCCCATTGTTTATGAGTGGTTGATTTAATTTTTAGGTCTCGACTATTATATTCCGCAAGGAATAAATAGACGAGAGTATTGTGGGCAAACCAAGCTCTGAAACCAGCGGATTTCGGACAGTTCGTGTGGCTTACTGAAGCGGAAAGCGCGTCCACATGAAAGCCATCAGCCCCCCTCCCACAGGCATCCCCCAGCATGTGCTCGGCCTCAGGCTGTTTCACTTTCACGGCCGCGAGGCCGTGCTTCAAAGGACCCACTCCCCCGCCCCCTGCTTCACACTTTTCACGGCGGCCAGCCCGTGTCTCGCATTTCTCCTCCCTCCCTCCCCACAGCAATGCCAAGAGCTTGTTATTTTGGCTTGTGTGGGCTCTCCTTCCTCTTCTTGTGTTCCCCGGAGCATGGCCTCATTAATTGTCATTCCACTGCTTAATATTCTGGCACTACATTTTTCTTTTAGTAAATCACGCATTAGTCATTCATGTTTCCTGCTATTTCCCTTGTGTGTTTCTCTTCTTACCTGTGTAGTATTGATCTCCGTATTCTTTGCTCTCCCTGCCCCTCTCCATGTTTTGCCCTCCCGCATTTGCTCTTCTCCTGTGTTGCTTCCTCACCCGTGTGCTTTGTATCCCAGCTCCATGTTGCTCCTTGGTCGATGTAAATGTAAAAATGTAAATGTCAAGGTATTTGTAGAGCGCACTGTCACCAAGCGGTTTCCTGGCGCTATTACTCATACCGCTGTGGAACCCCTCCTGGCTTTCCCTGTGAAGTGTCCACTCCTGGGCACCCCCAGGGTGAAGCCAGGCATCCACAGCGCTGTTGGGGCCGGTGTGGAGGTTAAGCAAGCTATTGCCCAGAGTTGCAGCGTGGGACCCATGATTAGAATAGGCACCGAGGCGAGAAATCAGATCCGAGGAATTATGAGCCCAAGACCCGCTGAGGCGGGAATTGAACCCTGGTCCCGGACCAGAACTCTGCATCAGGGTCTGCCGCTCTAACCATTGAGCCACACTCCTCCACGATGTTATTCTTCCTCCCACCCCGCCAACCACAGGCACTGCAAGCTCCCCTCATCTATGTTGTGAACTCCGTTCCACCACTCTCATCCACACTTTGATCAACATCAAACTCTGAGCTGTAAATAGCTGAAAAAAGCATCTGAGCACGCCACCCGCATCCTCTTTCACCGCTACCCACCACCACAAATCCCCAGCATGCCGCCTGCAGCCTCTTTCACTTCTCTCCACCGCCACAAATCCCCAGCACGCCAACCGTAGCCTATTCCACCTCTCCCCAGTGCCACAAATCTCACCCGCCACTCGCTGCCTATTGCACCGCTCCCCACCACCACAAGCCCTCTACTACCACATATCCCCCTGCAAGCAGGCAGGCCACAAACAGAGCAGGATTTGCTGGAGGTTGCAGGGTAGAGCCGGGGCCGTTCTGTTGGCTTCTTTTGCAACTACCATGCTTGTTTCACTTAACAGCTCTCTGCTGTCGGTCTTTCACCCCCTCGAGCATTTTCAGTGCGGCACTGAGCTGCACAGACACACGCCGTTACTGCTATTGATACGTGTTCCAGCCGCTTAAGGCAAACAAAACATCCACCCGTCCTGACCCTACTGACAGTATGTCTCGCTGATATGTGTTAACATACACT
This sequence comes from Lissotriton vulgaris, assembly GCF_964263255.1. Classification (NCBI taxonomy): domain Eukaryota; kingdom Metazoa; phylum Chordata; class Amphibia; order Caudata; family Salamandridae; genus Lissotriton; species Lissotriton vulgaris. The sequence continues at coordinate 350,034,907 of NC_141686.1, forward strand.
GCCATATGTCTACTAACGTTATCACCTTGCACGCTTGCTTTATTAAATCCCTTGTATCACCCCGTCTACTAAAGCAAACGCCTTGCACGCTCGCTTTATTCAATCCCTTGAATCACCCCCTCCCGCTGCCATGTGTTAATGCACGCAAACGCCTCATGTTCTCGCTTTATTCATTCCCTCCAGCACTTAAAATTGTCGGCCAGGCCCGCAGTCTCTTGAGGTTGTTTAGTTTTGTAATAAGGGTGAATGTCTTACTTATTTGCTCTTTTGATGTTATTTTCTGTGCATACTTAATTTTCCGCCGGCCCCTGCAGTGCTGGCTTTATGCAAGCCTAAGTGTTCAATTAATTGAACTGTTTGGGCCTTTGTAATTGGCAGCTCACCTTTGTATATCTTCTCCTTAAAACCCGAACGCTAGATGCGTTCACATTGCTCACTGGTTGTTTTTGACTTCCTTAATTGTAGTTGCTGGACGCCTGTTATCCTTGTTATTATTGCATGTGTATTATCGGAAAAGGCTTGGAAAGAAAAAGGATAATGGAACGCAAAGATATTTAAAATTAAAACAAGGACATCGATGCTATACTTTGCTGTTGAGACTATTATATAGATCGTGTGTTCTAGTAAAAAATATGCGGGCGCTAGCGCTTTCATTGTGTACACTACTTTTATTTCGTGTGTGGGCTCTGAGGCCATCTAGGTATAACTCCCTAGCAAATTTATTACAGTAACTAAGTCCACACACCATCCTTTGTGTGTACCTGGTTCCAAAAAATAGACCAAAGTAGAAACGGTAATCAAAAGATAATAGCAGGACTTAAAAGCCAACTTTTTTTGTAAGCATGCGGTGTCTCTCCCTATGATTGGTACACTTTAAGGGTGGGCGTAGTTTGTGAAGTAGCGCTACGTGAAGTTACGCGAAGAGCACTTCGCACTACGCGAACTTCACGTAGCACTACGCGAGCTGCGTAGTAGCATGTTCGCACTGTGCAAGATGCGTTTTCAATGATTGCACAGTGCGGACATGCATCCGGCACTGTGCAATCATTGATAACGGAATCATGCACAGTGCGAGCTGTAGTTTTCTGCTGCTCGAGTAGATTTTTACTCGAGCGTCAGCTTTCTCAAGGCGAACTGGTAGTTTCTCATCGCGAGCATGCACAACCACTCGCAATGAGAAACCTTACCTCCCTGCGTTGAGAATCTCGCCTGGATGTCATTTTGCTTGCTCGCGGTCGCGAACATGACGTTGAGGATCGCGAACAAGCAAAAAAGGACAGCTGCACTACGCTACGCTGCGCTACGAGTGTTCGCACTGTGCTACGTGCAGCTCACGTAGTGCAAAGTTGCGCAAACTACGCGAGCGGAGCGTAGTGCTTCGCCCAGGGTTAGTACAAATAATATTTTGAGGACTATGGAAATAATGTATTTACTATCCACATGCGCTTCCGAACTCCATTTAGGTATTGTAAGTAAGCCTCACTGAAACAGTGTTCTTTCTTAACCCTCAACGCCCCCCCATCCCGAAAAAACTTGCAAGGGAGCTGAGCTATTGCCGTTTGCTTGGACTGCATTGCGGCCATGCAAGCCAGGCAAATCCTTAAGGAGTCTAGTCCACAGATACCTGTACACCCATCATATCGCATGTACCATTAACCATATCCCGGATAAACTGATTCATTTTACCAGGCACAAGTGACCCCAGAGTGCCTGCCATTGGAGGTTTACGGATCATGATGGAAGACTCGTTCAGAAGGGGTAAAGGTTCCACTCTGTTTATCAATAGTTTTGATTTCAATTACCGGACTACCAGGCATTGCCACCTCTTTCAAGCTATGCATCCTTCTTACTAACCTGTGGCTGCTTGCAGATTTGGTGCAAATGCAAATTCCTCTCTATAGTTTCCTCTCAATCTATTATTTCTTTTCACCTCTCTATTCTACCTTCCGTCTCTTTCCTCGCATCTCTGCCTCCCTTCTCTGTACTTTTCTCTGTTCTCTCTTTTTCTCCCACTCCACATTTCCTTGCTTCATTTCTCTGTCCGTTTGCTCTCTCACCTTCCCTATCATTAACACATAGTCAGTCCTCGGGATCTTCCCGACTCTTCAAGTCCGCACCCTTGTTAACATATGCTGTCATCTTCTCTCCTCCAAGCCCCGACCACCCCCATCGCATTTCTCTGGGCTGTTTATACGTCCTGAAAACTTGTTTACATTTCGTCCATCAATGACCTGAACCTATTTACATACCACTCGGTACAGTCGTAGGACTTATTTTTCCATACTATGTCACTAGCTACCAATGGGTAGACCAACCTTTCATCCTTCCAATGCTGGTAAAACGAGTCCTAATTCTTATGGGCAAAGGTACACTAAGTGTTTGTGGTATAGGGCTAGTTATCGGCACGTTTCAGAAATATGTAGTTGCAGAAATAATATTATTAATCTATCTACTGATGGGGCTGTTTTAGCTTGAGAAAGTAAAAATAAAAATATGTTTCTACATTTTGCCTAACAAAGGGGGTTTCTGTGTCCACCACAGCTGGAGTTAACATATGTGAGGAACGTAACCAAACACAGACACGCAGATTAACACATACTTAGTAACACACAGAAAGCACAGACACTCGCACATATAAAACCACTCATAGAAATAAGTATAGATGACGCACAAACACCGTACATACCCAAGCACCAAAGATGCACAGGCACACAATGGTATGCAATAGATTTTTATATACAATAAACATAAGTATGAAAGAACACTTATAAGCACCTATACAGACTCACAAGCATGCATACAAGACTCAGGCACGCACAAACACACACAGAACGGCACCAAAACGCAGGTCAACACACACACATGCTACCACATTCACAGTATGGGCATATAAATATTCCCCGCGTTTCTCTTTAGCACCAGGATGCACAGCACCCAAGCCTGTGCAGTGTGTATCCTTGCCCAGCTCTCTGGGTGCAGCAGGACGCACTGCATCCAAGCTAGTCCAAGCCACAACAAGCATTGGCATAGCCAATACGTCTCGCCTTTGGGACCTTATAAGTGTTTAGCCATGCAACAGTTGATGTTGCACCAAGGATATTGTGCTGCATAACTAAATACTTATAAGGTCCCAAAAGCAAGACCTATTGGCTATGCCAATGCACAACCGGTTTCTAAGCCCAAACAATCCTTGACAACTATTGACGGAGCAACCGGCAGCTCTGTTGAGTAAACACAACTATTGTTGCGTGAAGGGGCCAGTCCCCTCTAAACATTGGGCACCGCCACATCCACCACCACCGCGTCCACCACATCCACCACCACCATGTCCACCACATCCACCACCACCATGTCCACGTCCACAATCACCACCTCCACCACCACTACGTCCACACCATCATGTCCACCACCACGCACCCACCTCCACCACACCCACCTCCACCACCACCACGTCCACCACCCACCACCATGTCCACCACCACCACGTCCACCATCCACCACCATGTCCACCACCACTACCACCACCACCACTTCCACCACCACCACCTCCACCACCACCACATCCACCACCCACCACCATGTCCACCACCACCACTAAATCCACCACGTCCACCACCACCACGCCCACACCCACCACCACCACCACATCGACCACCACCACATCTACCACCACTATTTCCACCACCACCATGTCCAACACCATCACGTCCACCACCACTACTGCCACCATCATGTCCACCACCACCATGTCGACCACCACCACGTCCTCCACCACCATGTCCACCACCACCAGCATGGCCACCACCACGTCCACCACGAGGCCACCTCTCTATTTATCTATCGCCCTCACTCTATCTATCTATCGCCCTCACTCTATCTATCTGTCGCCCTCACTCTATCTATCTGTCGCCCTCACTCTGTCGCCCTCACTCTATCTATCTGTCGCCCTCACTCTATCTATCTGTCGCCCTCCCTCTATCAATCTGTCGCCCTCACTCTATCTGTCGCCCTCACTCTATCTATCTGTCACCCTCCCTCCCACTATCTATCGCCCTCCCTCTATCTATCCCCCTCCCTCTATCTATCTATTGCACTCACTCTATCGCATCACCACAGCATCACTCAGCACCACCACAGCATCACTCAGGGGCACTACAACATCACTATACGCTACCACAGAATCACTCGTCGCCACAGCATCACTCGTCGCCACCACAATATCACTCAGCGCCACTACAGCATCAATCTGTGCAACCATTCAACAACACCTGGTTCAAATATCTTCTCTTAATGTTTCAAGCTTTATTACAAATGTCACAAAAAGATGTCAATATTTCACTTCTGTTCTTGGATTTTTGTCACAATAAAATACACTGAACATAATCTTCACAACAGTTATTCACAAAAGTTTAAGCTATTGCCATTATAAATTACAATAGCTTTTATGTAAGTATTAATTATTTAAAAAAATGTAAAGCCATTGTTATTTGTAATATCAATACATCTAAGTCACGTAAATACAACACATATTGCATTACAAATGGTATAGGTGTCACATTTGCGAAAGTTAAAACTATTGGCATTGTAAATGACAAAGCTATTAATTTCGCTTTTTTCAAAACAAACACATAAATAAAAAATGTGTCATTTACAATACCAATAGCTCAAACTTTCCTAATGTGGGGCCTATTGCATTGCAAATGCTTGTTTACTCTGGTTTGATGACTTGCCCTCCTCATCTTATGCTTGTCCCTTCCCTGGGACACAGCCTCTTTTTTTATTAGCTGCCTTGTAACCTTCCACTGCTTACATGGAGGGAACTACTTTTTTCTTTCTTTCAGCAGTCCATAAGAATGCACACATTTCAAGCTCTTCTCCCCCATGTACCACCTCCATCTACAAGTCCCAGCCCTCTCAGAAAAGCTTCTCAATTTCAGTGGTGTAGCAAACACTTAGGGTCCGCCCGACCCCCACAAGGTGCACAGAGTGGAGCTCCGAGAGTACTCCAGTACTTCAGATTTTGCCTTAGAACTAAGAACACTAATTTCTTTGCACCTATTAATAATATATCTACCAATATACACAGAACAGAAAGCACAAAAGGCAGATATCTCTTCCACGGCGAAAGCAGTATTTGATAATGTTTTTACATTCTTTTTTATGTGCCAATTATTAGTTCATAAAGATGATTATACTAGCAGATTGTTTATTTTATGGTGTCATCGCAGCAAATCAATATTATGTTTTTTGGCAATCGTATTGATATTCAAGTGTCCTGCTATGATATTTAACTGTATTTCCAATATATGTGTGTGGGGCCTGAACATTCCAGACTGCTGCTCTAGCATTCAGGGGTGTCGGCATTATGTGATGTAAAGAAATTTGTACAGCGCACTTACACCCAACGGTTTCTTGGCGCTAGTCGGCATAGAAGGAACAGGAAGGATAAATGGATAAATGGGCAGCAAGAAAAGAAAGGAAAGCCAAAGGAAAACCTAATTGTGAGCCTTGCGAAACAAGTGAGTTTTCAGGAGAGACCTGAACTGAGTGTAGGAAGAAGTAAGCCTAAACTCCAACAGAAGCACGTTCCAAAAGGAAGGAGCAAGGAACGAGAATCGAAGCCCACCATGCTTCTTGCGTTTGAAGGTGGGAGTTTTAAGCAAAGCGAGATGGGATGATCGAAGGTTACGGGAAGGGACGTAGTGACAAAGGGAGGAAGAAATGAAGGCAGGGCCAAGGCCAGTCAGAGCCTTAAAGATAATACAGCCCAGTTTAAAATTACAGCGCTCAGCCAGGGGGAGCCAATGTAAGGACTTTAGCAAAGGGCGAACATGTTGATACCTGGGCTGGTGAAAGATCAATCGTACGGCCTGGTTCTGAACCAGCTGCAGTCGATTCAGCTGGTAGGCAGGGATACCCACATGAGTTGGCATAGTCGACTCTAGACATAACCAAGGCCAAAAGAGCCAGGGTGAGGGCCGCAGTGGTGAGAAAATGAGAGATCTTCCGAATTTTTCGCAGATGGAAGAAGCTAGAAGACACCACGGTGGTAATCTGGGGCTTCATCGACAGGTCTTTAGATATGGTCACTCCAAGGCTTTTGGCGGAGTCGGCAGGGCAAGGGGGGGGGAGCCCAAGTCAGAGGGCCAAAAATTGGAGCTCCACGGATTGGAGGGGCCCCCGATAAGCACCAGCTCGGTTTTATCGGGGTTAAGTTTTAGGTGGATAGCCCCCATCCAGTCACTGATGTGACGCAGAGTGGACTGGAAATTACCGATTGATTGGTCCGAGGAGTCAATGTTGAAAATCAGCTGAATGTCATCTGCGTAATTGAAGGCAGTGACATTGCTTCCTCGTAAGGACCGAATCAGGGGGGGTGAGATAAAGATTAAAAAGAAGAAGAGGGGGGAGGGAAGAGCCCTGCGGGACGCCACATGTCACCCTGACCTTATCAGCGGTGTACTGGGAGAGGCGGACAGCCTGGTGATGGTTACTCAAGAATGAGCGGACCCAATTAAGGGCCGCTCCCTGGATACCGGCCTCCTCGACACGGTCGACCAGAATGTCATGGTCGACCGTGTCGAAGGCCGCCGATAAATCCAGGAGTACCAAGGCCTGGCTGATGTTAATGTCCGCACCCCTCCGCAACTCTTCCATCACCGAGAGAATGACCGACTCGGTGGAATGGGCGGGTCTGAAGCCGGCCTGTTGGGGATCGAGAAACTGCGTACACTTGATAAAGGAACTCAAGGCAGAGGTGACATGGGCCTCGAGAACTTTACTGAGGTAGGGGAGCAAAGAGATAGGGCGGAAGTTGCTCATAAGCGAAGGATCAGCATTGGGCTTCTTGAGAATGGGCACCACTTCGGCAGTTTTAAACGCACTGGGGACCAGGCCCTCTTTAAGTGAATTATTGAGGAGCATCATAGGAGGGATGGGGCAGGGGATGGGGCAGGCAGTAAAAGCCTCGCGCAAGTCATGAGGGGGACAGCAATCAGCGGGGGAGCCAGACGCCACCTTGTTTAACAAAGCTAAAAACTCCACCTCTGAAATAAGAGGTATCTGAGTGATTCGCTGGGAATTGGGGTTAGCAGGAATGGCCACAAGGGTGGGAAGGGCAGGGGAAAGGATACAAGAGATGCTCTTTTTGATTTTAGCAATTTTATTGATAAAGAACAGGTTCAAGGAGTCAGCCCTTAAGGATGTCGTTGATTGGATTTCTATGTACCTGTGTTGTGCAACGGCTCACAGTCATATGCACAACACAGGTACATAGAAATCCAATCAACTACAATATAAACACCTCACAGCCCTTTAATTAGACAGCTTTGAAACATACAAGATAACCAATTTCAGAGGTGAGGTATTACCTTGCCCGAATATTGTGTGTTTGGATTCTGGCAGGAGCTCCATATCTCCAACTGAAACTTGTGTATTGCCTCTGCTGGAAATCAGTGAGTTCAACTTCAGCCTCCTGGTCAGGAGTAGCTACATTCAACTTCACAGAGAAGCATATTCCGGTGAAGAGCAGGCACATATAGATAGCTAGAACTACTTATGAGAGGGCACTGTGTCAAAGTGTTACCTCTGTGCAGTTGCAAAGTACATTTCCACTGCACCAATACAATTTGTGTGAGAAGACCTCCTCATCACATTTCTTATGTTCATCTCTCTTAGTGCCCATCTCATATCTATCTCTGTCTCACCTCTCCTTAACCACCGAGTGCAGTTTGCATTGCCACTGCCTGTTCCTTACCATTTCTTTAGTAATACAGCCCGCACTGCTGCTTCCTATGTGATATCTCTTTGGTGTGAGGGGGCATGCACAGTTGCTTTCCGTAATCTACCTCCTTGTGAAATCAGTTCACACTACTACTAAGCATGCTGCACCTGTTTTGAGTGAGGGAAGCCTGCACGTTTGCTTTTGGCACTGTACTTGTTTTGTGAGGGACACTTGTACTTCTACTTTCTGTAGTGTACCTCTAATAGAAGCTGTTTTTTTATAGTTGGTGGCCATTCTGTGGCTTTGCTGTGTGTGGAAAGCATTCACTTGCGTGTCACCTGTGTGCTCGTTTTGCTTTGAGGAACCTTGTGCAGCTGCTCCAAATGTTACCCTATTGAATGAAGGAACTTCACCTGTCCTGTGTGAGGGAATCTTACAAGTTTGTCTTTGTTGTATCTCTTTTGTGTGTACAAGAGGTTCCCAGTACTACTATCCATACAGCACCATTTGTGTGTGATGCCAACACACTTGTACTGCTGTTGAGTGTGCTCCACCTATTCCCTATATCGGAGAAACCTCTTGAAGTGCATCTTGGAGGAGTTACCTTTATGACCTGCAGCCCCCTCCTCTCATCACTTTGATCTCAGATATTTATGCTGGCTTCCTTCCTGTCCAGGAACATCAAGCAAAGTATGGGCAGAAAAGCTCTCTTGAAATTTCCTGCACACCCTACATAACGTACTCCAAGCAAATTATTCGTCTCTCCTGTCGTCTCTTCCCGCATCCTCCCTATATTTTTGTCTCTCCTTCTCTCCTCTCCCAATGAATTGAGACTGAACTATTTTGTTGAATGCCCGATGGAGATACCTGGTTTAGCTATAGGGGAGATGGACCGTGGACTCCCTCCTTGGTCGTCACCTACCCAGTCGACCGTTAGACAGACCTCATTTAGTCTCTCCCTGTTGTCTCTTCCCTTTGCTCCCCTTTCTCTCCTTCCATGCGCCCTCCCCTCTACACTCCATTTATTTTGCCCTCCATGTTTCTTTAATTGTTTCTCCCATTGAGACCGAGCTATTTGGCCAATGCCCAGTGGAGCTACCTGATAGCTATAGAGGAGATGAGTTTTGGGACTTCCCCTCGACCGTCACCTACCCAGCCGGACTTTGGACAGACTTTCCTTTCGTCTCTCTGCCGTATCTCCCTCCTATCCCTTCCCCCCTTGCCCTCTACACTTCAATTATCTCGTCTTCTATGCATCTTGCAATTGTTTGTCTAGCAACTGTTGTAAATTGGAACTGATGTAATCTTGTAATTGTAATTTTTGTGGAACCTCATGTAAAGCGCTCTGATACCTCCGGGTCTAGCCAGCGCTATATAAAACTCTTGAATAAATAAATAAATAAGTACCCCAATCCCTGTCGACACTCCCATGCCAACCGACACGAAACAGCAAGGCGTGAACGCCTTCGAAATTAGTTTCACCCCCAAGCTCTCCATCAAAGCAAGGAGAAACCTCAAACATAGTCTAATCAGACAACACCCAGAAACACTTTTTGTAGACACCTACCACTGCTCCTCCAAAGGGCAGGTGAAGGTGGATCTCATCTTCCACACGGATAGACCAGACAATTGGATCACTACACTTAGATTACAACTTCACATATCCAAAACGACGACCACCACAAATAGCTGTAAATTTACGACCTCTCTCCCGAACCAGGCGACTAGAAATGGGAACACAACAGTGACCATTTACTCAAATGGCACAGTGCTGATACAGGCTAATAATGAGAACCGCCAATCTCCACTCTCTTCGATCTGCTCCACCTCAACCCCCGTCCCCGGACTCCCTTCCCCACCAGAGGACACAAATACCTACTCTCATCCTCCCGGTGAGACCCTTCAGTTTCCCCGCTAGGAGCCGCTCTCACTCCCCCGTTCCTACTAATCGCGACCATCAATCTCCCGAGGTTCTTCTTATCCCTACACCCCCTCAGACTCTGCCGCTCCTAAACCCCATCACCACCACTCGAGCACGACCTTTCGACCCCCGCCCCACTTCTACAGAACCTCTGAGGAAGAGCTCGCAACCCGACCACTTACCGAGGGTCGTGAACAGGGGCTACCTAGGCGACCCAACCAGCTTTAAACCCCACAATTCGATCTTGCTCACCACCTCAAGGGCTGTCCCGACCCACAATAACATGCCTCCTCCCCCGGAAAACATGTTGCACTGACTGATCTTATTAGAGAATCAGTTACAAATAATATTCAGAGGCCTTGACGAAATTATAACCAACCTAGACAAGGCTCGTATGCCCGAGCAATCCCCTACAAGGGCCTCTCCTCCGACCAACTCTAACCTTCTAAATTCCCAGTCCGAGCCCTGTCCCGCCCTCGATTTCCAGCCCCGAGGTCCAATAAAACTGTTGTGGAGACCCCGTTACAGACCCTCACTCGAATGCCCGAGCAATTCCTTAAAAGGGCCTCTCCTGCGACAAATTCTAACCTTCCAAAATCCCAGTGCGAGCCCTTTCCCATCATAGATACCCGGCCCCCGAGGCTCAATAAAACCGCCGTGGAGACCACGTTACAGACCCGCACTAGAACCAAATCCCCCATGTCCAGGCTACCGAGTCCCCCAAGTATGGTTGCAGTGTCCCAGACGCATAGACCCTCCAGGACCAAAGCATCAATGTCTGAGGAAGAAGCAGAGAACCTAGCCGCCACTTACGACTCTCCTCCCACAGCCTCACTTGAATCCAAAATACAAGTGATCACAGGCTTCAGAAGAGAATACCCCCCTCTAAAGCTAAAAGACCCCCGCCCTCCCTCGCGTCCATACCTAAGGTCCCACCAGGAAAGTACCCTAGCAAAAAGAGTATATCTACTAGCTGTCTACTCATTAACTGTAGATCAGCTCCCAAACACGCAATGGAACTAGCAGAAACCATCCTCTCCCATGACCTAGACATTGCGTTCATCACAGAGACATGGCTAAAAGAGACCTCCCCCCCTGTTTACATATGCTTGTGCCTCCTGGCTACTCCATCATCAACAAAGATAGGATAGATCAACGAGGGGGAGGTATAGCCATCATCCACAGAGATGACTTAGACATCACTGTAGCTGACTCCTGCAAGTACCGCTCGTTTGAATGTCTTTCTGTGAACATTAAGACTAAAGACAACAGCCCTATAGTCTGCCATCTTCTCTATCACCCCCCAAGCAACATCCCCACATTTGGGGAATACTTATCCGACCTGATTGCCCAGTGTGCACTCAAAGACACTAACGTCCTAATCCTGGGTGATCTCTACCTACGTTGGAATGAAACCAATAACTCTCTAATTCAATCTCTCAACAACCTCCTCTGTGACAATAATCTTTCCCAACACTGTTTAGAAGAAACGCACTACAAAGGTGCAACCTTGGATGCCACCATCGCCCACCAGGATGCAATTACGATCGACAATATTCTTCCAGTGGACTGGTCAGATCACCACATGATCTTATTCCACATCAACCAAAGACTTTTATCCCTGCCTCCGGTCCTTGACCCCCCCCCCCCTCCCCCACCCCAAATGGTCCAGAAATCTCTCCCAGATTCCCCTGGATGTCATGGAAGAGAGGCTAAATCTGCTCCTACCTAGTGACACGGAGCTCCCCACAACTGAGCTCATCTAGCTCCACAGCGCAAACATGGTAACCTTGCTTGACCAACTTGCTCCCCTGAAATAAAAAAAAGTCGTTCTATTCCGTCCAGATCATGTTTCAACTCAGACATCAATGATGAAAGGAGACAACTAAGAGCTACAGAAAGACGCTGGAGGACCATGCCCAGCACCACTCATCGCGATCAATTTAGAACAGTCCGGAAGAATTACAACAGACAAATCAAGAATAAAAAATCTGTGTATTTCCGCTCCGCTCTTGATAGCGCAAAAAACAGACCCAAGGAGCTCTTTAATATCATCAGGCGCCAAATCTCCAAACCTGATACGTCCCTAGGGCCAGCTTCCAAAGAACGATGCGATAACTTCGCCAACTTTTTCAATGATAAGATCTCGAAGACCGAACGATCTCTCAACACCAATCACGCCTCACTTCCCTATACCTGCCAGGGTGAGGTGTTGGGTAGCACTCCCTCTCCTACTTCTAAACCCTGGTCTCTCTTTCAGTCCATCCCTGAAGAAGAGATAGTTAAACTCATCTCCACCTCCAAACCCTCATCACACTCCCTAGAACCCCTACCTGCTCAACTCACTAAAAAGCTGAAACTCTCCCTAGCCCCTCTTAGGTGCAGGATTATTAATAGCTGCCTTAAAACTGGTATCGTTACGGACTGTCTGAAAGTGGGACAAGTCACCCCACTGCTAAAAAAACCAGGCCTAGACATAAATGACTTAAACAACTTCAGACCCATCTCCAACCTCCCTCTTCTCTCCAAAATCTTAGAAAAATGTATACTCCAACAACGAACCCAACACCTGGACAACACCAACCTTCTCGACTCCCATCAGTCGGGATTTAGGAAAGGTTGCAGCACTAAAACTGCAATCCTTAACATAATAGATGACATTCACAAATCATTGGACTCAGACCAATGCTGCCTACTTATTCTTCTAGACCTAGCGGCAGCATTCGACACAATAGATCACAAACTTCTCCTCAAGGCCTCTATACTGGAGACTACCCTGCTACTAGGAGTATCACTCTACACTAAGGCTATGTCTGGAGAGCAGCCTAGAAAGGACACTAGAAGGGAAAAACACCTCACACCAGCTTGTAAAGCACAGACAAGCACAGATATAATCTGCCTATTTTACTATAAAACATGGGACCCAGAAATGAGTACTCCAGTAATTTTTATTTTTTATTTTTTATTTAAGAAGTTTTATATAGAGATAGACTGACCAGAGGGTATCGGAGCGATTCACATTGGTTACATAGCAGAGGAAAGGATAGCAGCACAAAATACAGTAAGGCAAGACAGTTCAGCAATAAAAATCACAGTGACAAAGCGGTGGGGGTCCATATCAAGATCTTTGGGCGGGATGAAAGGTTTTATTTTGTTTAGAAGATTCAGGTTGAGGAAGGGCGCTCTTCGCTGAGATCTTAATGTGCTTGGTCATGTCCAGTTTTGAGTCTAGTGTAATGCCTAAAGATTTAACAGAATCAGCCAGGGTGAAGTTCCCGTTGAGCACATTGTAACCGGGGCGGGAACCACAGGGACAGATGTGAAAGGCAACAGACGGGTGCGGGTTACAACGGGCTTTATTGATGCCAAAAGGTGATCTGAACAAGTCTTTCGGTTCAGGGTAGAGCGGCGGGGAGATCGACTTCGGGACCTTCTCCTAGACCGGGGCTCGACCTGCAGGATCCTCCGATAGCCGGTCCGGCTTCGTCGGGGTTTGGTGTCTTCCGAGTCCGTCTTGACTCCTCCTCTCCCCGGGGCCGCAAAGAAAACAAAAGAAAGGCAGTACGTGAGGTTGTTGTCCTGCTAGTACCACTAAGACCGGGAAAGGGAGTGAGGGACAGACCAACACGTGCTTCAACTCTATTTACAAGTGTGGGGAACGAAGGGGTGAACAGGGTAGGTAAACCGGGAACCAGGGACTCCGCTATGTTACAACGGGACCGCCCTTTCTTCCCACCCAGCCCCTGATCTTATTACGCACCTGGGCAAGCCACACACCTCCCCCGGGTGAGTGGCTGGGCGGCTCGTGGGAACGGTGGCCTCCAGGCTTCTCCTCCTCGGACGGGACCTCTTCACCGGTATGCAACTCCTCTCTCCAACCTGCTTCCTTCCTTCGCCGACCTCTCTCCACGTCTCCAGCTCGGGTGTACAAGCACACCTCGGCTTCTGGTCCTTCCGCTTTTGATGGTGTTCCGTCGTCCTGGAACCCCGCCCACTCGTCCTCTTCTTGGTAGTTAAAGGGCCAGTCCTTGTCATCTCCTCGGCACGATGCAGTCTCGGATCCTGCCCCTCGATAGTCCATCTGCTGAGGGAGACAAGAGGGGGTAAGTGAAGCATGTCCCCCAGTCATGGGGGCGTTATCATGTCCAGCGCCGATAACGGGGAGCAATGTCGGGGAGGCCCCGTTACACACATCAATAGCTTTTATCCACTCGACCATTTGTGGGTTTTCTTCTTTGTTCGAAATGATGAGGAGTTCGGTTTTGTCCGGATTCAGTTTGAAGTGATTATTGGACAGCCACAGTTGCACTTCTCTTAGTGACTCATTGAGTCTTTGAATCCCTTTGGCCGACGAAATTTCCAAGTAGATTTGAGTATCGTCAGCATATAAGTGGAAAGGGATGTTAGCTTTCCTCAGAAGGGTGGTGAGGGGTTCCATGTAGATGTTGAAGAGTTGAGGGGAGAGCACTGATCCTTGGGGAACTCCCCTGTTGACGGTATGGAGGTCGGACTCAAAGCTTTTGATTTTGATTCTCTGGAAGCGGTTGTGGAGGAATGAGGAGAACCATTTGAGAAGTGTGGCTCAATGGTTAGAGCGGCAGACCCTGATGCAGAGGTCTAGCCCGGGACCAGGGTTCAATTCCCCGCCTCGGCAGGTCTTGGGCTCAAAAATTCCACGGACCTGATAATTCTCGCCTCGGTGCCTATTCCCATCATGGAGTCCCACTCTGCAACTCTGGGCAATAGCTTGCTTAATCTCCACAACGGCCCCCACCACGCTAAGGATGCCTGGCCTCCACCTTGGGGGTGCCCAGGAGTGGACGCCTCACAGGGATATCCAGGATGGGTTCCACAGCGGTATTCGTACAAGCCCCTTGAGACCCTTGCGGGTGAGTAGTGCGCTATACAAGTATCAATTTACATTTTTTTACCACCACGCTAGACCAGCCCTTTCTTCGAGGGCCTTGAGGAGAAGTTTGTGATCTACTGTGTCGAATGCTGCAGATAGGTCTAGAAGAATAAGTAGGCAGCATTGGTCTGAGTCCAATGATTTGTGAATGTCATCTATTATGTTAAGGATTGCAGTTTCAGTGCTGCAACCTTTCCTGAATCCCGACTGATGGGAGTCGAGAAGGTTGCATCACTTCCAATCCTAGTAAAAACATGTCAGTAAGCAGCTTTCAACAAATAGGCCGCTTTTCAAAAGCTGGTTAACTAGTTTTAGCCTCTGGGACCTTACGCCCAGGCTTTCTTCAGGACCTTGATTATAAATCAGCTACTGCATACTTATTATGTGCAAATGTGCATACTTATATTCATATACAAAGAGTACCTCAATAATGGCAGGGTGACTTTCACACCTGCTTAGTACGAGGTCTAGGCCTCACCTCACCTGGTAACTACTCAGGAGTAAGAGACCCCGCCCTCTCCGTCGGTGCCTCGGGCTTTCCCTAAGATCATTGGAGGTCTTGTGTGCCCAGGATGGAATCCATATTGGACCAGGTTGCGGCGGGCGCTGCACACTCAGGACCGTCAACACAGGGGAATAATCCGACACCCCCGCGGCACCACCTTCAATCAGAAAAGTCATGTATGTGCTGTGCATGTGTGAACAGATAGTCGATTTGTGATTGACTTCCGTGTACCCCAGACTGAAACGTAAAGTGTGTGTCCCTAGTGTGCGACCACCTCCAGATATCCACCATCCCCAGGGCTTTGATAAAATCTCGTAAGTGGGAGCAGTGTGCTGACTGGGGATCTATCTAGAAGCCAGTCCATCATCAAGTCCATCGTCAAGTCAAAGTCGCCCCCCAGTACCAGTGTGCCCACCGGTAGGTTAAGTAACAGTGTCCCAACATCAGTCAACGTCATGCGCTGCAAACCCGGAGGCACATACACCGAAACAACATTAAGAACCCTGCCCTCCCATAAGCCTGTGCAAGCTGCGTACCTGCCCTACGGATCCGTCCAGGTATTTTGTATCACATATGGACAGCCTTTTCGTAGGAGAATCCCCGGCCCCCTGGAACCAGTGGTAAAACCTGAGTGTGCCACCATTTGGTATCCCTTCCTGTCTAGAGCCATACAAGAGTTACCAATTAAGTGAGTTTCCTGGAGCAATACCATATCAAGTCCATTACGGTGGATATATTGCAACACAATACCTCTCTTAATCTTGTCTCCTAACCCGTTGACATTCCAGGTGATAAGTTTAAGTCCCTGACCTTTTGTCAACTTGTCACAGAGAGCCACGGAACAACATTTATAGAGGGCCTGCAGTGTCTGAAGCCCTCCATTGCATCCACCTGTGAGACCCCTGGACTTTCCCTGACATCGGCAAAGTATTGGATCTTTTTTGCTGCCGCCTGAACATAAAGACCAACCAATCTGTACATATATAAGACAATCACTTTGCCTTGCTGCAAAATAACCCCCAATGAAGTCCCCCAACAAATGAAACTCACAAGTGCCCCTAGCCCTAAGGACACACCCCCATCCCTGCCTCCCTGCTTAACAGGACTAGAACTGCCCGCCACCCCCAACATGCAGAGTGCCTGTCGCCCATCCATAAACAATTCCAGGGAACGAAAGTAACGCCACTCCCATTTCGTTCACAAGTATACAGTTGGTGTTTAGCTCCCCGGCCCGACCCCCACCCTCCAAACCATTTACAACACAAAAAGGCCTGGTTAGTCCTCATTAGACATCTTGTGGCATCCACCCTGGCAATCACAGTGCAGCAACGAGCCCCAAAAGAAGACCAATCACTCTCAGAAAAATCAAGCATATTGAACGAATATAGCAATCAGTGACGCATGTTACATAATCAAACATTAGAACAGTCACAAAAACCTGGGCCATCCACATCATATATGTATCAGAAATCCAATCTAACATCCTCCCCAACACTAGGCATGTGTGATCTTACATGCAGAAGACCTTGGCACCAACACCACGATCCTAAGGGCACCCAAGGGTGCCCGAGGGCCACTGACAACACCACATAGTCTTACCAAGCCCCAGATTAGTGCCCTCCCACATGTCCCTGGGAGTCAGAGACAGAGTGTGGTGGGGAGCTCCTCTGCTGGCGCCAGTCCGCGTTATTGTCCGCTGCCGAGAATGCCTTCTTTCCTTTTTTCTCAACCGTGCGCCAGCCACCTAGCCAGTCCCAGACCTTCTCTGGACGAGTAAAAAAAACATGATTTCCCATTGGCTTCCACTCGTAGCTTAGCGGGAAACATCATTGCATACTTGACCTCTTGGTCTCGTAGGGCCCGCTTCACTCAAGGAAACTACGGCGTTGTTTCTGTATTCTCAATGTAAAATCCGTAAAGAACATGATCTTGCTGTTCTCCAGGGTAAGTGGCGGGGCCGCCCTCATCATTTGCAGAATAGCATCGCGGTCACGAAAGTTAAACACCCGCGCTAGCAACAGCCGAGGGGGTGTACCAGGCCTCGGACGGCCCACAGGCACCCGGTGAGCTCTCTCAATCGTGAAGCATTTGGAGAGTTCTCTAGGTTGTAGATGCTTAAGGACCAGTTCCTCCACGAATAGGTCCACCGCCTGCCCCTCCGCGTGTTCTGGCACGCCAATAATGCGAATGTTGTTCCTTCGCCAATAATGCAAATGTTATTCCTTCGCATTCGGCCTTCATAATCGTCAAACTGCAGGGCCATCTTGAGAAGAGCAGAGGTCAGCGATTTGTTTCCTGAGCAGGGCGGTGTCAGTAACTAGTTCCTTAGTAGTGCTCTCCACTGTTCCTACCCTCTCAGCCATTTTCTTCATGTTCTCTCGGATCACGCCACATCTGTGGCCACCGTGTCAATCCGCACCTCAAGGGAGGTCCGTATTGCCGTAATCGCCTCGAGTAGGTCCTTATTCGATGGTTCCGTGGCGTTACTTTGTGTCCCCGCCTCTGTTTGATCTTCCGCCGGCTGCTTCTGCCAGGCAAATTTCTCCAGCTTGGACTGGGTTGCTGTCCGGTTAGTACGGATGGACGCCATTGTCTATTGTCGCAGGATCACCCGTAAATGACGAGGGCGTCACCGCTACTCCCCGCCACCTGCAGTGATAACCTCCACCCGGCCTGTCGGTTGTCGCAGGAAGCACCCCACACACAGGGGGTCCTTCACGTATTGCACTCAGTTGGTGAGACAGTGCACCCCAGTCCCCATTCGTAGGAGGCTACTCGAAAATCAGGACCAGACCCCTTCAATAGTAAAGTCACTTCCACGCTCCTATCATGTGGCCTGCCAGTCGTGAGGGGAGGCAGAAGACCCAGGTGCCCCCAGAGCAAACTACTCTCACACCGGTGTGTCAGGCATTTCAGAACTCCAGCACATCTACAATGACCCCAGTTCTATAGGTAGAGAGGCCGCACCGTGCGTGGGACCCTGCAGTTCTTGTTCTCCTAGGGCGGCCGCCACAGAACTTCCAGGTCACTGTGTTGACTAGGCCTCTGTTAGTGACTAGTCTGGGTCACATCAGTTTGGTTCAGAACGAGGTCCAGGCCCCTGAAGCTGTCTCTCACAGAAGCAAAAATCTCAGGCTCCCAGCGGTAGGTTCATAGATTATCTTCACCTCACCAAGGACCCCATCACTGCCAAAGCCAACCTCCATGAAGGAATGAAGGCCGTCGCCGACTGGATGAAGATCAGCCATCTGAAGCTGAACTCGGACAAGATGGAGGTCCTCATCCTCGGCTCCAACTGTCAGTCTGGGACGACTCCTGGTGGCCAACGGCACTGGGGGCAGCCCGACCCCCACCGACCACGCACGCAACCTGGGAATCATCCTCGACTCAACGCTCTCAATGACCAAGCAAGTCAACGCCGTCTCCTCCTCCTGCTTCAACACCCTCTGCATGCTCCGCAAGATCTACAGATGGATCCCGACAGATACAAGAAAGACAGTCACCCAGGCTCTCGTCACAGCAGACTCGACTACGGACTACGGAAACGCCCCCGACCAAGCTCATCAATCGACCACAATGCATCCAAAAGCCTCAGCACGACTGATCCTCAATGTACCACGAGACGGCCACATCACCCCCCACCTGAGAAACCTGCACTGGCTCCCCGTCAACAATAGGATATCTTTCAAGCTCCTCATCCAAGCACACAAGGCATTCCACGAGACCGGCCCAGTCTACCTCAACAGATGGCTCTCCTTCTACACCCACAACCGCCAGCTACGCTCTGCCGACCTCTCACTCGCCACCGTCCCGCGCATCCGAAGAACAACCACCGTCGGGAGATCCTTCTCCCACCTCGCGCCAAGACATGGAACACCCTCCCACTGAGCCTACGATAGACCCAAGACCTGCTGACCTTCAGGAGGATACTAAAGACCTGCCTGTTCGATCAGTAGCACCCCCCTCCCCCAGCGCCTTGAGACCCTCGTGGGTATGTAGTGCGCTTAACAAATGACTGATTGATTGATTGACCGCATGGGGCTACGTCTGGTCCCCTCTCACTAGCCAAGTCATGTCTGTATTGGTCTATAGCATGGGGGATTTTTACTTTCACCCCCAGCTCACATCTATGTCCCAGTGTCTCAACCGTGGACGGCTGCCATTAGCCAACAGCCTCCACTTCGAATCCTTAACGTATTTGTTCCCGCAGCGTTGCCAGTATATAGCATATCAAGCGGTCCCTAGGCCCCCAGTGCACTCCAACGAAACAATATCGGCCGTTCACCGCCCCCTCTTTATAATTGCGTCGGGCTGCAAGGCCGCCCCAGGGCCCGTGTGCACGTTTAAGCGAAGGCCCGCACCAACATGCACAGCGGGGGATGCCGCTCTGGTTACTGGGCCCCAGTCACTCACCGGACCACCGGAGAAGGTCTCTGCTGCCACCGCAAGTGATCCGGCGGTGCTCACTCCAGCGAGGTGAGCTCCACGCGCCCTGCTGCTGGCTCAGTCAGGTCAGGCCTCAGACCCGGTCTTGCGTGGCACGCTGCCGCTGGCCGGGACAGCCACGAGGTCTCGGTCATTGGAGCGCTATCGGGCCACCTTCACAGAATCCCCTCAGACTTCACCGGGTGATCGTCGGGCACTACAGCTGCTATTTACCGGCACCAGGGCAGGAATCAGGCCAGCAGGAGCAAGGTTTTACAGGATAGTTTGGGAGTGGCGCTCCGGAGTGAAACTACCGAGCGGCCAATTCCGTTGGCGGCTAGCCACGCCCCCCCTACTTATACCTTTTTAGCCATGCTTTCAGGGTCCACTTTATGGCGAGTTCTTAGCTTTTTAAAGGTTGCAGTTAGGCCTAGATCTAGCTGCAACTAAATTTCATGTATGATGTAGTCCTGAAAGTGTGATCATTCTTGATTTTTGTAGATATATTTTTATGTCCTTTTTTTGAAGTACTTTATAATGAATTAACACTATTTATTCAATGATATTCATGGATGTGATCCGCCCGCTACAATATAACTTGGACTTTTATGTTTTTTTATACAAAAGCTGAATAAAGTATTTTGATTGATTAATTGACCTTGCAATCTACGTTGCGTCAATTCATCACTATTGGGGGCCAGGTGCGTCTCCTGTAATATTTCTCCATCTACACTGTAGCGTTTGAGATATTCTAACGCCTTCCGTATTCTCTTATGGTCATTCAACCCTCTAACATTCCATGTAAGGAGTCTAATCTGCGGCTTTGTGTGTGGATCAATCACTCCTTGTCTTGTATCTTCCATGATCTCAGTGCTTTGTGTGCTGTGTAGTTACGAGTAGCCACATTGTCAACATACACACTTCTACCTAACAAAACTAAATAGACAATACCATCCCCGTTATGGATCCCACCCACGCTATACATTCCCAAACTTTGCATAGCATCTCTGCGACCCCCCCTCCTCCCCCAATGTCCCTCCCGGTAACTTAAAAGTACTGTAAACTATACAAGGTGGTGCACACATGAGGGCGGATGTTGCTCCATCTCCACTCTTCCCTAATCCTAGCCTTCATTTAGACGCTATCTCTCAGGTGCCTTAACTTCATTTGCTTGGTTCCACTTGTTAGCTAAGCGTTAAGAACATCAAGGGCCAGTTTGGATAATCGAGTCCTCTCCCTTCAGAGGAGTTCTATCCCCGCCTCTCCGTCTCCATTGCACGCAAGTATGTCCATGCTCAGCATCGTAACTGCATAAGAAGGTCCAATCTTCTCCTCCCCCACCAGGTGAATGTAGGAGAGTAGGGTCTGCTATCCTATGGTCACCTCCAAATTTTTGCTTTTTGCTTCACTGGTTTCTGACTTAATGTGGCTGTGGGCCTGCTAATCAGACCCACAGCCTGATGTTCTCTCTCTAAATTACTGCCAATGCACTTTAGGTGCATTACGAATTGGAACTGGTTCACCTTATGAGCCCCTGTATTAGTGCACCCTAGGTGCCCAGGGCATAGGTGTATCCAAGGCCTACCAGGGGCTGCAGCATGTATTGTGCCACCCCTGGCCTGGCCTCCATATTTGACACAACTGGCTGATCACTCAGCTGGGGTAAGTCGGTGTAACCACCTCTTACTTAGGTACAGTATGTCTGTGCCTAACCCTAAACTGGACACATATGTTCCTATCAGCCACTCCTATGGAAGGCCTCATCAATCCTGGAGGCAGAGTGCTTGGAAATATGTGAGATGGTGCTCTAGCATGAGCTGAGCCTGTCTGCAGCTGTCGGGAACCACTCCCTAAGCTGTTCCGGGATATTGCCATACCATATACTCTTAAGTGCATTATAATCCTCGCGGTTAAATGCTATCTTTGGTTTGGCTTTATCAAAACATGTCGAGTAAGGTGTCATACGAATTGGAATACTATCCCCTCGCCAGTTCTGGCGACGGGGATAGCATTCCACCCTTCTAGAGGGACACGACATGTGTGTAGCCTTAACCCCGGTTAAAGTTAAACAGAGCCTCAGCATCACAAAATGGATGCTGCCACCACAGACACGAGTCTGGCCTCCTGCTGCTGACCGAAACTCGGCAGATGGTGGCCTGGACAAAGGGTTTCCTGCCTTGGGAGGTGCGAGCACCACCCCAGACAGGATTTTGTGTATTGGGTAGGACAGGGCTGAATAGAATCAGACATGCCCGGGGCACACAAGGTGTCCCCGTGCATAGGCCAGTCCAAACCGGTCCTGGGACTTTCCAGACCCAGGCCTGGCGCGGAACTGGACAAAGGAAAGGGGGTGTAACCGCCCCCCTTCCTGGTTCCTCCCAGAGGAGGGACCTAGTAGGTGATCCACCCCTCAGATTGGGAATAAGAGTGGGAGCAGTGCCATTGCACAGCAGATCATCCTGAATCAACTTTACACGAAGAAGAAGACTGGACTTCGACATTCTGCTGCACAGAAGACTGAAGAGAATCTCCCTTGTGGCCTAGGAGTGGCCACCCTGTGAACACAGGTACCAACCAGCAACTCAACGTCTGCTTTGCCGCCGCCTCCCGCCGGAGCCCGAGCCCGAGCCCAGAGCCCGACAAGAACCAGACTCTCAGACCTCTCCGAGCCCGATCCACAGTCCCTGCAAAGAAGGCACCCGTGGAGGCACCGAGTGACGTGGGACCGGACCTCTTGGAGGACACTCGAAAAGCTGACTGCGCAGCTTCTGAGGCATCCTCGACGTTGTGCTTTGGGGACTGAGAACCCCCACCACCGAGCAGCCCTTGCACCGAAGATCAGCCCTCCAGCATCTCCACGATCTGCGTGGGGCCCTTTTGCATTGTGCCACTCGACGCGCCATCCCGGCCGCTAGCCACGTGGTCAGCGGCCATCTTGGCGACGAACCAGAAGATTTACACAGCAGGTCTGGTTGCTCCAGACCTACCCAAGCTCCTGTGAAAAGGAGCACCCGCTCTGACCTTGCTGGTCCGAGTGTTAAGCATCTTTCAACTTCTGCCTGGCTTGCCTTTGCCAAGGCCTGTTTGCTCCGATCAAGGTGCCGACACCGCCAACAGCGAGAAGCCTGCGTGGGACAGCTCGTGACCGACTCCTGGACGTCCTCGACCCCGGGTATCCACGTGGCTGCAGAAAGAAGCTACCCGACAACGCCTGTTTGCACCCGACATCGCCTGGTTCCAATCTGGTTCCACGGTAGTCACTGGCTAGTGACTTTGAACACTGTCCCCTCTGCTTTCAGGTCTTCACATCTTCAGATCCACCCTTGGATCCACCGGAACTCTTCACATCGAGCCGCCTGCAGCATCTTCAGCTCCAAGCACCATCGACCAGCGTGACGAAACCCGACACTACTTCGACCCTGTGCACCCGCTTCCTGTGGGTGAGGTAACTCAGCTCCGCCGGTGCTCCTGCACTGGTACACATCTCAAGGGCCTGTGTCTTAAATTTTAACTCCGTAGGTCACTCGGAAGGTTCCTAACTTTCTAACTTTGTACTTTTTACGCACCATAGACTTTGTATTGGAAAGTGCGTGCACTTTGAACACTGCACCCGAGTCCCGTGGGCCTCTCCCGACTTAGTTACTGCTAGTCTTGAATAGCTCCAGCGATTCCCAAGGCCCTAGGCCTCTTCCCTTTTCTATTGGTATCTCTTATACCACTTTCTTAGTATATGGTTTAGGTGGCCCCTAGGGCTCATCCACATTGTGCAACTTTTGTGTATTTTAAACTGTCTTGTGATTTAACGCTTGTGCTTCTGTGCTCATAAAGAGTCCAGGGGATTTTATAGTTCATAAATCAATATATATTTTCAATATATATCTGTGTGGTGTCCCTTTCATTTGGTCTTCAAGGGGGTTGTGTATGGTATAACAGCTGGCTTCACATGCCTTTCAGAGTTTAGCCTAAGACTGCTTTGTCCACGTTACCACTAGGATAACTGGTCTACAAGGTTGAATTACAACCATCATCTTAAGGGTTGCTTGGCATGGTAAAAAGTGATCACTAAGAATTAGTGAGCATTATATACCAGGCCAACTTCTCACATTGGTGAGCAGCGGATTGGGATCTGAGCTTGCTGTTGTTTTACCATTACAATCTTTGAGATTATCATTTGAAAGATCATACAGGTACCTGCTAGGTACATATAAAACAAGACTAGTATACTTAAGTTCTACTGAACTTAGTTGTTGTAGAGCAAAGGGAGTAGCACACCCTAGCTACAACTACTAGATAGGTTTAGTAGGTAAACACCAGTGTAGGTAGATTGCAACACATCCACCCACACTAGAGCAATGTCTGGAGCAGAGGGTTCCACTGGGAATGTCTCTGTTGAGAGTGACCCTCCAAGGGCACCATCCAAATTTGCTATTTTTTCCTTTAAGGAATTGAGACAGCTTTGTGTCTTAAGGGGTCTGAAGACAGGGCCTTCCCCTACTACAGACCACCTAAGAGAGCTCTTAGACCAGTCTGAGACTCTAAAGCCCTCTAAGGCAAACCCCACAGGGAATGCTGAAGGAGGCCATCCTTCAGAGGATGACACTGTAGACACCCCTGCCCCTATCATCCTGGTAGATGAGGAAGCCTCCACCACTGGAGCTCCTCAGGTAGATGTAGAGGAAGAAGAAGAGGAGGAGGAGGTGGAAAGCAGTGAGTCAGATGATGACAGAGATAGTCAGGTGCTGGTCAGTAGACTGAACCAGGCTAACTTAAGCTTACTTGGGAATGAATCAGGTAACAACCCATTCAGACCCCCAGGTGGACTTAACCAGGGACATAGGAGGAGGAGGAGTCACTCAGGTGAATCCAATACCTCCCATGTCTCTAGAGGCTCTCATGGTCACTCCAGGAAGGAGATGACTAGCCATCAGAGAAGGGAACATGAGGCCAAGATGAGAGAGGCTGAGCTTAGGATCCAGAGGCAAGAGTTAGAGGTTGCCCTGGCCAAGGAGAAACTTGCTAGAGCAAGACAGCCTAGAGAGAGTGGGGTAATAGAACCCACTGGTGGCAGAAATATCCACAAGGATAAAGACAGGTCTTTTGATAACAGAAACCTGAGTAAGATTGTGCCCCCCTACAAAGCTGGGGATGATATCCATAAATGGATTACTGCAATGGAGAGAGCCTGCAGAGTACAGCAGATCCCTCAGGAGCAGTGGGCAGCAATCTTGTGGCTCTCCTTTGAAGGTAGAGGCCGAGACAGACTCCTCACAGTTAGTGATGGGGATTCTAGAAACTACCTGGTCCTGAAGAGTGCTCTGATTGATGGGTTAGGCTTAACCACTGAACAGTACAGGTTAATGTTCAGAGATACCCAGAAGACACAGACTCAGGACTGGTCTGAATTTGTTGAGTGTGCCACTAAGGCTCTGGAGGGATGGTTGCTGGGAAGCAAGGTTACAGACTATGAAGGATTGTATAATTTGCTGATGAGAGAACAAATTTTAAATAATTGTCAGAACCAGCAGTTGCATCAACATTTGGTTGACTCAGATTTGACCTCTCCCCAAGAATTGGGAAAGAGGGCAGATAAATGGGTAAGAACCAGAGTTAAGCAAAAGAACCAGAACCAGAACCAGGGTGGTGACCAGAAGAAAACAGACCAGAAGGGTGGGGAGCAGAAAGCTAAAGACCAGAAGTCTTCAACAGGGCCCCAAACTGAGACAGAGGGTGGGTCCCAAACTTCCAAGAAGAAGAAGAAAGAAGGTCAGAAGAAACCCTGGTGTAAAACTTGTAAAAACACCTCTCACTGGACAAGTGAGTGTAAAAAGGGTGGAGCCCCCAGCACTGCAGCCCCTAAGGCACCTGCACCCACTAGTACAGTTAGCAGTGCTGGTCCTCAAGCCAAGGGATTAGTGGGTATCACTTTGGGAACTGAAGGAGATTCTGACCTAGTCAGAACCCTTACACAGGCTGTTCTGGTTTGTGAAGGGGACATAGATTTGACCCCTGACATAAGTCCCAGTAACCTGGGCAAATACAGACAGGCGCCTTTGATCAACAACAAAGTGGCTCAAGCTTACAGGGACACATGTGCCAGTGTCACTATGGTGAAACCTAACTTTGTGGACCCTGGACAATACATGCCAGGCGATGATTACCTGGTGACCAATGCCAGCAATGTCACTACTACACATAGTGTGGCACTTGTTAACTTTTCCTGGGGAGGGGTAATTGGCCTAAAGAAAGTTGTGGTTAGTGCTGATCTCCCAGTAGAATGTTTGTTGGGCAATGACCTGGAGAACTCTCTATGGTCAGAAGTTGAGTACAGGACTCATGCAGAGATGTTAGGGATATCATCACATGTCCTTGCTGTGACCAGGTCACAGGCCAAAAAGTGCCTCTCTGAACCTCAGGTCTTGGATCCTGGAACAATGGACCAAGTACCTTCCAAGAAGAAGAACAGGAGGGTTAAGGCTGCGCCTTCCCAACTGCCTACAAGTGAGGATCAGGCTTCACAGGAAACTGATCTTGAGACCCCTGAAGGAACTGTCTCTGAAGAACTTGAACCTGATCAGGTTGAGTTTCTGGGGACAGGGGGACCTTCTAGGGCAGACTTGGGGCAGGCTCAGTTAACCTGTCCTTCTCTTGAACCCCTCAGACAGCAGGCTGCTGCTGAGGCTGCTGGGAATGCTCAAGGTGCCCATAAAGTATATTGGGACGATGGACTCCTTTATTCAGAGGCTAGAGACCCCAAGCCTGGTGCTACCAGGAGGTTGGTTATACCTCTGCAATTTAGGGGCTTCCTACTCACCTTGGCCCATGATATTCCTTTAGCAGGACACCTAGGCCAGAATAAGACCTGGGACAGGCTTGTCCCTCACTTTCACTGGCCTCACATGTCTGAAGACACCAAGGAGTTTTGTCGCTCCTGTGAAACCTGCCAAGCCAGTGGTAAAGCAGGTGGAACAACAAAGGCCCCCCTGATACCACTACCTGTGGTGGGGGTTCCCTTTGAAAGAGTGGGGATTGATATTGTTGGTCCAATGGATCCCCCTACAGCATCTGGGCACAGATTCATACTGGTGGTAGTGGATCATGCCACCAGGTACCCAGAGGCAATTCCACTTAGGACCACAACAGCTCCTGTTGTGGCCAGGGCCTTACTTGGAGTTTTCTCCAGAGTGGGGTTTCCTAAGGAGGTAATATCAGATAGAGGTGCCAACTTCATGTCTGGATATTTGACAGCTATGTGGAAGGAATGTGGTGTCAACTACAAGTTCACCACTCCTTATCACCCACAATGCAATGGGCTTGTTGAGAGGTTCAACAAGACCCTAAAGGGCATGATTAAAGGATTACCTGAAAAGCTCAGGCGAAGATGGGACATCCTACTGCCCTGCCTTTTGTTCGCTTACAGAGAGGTCCCTCAAAAGGGGGTTGGCTTCAGCCCCTTTGAATTGTTGTTTGGGCACCCTGTAAGAGGACCCCTGTGTCTAGTGAAGGAAGGATGGGAGTTACCTCTCAAAAAGCCTAAGCAAGACATAGTGGACTATGTACTTGGTCTCCGCTACATGGAAAAGGCATCCAAAAACCTTGAGGCTAGCCAAGAATTACAGAAAGCTTGGCATGACCAAAAGGCTGTCCTTGTTGAATTTCAGCCTGGACAGAGGGTATGGGTGTTGGAGCCAGTGGCCCCAGCAGCACTCCAAGACAAGTGGTCTGGACCCCATACAATTCTGGAGAAGAAGGGAGAGGTTACCTACTTGGTGGACCTAGGAACTCCCAGGAGCCCCCACAGGGTGCTCCATGTGAACAGGTTGAAGGCATATGTCAGCAGGGCAGACATGGGCTTGCTCATGGCTACAGATGAGGGGCAGGAGGAAGAGAGTGACCCTCTCCCAGACCTGCTCACTCAGAACCCTGAGGATGGCTCAGTTGATGGTGTGGCCTTAGGTGGCAGCCTCACTGAACATCAGCAACATGACTGCAGACAAGTTCTACAGGCATACAGGCATATGTTCTCCTTGACACCCAGTCAGACTAACTGGTGTACACATGTGGTGGACACTGGTGACAGTCTTCCTGTAAAGAGCAAGATTTACAGGCAACCTGACCACGTCAGGGACTGTATAAAGACTGAGGTGCAAAAGATGCAGGAATTAGGTGTCATTGAGCCTTCAGAGAGCCCCTGGGCTAGCCCAGTGGTTCTGGTCCCCAAACCTCACACCAAAGATGGCAAGAGAGAGATGAGGTCTGTGTGGATTACAGAGGACTCAATGCTGTCACCAGGACAGATGCACACCCTATTCCAAGGGCAGATGAGCTCATTGACAAGTTGGCTTCTGCCAAATATTTGAGCACATTTGACTTGACAGCTGGCTACTGGCAAATCAGGTTAGCTGAGGAGTCTAAAGCCAAGACAGCATTTTCTACCCCTAGTGGGCATTATCAGTTTGTGGTGATGCCCTTTGGTTTGAAAAATGCACCTGCCACCTTCCAAAGGTTGGTGAATCAAGTCCTCACTGGGTTGGATGACTTTTGTGCAGCTTATGTGGACGATATTGCTGTCTTTAGCTCCACCTGGGAGGATCACCTGGTCCACCTGAAGGAAGTGCTTGAGGCTCTGCAGAAGGCAGGCCTCACTATCAAGGCAACAAAGTGCCAGATAGGGCAGAGCAAGGTTGTATACCTGGGCCACCTTGTAGGTGGAGGCCAGGTTCAACCACTGGAGAGTAAGATCCAGACCATCAAGGACTGGTCCCCTCCAACCACCCAGACTCAGGTCAGAGCTTTCTTGGGCCTGACTGGGTACTACAGGAAGTTTGTTAAGAACTATGGGTCCATTGTGACTCCTCTTAATGATCTGACATCCAAGAAGATGCCCAAAAAGGTTCAGTGGACAGAAATCTGTCAAAAGGCATTTGATGACCTGAAGAAGGCCATGTGCTCTGCACCTATCCTGAAGAGTCCTGACTACTCAAGAGAGTTCATTGTCCAAACAGATGCTTCTGAGTTGGGAGTGGGAGCAGTGCTTTCACAGCTTAATGTAGATGGCCAGGACCAGCCCATTGCTTTCATTAGCAGAAGGCTGACCCCCAGAGAGAAACGTTGGTCAGCTATAGAGAGGGAGGCCTTTGCTGTGGTGTGGGCCCTGAAGAAGTTGAGGCCATACTTGTTTGGTACCCACTTCAAGATTCAGACCGACCATAAGCCCCTCTTATGGCTTAATCAGATGAAGGGTGAAAACCCCAAACTACTCAGGTGGTCCATTTCCCTACAGGGGATGGACTTTACAGTGGAGCACCGCCCAGGGACTGACCATGGCAACGCAGATGGTCTCTCCAGGTACTTCCACTTAGAACATGAAGACACAACTGGTCAAGGTTAGTCTAATGTCCCTGCGTTTGGGGGGGGGTTATGTAGGAGAGTAGGGTCTGCTATCCTATGGTCACCCCACATTTTTGCTTTTTGCTTCACTGGTTTCTGACTTAATGTGGCTGTGGGCCTGCTAATCAGACCCACAGCCTGCTGTTCTCTCTCTAAATTACTGCCAATGCACTTTAGGTGCATTACGAATTGGAACTGGTTCACCTTATGAGCCCCTGTATTAGTGCACCCTAGGTGCCCAGGGCATAGGTGTATCCAAGGCCTACCAGGGGCTGCAGCATGTATTGTGCCACCCCTGGCCTGGCCTCCATATTTGACACAACTGGCTGATCACTCAGCTGGGGTAAGTCGGTGTAACCACCTCTTACTTAGGTACA
Organism: Lissotriton vulgaris; assembly: GCF_964263255.1. Lineage (NCBI taxonomy): Eukaryota > Metazoa > Chordata > Amphibia > Caudata > Salamandridae > Lissotriton > Lissotriton vulgaris. The sequence continues at coordinate 350,064,154 of NC_141686.1, forward strand.
GTATGTCTGTGCCTAACCCTAAACTGGACACATATGTTCCTATCAGCCACTCCTATGGAAGGCCTCATCAATCCTGGAGGCAGAGTGCTTGGAAATATGTGAGATGGTGCTCTAGCATGAGCTGAGCCTGTCTGCAGCTGTCGGGAACCACTCCCTAAGCTGTTCCGGGATATTGCCATACCATATACTCTTAAGTGCATTATAATCCTCGCGGTTAAATGCTATCTTTGGTTTGGCTTTATCAAAACATGTCGAGTAAGGTGTCATACGAATTGGAATACTATCCCCTCGCCAGTTCTGGCGACGGGGATAGCATTCCACCCTTCTAGAGGGACACGACATGTGTGTAGCCTTAACCCCGGTTAAAGTTAAACAGAGCCTCAGCATCACAAAATGGATGCTGCCACCACAGACACGAGTCTGGCCTCCTGCTGCTGACCGAAACTCGGCAGATGGTGGCCTGGACAAAGGGTTTCCTGCCTTGGGAGGTGCGAGCACCACCCCAGACAGGATTTTGTGTATTGGGTAGGACAGGGCTGAATAGAATCAGACATGCCCGGGGCACACAAGGTGTCCCCGTGCATAGGCCAGTCCAAACCGGTCCTGGGACTTTCCAGACCCAGGCCTGGCGCGGAACTGGACAAAGGAAAGGGGGTGTAACCGCCCCCCTTCCTGGTTCCTCCCAGAGGAGGGACCTAGTAGGTGATCCACCCCTCAGATTGGGAATAAGAGTGGGAGCAGTGCCATTGCACAGCAGATCATCCTGAATCAACTTTACACGAAGAAGAAGACTGGACTTCGACATTCTGCTGCACAGAAGACTGAAGAGAATCTCCCTTGTGGCCTAGGAGTGGCCACCCTGTGAACACAGGTACCAACCAGCAACTCGACGTCTGCTTTGCCGCCGCCTCCTGCCAGAGCCCGAGCCCAGAGCCCGACAAGAACCAGACTCCCAGACCTCTCCGAGCCCGATCCACAGTCCCTGCAAAGAAGGGACCCGTGGAGGCACCGAGTGACGTGGGACCGGACCTCTTGGAAGACACTTGCAAAGCTGACTGCGCAGCTTCTGAGGCATCCTCGACGTTGTGCTTTGGGGACTGAGAGCCCCCACCACCGAGCAGCCCTTGCACCGAAGATCAGCCCTCCAGCATCTCCACGATCTGCGTGGGGCCCTTTTGCATTGTGCCACTCGACGCGCCATCCCGGCCGCTAGCCACGTGGTCAGCGGCCATCTTGGCGACGAACCAGAAGATTTACACAGCAGGTCTGGTTGCTCCAGACCTACCCAAGCTCCTGTGAAAAGGAGCACCCGCTCTGACCTTGCTGGTCCGAGTGTTAAGCATCTTTCAACTTCTGCCTGGCTTGCCTTTGCCAAGGCCTGTTTGCTCCGATCAAGGTGCCGACACCGCCAACAGCGAGAAGCCTGCGTGGGACAGCTCGTGACCGACTCCTGGACGTCCTCGACCCCGGGTATCCACGTGGCTGCAGAAAGAAGCTACCCGACAACACCTGTTTGCACCCGACATCGCCTGGTTCCAATCTGGTTCCACGGTAGTCACTGGCTAGTGACTTTGAACACTGTCCCCTCTGCTTTCAGGTCTTCACATCTTCAGATCCACCCTTGGATCCACCGGAACTCTTCACATCGAGCCGCCTGCAGCATCTTCAGCTCCAAGCACCATCGACCAGCGTGACGAAACCCGACACTACTTCGACCCTGTGCACCCGCTTCCTGTGGGTGAGGTAACTCAGCTCCGCCGGTGCTCCTGCACTGGTACACATCTCAAGGGCCTGTGTCTTAAATTTTAACTCCGTAGGTCACTCGGAAGGTTCCTAACTTTCTAACTTTGTACTTTTTACGCACCATAGACTTTGTATTGGAAAGTGCGTGCACTTTGAACACTGCACCCAAGTCCCGTGGGCCTCTCCCGACTTAGTTACTGCTAGTCTCGAATAGCTCCAGCGATTCCCAAGGCCCTAGGCCTCTTCCCTTTCCTATTGGTATCTCTTATACCACTTTCTTAGTATATGGTTTAGGTGGCCCCTAGGGCTCATCCACATTGTGCAACTTTTGTGTATTTTAAACTGTCTTGTGATTTAACGCTTGTGCTTCTGTGCTCATAAAGAGTCCAGGGGATTTTATAGTTAATAAATCAATATATATTTTCAATATATATCTGTGTGGTGTCCCTTTCATTTGGTATTCAAGGGGGTTGTGTATGGTATAACAGCTGGCTTCACATGCCTTTCAGAGTTTAGCCTAAGACTGCTTTGTCCACGTTACCACTAGGATAACTGGTCTACAAGGTTGAATTACAACCATGATCATAAGGGTTGCTTGGCATGGTACAAAGTGATCACTAAGAATTAGTGAGCATTATATACCAGGCCAACTTCTCACAGTGAACACTTTCACAGTCGTCTCTCAGCAAAGGATAAAACCATGGTGTGCTTACAATGTTTGCAGTGCGCTTAGCGCAACTCCACACCCTGATCTCATATCCCCAACTCATATTTGCTTAAGGAACTGGAGTGCTGTCTTGGGATCCGTAAAGAAGAGAGTCTTCCCCTCATTTACAATTCTGAGCTTAGCGGGATACATCATGCTATATTCAAGCTTTAACTCTCGCAGCTTTCTCTTCACTGTGACCCTTGACCCTGCTTCTGGGCCGGTTGCTCCACACACTGCGCGCCTTCTCGTAAGTGTGCTCGAGTTCCCCCGCTACTGCCACGAGCTCGCCGCTGCCCCGCAGAGGATTCTGGGACTGGTAGTCTGTTCTGCCCGTGAATCGCCGCTGCTCCGGCAGCTGAGGACTCTGGGCTTGTTTCTGTATTTTGGTGCCTGCTTTTGCTGTCTTTGCTGCCCTTGACTGTTTTCCCGCTTGCACTGTTATTTTGACTGTTGTATTGTTTTTGCCCCTTCGTATCCGTTCCCGCTCTTTCTCCCCCCGCTCCCCGCCGCTGCTCACCTGCGGGCCCGCCCCTTTCTCTTTTGTGCCCTCTTCCCATTTGCCGCCCCGCTCCTGCCGCCCAGCTGCTCCTCCCTCCCACTTCGCCATTTATGACGGAGTCCACGCGTACGTGCAGCGAGCATGCGCAGCGGGCGCACTGTTTGTGCGCCGAAGGCACGCCAAAGGCAAGCCCGTCTACGCCCGTCCGCGCCTGGACCGTGCCCAGTGCCAGAACCCCTGGCCCCCGACGATGCCAACCCACACGACGGACCTACGATGCCACCACCCTCCACGCACTCAACGCCGGCCGGAACCCCGCCTGCTACCGAGCCACCCCGAGGCGCACCCTCGGACCCTTCGTCTGCCAAGCCTGCAAGTTCACCTGCCTCCGGACCTGCACCGCTCTCGCAAGACCAGACACCAGCAACAATCACCTCAAGTGCATCCTACTCAACACCCGCTCTGTCCACAGACACGCCGTTGAACTCTGGAACCTCCTCGACACAACATCACCAGACGTCGCCTTCCTCACAGAAACCTGGATGAACGCCTCCTCAGCCCCCGACATCGCCATAGCCATCCCGGAAGGCTACAAGATCGCCCGGAAGGATCGCATCAACCAAACAGGAGGAGGCATCGCCATCGTCCACAGAAACACCATCTGCATCACAACCATCTCTGATGACACCCTCACCGCCGCCGAGCACCTCCACTTCAGATACACACCGACCCCAAGACCACCCTCAGAGGCACGCTCATCTACAGACCTCCGGGACCATGCACACAATTCAGCGAAGCCATCGCAGACTTCATCAGCCCGCACGCCCTCACCTCTTCGGACTACATCCTCCTAGGGGACCTCAACTTCCACCTGGAGAACAACAGCAACACCGCCGCCCTGCTGGACAACCTCGCCAACCTCGGACTCAAGCAACTGGTGAACACCCCCACCCACTACGCCGGCCACACGCTCGACCCCGTCTTCTCCTCCAGCAAGCACATCGCCTTCAGCCACGCCACCGGACTACACTGGACCGACCACAGCTGCGTCCACTTAATCTTCAGGAGAACCACGACCCACCACCACCCGCAACAGGTTCCCCGCAGAAGCTGCAGCAAGATCACCACCGACCAGCTCACCACCTCCCATAGTCAGAACCCTCCCGCCAACACAACGGACCCCAACGAAGCAGCCCTCAACTTCACACAGTGGCTCACCAACTGCGCCGATGACCTCGCACCACTGAGGAACCCTCCCAGCAGACCCGGCAGCAAGAAAGCCTCGTGGTTCACCAACAAACTCAAAACCTCCAAGAAAAACTGCCGCACCCTTGAGAAAGCCTGGTGCCACGACCAGACTACCGAAAACATGACAGCCCTCAAGATTGCCACCCGCACACACCACCAGCTGATCCGCACCACCAAAAGGACAACATTCAAAGAACGACTGGACAACAACACCCACAACAGCAAGGAACTCTTCAGCATCGTCAAGGAACTCTCCAACCTCAGCGCCTGCAACAACAACATCACACCATCGCAAGACCTCTGCGACTCACTCGCCTCGTTCTTCCACTGCAAGATCGCCGACATTCACAACAGCTTCGGCGCACAGACCACGATCGCAACCACCGAACCAGCGCCCCCCACCACCACCCTCTGCACCTGGACCCCGGTCAGCACCAAAGACACCCCTCGCTCGATGAACACCACCCACTCCGGCTCCCCAGCCGACCCCTGCCCTCACCACATCTTCAACAAGGACGACTCCGTCATTGCACCCCATCTCCGGAACATCATTAACAGCTCCTTCACATCCGCCACCTTCCCAGAGAGCTGGAAACATGCTGAACTCAGTGCCCTCCTGAAGAAACCCACCGCAGACCCCACGGAGCAAAAGAACTTCCGCCCCATCTCGCTCCTCCCTTTTCCCGCCAAGGTCATCGAGAAGACCGTCAACAAACAACTCGCCGCCTTCCTCGAGACTAATGGATCCCTTGACCCCTCACAGTCCGGTTTCTGAGCAATCCACAGCACCGAGACCACCCTCATCGCAGCTACCGACGACATCAGATCCCTGCTTGACAACTGGGAAACAGCTGCCCTCATCCTTCTGGACCTCTCAGCAGCGTTCGACACAGTATGCCACCGCACACTAATACAGCGCCTCAGCAACACCGGAATCCAAGGGAAGGCACTGGAGTGGATCATCTTGTTCCTCGCCGGAAGAACCCAGAGAGTCCGCATCCCACCATTCCGCTCTGCGGCCACCAAAGTCATTTGCGGCGTCCCGCAAGGATTCTCGCTCAGCCCCACCCTCTTCAACGTCTACATGAGCCCCCTCGCAGCCATTGCACGCCAACACAACCTTAACATCATTTCCTATGCCGACGACGCCCAGCTGATCCTCTCCCTCACCAACGACCCCGCTACCACCAGAGCCAGCCTCCAGGAAGGAATTAAAGACGTTGCAGAGTGGATAAAAACCAGCCGCCTGAAACTGAACTCAGACAAAACGGAAGTCCTCCTCTCCCTCCGCCTAGGACGACTCCTGGTGGCCCCCTGCTCTGGGCACCGCCCCCAAGCCAACGGACCACGCACGCAACCTAGGCTTCATCCTGGACTCCTCCCTCACGATGACCAAACAAGTCAACGCCGTCTCGTCATCCTGCTCCAACACTCTGCGCATGCTCCAAAAGATCTTCCGGTGTATCCCCACCAAAACCAGGAAGACGGTCACCCAGGCCCTCGTCACCAGCCGACTGGACTACAGGAACACCCTCTACGCTGGTACCACAGCCAAACTACAGAAAAGACTCCAGCGCCTACAGAACGCCTCCGCACGACTCATCCTGGACATCCCCCGCCACAACCACATCTCTGCCCGCCTGAGAGACCTGCACTGGCTCCCCATCAGCAAGAGGATCACGTTCAGACTCCTCACCCACGCACACAAGGCTCTCCACGACTTGGGCCCCAAGTACCTCAACAACCGCCTCACATTCTACACGCCTACCCGCCAGCTCCACTCGACCAGCCTCGCCCTCGCCACCATCCCACGCATTCGCAGAGCCACCGCCGGAGGAAGATCCTTCTCCTACCTGGCGGCGAAGACATGGAACTCCCTCCCCATCCACCTACGGCTGACCCAGGACCATCTCTCCTTCAGGAAACAACTCAAGACCTGGCTATTCGAGCAGTAGCGGACCCCTCCCCTCCCAGCGCCTTGAGACCCTAGCGGGTGAGTAACGCGCTTTATAAATTTGCCTGATTGATTGATTGATTGATTCACTGGCACAAACTGGCGGCAAGGTTCCTGCACTTGTGGCGTGAAGTCGGGATAAATGGATTACTTCCTGCCCTCGTGGCGCAGAGTCCGAATCTCTCTGGCCTTATGCAGTGCAGCATCCCGGTCCCTGTAGTTTCAAAGTTTGTCAATTATTGGGTGAGTGGCAGCCTCCAGGACCGGCTTCGGGGCGGCCCCCAGGACCGGCTTCGGGGCCAAGGCACGGTGAGCCCGCTCCACCATAAAGATCTCTGAAAAAGTGTCTCTGCCCATTATGCTCACCAGTGTGCTTTCCACAAATGACTCTATATTCGTTATATTGGCTGTTTCCGCAACTCCCACTATACGCACATACCACCTAGGGCCCAACTGGTGGCCGTGCCTATGTGTGCTCCATTTGGCCGGGTTCTGTGTTCTCCTCTCCCGCTCCGAATACACCCCCGCAGTCCACACCTGACCCGGGTCCACGGCCCAGGCGCCAGTCCACGCCTTCCGTTTGTTCCGTTTTCATCAGTCCGGCATGAGTATATGTTTTATATTGTTTTGCTGTGATTTAACAGGGTACACGTTCTTTGCTGATAACTTTGAGCGGAATTCAAAATTGATAATTCTACATATTGCTATCCATTTTGCCTGCATATTAATTCTGGTGAATATCTAACTTACGAAGTTCTAGACACGATAACACATACTTTTTAATGGTCTGCATACCCCTTCACGTGCCACCAAAAGCATTCTCTTGCTTCGCTGAGCTTGTTACCAGCTGTCGAGTCAGCCATCCTCCTCGGCTCACATCCCCTCCTCTTCTGAGGTGACTGGTGACCCGCCTTGCCGCAGATCGCAGAAGGTGAGCCGGGTTCTCTCTCTGCTGGAGGAGGAGGAAGCACGCCGCCACAGTCCTCTGCCCATAGTGCACCGGCTCACCTCACTGCTGCTGCCTCGAGAGCCAGAGCTCGGACTGACATACTGTCGTTACAGAGCCAGCTCAGTCCTTAGCCATCCCAGGGGCACCTTCCTGACGCCTGTTGACAGCCACCAAGGACCCATTCCTCTGACCACCCTGCTGCAGCACCAGTCTGGGGCCTGAAAAGTTATTTCAAAATAGATTTATGTATGTGCGTGTTTATTTTCTGGCAGAGATCTCTGACTGATCACGACCCGCAAGGCTTTCCCTCTGCCTTCCCTTCAGGATTCATGCTGGTGCAGGCGGTCTGCTACAGGGTGCGAGAACGGTGCATGCCTTTCTGGAGGATAGGATCCGCACACCCTGACGTAGCTGGTGCATCCTTATTATACACGCATTAAAAATGCAATAGGTCTTGCCTTTGATTAAGTTAAAGCCATTTGCTTTGCTAATGAAACTGTATATGAAAGCAAATGGCTTTAACTTAATCAAAGGCGAGACCTATAATTTACTGTGGCTCCAAGTTACCCCCCTGTTGCAACTCTAGTGTCTTTACATGGCGTGCAGTGGACGTAATCCGCACAAACTGAGGGACAGATTTACAAGAAAGTGACGCACCTATAAAGATGCGTCACTTTCCTTGCGCCACAGTAGAAAATGCTTGTGCCACCATGGATGTGCCGTATTTACAATATGGCACACCATGGCACAAGGACTGACAGATGCGTCAGAAATTCTGACGCATCTGTTGGCGGAAAAGTCACGCATTGCTGGAGTCATGTCGCAAGCACGACACAACTTCAGCAATGTATGTTGAGGCCGATTCCCACACACTGCGTCACTAGGGTTTTGACGCAGTAGCATCCTAAAAGTGGCACAGCGAAATCTTCACTTTTATGAGGCTTTCCTGCGTGGGAACTCCCACCATGTATACATTTTACCTAACGCAGGTATAATGTGATGCCGGGCTTTACAACGTGACGCGTCTCCTTAGATGCGTCACGGTGTAAATAGGCCGCATTGTTTACGCCGTTGTTGTCTCGTGTCTTTCATTTCCTCTCTCTGTTTCTGCACGGCCTGCTCACCCTCTCTCAACAGTCTGCTCACCCTCTCTCCACGGCCTGCTCACCCTCTCTCCACGGCCTGCTCACCCTCTCTTCATGGCCTGCTCACCCTCTCTCCACAGCCTGCTCACCCTCTCGCCAAGGTCTGCTCAGCCTCTCTCCACAGCCTGCTAACCCTCTCTCCTCGGCCTGTTCACCCTCTCTCCTCAGCCTGCTCACCCTCTCTCCTCGGCCTGCCCACCCTCTCTCCATGGCCTTTTCACCCTCTCTCCACGGCCTGCTCACCCTCTCTCCACGGCGGCCTGCTCACCCTCTCTCCACGGCCTGCCCACCCTCTCTCCACAGACCACCCTCTCTCCACGGCCTGCTCACCCTCTCTCCATGGCATGCCCACCCTCTCTCCTCGGCGGCCTGCTCACCCTCTCACCACGGCCTGCTCACCCTCTCTCCACAGCCTGTTCACCCTCTCTCCTCGGCCTACTCACCCTCTCTCTTCGGCCTGCTCACCCTCTCTCCTCGGCCTGCTCACCCTCTCTCCACGGCCTGCTCACCCTCTCTCCACAGCCGGCTCACCCTCTCTCCTCGGCCGGCTCGCCCTCTCTCCTCGGCCTGCTCACCCTCTCTCCTCGGCCTGCTCACCCTCCTTCCTCGGCCTGCTCACACTCTCTCCACGACCTTCTCACCCTCTCTCCATGGCCTGCTCACCCTCTCTCCACGGCCTACCCTCTCTCCTTGTCCTGCTCACCCTCTCTCCACGGCCTACCCTCTCTCCTCGTCCTGCTCACCCTCTCTCCTCGGCCTGCTCACCCTCTCTCCACGGCCTGCTCACCCTCTCTCCACGGCCTCCCCTCTCTCCTCGTCCTGCCCACCCTCTCTCCTCGGCCTGCTCACCCTCTCTCTTCGGCCTGCTCACCCTCTCTCCACAGCCGGCTCACCCTCTCTCCACAGCCGGCTCACCCTCTCTCCTCGCCCTGCTCACCCTCTCTCCTCGTCCTGCTCACCCTCTCTCCGTGGCCTACCCTCTCTCCTCGTCCTGCTCACCCTCGCTCTTCGGCCTGCCCTCCTCTGGGGGCTCCCACACAAGACCCCTTTGAGTCGACGCCCCCATGCCAGGCCTGTGCACTCTGTCTTCAGGTGGAGTCTGTATACCTGAGGCCCTGTGTGCAAGGCAGAGCCGCTGGCACACAAGGGGACTTTCTGGAGCCTGGCAGGACCGTGGGCAACATGGGCTGGCTGGCTGTCGGACCCCTCCTGAGTGCCAGATCCCCACACCAGGTCCAGAGGACAGACACATGGACGCACAGAGCATGCACACGGACAAGCGCACCCAATTTCAAGAAGTCTATCAGACAAACGCCCAAGGACGCAGGCATGAGTGCACACAGGCCCGCAAACACGCAGGCATGAGCGCACACAGGTCCACAAGCACGCAGGCATGAGTGCGCAAAGACCCGCAAGCATACAGGCATGAGCACACATAGGCCCGCAAGCACGCAGGCATCCAGTGCACACAGGCCACAAGCATGTCCTTTGGATTTTAATATATGTGTATACATATATATGTTTTTCAGATCTGAATAGGAAACATAGAGAGTGGGTATTTGAGCAAACGTGGAAGGGAATTATGGATAGCTAAATGGTAAGCAGACATTTGTGGTGAATAGGGGAAAGTACCATGGTACATGGCAGTAGGGAATATACATGGATAGTGAATTGGTAGATATTATGTTGTATTTTACAGAGAATTTAACAGAAGAAGTGAAGAAACAAAGGGAAGTTGAGGTCCTAACTTGGATCCTATTCACTAAAGAGGTGAGATTCAATTTGAACTCATGTTAGGAACCTGCTTTTTGTAACTTCAGAGTATCCTAGAAATTGATGGACATGAGAGTAATGCTCAGCAATAATTGACTCTTTTGAAGTATATGATGATAAATATGACATGTACCATATATATCATTGGGATGTTTTCATTACAGATATCGAATTGTGGTCAATACCTATTATAAACTGGGATTAGAGAGATTTATCTGTCGGGCAAACTATTAAAAGGTCGGCGTCTCTGAATTTTTGAGGCATACCACAGTATTTGTTAATTCTGTGAGTTTGGGGAACAGATCTATGGAGTTCATTTGAAGGTATTTTGAACAATACTTCCGACTGCCAAATAGGCAGGGGGTGAGGTATACAGTATCAATAAATGTGTACTATTATGGTAATACTGTGATGTTGTTCATTGAAATTTCGTAATACTTCAGACTGTCAAATAGGCAGGAGGAGAGGTATTAAGTATAAATGATTGTGTACTGTCATGGTAATATTGTAATTTTGGTTATTGGGTTTTCAAGTGTATAATGCACTTTCCTTGTTTGATTTATATTTCAACAGCCCTGATGATGTCCTTCATTGGACGAAACGCGTCGGCTGTGGCTGTTTGATGTTTTGAGTAAATTTGAACTCATTTATGTTGAAAATCACTAAGGAAGCTGTCGCCAGTTGATGAATGAAAACGTGAATTAAAATAATTGGGAATCAACAATCTTTGGCCCTGTGATATTTTCAAGAAGTATGGATTGCTCCCTCTAATTATTGGAATTGTATTGGACATTTTTGGATCTTAGGACGGTGGATCCACTTGGGGGTTTGGAGCGGACGCCAAACCAAAATAGAAAATTGAGTTATCTCTATTTGTGAATTTGGGTTATTTTCTCTGCTACAGTGTGTGGTACCCTCACTGTTGCTTCTTTTGAACACCGCAAGCACGCAGGCATGAGTGCACACAGGCCCGCAAGCACGCAGGCATGAGTGCCCACAGGCCCGCAGGCATGAGTGCACACAGACCAGCAAGCATGCAGGCATCCAGTGCACACAGGCCCGCAAGCACGCAGGCATCCAGTGCACACAGACCAGCAAGCACGCAGGCATCCAGTGCACACAGGCCTGCAAGCATGCCGGCATGAGTGCACACAAGCACGCAGGCATGAGTGCACACAGGCCCGCAAAGACGCAGGCATGAGTGCACACAGGCCCGCAAGCACGCAGGCATGAGTGCACACATGCCCGCAAGCACGCAGGCATCCAATGCACACAGGCCAGCAAGCACGCAGGCATGAGTGCACACAGGCCAGCAAGCACGCAGGCATGAGTGCACACAGACCTGAAGCACGCAGACATGAGTGCACACAGGCCAGCAAGCACGCACGCATGAGTGCACAAAGGCCCGCAAGCATGCAGGCATGAGCGCACACAGGCCAGCAAGCATGCAGACATGAGCGCACACAGGCCCACAAGCACGCAGGCATGAGCGCACACAGGCCCGCAAGCACGCAGGCATGAGCGCACACAGGCCCACAAGCACGCAGGCATGAGCGCACACAGGCCCGCAAGCACGAGCGCACCCAGGCCCGCAGGCATGAGTGCCCACAGGCCCGCAAGCACACAGGAATAAGCGCACACAGGCCCACAAGCACGCAGGCATGAGCGCACACAGGCCCGCAAGCATGCAGGCATGAGCGCACACAGGCCCGCAGGCATGAGTGCACACAGGCCCGCAAGAACGCAGGCATGAGTGCACACAGGCCCGCAAGCACGCAGACATGAGTGCACAAAGGCCCGCAAGCACGCAGGCATGAGTGCCCACAGGCCCGCAGGCATGAGTGCACACGGGCCCGCAAGCAGGCAGGCATGAGTGCACACAGGCCAGCAAGCACGCAGGCTTCCAGTGCACACAGACCAGCAAGCACGCAGGCATCCAGTGCACACAGGCCCGCAAGCATGCTGGCATGAGTGCACACAAGCACGCAGGCATGAGTGCACACAGGCCCGCAAAGACGCAGGCATGAGTGCACACAGGCCCGCAAGCACGCAGGCATGAGTGCACACAGGCCCGCAAGCACGCAGGCATCCAGTGCACACAGGCCAGCAAGCACGCAGGCATGAGTGCACACAGGCCAGCAAGCACGCAGGCATGAGTGCACACAGACCTGAAAGCACGCAGGCATGAGTGCGCACAGGCTAGCAGCACGCACGCATGAGTGCACATAGGCCCGCAAGCATGCAGGCATGAGCGCAAACAGGCCAGCAAGCACACAGGCATGAGTGCACACAGACCCTTAAGCACGCAGGCATGAGTACACACAGGCCTGCAAGCACACAGGCATGAGTGCACACAGGCCAGCAAGCATGCAGGAATGAGCGCACACAGGCCCACAAGCACGCAGGCATGAGCGCACACAGGCCCGCAAGCACGCAGGCATGAGCGCACACCGGCCCGCAGGCATGAGTGCACACAGGCCAGCAAGCACGCAGGCATGAGTGCACACAGACCCGCAAGCATGCAGGCATGAGTGCCCACAGGCCCACAGGTATGAGTGCACACAGGCCCGTAAGCAGGCAGGCATGAGTGCACACAGGCCAGCAAGCACGCAGGCATCCAGTGCACACAGACCAGCAAGCACGCAGGCATCCAGTGCACACAGGCCCGCAAGCATGCCGGCATGAGTGCACACAAGCACGCAGGCATGAGTGCACACAGGCCCTCAAGCATGCAGGCATGAGTGCACACATGCCCGCAAGCACGCAGGCATCCAGTGCACACAGGCCAGCAAGCACGCAGGCATGAGTGCACACAGGCCAGCAAGCAAGCAGGCATGAGTGCACACAGACCTGAAAGCACGCAGGCATGAGTGCACACAGGCCAGCAAGCACGCACGCATGAGTGCACACAGGCCCGCAAGCATGCAGGCATGAGCGCACACAGGCCAACAAGCATGCAGACATGAGCGCACACAGGCCCACAAGCACGCAGGCATGAGCGCCCACAGGCCCGCAAGCACGCAGGCATGAGCGCACACAGGCCCGCAAGCACAAGCGCACCCAGGCCCGCAGGCATGAGTGCCCACAGGCCCGCAAGCACGCAGTCATGAGTGCACACAGGCCTGCAAGCAGGCAGGCATGAGTGCACACAGGCCAGCAAGCACGCAGGCATGAGTGCACACAGGCCAGCAAGCAAGCAGGCATGAGTGCACACAGACCTGAAAGCACGCAGGCATGAGTGCACACAGGCCAGCAAGCACGCACGCATGAGTGCACACAGGCCCGCAAGCATGCAGGCATGAGCGCACACAGGCCAGCAAGCAAGCAGGCATGAGTGCACACAGACCTGAAAGCACGCAGGCATGAGTGCACACAGGCCAGCAAGCACGCACGCATGAGTGCACACAGGCCCGCAAGCATGCAGGCATGAGCGCACACAGGCCAACAAGCATGCAGACATGAGCGCACACAGGCCCACAAGCACGCAGGCATGAGCGCCCACAGGCCCGCAAGCACGCAGGCATGAGCGCACACAGGCCCACAAGCCCGCAGGCATGAGCGCACACAGGCCCGCAAGCACAAGCGCACCCAGGCCCGCAGGCATGAGTGCCCACAGGCCCGCAAGCACGCAGTCATGAGTGCACACAGGCCTGCAAGCAGGCAGGCATGAGTGCACACAGGCCAGCAAGCACGCAGGCATCCAGTGCATACATTCATCAAGCACGCAGGCATGAGTGCACACAGGCCAGCAACAACGCAGGCGTGAGTGCACACAGGCCAGCAAGCACGCAGACATCCAGTTCACACAGGCCCGAAAGCATGCAGGCATGAGTACACACAGGCCCGCAAGCACGCAGGTATGAGTGCACACAGGCCCGCAAGCACGCAGGCATGAATGCACACAGGCCCGTAGGCACTTGGGGACTAAAGGTCAGCGCGAAGGAAGTTTATGTGAGGGTATAGTCTTTGCCACATTTAAAACTGGACACATTAGTATTGTATTGTGTAGCATTTATATGGTTTTTCGTATATCGTTTTGGGGCCTATTTTCGCAGCTGAGGACCTACACCATTGAGGTGTGCACGGTTGGTGCAGAGTGTTGTGTTCGTTGTCATCCTTGGTGTCTTAACTGAATGACCGCAGAGATGCTTTTATCTTGTCTTGTAGTGCGATGGATACAATTGTGATGGAGGTGGTAGCACGAGAGCCTCACATAATTTAGTTGTAATTAGTTGAGGTTTATAATTTTCTTAGCTGGTTCCATGCTATGCTTCAAGCTTTCTATTCCGAAATAGCAAAAGACACACAAATGATGGAAGGAATGCAGAACAAATCAAAACATTACCACCCACAAAACAATTCTTCATTTCCCCTCTACAAATATACTCACATTCCTTTAGCCTTCCATAATTTTACTATCAACAAGTTACCACTCTTACCTCTTTTGCACCCTCATTCTTCCTTATCCCTGCTATGCCATTCCCCCATACAATCTTCCTTCACCCACACAGTACTTTTTAAATAACTTTCTCACATATTACCTTTTAGCACTCCAAACTAACAAGCATTTTTGCTGTATACTCCCACAGGCCGCCGCAGCTCGAACTCACACGATGCACAAAACTCCATATTGTATTAAAAGTAGCCTGCCACTCGCCAGCCGCAATTACTCAGGTCCACCACAGCATCACTCAGCACGACCACAGCTTCACTCAGCACTCCACAGCATCACTCAGCACCACCACAGCATCACTCAGCACCACCACAGCATCACTCAGGAACACCACAGCATCACTATGCGCTACCACAGCATCACTCAGGAACACCACAGCATCACTCAGCAGCACCACAGCATCACTCTGCACCACCACATCCTCACTTAACACCCCCACAATATCACTTCGCACCACCACAGCATCACTCAGCGCCACCACAGCATCACTCAGCGCCACCACAGCATCACTCAGCGCCACCACAGCATCACTCAGCGCCACCACAGCATCACTCAGTGCCACACCACAGCATCACTCACCTTCACCACAACATCACTCAGCACTACCACAGCATCACTCAGGAACCTCACAGCATCACTTAGTACGACCACAACATCACTATATGCACAACAGCATTAATCAGCATCGCCACAGCATCAGTCAGCATCGCCACAGCATCAGTCAGCACCACCACAGCATCACTCAGCACCACCACAGCATCACTCAGCACCACCACAGCATCACTCAGGAACACCACAGCGTCACTCAGTACCACCACAGCATCACTCTGCACCACCACAGCATCACTCAGTACGACCACAACATCACTATATGCTACCACAGCATCACTCTGCAGCACCACAGCATTAATCAGCATCGCCACAGCATCAGTCAGCACCAAGACAGCATCACTCAGCACCACCACAGCATCACTCAGCACCACCACAGTATCACTCAGCACCACAACAGCATCACTCAGGAACACCACAGCATCACTCAGTACCACCACAGCATCACTATGTGCTACCACAGCATAACCTTCACCACAGCATCAATCAGCACCAATACAGCATCACTCAGGGCCACCACAGCATCACTCAGGACAGCACAGGATCACTCAATGACACCACAGCATCACTCAGCACCACCACAGCATCACTCAGCACCACCACAGCATCACTCAGCACCACAACAGCATCACTCAGGAACACCACAGCATCACTCAGTACCACAACAGCATCACTCAGTACCACCACAGCATCACTATGCGCTACCACAGCATAACCTTCACCACAGCATCAATCGGCATCATCACAGCATCAGTCAGAACCACCACAGCATCACTCAGGGCCACCACAGCATCACTCATTGCTTCTTACACTTTTTAATTACAACTTCTCAGCATGCTGCACAGCAGCCACAGTTCTCTACAGCACAGCTTAGAAACATTGGCAAAGTCAATAGCTCTAAGGTCTCGCCTTTGGGACATTATAAGTGTTTATTATCCAGCACAATATCCTTGGTGCAACAACATGAACTGTTGCATGGCTAAACACTTATAAGGTCCCAAAAGCGAAACGTATTGGCTATGCCAATGCTTGTTTAACTAGACAGCAATTAAGAAGAAGAATCCCTGGAAGTACCTTCGCAGCGTAGGAGATGGCGAGACAGTGGAGGTCTATGTTGTCGGCAGAGAGAAGGTGAGCAGTGTGGTCTTGTGTCCCTCCCGTCCCCGAGAGGCCGACTCTGCTGGCTGTGCAGGTGGCATGGTGGAACTGGTGGCACCGGGAGCTGGGGGTCGCTTCTTTCTGTGATGGCCACCGCAATCCTGTCTGATGCCATGGTCTGTGTCGGCTGGCAGGGTTTGCCTCTCAGGCCCTTGTTTCCACCCATGGCCTTGCCCCGAGTCACTCTCTCGAGTGAACCCTTGGGTGGGTCACGGCTCCGGTGCCAGGGTGTGCTGTCCTGTCCTTTCTTCAGTGTCCTCCTCTCACCGTCTCTCTTCCTCAGCAGGAAACAGAGGCCGCCAGTGTCACCAGCCCAGAGGGTGTTCCTGTCCAGGGAAAACGCTCCGTCGCCGTGGACCCCCGCAAAACGTCAGTCTGTCCTGGGGAGACTGAGGCTACCCTGGGTGTGCGAGGGGGGTCCCTGCATGAGTCCAAGGCGCTGATGACTGTGAGGCCTAGTGCATGTGGGGGCATCTCTAGATTAGATGGGACAGGGTCTGCTGAGCCACTGGGCAGGCAGCAGCAGGTCCCCGCTCCTGGCACCCTACCTGCTGCCCCCACATCCCAGGGACTGGCAGGAGTGAACAAGCTCCCATGCCCGCAGAGGGGCTGGGCTGGGAGGCAGTGCCCTCTAGAACCCCTGGGGCGGTGCAGACCCTCACGCCAGGCTCAGCTCTTGAGGTGCGTCTGATGGCGAGCATGAACCATCCCTGCTGCTGACGCTGAGCACTAGCGTGGCCTGGTGTCCCCACATCCCAGGGACTGGTAGGAGTGAGCAAGCTTCGGTGCTCGCAGAGAGGCTGGGCTGGGAGGCGGCCCCCTCTAGAACCCCTGGGGAGGCGCAGACCCTCGCTCCAAGCTCAGCTCTTGAGGTGCGTCTGATGGCGAGCATGAACCCTCCCTGCTGCTGACACAGACCACTAGCGTGGCTTGGTGCCCCCACATCCCAGGGACCGGCAGGAGTGAGCAAGCTTTGGTGCTCGCAGAGGGGCTGGGCTGGGAGGCGGCCCCCTCTAGAACCCCTGGGGTGGCGCAGACCCTCGCTCCAGGCTCAGCTCTTTGGTGCGTCTGATGGCGAGCATGAACCCTCCGTTACTGCTGACACTGAGCACTAGCGTGGCCTGGTGCCCCCACATCCCAGGGACCGGCAGGAGTGAGCAAGCTCCCGTGCTCGCAGAGGGGCAGGGCTAGGAGGCGGCCCCATCTAGAACACCTGGAGCAGCACAGACCCTCGCCCGAAGCTCAGCTCTTGAGGTGCATCTGATGACGAGCATGAACCCTCCCTGCTGCTGACACTGAGCAGTAGAGTGTCCTGGTGCCCCTACATCCCAGGGACCGGCAGGAGTGAGCAAGCTTCGGTGCTCGCAGAGGGGCTGGGCTGGGAGGCGGCCCCCTCTAGAACCCCTGGGGCAGTGCAGACCCTCGCCCCAAGCTCAGCTCTTAGGTGGGTCTGATGGCGAGCATGAACCCTCCCTGCTGCTGACACAGAGCACTAGCCTGGCTTGGTGCCCCCACATCCCAGGGACCGGCAGGAGTGAACAAGCTTTGGTGCTTGCAGAGGGGCTGGGCTGGGAGGCGGCACCCTCTAGAACCCCTGGGGCGGCGCAGACCCTCGCCCCAAGCTCAGCTCTTAGGTGCGTCTGATGACGAGCATGAACACTCCCTGCTGCTGACACTGAGCAGTAGAGTGGCCTGGTGCCCCCACATCCCGGGGACTGGCAGGAGTGAGCAAGCTTCTGTGTTCGCAGAGGGGCTGGGCTGGGAGGCGGCACCCTCTAGAACCCCTGGGGCGGCGCAGACCCTCGCCCCAAGCTCAGCTCTTGAGGTGCGTCTAGCTCGCATGAACACTCCCTGCTGCTGACACAGAGCACTAGCGTGGCCTGGTGCCCCGACATCCCAGGGACCGGCAGGAGTGAGCAAGCTTCGGTGCTCGCAGAGGGGCTGGGCTGGGAGGCGGCCCCCTCTAGAACCCCTGGGGCGGCGCAGACCCTCGCCCCAAGCTCAGCTCTTGAGGTGCATCTGATTGCGAGCATGAACCCTCCCTGCTGCTGACACAGAGCACTAGCCTGGCTTGGTGCCCCCACATCCCAGGGACCGGCAGGAGTGAGCAAGCTTCGGTGCTCACAGAGGGGCTGGGATGGGAGGCGGCCCCCTCTAGAACCCCTGGGGCGGCGCAGACCCTCGGCCCAAGCTCAGCTCTTGAGGTGCGTCTGATGGCGAGCATGAACCCTCCCTGCTGCTGACACAGAGCACTAGCGTGGCTTGGTGACCCAACATCCCAGGGACCGGCATGAGTGAGCAAGCTTCGGTGCTCGCAGAGGGGCTGGGCTGGGAGGCGGCCCCCTCTAGAACCCCTGGGGTGGCGCAGACCCTCGCCCCAGGCTCAGCTCTTAGGTGCGTCTGATGGCGAGCATGAACCCTCCCTGCTGCTGACACTGAGCACTAGCGTGGCCTGGTGCCCCCACATCCCAGGGACCGGCAGGAGTGAGCAAGCTCCCGTACTCCAGAGGGGCTGGAACCCCAGGAGCCGCTCAGACCCTCGCCCCAGGCTCAGCTCTTAGGTGCGCCTGATGGCGAGCATGAACCCTCCCTGCTGCTGACACTGAGCACTAGCGTGGCCTGGTGCATATTAAGTGTGGCCTCACAACCAGCCCCCACCCTAGGTACCTCTGAGCCCCTATGCCCTGGGTTGTGCCAGCCCCCTGGTTGTGACCAGCTCGGTCCCTCCAGTCGCCATTTTTCCCACCTTTGTAAAGTAAGTAATGAGGCCTACACCTACCGCACAAGGTAGTATGTGTCTGTTTCATTCTTACCCTTGATTGCTGGAGTTATTAATCAAGTAAGACTTCAGTGGAGTTGTTCGTTTTCTTTAAACATGACTGGGTGAAATGGGAAACCACAGCCGCAAGGTATGTATTTTTATGGTTTAAATTGCGCTACATTTTGAGACTCAATTACATGCTATAGTTTATTTTCTAAAGCTGGTGTGTGACCGGTGCCCTGCACAATGGTGCTATGCTTTGCTGGAATAGGGCCAAAAGCTTCTGATTCTCAGTGAAAATAACATTTTAAATCCTACATAAGCTGAGAACAGTCTGTCCAATCTGTTCTCTCCTCCCATTTTGGAATATTTCCAATGCTGCGTTTGAACATTGCTTTTATTGAGTAGGACGTTGACCAGTACAATTATACTGAAATATGTATGACATATTTACTTCGAGGTTTTCAGCCAGTCCTCCTGTTCATTTAGTCAGCCCTTCACATGTTACTTCCAGATACCACAGTATTGGGGCGGTGGGTCAGCCCACTTCAGCCATTGGCTAACTTCGGGCGGTGGGTCAGCCCACTTCAGCCATTGGTTAACTTCACTGTCCGCGACGTGAATCTTCCCCTCACAAGTACACACCAGTACTATCGCCTTTCCCAATACTTGACTTTAACGTTCTTTTAAACTGAACTGCTTCTTACTTTCAATGAGGTTGACTCTGGTTTTCTATTGGGCTTAGACAGCTTCTTAATTGCAAACTGTTCGCTGCTCCTTTAACTCAAATTACCAATTTAAAAAAATGTCAGTTTGATTTCAAGGTTTTTCTTTTTTTACAAAACAAGTACATTCGCATTTTTGTTAAGCGTTACCAGATGAACATAGTTGGTATTACAGAAATTACATGACTCTGTTCTGTACACGTCCAGCTGGTCCCCCCTGTGTTGACTAGCTGGAAAAATTAGAAACCGAATAGCAAGAAGAGAGAAGAAAGGAGAGAAAGAGTAGAGGTAGGGTGCAAGAAGTGTTCACTCGCTATGAGCCTAGTCTGGGGTTGTATCACTGTGTGGGGGCCGATCTCCTCCCGGGGGTCCCAAGTGGACTCACGGGGGTTCGTAGGAGTCCAGGAGAATGTCCAGCGACTTCCACATCCCTCCAGTATCTGGTATATGGTATCCAGGGTGAGTTTTGCAGGGCAGTTCTTGTGCACTTGTAGAGAAGTGCGGCTCAATGGTTAGAGCGGCAGACCCTGATGCAGTAGTCTGGCCGGGATCAGGGTTCAATTCCCGCCTCGGCGGGTCTTGGGCTCAATTTCCTCGGACCTGATAATTCTCGCCTCGTGCCTATTCTAATCATGAGTCCCACTCTGCACCTCTGGGCAATAGCTTGCTTAATCTCCACAACGGCCCCAACAATGCTAGGATGCCTGGCTTCACCTTGGGGGTGCCCAGGAGTGGGCTCCTCACAGGGAAAGGCCAGGAAGGGTTCCTCGGCGGTATTCGTACAAGCGCCGAGAAGCCTACGGGTAGTCGTGCGCTATACAAGTGCGTAATCATTTAATTTCATTTCATTTCATCTTGTGGTACTGAAAATTCTGGACCCGTGTTATAAACATCGACGTATCATGACGATTTTGGTATCAGCAGACCGAGAATGATTAGAATGCTATGCACAAGCATTTTCGTCATATTCGGGTGACGAAATCACCCTGAAATCAGAGTTTCTGTCCTGAACCCTCGGGTTCCATTTTGTGAACGGCAGCCATTTTATGATTGCCCTCACATAGGCCAATGACTAAGGCCAAAAACGAGTCTGAAGGACACATACACCTTTGCTGACTCCTCTGTGACCTGGGCAAACTGACTCCACTGCCTGAAGCCAACCCTGTTCGGCCAGTTCCTTTCCCAGTGGCCGAATTAGATTAGTATCAAGGCACAACATATCATAAACCTTTCATCACACACAAACCATGCCTAATCTTACACACACCTGTCCCGGTTTCTTTCTTTATGACTTACTTTACGAGGAGGAGGTGCCCGTTTTTATTGGGGGTCCGTCGATATCTGATGAAAATACTGGGCCTTGCCAGGCAATTGTTTGTGGGCTGGACAAACTGAAATATGGGATTGTCATCATGACTCTGCTTTTTCTTTGTAGTGAAAATATGTGAATGGTCAACTGTAAAATAAGGAATGTTTGCCTAAAGCATAATATTTTGTATAAAAGGAGAAGGCTGGCTTTGTAAGATTGAGCAGTCTCCTGAGAATATACACCGTGTTGTACTTCTAGGATACCTGTTACTGGCTGCAGCCAATAAATTCGATCTTTGACTTCACCTAGAAGACTCTGTGTTTCTGTAGTCTAAAACAGGAAAGACTCGAAGTCTTTGGGTGTGTTCCCTGGCACCTCTGGGTTCTGAAAAACCCAGTACTTCAGTTGGCGCCCAATGTGGGGCGATTTCAGCGGTACCGGTCCAAGCCAGAGGTTCGTGAGGAGCTTCGTGTGAAAATTCTGGAGGAAGGCCGCCACTTCATCGACCCCTGTATGTCGACGTGGTCCGAAAGTCTTTGCTGCGAGGTTCCCTGCTTCCCGACGGCTATGAAGGACTGCTGCCCTGACTATCGCCCTGTTTTGGACCCTTGATGATTGGTAGAGCGAAACGATAGACGAGTCTTCTGGTGACGTCATCGATACCTCAGTTAAGTATAAGTGGAACGTCTCCCAGTCCTTAGTTTGGTTCTTAGTTTGGTATCCCCTTTGGGATCATTTTGTTTGGAACTTGCAAGTACCAAAACCGAAGGACTCGTGTATTCACGAGACTATCGTATTCGATAATCCTTTGAAGTTTGAAGCTAGACTAGAGAGCGAAGATGCCTGGTCTTAGCAGACTTGGAAATTTGTTTTGTCTTGGTTGTAGTAGGGATTCCCGATTGGAGGACTCGTGTCCGGTTCCTCCGATTGGAACTCCAACCTATGAACTATATGTCAAACATGGCGTAGGCCCCATCGCATATAATGAAATATGGATCCGATACACCAGAAAGGATGGTGTTTTAAAATGGCCCCAATATGGTAGTTTTGACACAGAGATTTAAAATAATCTGGAGGTTAAACTTTTCAAGAAGAAAGCCCGGCCGGCGATGTTTTACTCTTTCCGCCTATGGCGTAAGGAAGCCAAACAGAAGAAAATTAAATTAGCAAAAAGAAATAAGAGAGAAAGGGGTATTTCGATAATGCAAGCTGCTACGCAGTATAAAGATAACGAAGAAGAACAGGCAAGTGAGCAGTTGCACAGGCAACGTAAAACGGCGATTGATAAATGTTACCCAGTTTTGCCGCCTCTTCAGCAAGATGCAGCAAAAGAACTTGAGAAAGATTCTTTAATGTTACACTTATTAAGTTCGCCACCTCCTTATGCCCAGAGTGCTACAGCACCTTCACAACCTTTAGTGGCGCAACCTCTGGTTGCTTTGCCCCTTGCTATCCAACAGACGCCAGCTCCTCTTCCGCTGGCCCCTACTTCTCTGGTGCAGCCTTCTCAAGGGCCACTGACTTTGCTACCTGCTCCGCCTTTAACTCCTGCAACTTTTCCACCTGTTCTTGCTACCTCCCCTACTACTGCTCCTACGTTGACCTTTTCTCGTCTGCTTTATCTCCCGTCTTGTCGACTTCTCCTTCTGTTCGACAGAGAATGACAAACACTGTTACTAGTCTTTTCTCTCCTTTCTTTGGGTCGCATAGTACGACCCCTGATTCGGAGCATAAACAGTTGCGTAGCCAACTGCCTGATTCTCGAGAGAAAGAGATATTGGATCATTTGGCACATAAATGGGTTACAGACCCGATAAGATATGAGTTAGAATCTGGTATGGATGTCTTCCATCAATGAGAAGCACCAAAGCAGAGATATGTATTTGAAAAAATGTGTATTTTTCTTTGTGAAGAATTGGAGGAAAATGATTTGGAATCCAATTCGCCTGAGTTGTGTCGTGTACGGTTCGAGTTTGCAAAAGGCACGATTGTAGGTTCTGATGTTAAGAAAGCAGTTGCGACATTGTTGTCGTTTAGGAGTGGGAGTATTTCTCAGTCGTTGTTTGATTCTGATTTCTCTGTTAAGAAGAAGGCGAGACAATATACAATGAGAGAGGTTCCCCCAGTTTGGAGAGAAGGGAACCAAAACGTTAATCCAGCCATTCAGCCACACTTTCAGCGTGTGTGGGTACATGTTCCATGGAAGCGAGCTGAAGTTTTGGCCCTTAAACAGACATTGCCTGATCCCCGTAAAAATCCTGCAGGGTATTATAAGGAATTATCAGACTGCAAGCTCATGCATTATGAATTTAGCGGATATAGACATGTTGTTCGGGAATGTTGTTCCACAACCTTTATGGGGAAAGATTCGTCATGCCGATCATGATCAGGAGTTAGGTGATACATGGGTTAATATTACTGCTGCTGATGGCAGACAAGTTGGTGGTGCTAAACCCGAGCCTTTAGTTGCAGAACTCCCTGGTAGAATAATTACTTATATGAAGACTTTAATGCCTGCAATGCGTGTAAACTGGGATAAATTGTCTGTCTGTAAGCAGAAGAAAGAGGAAACAGTGTCTGATTTCTTTACTAGGTTTGAAGAAACTTTTGTCGACCACAGTGGTCAAGATATGAGTACAGAAGGTGGTCAACGGTTGTTCGTTGACAAGTTTGTGCACAATTTGCTTCCCGAGTTGAGTAAGAAGTTGAATGATTCAGAGAGTTCGTGGGCAGTTTCCTCTTCAGCACAGATATTGACCACTGTGCAGTATTACGAAAATAGAGATAAGGACGAGAAGGATAGAGCAGACAAGAAAACTAAAGAGTTAAAAACGAAGGTTCTTTTACAGCAGGCGTATCCGCCTCGCAATAATCAGAGTAACTATCAGCAACCTCAACAGTTTCAGAGAAACTCACAAAGGTTCGAGTTTTCTCAACCACGTGTTCCTGTAGGTCCCAATCAGCGTTCATATTGTAAAGAAGAAGGTAATTTCAAGTATAGTTGTCCTATTTTGTTACAGCGTACGAATGGTACTTCTGGCGCAAGAGGTCGAGGTGTTCAACAAGCTCCTAGAGGTAGGGTACGTGGAAGTTTCCCCCAGAACGCGCGCTCCTTTCCGCCTCAGAATTCGATTAATAGTTTTGATCAGCAGAATAACGCATCTGGTAGGACAGCTCAATACTATGCTGATGACTACTATGCAGAAGATGAGAATATGGAAGGTAATGATTGCTAGGACAGCCATAGACAAAGAGAGGGAGTTGTTTCAGTTCCAGTAGATCAGAGTGGACCTTATGTTAAGGTGATTACATCAGGTGTGTCAGAGCCTTTTCTGTTGGATACTGGTGCTACAAAGAGTTCTATTATGCACTCAAAACTCCCTGGCGCACCTTTGTCTGGCGAAATGAAAGTTTCCGTAGGTTTTTCTGGCGCCCAGGTTAAGAACCCGATTTCTAGCCCTATGTCCCTTTCTGTTGGACCTTGTGAATTGGAAGCACCCCTTATTCTGACGACAGGTTGTGGTGAAAACTTGTTAGGATTGGATTTGTTGAAAAGATTGTATGCAACATTGTATTGTTCTCCTTCGGGAGTACAACTTACATTGGGTAAGAAAGTGGTCTCTCCGATGTATTTGTCAAAGGATAAACTTCCGACAGAATTGTCTTCTCTTCCGGATATTCTTTGGGCTACTGGCCCTAATGATGTGGGTCTTTTGGAAATACCGCCATATGTTGTGACATTGAAAGCCAATATTAAAATGCCACGCATTCCCCAATACAAGATCTCTAGCGAAGGTGAAAAGGCGTTGCTAGCGATCATTTATGATTTGATTGAAAAAGATGTCATTGAAGAGACAAGAGGCAACGTTTGTAATAGTCCTGTTCTGCCTGTTTTGAAACGTACTGACCCTTCCCAGCCACCTGTTTACAGGTTTGTGATTTATCTTAGAGAGGTAAATAAAATAGTTGTGCCACAGTTTCCAGTTGTCCACTGCCCTGTTGACTATGATTCCAGCTTCTGCCACTTGGTTCTCGGTGATTGACTTGAAGAATGCTTTCTTCAGCATCCCGATTGCTGAGGAAAGCAGGGATATTTTTGGCTTCAGCTTAGGAGGCCGAAGCTTCCGCTTCAAACGCGCTCCTCAAGGCTACTGTGAAAGTCCATCAATATATAGTCAGGCTTTGAAAACACAACTTGATGCAATTGTTTTACCTGATGGCGCTACCCTTATTCAGTACGTCGACGATTTGCTTGTCACTACAGATACTGAGGAGATTTGTAAGGAAGCCACGTTGTCATTGTTACGTCATTTGTCTGATTTACATCACAAAGTGTCTCTTTCAAAACTGCAATATTGTCGACAAGAAGTGACCTACTTAGGTCATCTCTTATCGAAGGAGGGAAGGAAACTGACCCCAGAAAGTATTCAGGCAATTGCAAAATTGAGTGTGCTAAGGACACAGAGAGAAGTGCGTGCTTTCTTGGGCATTACATCATATTGCAGACAATGGATACCGAATTTTTCTTTGTTGGCCAAACCTTTGGTGGCATTAACTTGTAAAGATACACTGAATCCCATTCCGTGGTCTGAAGAGTGTCAGATAAGTTTTTCAGAATTGCGTGATGCATTGTGTTCGGCTCCTGTGTTGGGTACCCCCGACTACAGTAAACCTTTTACGTTGTATGTCCACGAGAGTGAGGGATGTGCGTTGTCAGTGTTGACACAGTCTTTTGGGGACAAGCAACGTCCATGTGCATATTTTTCGTTGACTTTGGACCCGGTAGCTAAAGCGTTGCCGAGTTGTTTGAGAGCCACGGCAGCAGCAGCTGTTTCTATTCAACAGTCTGCTGGATTAGTGATGAATAATATGCTGATTGTGATGGTTCCACATGCAGTGGACACCTTATTAAACAGGACCAAGACACAGCACTTAACTAGTGCTCGATTGTCAGGTTACGAGTTGACACTGTTAGCGAGTCATGTGCACATAAAGAGGTGCAATACGTTGAATCCAGCCACGTTGTTGCCGATTTCAGTTGAGTCAGAGGATGTTGAAGAACAACATGACTGTTTCTTTACAACTGAAGAAGAGACAAAAGGGAGAGTAGATCTAAAAGATACTCCTCTTGTGAAGTGTGATGGAACCTTATGGGTGGATGGTTCATGCTTCAAGCTTCCGAATGGTTATACGACTGCGGCATATGCTGTCACAACTTTACATACGATTATTGAAACTGCACGTATTCCACATAATTCAGCTCAAGCAGCAGAGTTGATTGCACTTACGAGAGCGTGTGTGTTGTCAAAAGGAATGAAAGTGACCATATATACTGACAGCATGTATGCATTTGGTGTGGCTCATAGTTTTGGACGATTGTGGAAAGAACGTTGGTTTCCTGACTTCGCATGGAGCTAAGATACAGCATGGTCAGTTGGTGAATGAGCTCCTTGAGTCACTGACCTTGCCGTTACAAGTTGCGATTGTGAAATGCAGTGCACACAAAAAGGTTACTGATGATGTTGGTCGTGGAAATGCATTTGCTGACGAAGTCGCAAAAGAAACAGCTAAAGATGTGATGAATCGAATGTATGTTGCAGGCCCTGCAAGATGGGTTGGTGACGTTGGAATGTGTGAAGATACGATAGAGAGTGTGAAGTCTATTCAAGCTGAAGCTACAGAGGAAGAGTTGAGTGTGTGGAGAGAAAGTAGGGGTAAAATGGATGAAAATGGTTGTTGGGTTGAATTATCAGAACATCAGCGATGGTTGTTACCCGATGCGTATGTGCTTGCGGTGGTTACGATGGAGCATGGAATGGCTCATATCAGTGTGAAAGGGATTTGTAAGTTGTTAGCTCCAGTATGGCAAAATGCTGGAATTCCTAAGTGTGCAGAGAATGTGGTCAAGAATTGTATGGTGTGTCTGAAATACAATCCTGGTAGGGGAACCCCAACTCCAGCTGGTCATTTTGAACCTCCAACGTATCCATTCGAGGTTTTGCAGCTAGATTTCATCCACATGGAAAGGTGCAACAATTTGAAATACGTACTCGTTGTTGTTTGTGCCTTTTCAAGATGGGTAGAAGCATATCCCCTAAAAGACAACACTGCCTTATCCACAGCTAAAGCCCTTGTCAAAGAATTTTTCCCTAGATTTGGAATGCCGAGAATGGTCTGGAGTGATAATGGGAGTGAATTTGTGGATCGAGTGATGAAGAAAGTATGTGAAGGGCTAGGAATCCAACAAAAATTCCACGCTGTCAATAACCCCCAATCAGCTGGACTAGTAGAGTGCTATAATGGCACACTAAAACTTAATTTGGACAAGATTCAAGCGAGCTCTGGTGTTAAATGGCCTGACGCTCTGCCTTTAGCACTCCTATCAACAAGAATGACTGTGCATTCACGAGTGGGACTTAGTCCCTACGAAATTGTGTTTGGCCGCCCGGCCAACATATGGGGAGTGCCAAGGCCAACAAAGTTCAGTGAAATCGAACACCCTGTTTTGCTTGACTATTTGTATGAATTGACGGCTAAATTGCGTGTTTTACACCAGCAGGTTCACAACACCCTGCCTCAAGTCCCTGAAGCTCCAGGACATCCGATCGATCCTGGATCCTGGGTGCTGGTTAAGAATTTTCAGTGAACAAAGAATGACCAGCCCCGTTTTCTGCCTTTTAGCGATGCACGTGTAAAAGGAACAATTTCTGAACGTGAAAGTGATAATCTTTTGCAAGGCGCTGTACCACCGTCAATTCGATTGAACACTACAGAGCCTGAACTCTTGTTCCAAGACCAGACACTACCTGGAAAAAGCCGTTATAATCTGAGACCTAGAACTATGGACAAATAAAATGTTCTTTTCCTTTGCTATTTTTGAAAGTGCAGCTCTCCCATCTGAGAAACTTTCTTATTTTTGTTTTTCGAACCGCCATCCGGGTTCAGCTGTAGGGTCGCGGTTGCCCAAGTCTTTGGGGTGCAGCTGAAGACGTTAGGTCGACGGTTCTGGTTGGTCTGAGGGAGTTGCCCTGGACTGACAGAAGCATTCCTTAGCATAGAACACCCTACCATCGCGAGCAGCATTTAGAGAGGATGGAGTTTTTCAAGATGGAGAGACCTGCCAACGAGATGAACCTTAAAGCCAAAATATGTACAGTGATGACCAGAAAGCGTGTTTTGATAATATGCATTTTCATGTTGTTTAGTGTAATGATGTTTTTAATAGGATATGTTTTATTCTCTTTTCAAGTGACATTTGCACCCACTACACAACCCATAACTCCTTCTACTGTTTCCTCGCATTCTTTTCACCCTCTGCCTGAACACTAGTCCGCTAGAAGATTAGAATTTGTCAATAATTCATTCGTTCAGCTCCTACACCAACACCAACTAGTCGTGAATACAACGAATTGCTGGGTATGCGGCCTTATGCCCCATACTACGGATAAGGGTATTCCCTACCTGACCCTGCCATTTAGCTACAATGGTTCTTTGTGGGTGTTTCAGACGATGTTTTTATACGCCATTGAACCCTATCCTCCTCGTTCTGTGAGGAGTAACTCGAGTAACAAAGCCTTGCTAATGGGAATTACGAATATGAGCAGAGATGTAGACTTGTATAGGACGATTCCCAGGGATGAGTTACAAACAAACACTGGATGGAATATGACTGGATATTGAGCTATTCTAAGCATTAGTCAACGAGTAAGAAGATCCCCTCCGATTTGGATAGTGCCCCAGCAGGGTCATTATTGTCTGCAAGGTAACGGCAGGAATCCGAGAGCTCATTTGGGAAAGAGCGTTTGTGCTAAGACATATGTTTTTACGTCTCGGAATTCCCCAGTGTTTCTAGCCGCTACGGGTACCTATTTCATCTGCTATGACAAAGCATACACATGGTTGCCCCCTGATTTCTCGGGCACATGTTTTGTTTCCTTTCTGTTGCCACCCACTTTTACAGCTGCGGCAGATTACCATAAGATGAGAGTTGCTAGAGGTGTCTTCAGTGATGAAGATACCGCAGGGCAAGAGTTGGGAGATTTCTTTAAGGGTTTTCTGCCGTTCTGGGGACCAATGGTAAACAGCAGGAACATTCACCAGTTGACAAGAGTGGTTGAGTCCACCATAGTCGAAACTGCCGGTTGCCTTAGTAACTTGACTGCTGAGCTCCAGTCGGATCGCCTTATGACTCTTTAGAACAGGGTCGCATTAGACGTCATACTTGCAGACCGAGGTGGGGTATGTAAAGTGATCCGATCTAGTTGTTGTGTTTTCATCCCAGACAACGCCCCGACAGTCTACCAGGCCATTTCCAAATTGCATAAGATCTCTGAATCTATTCACGTGGATAAAGGAGATTGGTCATTGATGGGGTGGTTCTGGGAACGGGTATCCGCCTGGGGATGGAAGATTCTAATAGTCATTGGGATGAGCTTAGCCATTCTTTTCCTGTTTTGTCTGTGTGTACAGTGTGCTCCTGCAATATGTGGCCTCTGTGCTACATCATGTGTAAGGAAACCTGTGTCAAGAGACGAGCTAAGTAATAGGATGATGCTACAGCAACATCTCAATGACTTTATGAATATAGACCTGGACTCAGATTAGCGTGAGTATAGGTTATTGCCTATGTAAGGGCAAAAGGAGGGTCTGTGGTACAGAAAATTCTGGACCCGTGTTATAAACATCGTCATATCATGAGGATTTTGGTATCAGCAGACCGAGAATGATTAGAATACTATGCACAAGCATTTTCGTCATATTCGGGTGACGAAATCACCCTGAAATCAGAATTTCTGTCCTGAACCCTCGGGTTCCATTTTGTGAACGGCAGCCATTTTATGATTGCCCTCACATAGGCCAATGACTAAAGCCAAAAACGAGTCTGAAGGACACATACACCTTTGCTGACTCCTCTGTGACCTGGGCAAACTGACTCCACTGCCTGAAGCCAAACCTGTTCGGCCAGTTCCTTTCCCAGTGGCCGAATGAGATTAGTATCAAGGCACAACATATCATAAACCTTTCATCACACACAAACCATGCCTAATCTTACACACACCTGTCCCGGTTTCTTTCTTTATGACTTACTTTACGAGGAGGAGGTGCCCGTTTTTATTGGGGGTCCGTCGATATCTGATGAAAATACTGGGCCTTGCCAGGCAATTGTTTGTGGGCTGGACAAACTGAAATATGGGCTTGTCATCATGACTCTGCTTTTTCTTTGTAGTGAAAATATGTGAATGGTCAACTGTAAAATAAGGAATGTTTGCCTAAAGCATAATATTTTGTATAAAAGGAGAAGGCTGGCTTTGTAAGATTGAGCAGTCTCCTGAGAATATACACCGTGTTGTACTTCTAGGATACCTGATACTGGCTGCAGCCAATAAATTCGATCTTTGACTTCACCTAGAAGACTCTGTGTTTTTGTAGTCTAAAACAGGAAGGACTCGAAGTCTTTGGGTGTGTCCCTGGCACCGCTGGGTTCTGAAAAACCCAGTACTTCAGTCTGCGCCTCTGAGGTATGTCTCCCAGTTAAACCAGCACTTGTATGATGTCCTAGCAGTATCCTTCCAATTGGACAGGACCAATTTAACTGCTGCGGTCAATAGGAGGTCTAGAAGGTCCCTGTCCTGCCGTGCACAGAGTCATATTGTGTGCGTGTACAACTTCTCCTGTATAGGCAGAGTTGAAATGAGGTGTAAATTGTTTTAGATCAGTATATGAATCGGGGTTTCTTTCACTGCAAGAGTAGATCTTGCTATCCAATAACCTGTTAATCCTTGATTCTTTATCATTAATTATTGCCCAGGAAGCTGCATCAATTTATTAATTTTATTTTTAGTTTGTGAGGTGATGGCCTTTTGACCTTTTTTGCGGTAGTCTAGCAGCTATTTCTAGTATAAATAGTGCTGCTGGGATCTTCCAATTTGAGGAGTAAAACAGTAATCTTTAATTTGTTAGTAATTTAGGGCCTGATGATGGTGGAACCACCACGGACAGCCCGTCTGTGGCGGTCTCACCGCCAATGAAATGAAGATTGGAGAGACCGACCAGCACGGATCCGATGGGCACAAGGAGCCTGTCAGAAGGAACTTCAATCCCTACAATGGTGCAGTCCATGGACTTATCAGACAGGGTAACAGAATTAGACTTTACAACATGACCACAATTGCAAAAGTCATAAGACAACCCCCACCCCCACCTTTCCAGCCAGTATGAAAACCTAATATATTAGAGGAAGTTGAAGAGACCCGCCTCACTCATCCCGAATGCTACTGGTGTTTTGTATAAATTGTGGATAGATTTTAAAAGTATACATAATGCATTTTTTCCCTTTTAAGCCAAACAGCCTTCTTGTTCCTGTCTCATATGTAGACAGTGCTGACACTTTAGTCTGGAGGGCTTTTCTGTACTGGCAGACACATGTGCAACAAATCATGTATTTTTGACATTTTCCAAACAGCCAGAGCTGCCGCCTTTGGAGCTGGGGAACCGGATTTGAGTCTCGGCATCGGCTGAACATCCTGTAATTCTGGGCACCTCACTTAATCTCCCCCTGCCTACCGAAACAAGCATTGACATAGCCAATAGCTCTCGCCTTTGGGACCTTATAATTGTTTAGCCATACAATAGTTGATGTTGTTGCACCAAGGATATTGTGCTGCATAACTAAATACTTATTAGGTCCCAAAAGCGAGACCTATTGGCTATGCCAATGCTTGTTGGACTTGAAGTAGCCAGAAGTTGTGACGATCGGGCTTTTGTTTTCCGGGTGCTTCAAGTTCATCCATGTCTAATTTACTTTGAGTTTTATCCATAAAAAAAAATGGACGTGTGACTTTGGCCATCCAGACAGAATGAAGAGCTTCTTGGAGCTCTGCTAAAGGGGAGGCAGTGGTATTATTTAAAGATCAGACTGCTCATGGAAGCTACTTATTATTACAACTTGCCCTTGTGCTCCAACATTGGCACGCAGCAGGGCACGCGCGATCCTGTGTGCGCTCAGTGACTGCCTTCCCTTTCAAGCTCTGAGATCCTTACCATTCAAGAGTTACTTGCAAGCGGGAGGTTGGTCTTGATGTGGTCTCAACTGTAGAATGTAGGCCTCTTTCTACCTGGGCTGTCCCTGCATTCTGGCTCCTCAGGAGGGGTTTAGTTGGTTCAGACAATGTGGCCTAAAGGTGGAGCTGCCTTTGTACAAGTTTTAGCCTCTTGGGCCTACCGTGTACAATTGTCCGTTCCAAGCACGAACCGAAGTCGATTCACAGACTATGTGTTCCTGTGCGTTGAGCGCCTTGGTGGCGGGTTATTTAGTTGTAACGGTAGGCGCCTTCCTTATCCCTTGATCTACATCTACTTTGGGGGCCTTCGAGGAAATGCAGGTACCCAGAGTGCTGCAGGGGTGTGCTCTTGACATGCATACCTGGATTTTGCAAATGCACGAGGCCTGGCCTGTGCAGTGGGTTCAAAGGGGCAGAGTCTGGCCTGCACTGTTCCTCTAGTGGTGACTTAACATGGTCGCTGTCAGGGGTGAAAAGATGAAGGTCCCTTGCTCATATATCCCATTGGTTCAACCTACTTGTGATGAGTTACCCTGCTCATCAAGATACACCATTGCAGGCATTTGTTTGCGAGGGCGCAAAACTCAGGGGTTTCCTTTGGGGCTTTGGAAACCTTCTCATGCGTGCTTCTGCTTGCAGAAGCATCGCTCTTGGAGGTACTGCTGATACCATACAGTCTTGCAGGATACTTGTCTGTCCCTCTCTGCACTAAAGTATGGACTGATGGAGGTAGAGAGAGGCTACCGGCCCTGTTTGCTCCAGTTTCTTCCATTTGCGCAGGAGCATCTCAGCAGTGTCTTAGTGCTTGAGCTCTGAACATCTTTAACCCTCCAAGTGGCTGTAGTTTTGTTCTTTTAGTTTTTTCAAGTTTGTGTGCTGGTCGTAAAGCCTGGACTGTATCCATCTCCTTAAGCTTGCTCTCGGCATATTTTCTAGGGCGGAGAAGGTGAGATGAAGGAAGGCGGTGGCCAGAACCCGCAGCCAGGACGCCAGCCCAACTACAGGTCGCGGTACCGCAGGCTAGGCCGCAGTGTTGTCACCAGAAGCTCATGGCTGGTGGGGCTGAGGAAAGTATCTATTTGTACTACTCTAGCGGTAATCCCAGGGGAATCCAGCTGGTGTCGGCAGGGGGCTTATGCTGAACACCCAGAGTTGCATATTGCTCTGCTACTCGGTTTAAGTTTGTATGAGCAGGGCCACTGGAATTATGCGTCAAGGCAGGACCAACATATCTGACTGGGTTCATTAAAATGATGTAACAAGGAAATGTTAATTATGTGGCATAATGTGGCACATTTTGTGATGGTACCAATTCATTATTTTGCCATTTTAACACCTTAATGTCTGGGCACAGGTTTCACCGTATTAGTTTAATCATACAGGAATGTTACTGAAAGCTGGAGTCGGCCTTTCCGAAGTGCCCTCCACTGCACAGCAACACACGTTGCTGCAATTTAGTAACTGTCCATTTGAGTTGGACAATATTATTCTTTTTTTTTGTAATGCACCGATTTATGTTACTCGTCAAATCCAGAACTATGCAAAACAAGCATTGGCATAGCCAATAGGTCTCGCCTTTGGGACCTTATAAGTGTTTAGCAATGCAACAGTTGATGTTGTTGAACCAAGGATATTGTGCTGGATAACTAAACACTTATAAGGTTTCAAAGGCGAGACCTATTGGCTATGCCAATGCTTGTTATACCTGGTATCCACTTAGAAGTGGGAGAAACGTCTGGAGTCTTTCCCACTGGAAGGTGTCTGGAAGTTATTGCCTCCTTGTCCCAGCCCCAGTAAGTCTGCAGGCAACATAGGCTAGTGCAAAGTTCTTTGGTTTTGAGCTGCGGCAATGTCTTTGAAGTGTAATTAGGGCTGTTCACTGCTCCACCTCCCCATCTGGCCTTGGATGGCCCAACCTGCCAACACCCAGGCCCTCTATTGTGTCGCTGTCTGAGAGGAACGATCAAGTGCATTCAAGTTCTGTAAGGGTCCTAAAAAGGAACCATTGAAGAAGAAAAGGGATGAGGTCAGATTTATTGAGAGAATACATTTTTCTAAGTCTGTGGTGCTTATTAATTTAATTTGCTGTGTTTAAAAATCATTTATGTTATCACCATTCGTTGACACGTCCTAGTTAATCAGGACCAGACTCCTCTAGCTTAAAATAAATTGTTCTCTTCCGTAAATAACCAGTAGTTGTTGCATAGCAACTTTTTAAAAGTGGCATTTCTAAAATTGTGTCTTATAATCTGACTTTACCACTACAGAGGGTTTTAAATTACAATTCTTCACACACCAAACATGACATTACTACCCGCTCCCAAACAAACCTTATCTCTTATTAAAGGTAAAAAGGTAATCCAATATTATCCTTTGGAAGAGGTAGGCCTCACAGTGGTGAAAAATAAATTTGTGGGGTTTTTACTACCAGGAAATGTAAAACTTTAGAGTACATCTCCAACTATTTAAATACACTGTGCTCTGTCCTATGTTCTGTTCATGATGAGTTCGGCAAGATAATACTGTATTGAGGTATTCCAATGGAATTAAGAGGTAACTGGATTGCATCCCATATCAACATTCCAAAAGAGTTAGCGTTAGACAGTTAGTGTAAGAGTTAGTATTAGATAGTTAGTGTAAGAGTTAGCGTTAGATACTTAGTGTAAGATTTAGTGTTAGTGTAAGAGTTAGGGTTAGATAGTTAGTGTAAGAGTTAGGGTTAGACAGTTAGTGCAAGCCATTAGATAGTTAGAGTAAGTGTTAGAAAGGGGATCTTAGAATTGGTCGAGCGAAGTCGAGAGGCCTCCTGGCGAGGTTCCTCCCCTAGGATCGTACAGACGAGTAATCACTCCACTACAGATGGACACCACACAAGGATAGATTCTTAACGTTTTTATGAACAATTAAGGCAGGTAATCGTAACGGTACAGGTTCAACTGGACCAAGGGGTCCTCTCAGGTTTTAGTCACTGAGGGAAGGGGGTAGCGGGACAGTCTTGGTACCAGCCTGGTACGGGGAAACCCTTCGCTCAGCTCTCAATCCTCGAGCCGGGGAGGGTTTCTCCAGGTGGGGCCGCTGCAGCGCCAACGGGGCTCCAAGGATGGTTTCAATGAAGAGGGGCCGCGGCAGCGCCAGCAGGGCTCCAGAAGATGGTTTCAACGAAGATGGGCCGCGGCAGCGCCAGCAGGGCTCCAAAGGTGGTTTCAACGAAGATGGGGCGCGGCAGTGCCAGCAGGACTCCAGAAGATGGTTTCAACGAAGATGGGCCGCGGCAGCGCCAGCAGGTCTCCAGAAGGTGGTTTCAACGAAGATGGGCCGCGGCAGCGCCAGCAGGGCTCCAAAAGGGGGGTTACGGGTTTCACGTGGATGAGTTCGTCTCGGGGTCTCTCAACTCCAGGATACAACTGCCGACCTGCTCCAGGGCTGCCCCAGATATAGGTCTGGTGTTCTTTGATGTCCGGACCCTCGCACCTGGGGGGTCGGAGGGGCCGGGAGGAGTGTGTCCAGACACCCAGCAGGGGGGCGGAGCCAGCACCCAGGGAGGCCGGAGGCGATCAAAACCAGGCGTCGCTGGACGGCTGGAGGACCATCGAAACCCTTCTTCTCATTGTTCCGTCAAGTGGCCGCTTTAGCACCTGGTTGGAACTTGGTGCCTCGATGTCGTGGCTTCGCTGGGCCCGAGGCCGAGGTCGGGCTGAGGCCACGGGGCCTGGTCGTGGAGGATCCAAGATGGAGTCGGGGTCTGAGGTGGTGGTCCGGGATAGGGGTCGGACCCGCAGAGTGGGGCGAGTAGGGGTTGCCGAGTTCTAGAGAGGGGGAGAGCCGGCGGTCGCCCGGAGGGCGGCTCTCGTGAGGGTTGGAGGGTGTCGCCCTCGGCCGGAGGACAGGGGTTGATGTCGTCCCAGGCCCGTCATGCGGGAGGAGTGGGACCACGCCACGAGGCCGGGTCCAACAGTAAGTGTTAGCGTTAGATAGTTAGTGTAAGAGTTAGGGTTAGATAGTTAGTGTAAGAGTTAGGGTTAGATAGTTAGTAGAAGATTTAGGGTTAGATAGTTAGTGTAAGAGGTAGCGTTAGATAGTGTTAGATAGTTTAAGAGATAGGGTTAGATAGAGTTAGGGGTAGATAGTGTAAGAGTTAGTGTTAGATAGTAAGTGTAAAAGTTAGCATTAGATAGTGTAAGAGTTAGGGTTAGCTAGTGTAAGAGTTAGGGTTAAATAGTGTACGAGTTAAGATTAGATAGTGTAAGGATTAGCGTTAGATACATAGTGTAAGAGTTACCATTAGATAGTTAGTGTAAGAGTTTACGTTAGATATTTACTGTAAGTGTTCGCGTTAGTGTAGTAAGTGTAAGTTTGCGTTAGATAGTTAGTGTAAGAGTTAGGGTTAGATAGTTAATGTAAGAGCTACGGTTAGATAGTTAGTTTAGGAGTTAGGGTTAGACAGTTAGTGTAAGAGTTAGCATTACATGATTAGTGTAAGAATTAGCGTTAGTTACTGTAAGAGTTTGCGTTAGCGATAGTGTAAGAGTTAGGGTTAGAAAGATAGTGTAAGAGGTAGTGTTAGATAGTGTAAGTTAGCTTTAGATAGTTAGTGTAAGAGTTAGAGTTAGATAGTGTAAGAGTTAGGGTTAGATAGTTAGTGTAAGTTAGCGTTAATCAATCAATCAGGGTTTTGTAAAGCGTGCTACTCACCCGCGAGGGTCTCAAGGCGCTGGGAGGAGGGTGCAGCTCCGGATCAGTTGAAAAGCCAGGTTTTGAGGCTCTTCCTGAAGGTGTGCAGAATAGGGGACCGTCTGATGTAGACTGGGAGGTCGTTACAGGTCTTAGCAGCGATGTAGAAGGCTCTTCTACCTGCTCGGTTCTGCGGATGCGTGGGGTCACTGTCAGGGCGATGGTTAGCGGACTCTCTCGTTGAGGTATTTGGTCCGATATGGTGGAGGGATTTGTAAGCATGGGTGAGCAGTTTTTAAATTTTTTTTAAAATATTTATATTTGCAGTTTTATGAAACAAACAAAACAGGCATGTCACATACAATCACCGTCCACTTCCCTCCCACCCTCCATCCTCCTCCTTCCCACCTGCACACGATCTCCTCTTCATCTTGACCGGACTATATGACTTGTTTGTGCACAAATCCCTAAAGTGTGGAAATAAAAACCCCATTCCAATTCCGCCCCATCCTCAGCCAGTGTGCCTCTCCCACCTTAGTTTATAGACCCCCATCCAGCCCATGGTATCGGCGCCATTTCCCCCAAACTTTGTTGAATTTTTTGGGGCATCCTCTAGCCTTATACGTGACTCTCTACGCCGCAATGTACAGATCCATGGCCCTTCTCCAGTCATCTAGACCCCCCGGCGGGGGCCCCCCCATGCCCGGCCACATCCCTCTTAGCCACCACTAATGCCAAAACAACAAATATGAGAAATGGGCGACCCAAGTCCACGTCATTTGTTACTCCCAGCAGCACCAATTTGGGGTCCAACGGCAAATCAACCTCCAGCACTTCTCCCAGCTCCCCCAGAACCTCGGCCCAGTATGCCTGTATTATGGGACATGTCCAAACAGTATGGTAGAAGTCTCCCTGCCCCGAGCACATCTTAGACAGTTTGTGTCTCCAGCCCGGCCCATGCGATGTAGCCGCACCCTGTCATAGTACACCCTGTGTAGGATTTTGTGGGTGAGTAGTTTTTAGGTTATTCTCTTCTCGACGGGGAGCCAGTGGAGGTCTCATAAGTGCTGGGCCATGTGCTCTTGTCAAGGGGTTCAGAGGACGAGTCTGGATGTGGTGTTTTGGATGGTTTGGAGCTTGTAAAGCAGGGTTCTATTTATTCCAGCATAGAGGGAAAGTTCAGTCTGCTAGTTACAAGTTCATGGGTGACGGTCTTTCTGCTTTTGAGGGGGATCCTCTTGAAGGTCTTGCAGAGTATGCAGAGGGAGTTGAAGCAGGTGGAGGTGACGGCATTGATCTGATGGGTCATGGAGAGGGAGGAGTCTAGGATGATGCAGAGGTTACGGGCATGGTCTGACGGAGTGGGTGGTTTTCCGAGGGCGGGAGGCCACCAGGTGTTGTCCCAGGCAGTGGAGGAGGGTCGAAGGACAAGGACCTCTGTCTTCTCCGAGTTGAGCTTTAGGCAGCTGTTGTTCTTCCAGGCTGCGATGTCTTTCATTCCTTCCTGGAGTCTGAGTCTGGTGTCTTAGGGGTTCTTCGTGAGGGACAGGATTAGCTGTATATCATCAGCGTAGGATACTATGCTGAGTCCATGCTGTCTGATGATGGAGGCGAGGAGGGCCATGTAGATGTTGAAGACCTAGGGATGAGCGAGGATCCTTGTGGTACTCTGCAGTTTATCTCTGTGGGTTCAGAGAGGAAGGGTGGGAGTCTGATCCTTTGGGTTCTACTGGAGAGAAAGGAGCGGATCCAGTTGAGGGCGGTTCATTGTAAACCGGCGTCGTGGAGTCTGGTTGCGAGAGTGCGGAGAGATTCAGTGTCAAAGCCTGTGGAGAGGTCTAGTAGGATGAGAGCCGCAGTGTGGCCTTGGTCGAGTAGCATGTGGATGTTGCCGGTGGCAGCAAAGAGGGCGGTCTCGTGCTGTGGTTGCTGCGAAATCCGGACTGGCAGGAGTTGGGGATGGCGTTCTCTTTGATTAAGGTGGTCAGTTGGGCATTGATGAATATCTCGGTGATTTTGGCTGTGAAGGGAAGGAGAGAGATGGGCCAGTAGTTCTTTAGGTCCGCTGGGTCGGCGAGGGTTTCTTGAGGAGGGGCTTGTCCTGTGCCTGCTTCCAGATGTTGGGGAAGATGCCAGATTCGAAGGAGGCATTAAAGGTCCGGCCTAGCTCGGGTGCTATGGTGGCGGCGGCTCTGTGGTAGATATGAAATAGGTAGGGGAAGTGGGGGCTCTTGAGTAGTTGTTCTTCATGGTCATCGTGGTGTCTTTGGTGGTGGCAGGTGTTCAGGTGGTGATGGTGGGCTGGTTGTTGGTGGTGGGGATGGGGTTGGTGTCTGGAGTGTGTTTGCTGAAGTTGTCATAGAGGGCCTTGATTTTCAGGTGGAAGTAGGAGCTGAGCTTGTTGCAGAGGTCCTGGGATGGTGCGAAGTCCATGGCTTCGCTGGAGGGTGTGGTGAATTGCTGTATGACGTTGAAGAGTTATTTTTCGTTACTGGTGTTGGTGTGAATTTTGTTCTTGATGAAGGTCCGCTTGGTGGCTCTTATGTGCTGGGGGTATTCAGTCATGGCATTCCTGTAGGTGTTCTGATCTTTGGGGGTTTTCCTGTTCCTCCATACGTTCTCGAGGCGTCTGCAGGAGCGCCTGGCTTTTTGAAGGTGGAAGGTGAACCAGGCGGCCTTCAGGGGGCGTTGTTTGACAGGATTGCGGAGGGGTGCGAGCTTGTCTGTGCAGCTGGAGATCCAGCAGTGTAGTTCTTTGGCTGCAGAGTTGGCGTCGGTTGTGGCAGAGGGGGGTCATGGAGGAGGGAGGTGCTGAAGTGTTCCTCTGTGGTCTTACTCCAGTTCCTTCATGGCAGGCACGGGGCGGGTTTGGGTACGGGGATGGTGTTGAAGTTTAATTGTACACAGTGGTGGTCTGCCCGGAGGGGCTGTGTGGTGGGGCTGTGTGGCATGGCTGAAGTTGATGTTTGTCCCTGCTGCGAAGATGGGGTCGAGGATGTGTCCATCTCTGTGGGTGGGGGTGGTGACGAGCTGTTTCAGTCCGAGGTTGGCGAGGTGGTCAAGGAGGGTGGTGGAATCAAGGTTGCTGTGGTTGTCAAGGTGGAAGTCCCGGATGTCCGATGAGCGTGTAGTCCGTGTAGGCCATGGCGTGGGGTGCAACAAGGTCGGCAATGGTGGTGGCGGAGGAGGCACAAGGCCCGGGCGGTCTATAGACGAGTGTCCCGTGCAGTGTGGTTCTGGGAATGGTCTGGAAGTAGAGGTGGTCTTTGTTGGAGAGGGGGGTGCTTGTGCTGGAGATGAAGAGTCAGAGGGAGCTCTTGTGCTCGATTACAAGTCATCCTCCTGGGCGGTGGGGGAGGTCCTTACTCTGGATCTTGTATCCATCAGGGATGGCAGTGGCGATGTCAGGAGCAGAGGAGACATTGGTCAAGGTTTCGGTGAAGAAGGCGATATCTGGTGAGAGGGTGTTGAGCAGGTCCCAGATCTCTATGGCGTGTCTGTGTATGAAGTGCAGTTAGTGTAAGAGTTAGGGTTAGAGAGTTAGTGTAAGAGTTAGGGTTAGATAGTTAGTGCAAGAGGTAGGGTTAGATAGTTAGTGTAAGTAAGCGTTATATAGTGTAAGAGTTAGGGTTATATAGTTAGTGTAAGAGTTAGTGTTTAAAATGTTCTAAAATGATAATTTGGAACCTCAGAGCAATATTCTATGTGAGGCAGCGAGGCTCAGATTATGCTTCTCTACCAAAAAGCTATTCTGCATAGTGAAGGAACTCTCTAACCCCAGCGCCAACACCAACAACATCCCACCCTTACAAGATCTGTGCGACTCACTGGCCACCTTCTTCCATCGCAAGATCACTGACATCCACGACAGCTTCAACACCTCGACCGCCCCGACCACCCCGACCACGGCAGACCTCGCCCCCTCCACGAACACCACCTGCAATAACCGCCTGACCCCCTGGTCCCATGTCAACTACGACGAGACATGCAAGATCATGAACTCTATCCACTCAGGATCACCGTCTGACACCTGGCCACACCACGTATTTAACAAAGCCGACACAACCATTGCACCCCAACTACGGAAGATCATCAACATCTCCTTCGAGACAGCGACATTCCCAGAAAGCTAGAAACATGCATGAATCAACGCCCTCCTCAAGAAGCCCAAGGCAGACCCCAAGGACCTCAAGAACTTCCAGCCCATCTCCCTGCTCCCCTTCCCGGCGAAGGTCATCGAGAAAATCGCCAACATGTAACTAGCCCACCACCTCGAGGACAACATCTTAGACCCGTCCCAGTCCGGATTCAGACGTAACCACAGCACCAAAACCGCACTCATCACCGCCACAAACATCAGGCATCAACAAGACAATGACGAAACATCAGCCCTCATCCTCCTGGACCTATCAGCCGCCTTCGACACGGTCTGCCACCGCACACTAAAGACACGCCTCCAAGAAGCCGGAATCCAGGAAAAGGCCCACATCCTTCCTCTCCGGCAGAACACAGAGAGTCCGCCTTCCACCCTTCCGATCCGAAGCCACCAACATCATCTGCGGCGTACCCCAGTGCTCATCCCTCAGCCCGACCCTGTTCAACGTCTACATGGCCCCCCTCGCACAAGTAGCCCGCCAGCATGACCTGAAAATCATCTCCTACGCGGACGACACCCAGCTCATCCTCTCCCTCACCAATGACCCGCACACCGCCAAAACAAACCTGCACGCGGGAATGAAGGCCATCACCGAATGGATGAAGAGCAGCCGTCTGAAACTCTACCTGGACAACACAGAGGTCTTCATTCTCGGACTAACCCCCTCTGTCTGGGACGATTCCTGGTTGCCAACCACACTGGGAATGGCACCGTCACCCAAAGACCACGCACGCAACCTAGAATTCATCCTCGACTCTTCCCTCTCCATGCCTAGCAGGTCAACGCCATCTCCTCCTCCTGCTACACCACCCTCCACATGCTCCGCAGGATCTACAAGTGGATCCCGTCTGAAACCAGAACAGTGACCCAAGCCCTTGTCAGCAGCAGGCTAGACTACGGCAACGCAGGAATCCCGGGCAAACACCTACAACGACTGCAACACATCCAAAACGCAATCGCCCGCCTGATCCTCAAAATCCCTTGTTGCAGCCACATCACCCTCCACCTACGAAACCTGCACTGGCTCCCGTCAACAAAAGAATCACCTTCAAGCTCCTCACCCACACAGACAAAGCACTCCACAACACTGGACTAGCCTACCTGAACAGCAGACTCAGCTTCTACACCCACACCCGCCAGCTCCGCTCCGCCAGCCACGCCCTCGCCGTCGTCCCCCCGCATCCAACGAACAACTTCTGGTGGCAGATCCTTCTCCTTCCTCGCCGCCAAGACCTGGAACACCCTCCCGGCCCAGCTGCGGCAGACCCAAGACCTGCTCACCAAGCAGTAGCGGCACCCCCTCCCCTCAGCATCTTGAGACCCTCACGGGTAAGTAGTGCGCTTTACAAGTATTCTGATTGATTGATTGATTGATCTTTTTCTTGTTTTTTTTACTGAATTTTCACAGCTGCCAATCATAATGCAGTAATCTCAAAAGACAGATTTATATACTATATATTAGTAACCACTGCCTACCAATCACTGCCCTTTATTCTCCTCAAATATGGCCGGCACCATCTTGACTGCCTCTTTGTTTTGCTGCTCAGCAGCCAAAATGAATGCGGAAGTATTTGAGTGCAGACGTTATTGTAGGAATGCGCCCCTTTTTGACATGGTCACCCCTACTAGTATTTGATGCGATTTTGACTGGAAGTGCATTGGGTTCCAGCTAACCAGGTTCCCATTGCCAGATCCCTTTCCCAAAACTGTTCAATTGTTTCCACAAATGGCAATACCTTTAGCACCCTCTGTAAGTCCTTAGTAAATGGTACCCCTGGTACCTAGGGCAAGGAGGCTAAAGAGGGTATCTAAGGGCTGCAGCATATATTGTGCCATCCTAAGGGACCCCTCAGCAAAAACATACGCACTGCCACTGCAGGCTGCAAGTCTTGGTGCAGACAAAAGTGAAAACACCACATCGCTCACCTCCCTGTCTGCCATGCCAGCATACCCTGCATTCAGTGTGGATAAGTCACCCCTACAGCAGGACTTACAGCCCTAAGGCAGGGAGCACTATGCTACATGTGTGGACAGATCTGCATGAGCAGATATGGCGCTGTGTTGGTCAGTTCCATTACTGCCTGTAAAAGCAAACAGGGAAGCCGTTTTAAGTGCATGTGCAGAACACTGGTGAAAACGAGTTCCCCAACTACATGATGGTATCAAACATCTCATATTAATACGCCCACACTGATTCCAGTGGTGATTTATTAATACATGCACCCAGAGGGCACCTTAGAAAACCTACCAACTACCAGTGTGCTATACTGACTGGTCCTAGCCAGCCTGTCACCGCAGACAAGGTTCTGGCACCCAAGAGTGACGGCCTTTCTCTCAGTAGGTCTGAAACAAAGCCCACTCAGGCAGAGGGTATTTACAACCCCTCCCACAGGATGACCTGTGAATTACCATTCCAAGGCAGGGAGCTTCAAAGAGCCACTGCCTTTGGGAACCTGGCTTCGCTCACAGGAGAGGATGCTGATCCCCCTTGGCCAGTGTCTGCTCGGCGCCTGGGCAAGGAGGGAAAATTAGTAGTCAGACAGGTGTGTCCACCTTCAGGATAGTTACACCCCTAAGATGGGCTACCTGAGTGACCGTGAAATCTCAGAGTCATCTTCGTGATGACAGAATTAGGAACTCTAGGACAGAGTTATGCCCACTTCCCTCAGGACTCTTTGGCTTCTACTCTTCATTCCCCTAAAGCCCCTAAATCTAGTATTTAGGGGAGCCCCTGGCACCATGAAATCAGATCCTGATGACCTGAAACAAGAAGACGGTTCTGAAGATTCACGAGAAGAAACAGAAGACACTAACCGACTTGGTGCCAACCGGATTGCTGTCCTTGACAACTGCGAAAAAGACCACTTTTCCCGCAGCTGCCGTGTCTGCAGAAGCCTGAGAGAAGTGCCAGCACTTCACCCACGAACCCGGATCGCCCATGGAGCAGTAGAG
This sequence comes from Lissotriton vulgaris, assembly GCF_964263255.1. Classification (NCBI taxonomy): domain Eukaryota; kingdom Metazoa; phylum Chordata; class Amphibia; order Caudata; family Salamandridae; genus Lissotriton; species Lissotriton vulgaris. Next base: position 350,108,028 of record NC_141686.1, read on the forward strand.
CTGCTTTCCTGCATCCTGCAGGCACCCATCAGGACTGAGAGGACTCCGGACACCAAAAATCCAACACAGCATGCACCGTTGGTGAAGAGGACCAAAGGTGTCCCTGAGTATCATAAGAGCTGAGTCCACCTGCTGATTCAGCCTGACTGGCCTCCCAGTCCAAACCCGAAGCCTTTTTGCAACCAGACCGATCCCCGTAGATTAACATTGGGCACCAGATGCTGTATTGCACCACTGCACCCGGCCGCCGTAGAACCCCTGGGGGTGACCTGTTGGTGCTGCCTTGGACCTTGCCCCATACTCCCCTTAAGACCAAGAGAGTGATCAGGTGAGTCGCTGTAAAGAACTTGTATGCAGCATTTGTTTTTCCTCCATAGGATAGCATTGACGCTTACGAAAATTGCACTGTTACCTGATCGTATTGATTCTGGTGCCTAAATATATATCAAGATATGTGTTATTTTCATAAATTGGTGTGGCTCTCCTTATTGAGTCGTGTGTACCATTTATTGACTCTGTGTATAACGCAGATGTCTAACACTCCTCTCTGCTAAGCCTAAGGCTGCTCGACCTCACTACTCCGTAGAAGAGCACCTTGAAGATTGCTAAAGCAAACCCCGTCCACTCATAAGGGAACCCCTGGGCTCCATGCACAGTAGACCTCTTTTTGGTATACTATATAAAGAGCCAGTTTCCAACAGTTATCATTCATATATCTGTTTGTGGTCAGATCTTCTTATATACGCTTATGTACGGTGTATTTGCTTCTTGATTGATTCTTTTATTTAATTGTTAATGTAATTGAAAGAGAAGCTGCTACACTTGTCTGCCGAGCGATGCAATCGGTGGGCAATTGCCACAGCGTTTTCATCTGTGGAGCAGTAGATTTGGGTCAGACTGCACCCTCTCTGATCGGAGGAGCGTACCCACTACTGCCTGCTTTGATGCACGCGCCCCAGTGTGCCCTCTCTGATCGGAGGAGCGTACCCTCTACTGCCTGCTTTGATGCACGCGCTCCAGTGTGCCCTCTCTGATCGGAGGAGCTCAGCCCTCTACTGCCTGCTTTGATGCACGCGCCCCAGTGTGCCCTCTCAGATCGGAGGAGCGCAGTCTTCTACTGCCTGCTTTGATGCACGCGCCCCAGTGTGCCCTCTCTGATCGGAGGAGCTCAGCCCTCTACTGCCTGCTTTGATGCACGCGCCCCAGTGTACCCTCTCCGCTTTGCACGCGTGATAAGCCCATGGCCGAGCTGTGATAATTAGACCAACAAGACACGTTCAATATCACCTCATACACTGAACGCGGGAGACTGAGGGCCTCATTTACTAAGAATTGGCATCCAGCAGCATTGCAAGTCTTTTTTGGTGCACTGCTCTGCACCAATCGAAAGGGCAGGAATGCACCGTACAAGACACAGTGCATTACTGGCCTTTCAGGTGCTCTTTATGCAGCCGAGCGCCAATGCAGACACCCTTGCACCATGGTGCACTGGGGTCTATGTCGGCTGAAGAACGTGGCACACAGGGAAAGGAATAAAAGAGGAGAAATGAAAACATTTCTCCTCATTATGCCGCTTTGGGGAGGTGTAAGGTTTTGGCACTGCCCCAGGTTTACTTGAGTGTCTAAATCTGGGGCGGTGTCAAAATAAATGGGTGTTTCGTGGGAAAACCCACAGCAACACCCATGGAACGCCTCCTTGATGCAGAGTAAGCCAACGCAGCGCTTTGCGCGGCCTAGCCTTACTCCATATCTATGAAGCGTTTTGCGTCGCCTTGTAGATATGATTCAGAGGCCTGCACCACCCGAGCTTAAAAAAGAAAAGTGACGCTCCAGCTGGGCAGGGCTCTTGTAAATGAGGCCAGAGTTTGCACCAGCAAGAGTAAAACTATGTGTCTACAGAGAGTAGCTGACAAGTACTAGGGTACTCGGCCCCTGTTGCCCTTACCACTGAGAAGAACTACAATAATTCAATTAAGGGCGGACCGTCCAGAGCGAGACATCCCTCCATGCTTATTTTTCAGGGTATAGATCATTCCATGTCAAATAACATTTGGGCAGGCGGAAAAGTGAGATATTTCTTTAACAACTGAAACATGATGTCTCAAGACACCTGGATACTAGACAAGGTAACAGACTTCAAGTTGGAGCTTTACAGCTCTTCAGCGGAGTGGCGTTTATACAACTATTGCAGTGTTCCAGGTTAGACAAAGAAGGTAATCCCATCTATGACCCGGATATTGTGGTTGAACTGTTTGAAACGGAGCATACTCAACGACGAGGCAGTAAGATGGTGCTGGCCATACCTGAGCATAATGGGCAGTGATTTGTGGACTGTGGTTACTGACATCATGGGAAATGTCGTTTTTAAGTGTACTGTTGATTGGTTGCTGTGCAAATTAAGTAATAGAAAAAGAAGCATTATTCCCATCAATATGTGCTAAATAGAATTTTAAATTCTTGACGTGATAATTTTTTGGAGCTTTCTCTCAACACGAACATACAGAGACATAAACATTAGGTCTGGGCGGTGAACTCGGCTACGTTCGTAGACTTTGTGGAATCTTTCCACACTCCTCAGACACTCGGAGTTCAGAAAAACGTTTCCTTGCTTGTGCTCACCAACGTTAAATTGAAGAGGGTGAGCAAGGAAAATCCAACACTAGACCATCTCCCAACGAGATTTCTCAACGCGGCTGCCCGGGGATGGGCACTCGCACTCATGTCGATAAACCTTCCATTCACGTTGAGGAAGCTGCCGCTCTAGTAGTACTTCTACTCAAGCGACGGAAAGATGCAGCGCCCTCTTGCACTGTGCGTGGTGCTGTTTGCACTGATTTTACTGCGCGGGACAAACATCTGTCGCTAAAAAATCACTGTGTTTTAGAAAATGAATTTTGAGTCTAATATGCTAGTAACTTGTACTTTTAGAGCCTATGTAAGCCGAATAAAGTTTTATATCTGGCTGATATGGCGTAAATGTGCCAACGCAGCTGTAACAATCTTGTGACCCGCTGGCTTGCTCTTGACAATAATCCAGTATCACAGCTTCAGCTGAGGCCCCCAATTCCTAGCCTCATCATTCACTTAGCCCCCAGGGCGTCTCATCATTGCACACACATACATGCCACCATTGCTACTTAGTTCATTCCTAGAGATCCACACGTCACTGCAGATCCAGGGCTTGCTACCAGCCACAGCAAGCTCCAGCACTTGCCCAAATAGGATAGGATAGGATATATGTTTATAAAGACCGCGCGATTGCAGTGGCGTCTTGGCGCTAGTGTATGTAGAAAGGAAGTATGACCTGTGTTACCAGGGGACTATGTGGAAGTGAACAGCCATGTTTTCAAGTCCTTCCTAAAGACCTGCTGATTAGATTGAAATTTCATGGCCATAGGCATTTTGTTCCATAACTTTGATGCACAACTTGATAAAGTCCTGCCATCCCATCTTGCCCGTCTGATCTTAGCAATCTGGATAAGGCCTAAATTAGCAGATCTAAGGGTACTTGGGGGGTATAAGGTAGGAACATTTTTGGGAGATTCTCAGCATCGCCACCATAAAGTTCTTTGTGCACCAGGCATAAGGCCTTAAATTCCACCCGCTGCTGGATGGGAAGCCAGTGCAGTGACTTAATTCCTGCCGAGGTGTTCTGTAGAGACTGCAGTTTTCTCAGCTGGGTCTTATCAATGCCCCAAAAAAGGGCATTGCAATAGTCCAGTTTAGACAGGAAGAGCGCCACCACCAGCGTCTTTTGCAATTCTTATGAGAGAAAAGGGAAGATTTTTCTCAAGGTTTTTAGTAAAAAGAAGCAGGAGGACGTGAGACTGTTTACCTCAGCAGAAAAATTAAACTGGTCATCGAAGAGGACTCTGAAGTTCCTGACCTTGGGGGCAGGACACAGGCATTCCCCGGCCTCAACCGGCCACTAGGAGTCATTCCACCGGCACATGAGACCAGGGCGAATCCATGCCTCCTGATAAGTCTGGCCCAAGGAGAGACGTAGATGTTAAACATTGTCGGGGATAGGGGTGGCGACATCGGCACTGGTGTCTGAGTGACCCCAGAGCAGCCTCGCACCAGGCATCTGCCTGTCTCTTGCTTCATGGTCACTGATGACCACGGGTGGATCTTGTGGGGGACACTCAACATTCACCAGGATGATTCAAGACTTCATACACTAGTGCTTTTGCTTCGATATAATAGTTTGGAGGCAAGCCTAATGCGCTCACAGTTGGCACAGTGTCCAGAGTAATCATCTATTTTAAGCCAACCAATACGCTCAGCGAAGGAAACGGTCCAAGGGACAAAGGTGTTCCCAAAGCAATTACACTATTAAACTTCAAAGGTTGTCTTCTGAAACATCAACAGTGCAAATTGTACTTGTAACGCTTGCACTACTCTAATAAACACAGTGATGGAGCGAGCGACGCCCTGGAACGCCTCACATCTGAGGGACTTGTGGTGGAAGGGCTGCAGGGGAGCGTAAGTTCCTCCCCACCCTCTTCCGTGACATACTAATCACCAAGATAGAAAACAGACACTCTGAACGTACTGATGAGTTTGAAGTATATCCTGTCTCATCGCCACATGAAACAGGCAGGCAGATTGGTTTATTAGCAAAGTTTTATTGCGTAAAATAAGACATTCTTGGCAAACAGCTCACGGCAGCAGTGTCCTTTGTCTAGTTGTTAATCTCACCCCTCACACTAGAAAAGGACACAACTGACCTCACAAAACACATCACAGCATACAATGAAATACTCCTTACAGTATCTTCACCAGACAATCTGCTTTGTTTTGTAATATATGTGAACGTTAGTTTTTGGGTATTTAATTCTCACCAAAATAGCGACCAAACTCCAGCCGACTTCTACCATATGGTCTGGCTTTACCCAGGCCTTTACCCCTTTTGGTCCGAGGTGGAATCTGAGCTCACACAGACCTTGGGTCGGCAGGTTCCACACGATCCCTTACGTCTTCTCCTGGGTGTATTTGAAGGTTTGGACGGCTCTAGAGCGGACAAACATTCTCTGGGAACTGCGGTCGCTGTGGCTAAATCAGATATTGCAGCGGCCTGGGCCCAGCCCAACCCCCCTACCCTGCGAAAGTGGCACCAGGGAGTGGCCCAGAAGGAACATGGTTGTCCCACGAGGGGTCAAATGGCTGAACCTACTGTTTTAAATTGCCAGCTTTGCCTCTCCCGTGTAACGGGGTGCTGCTTTCCAGCTTGGGTGGCTTGCATAAATACTCCTACCCACACAGTGTTTTTTTTTACTGTCTGTTGGAGATAGAATTGGCTTTACTGTGTAAGATGTATGCTGTCTTTTTTTTTCTTTTCAAAATGGTAATAAAATTGATTATCAAAAAAAAAAGAAAATTCCCACCATAATAAACCATCTAAAAACATTGTGAAATGTGTCACAGTCTCGAGAGTTGAAACTGCAGAATGATATGGTTGGTGCCTCCTTTGTATGTTGTTAGAATCTGGACATCCATGAATCCTCTTTTGATCTCTCAGCCTGGATGGGTTGTACAGAATATTTACACAGCCGGTCTGAAGATACTGATAGCGAGTAGTAGTTCCTGCTTTAGTGATGAAAGGAGTTTATATTTGTTGTACTCAAGTGGTTATGGATTCCTATTTCTTCTCCTAGTTTCTTTTTCCCATGTGCTCAGGTCTTTCAATAATTTTTTGTTGAATCCCAGAAGTTATGTCTATCAGGATAGTTTATGATGCACAGTTGATAACATGTCCTCAACACTGCACACATTTCATGAGAGTCTGACAGATTTAATTCGCAGTGAAGCAGCCTCTGTGAAGTTTATTGCTTGGTGAAGTGACGTTAGTGATGTTGAAGAACCTACATTCTTTTTGGAGACGCTGCGAAAGTTAGAGTTTGTCCTTTAACTTTTTGGCAGTGCTTGGAGAAGGCTTCCATCTTGTAAGTGTTACTTGAGGTTGCTGAGCACCACCTTTTGTTTACAGCAGTTTCCATATCCTGTACGGCGTCATGGCCGTCGCCTGTGTGTTCTTTGATGGCGTACAAGGCTTGCCCTAAGATCAAAGCTCTTGCTTCACACAGTGCAGTGATAAAGCCTCTGGTCTGTGTATACGCTTTGATGCCGTACAAGGGACCTCTACTCACACACAGTGCAGTTATAAGGCCTCTCTCCTGTGTGTATGCTTTGATGGCGTATAAGGGCTGCCTTAAGAGTAAAGCCCTTGGAACACACAGTGCAGTGATAAGGCTTCTCTCCTGTGTGTACGCTTTGATGGCGTATAAGGGCTGCCTTAAGAGTAAAGCCCTTGGAACACACAGTGCAGTGATAAGGCCTCTCTCCTGTGTGTACGCTTTGATGCTGTACAAGGTACGCCTTCCGAGAAAACCTTTTGGAACACACAGTGCAGTGATAAGGCCTCTCTCCGGTGTGTGTTCTTCGATGCAGTACAAGGTGTGCCTTCCGAGAAAAGGGTTTGGAACACACAGTGCAGTTATAAGGCCTCTCTCCTGTGTGAGTTCTTTGATGCCGCACAAGGGTCGCCTTCTGAGAAAAGGGTTTGGAACACACAGTGCAGTGATGAGGCCTCTCCCCGGTGTGTGTTCTTTGATGCAGTACAAGGTTTGCCTTCTGAGAAAAGGGTTTGGAACACACAGTGCAGTGATAAGGCTTCTCTCCTGTGTGTACGCTTTGATGTTGTAGAAGATGTCCCTTCTTAGTAAAACTTTTCTCACAGAAATCGCAGTGAAAGGGCCTCTCTCCTTTGTGAGTTTTTTCATGTGTTGCCTTATCAGCAAACCTCATTTCATGCTCAGTGTAGGAATACTGATCTGTGTGTGTTTGCTCGTGCAGTAAAAGATGCATCTTTCCAGTAAATGTTTTCTTACACTCAGCACAGGCATAAGCTCTTAGGCTGGTGTCTATTCTTTTCTGCCTTGCAAGTAGTGTTTTATTGTTAAAATTCTCCCGGCTCTGTATTCCTTGGTGTTTTCCTTCATTTATTTTATAAGCAAAATTCTTCCTTCCTCCAGAAGCTTTACGTTTCTCTTTCCCATCCATACTTTCTGTCGTCGGCTGCTGTGCTGCAGAATGAAATGAACACTGAGAATTATACATGGGAAATATTTCTTGAAAGAAATGCACGGTTATAATATGAGAAAGGTGGACAGTAATATCTAGGAAGGAAGGAAAATGTTACTACCTGTAAACAATCATTTGCTGCTTGTAGTTCTACAGTTCACATGTGGTGACCTCTCATGGGTTGGGTTCTGACTACTAAAAATAATTAATTTAAGATTGAGTTTTGATCTGGAGAATGACTCGTAATCCCATACCAGAAAGGCATAATGCATCAGCGCCCAGACTCCAATTAAAATCCTTGTGTTGTTTTCTCCATCGGAGTACAACTGCTTATATGTGTAAAATAAAAAAATAAACTGCTTAATCTGAGCAACCTATATACTTTCCAACCATACAGCAAGTGTGTGATGCATGTGAGCCTGCAACATGACAAGCAGATAGTATTTGCAAATGAGTAACATTTTCCATTTGCAGCAAGCTGTGGCACATCACAGGTTGTGCCATAACTTAAAAGAATCGGTAAGGTCCAGAACGCCGCAGCCAGGCTCATTCTAGGGACACCACCCACAAACATATGACCCAATACCTACAAAGCATATACTTGCTCCCCGTTGAGAAGAGTATCACTTTCAAACTCCTCATCAGGCCTACAAATCCCTCAACAACATCGGACCCACATACCTCAACGACCAAATATGTTGAGGTCACCAGAGAAATATTTTATGAAAGGATGTACAGAACCACATGTTTCTGCTTTACAAATATCTACTAGAGGTATGTTGGGTAGAAAAGCCATGGTTGCATCTTTATCACACGTGGACTCAGCCTGTGGTATTTCTATGTGGTGTCTCCACTAGGCCTGGGCGGTAAATTCAGTTCCACTTGCGGAATTTGTGGAATTTGGGTAATTTCACATTCCGCGGAGAAAGTGGAATTGCCAAAACCTCCGCGATCCGCGGCTTCGTAGAATTTTTTGCTTGTTCATGTTTTCAAAATGTGAGTTCACAAGATTTTCCCCCCGGGCACGCAAACAGGAAAAAAGCATTGTGAACGAGCGGAAGAAGAAATTCCGCGTGTTTGCAGAATTCTGTGTGCTCACAGACATTTTTTATGCTGAACTTTGCGTAACACGACTACGCAAATTCCGCCCACCCCTAGTCTCCGGACGAGTAGAAAACAGAATATACCAAACTGTGCCAGTGCAAAAAACGGTCTTATTTTTCATACATTTTCAATTCTGATAATGTAGAGCATGAGTGCATGTTTAACACTGGGTGCATATTTATCTTTGTCTTTGTAAACTTGCAGGAACTGTTCATCTAGTAATGGGTCATGTAGTTTGCGAACTGTTTGAGGAAGTGACTGCTACTAGGTAGACAACTATCTACATTAAGGCTTGCAGTGATGTAGTCGCTTAAAAGGTGGACTTGTTACTCTTGATAAAACCTTAACTGGATGCCAGGGGTGCTCTGGTGGGATAACCATTCTCAACTCTCCCATGAACATTTTCACAAGAGTTTTTCAAAAGTATTCCAGCATTAGTGTAGGCTAGGCCAGCTTCTTTATATATGTATGTATATGTTATTTCTATACTGCAAACCTAGCTTGAAGCTAGAGCCAATGATAAACATAAATTATTTTTAAAGAAGGAAGTCCTCAACTCTTTCCTAAATGGGAGCAATGTTGGGCGGTCCTGATTGATACAGGGATGTTGTTCGAGATCATGAGTTCATAGATGGAAAAGGCCTGCTAACTTGTTTTTTTTGTTACAGTTCTAAATATGCAGTCCGATGGAGTTCTCCAACCTCGCATTTGTTGCACTTGAAAATAAGAGCTGAACTTAAGGACAACAAGAATGACGAACAAGTGATAAGGATCCCCTGCGGCTACAAAATCCCCCGCAAATACAGCACCGACCGACCAGGAGAAGGCAAAGCCATCATCCCCAAGAACACCCACCAACTGACCACTTACTCGAATGACTCAACGACTACCATGGAACACCTCCCCTTCCAGATCCAGAGCAACCCCAACACCACCCTCCATGGCTCCCAAATCTACAGGACCCCCGGCCCCCACCCTTCAATGATGCCATTGAAGACCTCATCGCACCCCAGGCTCTAGCATCCACCGATTACATCCTACTCGGAGACCTCAACTTCCACTTGGACAACCCCAGTGACCAAAACACCGACACCCTACTGGAGAACCTCGCCAATATCGGACTCAAGCAGCTAGTCACCACATGAACCCATACAACCAGACACAAGCTAGACCTTCACCTACAGCCACACTACCGAACTCCTCTGGACCAACCCGCACTGTGTGCACTTAGCCATTCCCACCGTTCACCATCCCCCTCTCCCCCCCCCAATGACCCATCTGTTATAGCTGGAACAAGGCCACCGAAGAACTTCTCATCAACTTTCTCAGCATGACCGCACCACCAGCAGACGCCAACACTGCAGCACACAACCATCACCAATGGATCTCCAACTGAGCTGACACAACAGCACCCCTCAAGAAAACACCAGGCAGGCAAAACTTCAAGAAAGCCATCTGGTTAACTTCAGCCCTCCACAAGTCCAAACGTACCAGCAGACAACTCAAGAAGAGATAGAAAAACAACAAAATCCCAGAAACCCAAGCAACCTTCAAAACCGCTGTCAACGCACACCACCTTCTCCTTAAAACCACAAACAAAAACGGCCATCAAAGACAGAATCAAACGCACACAACAGCACAGAAGTCTTTGCCATCGTCAAAGAGTTCGCTAGACCCAACAGCGAGACCACAGATGTCTCACCCTCCCTAAGACCTCAGCAACAAACTCAGCACATTATTCCACCACAAGATCAGGCAGAACTATGACAACTTTGACACCCAAGACCCTGCTACAATGCCTGCCACCACCGCACACAACAAGGCCTTACCTCAACATATCGTGCTCAATGGGACTCCACTCACCACAGATGACACACTCACGACAATGCAGGGCATCCACTCCCACTGAATCTTTGCCCACATCACATCTTCCATTGAACAGCCGCAGCACCAGCTGCTCCATCAAAACTGTCACCTTCCCTGCCACCTGAAAACACGCCACGATCAACCCCTGCTGAAGAAGCTGTCTGCCGACCCGACAGACCTCAAGTACCTCAGACCTATCTCCCTAGTCCCCCCCTTGCCAAGGTCATCGAAAAGGCCATCAATGCCCAACTCTCCAAGTTCATTGAAGCGAACTATGTCCTGAACAAATCCCAATCTGGCTTCCAAAGCAATTATAGCACCGATCCCGGACTCATCGCCGCCATCGACGACATCCCCTCCCTCCTCGACTGGGGCGAAACCGCCACCCTCATCCTACTGGACGTCTCGGCCACCTTCGACAACATCTCCCACCGCACCTAATCACAAGATTCCAGGACGCTGGTATCCACGAAAAATGCAGAAAGAACCATTGATGGACAGAATGCAGAACAATGTCATACATTCACCCCATTTCAGAGATCTGGGCCTAAATCCATCGTTTTTTTGCTCACCATGCGATTCCAGTTTGGACCCAGCCATATGCAAATTAGCCTTGACCCTGCGTCCAATGGGAACAGTCCAGTCCGAACTGCCAGGCCAGGTCCTCCCTGGACTGGAAACAGGCATCCTAGAACTGGTAACAAGCATCCTAGGACTGGTTTCGGTGTTTCACCCCTCATCAGCCAGGATAGCTTGACTCCAGTGGCATGGAGAGCCGGGACCCACGTCTGGGCATACCCATTCCACTCAGGGTGACAAATGCAAAAAGAATCCAGAACAATCGCATACATTCACCCCAGTTCAGAGATCTGGGCCTAAATCCATAGTTTGTTGCTCACCATGCCATTCCAGTTTGTACTCAGCCATATGCAGATTTGTCTTGACCCTGCGCCTAATTTGAACAGTCCGGTATCAACGACAAGGCACTGGACTGGATCCACTCCTTCCTGACCGCCCGAACACAGAGTGTCAGACTATCCTGTTCCTCTCAGAACCTACAAAGATCCCTGAGCCCCACCCTTTTCAACATCTACATGCCCCCCGCACCGCCACGGCCATTGTCAGAAACCACAGACTCAACATCGTCTCCTAAGCCAACAACATCCAGCTGATCCTCTCCCTCACCAATGAACCTACAGCCGCCTGATTCAACTTTCATAGCGGAACGAAGGTCGTTGCTACCTTGATGAAAGACAGCTGCCTCAAGCTCAACTCAGACAAGACCGAAGTACTCATCCTGTGACCCGCCCCCTCAGCTGGGACGACTCCTGGTGGTCCGTCGCACTAGGAACCCCTCCCACTCCTACAGACTGTGTACACAACCACAGCATCATACTCGATTCCTCACTCACAAAGAACCACCATATCAACGCTGTATCCTCATCCTGCTTCAAACGACATTCAGCTGGATCCCCACAGAACCTAGAAAGACGATCACACACACACTCATCACCAGCAGACTTGACTACGGTAATGCACTCTACGTAGGCGTCACTTAGAAACAGCTCACAAAACTACAGAACGTCCAAAACGCCACAGCCAGACTGGTCCTAGACATCCCCTGCTGCAGCCACATATCAGCACCTCAGACAACGCCACTAGCTACCAATCATCAAGAGAATCCCCTTCAAGCCCCTCACACATGCCTACAAAGCTCTCCACGTCATAGGACCAGCATACCTGAACCACTGCCTCTCATTACATGTACCCGCCTTCTCCTACCTCAGGCAATCCCTGTCGCTGCTCCAATTCAGGAAGGACTACAGGACCCGGCTTTTCAACGGAACCTCCACGCCCTGAGGATCAGTACCCCCCACCCCCACCCTCCGCTCTGCGCCTTAAGACCCTCAGGGGTGAGGAGCTGCACTATACAAACTCCGGATTAATTGAGCAATGTCTGCTTTTGAGAATAGAGCCCACTGGGTCTTTGAAACCGAATATATCAGAGGATCTGATCCAGTATGAATACTGTGTACACGTGGGCCAATATGTGATTGTAGGAAATCATGTGCCCACTGGGGTTCTCGCTCTGGTATTACCGCAATGACTTGCATTGTATAATTATACCCTCACTGTCGAGTCCCAAGCGATATATTCATAGATAGGGTTCTACTCTTCTGCAATGGAACAGAGCATCGAATAATACATTGTGATACTTGCTGCCATAGTTCTCATTTCACCCGCTCCCCTCTAGTTTGCTAAGCTGCTAAGGGCCAGGCTCTATTGCTTGGACGCATTATGATCCACCACAAAAGAATGACATCATCTGATGGACCCACATGCATTTACATAGTAGAAACAAATGGCTGGATGCTATAGAAACAATAATTTAATTATACATTTGTGACAGGTCGAGTTTAAGTCCCATTTCTATGCTAACTAATGACAGAACCAAAGCGGATGCTGAATACCATGAAAATGAATGTAAAGCTCTAAACACTGTAGGAATGAACAAAGAGGATTATAATTAACCTGTTTTCATATAGTGCATTGGTGCACAAAACAAATGCATCCTAAAAATGATTGTGATTGATGATGTGAAAAGGAGTAGCAATGAGTATTGATTGTCTATCGCAGACCTATAGATGCAGATCTATGGAGATTAGGGCACTTCACTTGAGGCTTGTTGTTAAGGGGTAACGCTTCACTACGACACTTGCTTAACAAAAACAAGCATTTGCAATGCAATAGGTCTCGCATTAGGAAAGTTTGAGCTATTGGTCTTGTAAATGACACATTTTTTCATTTATGTGTTGGTTTTAAAAATAGCGAAATTAATAGCTTTGACATTTACAATGCCAATAGTTATAAGTTTTGCAAATGTGACACCTATAGCATTTGAAATGCAATATGTGTTGTATCTACGTGACTTACATGTAGTGATATTACAAATAACAATGGCTTTTAATTTTTTTTATTAATTAATACTTAAATAAAAGTTATTGTAATTTATAATGGCAATAGCTTAAACTTCTGTAAATAACTTATGAAGATTATGTTCAGTGTATTTTATTGTGACGAAAATCCAAGAACAGAAGTGAAATATTAACATCTTTTTGTGACATTTGTAATAAAGCTTGAAACATTGAGAGAACATATTTGAACCAGTTATTGTTGAATGGTTGCACAGATTGATGCTGTAGTGGCGCTGAGTGATGTTGTGGTGGCGACGAGTGATGCTGTGGCATTCAGTGATGCTGTGGTGGCGCATAGTGATGTTGTGGTGCCCCTGAGTGATGCTGTGGTGGTGCTGAGTGATGCTGTGGTGATGCGATAGAGTGAGGGCGATGGATAGAGTGAGAGCAATAGATAGATAGAGTGGGGAGAGGGGAGATGGAGGGGAGAGAGGGGAGTGAGGAGAGAGGGGAGTGAAGAGAGATGGGAAAGAGAGGGAGGGGAGAGAGGGATTGGAGAGTGAGGAGAGGGGAGAGTGAGGAGAGGGGAGAGTGAGGATAGAGGGACTGGGGAGAGGGGGAGTGAGGAGGGGAGAGTGAGGAGAGAGGGGGGAGAGGAGAGAGGGGAGGGTAGAGAGGGAGGGTAGAGGAGAAAGAGGGGAGAGTGAGGAGAGAGGGGGGAAGTAGAGAGGAGAATACTGAGGAGAGAGAGGAGAGTGGTGAAAGGGGAGAGTGGTGAAAGGGGTGAGTGGTGAGGGGGAGAGTGGTGAGAGAGGATAGAGTGGTGAGAGAGGAGAGAGGGGGGGGTGAGGATAGTGAGGAGAGGGGAGAGGTTGAGAAGAGGGGAGAGAGGATAGGGGATAGGGGAGAGGGAGGAGAGAGGAGAGTGAGGAGAGGGGATAGAGGGAGGGGAGAGTGGTGGGAGGGGAGAGTGGTTAGAGGGGAGAGTTGTGAGAGGGGAGAGTTGTGAGAGAGGGAGGTGAGAGAGGGAGTGGAGAGTGGGGAGAGGGAAGCGTGGTAAGAGAGGAGAGAGTGGTGTGAGAGGAGAGAGTGGTGTGAGGAGGAGAGAGTGGGGAGAGTGAGGATAGTGAGGAGTGGGGAGATTGAAGTGAGAGGGAGGTGAGAGAGGGAGGGGAGAGTGGTGAGAGGGGGGAGTGATGAGAGAGGATAAAGTGGTGAGAGAGGAGAGAGTGGGGGGAGTGAGGCTAGTGAGGAGAGGGGGATAGTGAGAAGAGGGGAGAGTGAGGAGAGGGGAGAGCTAGAGAGGAGAGGGGAGAGGGAGGGGAGTAAGGAGGAGAGAGGGGAGAGAGGAGGGGAGAGAGGGGAGAGAGGAGGGGAGAGAGGGGCGAGAGGAGGGGAGAGTGGTGAGAGGGGATAGTGGTGAGAGGAGAGTGGTGAGAGGGGAGAGTGGTGAAAGTGGTGGGAGGGGACAGAGTGGAGAGTGGTGAGAGGGGGGATGGAAGGGCTTCGCTGGGATGGAAGGGCATGTTCTTCACTTTGCACAGAAAATACGTTCATAATCCGTTCCTAAAGTTGTTACAGTATCTGTTTTTTCTCTGCTGAAATGATTTAGCGGTCTCGTTTTTCGTCTCTTACAAATGGAAAATATCAATGACAGCATCTGTCGAAAGCTAAAAAAGAAAGTCGTTTTAGGCCCTACAATTTAAAAGTGATGTATAACATACCTTTCATCGGTAAGGGAGATGGCCGTAGCAGGGTCAGGCAAACAAGGCCACCTCTGTTATTACAGCTGTGCTTGTTGCCTGCCGTGGCTTTTGTCCACACAAATGTGCGTTTTCAGGACCATAACATGACATGTCAGAGGCCTGTGCGGGGTGGGCGCAACGACGGCACCTCAAATACGCAGTGCAAAACACGGACCGTTTTAAAACCCTTACATCGGGAAATTATAGAATTTAAGAACAAATCAGGATAGGGTACGCAATTTGAAATTTGTAGCCATGCCTAAGAGAAACGATAAACCTGCCGCATGACAGGATTCTACAACAGTGCGGAACAAGACAAACAAGCAGTCCGATTAATCGAGATCCCTGTAGGCATGACAAAACCAAACCGAGGAAACCGGTCACCATGAGAGTTTTTGCAAAACTAGCAATTCTTTATGCAAAACAGACACTCTTGTGTCAGAACTGCAGCAAGCAAACAGTCTCCACGAGCTGACCTCTGTATTTCAGAACCTATTTCTCCAAGCATGCCTGTACCTCTATTACCGAACCCTGCTCCATGACTCTCAATGAGTCGCTGTATTATTGTAGGTGATGTCCTAGCTTTCCAGGACACTTTTCAGTTCTATGAAGGACACAGACGAGGATTAGGCTCGTCTTTCTTTATTAGCACAGCAGCATTCTTAAAGAAATTCACCTACAACACCAATAAAACCAAAGTGATGCTCCACTTTGACCACTCTGCAGTAAAAAAAACAAGTGAGGCATTTAGTGTGGGACGCGGGTAGTTATTAAGGGTATTTGGCAATGGGTGGTAAGACTGCATGCTTACCTCCCATCCGCTGGTACTGAGTGCTCACATAAGAGAGTTTTAGAGAAACAACCCTGGCACTCGTAAACTCTCTTAGTGAAAAAAGCGGCCGGGAAATGCTCTCGCCATTGCGGGGGCGGGGGGCGTATTCCTTTGAAGTGTGAAGCAGGGGGCGGGGAGCGGATCCCTTTGAAGTCTGGAGCAGGGGGCTGATGCCAAGGCTCGAACATATGGGGTGTAAAAAAAAGTCTTTGGAGTGGCATTGCGCAGAGGGGGGTGGGGGAGAGCATTCCTTTGAGATCTGAAGCTCTCGGCATTGCTGTGGCGGGTCTGATGCGATGATGCGAGGCGGCTCGGGGAGCAAATGGCAAGCTCGTGCATGGGCACATGCACTCTGCGTAATCCGCCTGCCAAAGCCCCTTGGTCAGCTTTCCTGATCCACCTCTATATGTCAAGCTGCAATGCTTGCGCATTGGCAGGTCTCGACCTAATTAGGAATCCAGGAGTACTGGCTTGGACCTCTTCTGTGGGGAGTTGAGTAAATACGAGTTACGAGTCTGCACACACACAGCGCAGTGGCAATAGGGTATTTGGCAATGGGTGGTAAGACTGCATGCTTACCTCCCATCCGCTGGTACTGAGTGCTCACATAAGAGAGTTTTAGAGAAACAACCCTGGCACTCGTAAACTCTCTTAGTGAAAAAAGCGGCCGGGAAATGCTCTCGCCATTGCGGGGGCGGGGGGCGTATTCCTTTGAAGTGTGAAGCAGGGGGCGGGGAGCGGATCCCTTTGAAGTCTGGAGCAGGGGGCTGATGCCAAGGCTCGAACATATGGGGTGTAAAAAAAAGTCTTTGGAGTGGCATTGCGCAGAGGGGGGTGGGGGAGAGCATTCCTTTGAGATCTGAAGCTCTCGGCATTGCTGTGGCGGGTCTGATGCGATGATGCGAGGCGGCTCGGGGAGCAAATGGCAAGCTCGTGCATGGGCACATGCACTCTGCGTAATCCGCCTGCCAAAGCCCCTTGGTCAGCTTTCCTGATCCACCTCTATATGTCAAGCTGCAATGCTTGCGCATTGGCAGGTCTCGCCCTAATTAGGAATCCAGGAGTACTGGCTTGGACCTCTTCTGTGGGGAGTTGAGTAAATACGAGTTACGAGTCTGCACACACACAGCGCAGTGGCAATAGTTATAGTTAGGTCAGAGTTTCCATAGGAAGACTCAAGGCTAAAACTAACATTATAGTTAGGTGTTGAAATACTACAAAAACTAATGTTAAATAACCAAAACAAACACTAATATTTACCAACTATAACCCAAACTAGAACTTGAGCCCCCGCCATGCACTGCTTATGACCTCATATATTACATCACAACTGACAATATTGATGACACCATACAGACATTCTGACACTGTCCTATTGAGTGTGTTGACATTAAGTAATTCAACATGCTTGACAATTTTCTATTATCAACTTAAAGACTTCAGATTGATCCAGATTTTAAGTCCAGAGGTTGACAAGTATACGTTTGCTTCTGTAGGGCTCCATGGGCTCAATGCTAAGAAGATTAGTCAAATACACTGCACACATCCTGGAGATGGGCATCACAGCTGCGACCTTAGAGTCATGCCTACAGCACTAGAATGAGATAAAACTCCTCTAAGTGGGACACCCGTACATGTTATATTATTCAATGATCTGTAATGCCTGAAAATCTTTAGTTAAGTACTACAAATAAATATGCACAGCTTATAAAATGTCTCTGGCCACTGTATCACAACTACTTAACTTGGGCCAGAAATCCAGATTTTTAATGAATTGGCAACAGCTACTTTGGCCTTTTTCACAGATTTTCTTTTCAAATATACCTCTATCACCCACGTGAGGTGCACTCAGATATTACCTTTTTCAACATGGAGTAATTCTTCCATCTCAACTTTAGCGATTTGAAAAGCATGCACAATATAGTTTTTAAAATGCACATTTACACTTGTCTCTTGGGCTTACACTATTTTCATGCTATTGACTTCCACATGTACATTGAGTAACGTTATGCTGCATATGACTATGATGTCATCAGTGATGTCATCAGTAATGCTGTTTTGATCTCATCAATGATGTAAGTTAACATATCATGATTGAAGTAATATGTGGGGGCATAAGCAGAGTATGATGGGGGCCCATGTAATGGTTAGATTAGTAAATTATACCTGGTGAACTTCAGGCTTGTTTTTTGTTCCTTTTTACCTTATTTCAACACCCAAGTAAGAGAGAGAGAAAGAGAGAGATAGGTTTGGGGTGATTCGTCAAGTAGGGGCCAAGAAAAAGGGGAGTGGGGGTTCCCAAAACACGATTTCCCCATGCAAATTCCCACAGGATTTTCGACAGGACTACAGCTCAAACCGCTGAACGGAATTAAACCACGTTTGACAGAAATCTAGATCTTGGTCAGAAAGTGCTCTTTGTTTTTCGGTGTAAATCTGTTGAGTAGTTTTGGAGTTCTTTAAGAAAAAAGATTTATGTATATATTGAGAGCGGATCCACGCGCCAACAGCAATGCTGTGATTGTCTGGCTGGAACCTGAGAGAAAAGTTGCAGCCGCTATTTTGTGAATTGGGACATGGGTTTCGGGGGGAGCAATAAAGTGTAAATAGGATATGAGGGATCAGGATAGAGGTATCCTGACCCCATGGGACTAATGTAGGGGTCTGAGGGGGCCCCCTCTTGGGAAGGAAATTGCCCAAAAACATTGTATTTTTGCCGCAGGAGGATCCACCACGCCGCTCAGCGCGCACCCACCGTGTGAATCGGTGGAGATTTGCGGATCCAGAGCCCAATTAAAACAAGCATTGGCAAAGACAATAGGCCTTGCTGTTTGGACCAATAGGCTTTACTAATGCTGGGCAGCATAGACTAAAAAAGCTACTTAAAAAAATTGATATTCACATTTTATTTTCTCTTCGCTCAACAGGAAAAGCTTTGACACAGCTGTTTTGGGGATTAAAAATAATTCTTTTTCAGGCAAACAAATCTGATTTTGCACCCCCTGCTTTTATTACATTTTCACTAAATTGCTACTTTCCTAATTATTTTCAAAATAAAGTGCTAAATCCACAGACCAAGAATTATAAACAGGCCCTGATTTTCACAAGAGGATATTCTTCTCGTTTGCTGGAACTAACCTGAGGTAATATGAATTTTTATGGTCAATTATGTCCCCTAACGTAGACCCCAACGGCTCCATGTACGTGCTTCAAGTACATGTATGTTCCCTCCACAACCAGCTATGAAGACGCAAATACATTTGCGTCCAACGTTAACATGTCCTCTTTCAGATCCACCATGAATGGGTCGAATATTCAGTTCCTAAGTATGCCTTGCCACCGTCTTTACATGGTGCACTTTCACGTTTTCCTGGCTCTGGCGAGTTAGGCCCTGATTTCTGCCATCGAGTCCTTTTCTGCCTTCTGTCTCTGAAAGCTGCAGCCTGAACCCGCTTACATGACCCTTGCCTTACTCCCTGTGCGGCGAGCGGTGCCCGGCTCGGCCTGCTTGCCTGCCAAGACTGTATTTTGCCTTCAAGTTATCTGCTCCGCTCCTCGAAAATACATTCCTGTCTAGTGATTTAGGAAAACATCTTCCCAGCTGCAGAGCAAAGGGACCGGCCTTTCTGTCTCTGTGCAAGTAATTCATTGCTCCTGTTACCATGGTAGGCCCATGGCCCCTCGCACTACACGCAGACACGTAGACGTATATGCACGCATTAGCAGTCAGTATAGAATAGCCTCTGCCCGAGAGACCTTTCCTTCTAGATAATTTAGTTCCTCAAACACAAGATATCAGATATGATTGGGTTTAGATTGTCCTGACCCGCCAGACTTCTGTCTCCTCATGTAGAGCTAAATGTCAAGTCCCCTTCACCCTCCAGTTCCACGTCATTCACACGTCATGCTGCTACGCGCGCATCTCTGCCATATATTTCTGCTGACACTGCAGGATTCCTCTATGGATCCACCCACCTGTGACACTTTCATGTGACGTTGTCTAGCACACACCTCCGTGTACGCCCTCGTGCACGCCTTCTGTTACGTACATGTGTTCTTATCTCTTTTCTCTCAGCTGTTACGCCTTCTGTATCCATCACCATTAAATGCATTTACTATATATATTGTACTCTGTTAATAAAGTATTGTCTATCCCTTCCTGAACCTTCGTGGTGATGGAACATGATACCTGGTTCGAACCAATTCCATTATATGGAATAAAACCCTTATAAACTCAGATGCCACGGACTCTGCCTCTCATTTTTGATTGAGTTATTCTTATTGAACTTTACCGCATAGAAATTCAGCATAGGTAATTTTTATTTACCACAAACCCCAGCGTGTTTCCGTTTGTGCGACGTGAAGTTGTTGCATGATAGTGCTGTTTAACTGCAAGGAAATACATATGTGGTTTGTTTTTGGTTCTGGCAGGCCGCGCCACGGCCATAAATGAAAGATAAAGAGAGAGGCAGAGACTGGGGCATTGAAAGAGGCAGACACCATCAGTGGAAGAGAGAGAGCGGAAAAGCAGAAAAGAGGCAGACACAGGCGCAGTGAAAAAGACAGAGATTCTGGGGCACAGAGAGAGGCAGAGACAAGGTATGGAAAGATAGAGATGAAAAGTTCCTGGAAATGATAGAGGCAG
This sequence comes from Lissotriton vulgaris, assembly GCF_964263255.1. NCBI lineage: Eukaryota > Metazoa > Chordata > Amphibia > Caudata > Salamandridae > Lissotriton > Lissotriton vulgaris. The sequence goes on from NC_141686.1 coordinate 350,128,218, forward strand.
ACAGTAGAATAGACCAACAGAGACAGAGAAAGAAAGATGCCATGGAAGACAAAGTCGAGTCTGAGAGGTTTGCACTGCTTCCGCAGTCTGTAATGGCAGACCGGCTAACATCACTCAGGGTGGCACACACAGAGCTTCAGGCCCTGATCATCCCTTTAATGGCCCTGCCCTGGGTACCACAGGTACCACATTCCAGTGACTTACAAGCGGGTTAAAGTCCTTGCCAACTGGGGTTACCAATTCACATGTAACAGTTTTTGGGAGAGAGCACAGGCTCAGGGGTCTGGTTAGCAGGTCAAAGCCATCAGCATTGGGAAAAATGGTGTGGTTGCAGGGGTAACCTTACAAAAAGGGCACTGTCCTGCATCATCCTTTAACTTCATTTCATAAATCTTTATTTCGGTGATTTGTCACCATAAAAGATATAAGTATCCAATTCATAAATGTTAAAACTGTAAAACATTAAAAACATTGAAGATACATCAGAGTCCATATGAAAATTTCATTAAGAGAGGGAGTCACATTTCTACTACCGTGGAGATCAATGACCAGCCTTAAGGCACTGACTTCTCAGAACCCATATTGCTCCTAGGTATTTGGCCACTGCAAAGACAATATGATCCGACAAGTCTGTTTTCAACACTCTAAACGCGGCAAGGCACTCTGCAAACCCCAAATTCCTGCAAACAGGAACAATCCATTTCTTGCGGGGCACGCGATATGCCGGGCAGAAAAAAATTATATGCAGCTCAGATTCATTGGCCACTCTGCAAGCCGGACACAGACTAACTGCTGGTTCACTCCACTTACTAGTTAGAACTCGAAGTGGAAGGGTCCCATGTCTCCATTGCAAATAGAGTTTCCTGAGTGAGGCAGGATATAGTTTGTCCAAGGCTGGTTCAAAACTGTAAATGTCCTTGATGCGTAAGAATGACTCCGTGAGTGTCCCAAGGTTTTGCCGACGACAGAGTGCAGCTATTTTGCTGTCGTAGTAAACCTTTGCCAGTCTCTTTTTGGGAATTAATGGACAAGCGGATGAAGGATCAGACCAGAGTGTCGGTAGGCCTAGACCCTCCAGCTCAGTTTTGATAAATTTAAGCCATTTAATTTTCCCTGCATTAGGCATGGCGAGCACCTCCTGGAGCCCCTGCTTATAGGTAATCAGTTCTGGGACTGCCCACAGCCTACGCCAATAGACCAGGGGACGCAGTGCCAATTCTTCAGCAAGAGGTCGCAGCCCTAGATCTAGCCTTAATGGAGCAAGGGGCGTGCTGGGCGGAAGTGCTACCATCCGCCTAATGAACTCGTTCTCCTCTCTCACCAGGTCTGGAGAAGATACATGACCCCAGAGCTCGCAACCATACATGGCCGCCCCCCTTGCCTGGCCCTGTAAATCTGGAGGGGTGGGCCAACGGGTTTGATGGATGACCTGTTTTTTCCCCATAAGCTTTAAGACCCCCCGTGTACTGGGCCAATTTGAGTAGTGCTTTCTCTTGGTGTGTGCACCAGGTCATATTCTCATTTAGCATGACACCAAGGTACTCAAAGGTTCGCACCCTTTCGAGACTACTGTTCCCTATGGTGGGGCTAGGTCGTAGTTTTGGTAGGGGATTAAAAACCATGAATTTGGTCTTTAGGGTGTTGATTTCTAAACCGTGTTCCCCACAAAAATCCACAAAGCCATTTAAAACGCGCTGAATCCCCATTGGGGTCTTTGAAAGCAGCAGAGTGTCATCAGCGAACATAATCGCCGGCACCCTGCTGCCTGCCAACTTCGGAGCGTCAGAGTTGGTAACCTCATTCAGGTGGGTGATTACCCCGTTGACGTAGAGGCAGAACAGGGTCGGTGCGAGCACACAACCCTGCCTTACCCCCCTGTCAACGGGGAACCGGTTTGACAACGCCCCCTCCTTGCCACACCGCACCTGAGCAAAGTTGGCAGTGTGGAGACGAATAATCATCTCCAGCAAGCCCTTAAGGACCCCCAGTTTGGCCATCACCTCCCAGAGTTTTCTGCGGGGGACCAGGTCGAAGGCCGCCCTCAGGTCCACGAATACAGTGTAGAGGCTGCCACCCTCCAGCTGTACCGTTTTCCAAAAAATGAGGGCGAGCCGAAAGACCTGGTCTATGGTGGAGACCTTCCTTCTGAACCCCGCCTGGAATGGACTCAGAATATCATATTCCAACATCCATTCTGACAGACGATCCAGAAGTAACCTGGTGAAGAGCTTCTGGGAGACATCTATCAGGCTTATTGGCCTGTAGTTGGCTGGGAGCAGAGGCGAGCCCTTCTTAAAAATAGGGACTATCTCTGCCCCCAGCCAAGTTGGGGGGGATCTTCATGCCGTTCAGAATTGCATTGAACAGCACCCTCGGATACGGGGCCCAGATCTTAACTTCGTGCCTGTAGAGGTCACCTGGGAGCTTGTCTAGGCCTGGCGCCTTTCCAGCAGCGAGGCCCCGGATTGCCGTAGTGAGTTCTTCCAGAGTGAACCCATCGGTCGGGGACATGCTTTCAGTGAATTGGGCCATTGGTGGTTCGAATAGGTTCCCCAGTTGATCCTGATCGGGCGCGCTATACAAATTTTTAAAGTGGTCCTCCCACACAGCGGATGCAATATTTGCATCTACTGCAGCTATGGGTTCAGCTGAACCGTGCTTGACGATCTGCCAGAATTTTTGGGCATTTCGAAGTGCAAGGGCAGCCGACATTTCGGACCAATTGTGCTGGTCCCATTCTATTTTAGCATTGCGGAGGGTAAACTTGTAGACCAGCCGCTTTTCCCTAATCTTGCTGGGGGTGTCCCGCATTTTGAGGGATTCCAATAGTTCAGCCTTTGCTCTCCTGCAAGAAGCATTGAACCATGAGGTTCTTCTCCCCTTGGCCCTTTTCGTTCTGGTCACAGGGTTCAGTACTTCTGCTAGGTTAGAACAGTGCTCGGAGTGAATATCCCCAAGAGTGGTGAACTTCTCGGGGGTGGGGGACTGTGGGATGAGATCCACAACTTTTTCTAGGGCAGGGACCACAGCCGCATATAGCCTCTGGATGTTTTTAGGGTTCTTCACTAGTCTAGGCCATCTAATTCTACGTCTGTTGCTGGTTGCAACTAGACCAACAGGGAGTACTATATTTCCATCTGTGATAGCCATGGGCATTCCCTGAACAGCAAACCTCAATGACAATACATTTTGGTCACTGTCAGTCCTTGTGACTATCGTGAAGTCCCTCACTTTAGTCCAAACCTTCGTTGAAACCAGGATATAATCTATTCGTGACTCATGCCCTGGTCTATTGAAGGTGGGCTGGGGTGGGATATCTCCCTTGAGCCGCCTGTTACAGGCCCTCAGTGAGTGGGATAAAGTAAAAGATGTTATTTGGGTGGCTAATGGTGACCATGATTTTACTGATGGTCCCGGCAAGGTGGGTATTTCCCAGAGATCATCCTCTTCGCTAGTTACCCCTTCCAGGTGATCCGGGAGGGGCTCGTACTGGATGTTAAAATCCCCCCCTATAAGTGACGGACAGAGGGTGGCCGAGTCAAGGAACGAGGCTAAGTCCTCAATTGTCCCCGAAGTGCCCGTTATCCCAACCGGTCTAGAGTATACATTTATTAATGCTATACTCACACCAGACGCCCACTCCAGAACAACACATTGAAAGTCCGGTGAATTGGTTTCGATGTTTCTCGCCCTGCATCCAAGGTGGGAACCCACCCAGATCAACAAGCCACAGACGGTCGGCCCTTCCCACCCCATTTTGCCGCAATCTCAAAGGAAGCATACCCTGTGCGGGACTGTTGTTCTCTGGCCCACGTTTCCTGGAACAGACATATGTCATATTCCTCAATAAATTCCACCCACTCTGATGAATCTAATTTATTGGCCAACCCGGCAACGTTCCAGGAGAGTATCGAGACTGTGCCGGGAGCCCCTGCCTTATCAATAGTGTTAGAACCCAAGGAACACCTGCTTGTCCTACACTGGTTGTACTTGGGGCAGGACAGTCCCTCTGTTGCCAGCGAACAAGTTACATGCAGCGCCTCAGGGAGGGGGTTATCCTTCTTATTTTGGTCGGCTGGGCCTAGATTGGTTGTATCGTCTTTTGTGAGCTCAGTGGATTTACCCCCCGCCCAGTATTCAACAGCCTCCCCCTCAGTGTGCCTAATCTCACCCGTGGTTTGGTTACTGTCTCCATGGAGATATTGTGATGGTAGTGAAGCAGGACACGGCAAGGAATAAAACAAGGAACTATGAGGGTCTGCCAGAGACGGTGTATCGGTGAACCTGTGAGATAATGGTGGAGCAGAGCACGGTGAAGGATAGAACAGAGAACATTGTGAATCTGCTAAGGACGGAGTATCGATGACCCTATGGGAAAGTCAATCCACATCCTCAAGACATCCAAATCTGTTGCGGGTGGGTACCCCATTCCACCCCCCATGTGTGTCTTGCCAGTAATTGGGTAGCCCACCCTGTGCATAATTTCTCACCGGAATCCTATTCCAGTTTCCCCCCGTATTGTATTGAGAGCGTGGAGGATAAAAGTAAGTTAGTGGTCTAGTTGCTATGGGCGAATTTGCTTCGTGGCTGCTCCATGAATAAATAAAGTGTGCAGTGTTGGGGTCCTCGAAAGAGACAATAACACAATCACCTGTGATAGCCTTGTGCGAGGTGCCTATCTAAGGGACCCGTCGCACCATAAGAATTTTGCTTCTGAGGTGATTGGGTAATGGCCTATTTGAATTGAGCCAATGGATTACCATGTTTTTTAATGATCCAAAGTCTACCTGCGGTTGGAAAGAGATTTCCGGCACCCCCGTGAGCACAACTACATACGGCCTTACGTCTGGGGGAAGATCAACATAGCCCCTATAGTGATTTTTAAAGGGTTTTTGTCTCTGTGGGGTAGAGTGGTAATTGTTGCGATCTTTCGCCCTCAAGACTGGCATAACTTTCGGAGCTGGTGCTTGTTGAGCCGGCAGCTCATTTGCGCTTTCCACTATTCTATTGGCGGAAGTGCTTGTGGTGACCTTGTGCCGTGGTTTCGGAATGGGTTTGACCGCCTGAGCTACTAGTGGAGTAGCAGCAGATGTTGATGAAGATTGAGTCGCAACTGGTGGACTAGTTGGTTTATTGACAGGTATGGTCAGGGTGGCTAGATTTAGAATACTTTTTTCTGTCTCGAGGAGCTGAGTTTCTATTCGAGAGAGTCTAAATTCCAGGGGGGTTAGGAGTTTTTTTAACGTTTCCCACACAATCGTCAAAACTTCCACATCCTTTCCTTCTATCGTGCAGAGTGGTACCCCACCGTTCTCGCTTTCAATTACAAGGTTCACATGTTCCCCCACCGATAATGCTGGACTAGGTTCTGAAACTGGTGGGCAACTATTAACGATGGGAATGAGTGAGTAGGATGGCTGGGCTTGTACTTGGGAGGGTAACTGGGCCTTTGCAACTTTAGCCTTTTTCCTAGAGTAAGCAGTGGTATTGTTGCGCTTTCGTTTATGGATGGAACCCTTTAGGGGGGTAGGGGAAATCCTCCCACTCATAACCTTGCGCTTAACAGTTGGTATTGTCTCAAAGTGGGCCCCTTCCACCCCTGCCACCCCACCCAGTGATGGACCAAGGATGGGGGGGGGGATGCACATGGAGACTCCACCTTCGTTGCTGGGGCTGGAAGGGGTACGGCTGGTGGATAGTGGATCACTGCCTGCGTCAAAATAGGAGCTGGGCCCACTGGGCGGTCCGGTGTTTTGGCAAGGGCAAAGTGACCTAAAGAGGATTTTTTGGCCATGGCCAGCTCCTGTGATAGCCTTCTGGCTGCATCAAGTTCAATGGAGACCCTGTGCTGCATTTTACTGATCTCCAGGTCTATGGCAGTATTGGTTCTGGTGATAAAATCATCAAGTGTTCCATTTTTCAACTTCCCTTTGGCTGCCCTACTTCTGTACTCACGTGTAGACATTACACCTGATCTTCAGCGAGCACAGCTGACAGGTTAGGTTGCAGTAACAAGAATGGGGCCAAGGGGTGTAGCCCGGACCAGACTCGACCGTACTCGAACGGCCTCAAACGGCCCGCTCTTTGCCCGGTCTTTGCCCGCGCTTCCGTCCGCGCGCGTCACGCGTACGCGTCCGGAGGCGGGGCTAAATGGTAGGAGGAGGGGGCGGGAAGAGGCACCAGGTGCGTGCGATGACCAGGCGCAAGCACCTCTGGGCCTCGCAGTCCCGCTCCAGCTGGCTGATTAGGCGTCCCTCTCCCTCAGCGACAGCTCGAAACCCAGGGATTGAGCACACGGGCTCAGAGTTACACAGGCAAATCCAAAGTTCAGGGCTGTGTCCAGAAGTGATCCCAGCGAGTTCAGCACAGGAAACGACTGCGAGCGGCTCCCGCAGAGCGGGGGCCGCGAGTCGTATTAGAAGCCTTCAGGGAGGATGGGGCGGGAAGAGGCACCAGGTGCGCGCGATGACCAGGCGCAAGCACCTCTGGGCCTCGCAGTCCCGCTCCTGCTGGCTGATTAGGCGTCCCTCTCCCTCAGCGACTGCGCGAAACCTAGGGATGGAGCACACCGGCTCAGAGTTCCACAAGCAAATCCAAAGTTCAGGGCTGTGTCCAGAAGTGATCCCAGCGAGTTCAGCACAGGAAACGACTGCGAGCCGCATCCTTTAACCATAATAGATCTGTTTGATAACCTCGCCAACCTCGGACTGAAGCAACTTGTCACAATGCCCACCCACTCCGCCGGCCACAAGCTCGACCCCGTCTTCTCCTCAAGCCCGTACGTCTCCATCAGCCACACCACCGAACTCCTCTGGACCGACCACCGCTGCATCCACTTCACCTTCCTGAAACCCACCACACACCACCGCACCCAACAGATCCCCCGCCGCTGCTAGAGCAAAATCCCTGAAGACCAACTACACGCAAACCTCGCTCTCAGCCCACCCACCGAACCCTCGAACACAGACAACTTTGCCCACAGCCTCAGACGCTGGATCGAGGACTGCGCCAACACCCTAGCCCCGCTGAAGAAACCCCCCCCCCACAGAGACACCAGGAAGAGGGCCAGCTGGTTCACCCCAGAACTCTTAGCCTCCAAGCAAGCCTGCCGGAAACTAGAGAAGAAATGGCACAGTGAACAAACTCCGGACAGCCACGCAGGACACAAGGACACCATCCGCAACCACCACCACCTCATCAGGTCGGCCAAGAGGACCTCCTTCAAAGACCGCCTCAACAACAACGCACACAATAGCAAGGACCTCTTCAACATCGTGAAGGAACTCTCAAACCCCAGCTCCAACACCTACGACATCCCATCGTCGCAAGCCCTGTGCGACTCCCTCGCCACCTTCTTCCACCGCAAGATAGTAGACATCCCCGACAGCTTCAACACCCAGACAGCCCCAACAGACAGCAACACAACAGACCCTCCGTACACCATTGACCACGACCCCCTGCTAGCCTGGCCCAGCGTGAGCATTGATGACACCATCAAGACCATGCGCTCAATCTACTCCGGCTCTCCATCAGACCCATTCCCGCACCACGTCTTCAACAGAGCAAGCAGCTCCATCACACCCCAACTGCACAACGTCATCAATCTCCCCCTCGAGACCACGACCTTCCCAGAGATCTGGAAACTGGCCGAGATCAACGCCCTACTCAAAAAACCTAAGGCAGACCCAAGAGACCTCAAGAACTTCCGGCCCATCTCTCTGCTTCCCTTCTCAGCCAAGGTCATCAAGAAAACCGTCAACACACAGCTAACCCGATTCCTTGAAGAAAACAGAATCCTGCAGCAACCACAGCACTGAGACTGCCCGCATCGCTGCCACCGATGACATCAGGTCTGAGGTTCCGTGACAATTGTAAGTGGTGTTTTCGACTCGTACGAATATGGTCGAGTCTGGTATCTACGAACCGCAAATGACGAGTTTAGTAAGTGTGCGCAGTTTCGCTGTGCTAACCTAAACCGTTCGTCTGTTACGTGGGTATTTCTATCTGTACCCATGGGTTCCATCTTAGATATGGCATCCATTTTGTCTCTTGCCCTCAAGTAGCCAGCGAACGGACGATGTCCGCTTCGCGACCCTGGGACTCCCAAGATATTTGCGGAAGACACATGTTCTTTGTAAGTGTCTTTATGATGAGGGGGATGCTACTGTAAAGCAGATGGCGCCGCTTGAGGCTCATCTTGCCGTACCGGCTTATTGTCTCAGCCGTGCATCTCATTAGGCACGTCCCTTTGATGCCTGTATTTCGTGTTTCTCGATACCTCCCCTTTTACACCCTTTCCGATTTCCCCACTGTCTCCGTCTTCCTCTACACCTGTTCTTGTTCCTATTTTCGATCTGTTTATTACTGATTGGAATGCACTAATGTTGGGAAGATGGGTTTTTACAGTCGGGAACCGCCAAATGTTTCCGCACTTATGTTCCGGGCCTTGTGTGTATCAAAGTAACCAAAGCGGCCCCTCTGGGGGATAATTGTGGGAACCGGGTCATAAACTTTTGTGTTCAATGTAACTCTATGGGAAAACCATGTATAAAAGGAGCGATCCACAGAACCAATTTGAAGCAGTCTCCCCAAGTTGCACGTGCTGTGCTTGTCGTGACTTCTGTGTTCCCTGCAGTAAATAAACCTTGAATCTTTGACGCCGAAGGAAGTGTCCCGTGTCTCTGTCACTTGTACGCCGGGACAGGTTACCCACGAAGGTTTCAGGTGTTGTGCCCTGGCACCGCTGGGTACTAAATAACCCAGTCCTTCAGTTGGCGCCCAACGTGGGGCTGCATCAGTGGTACCGGTCCAAGCCCGACGATCGTGAGGAACTTCGTGTGAAATCTCCGAGGGAAGGTGCACCCCGCTTCATCGATCCTGTTGTCGAAATAAGTGGCCCGAAGACTTTTCCCGCGAAGATTCCCGCCTCCTGACGGCTGCGACGGACTGCTGCCCTGACTGTAGACCTGTTTTGGCGCCTGGCGTAGACCTTGGTATAGCGAGACGATTGACGGGCCTCCCTGGTGACGCCATCGATCTTTGAGTTAAGTATTTGTGGGTCGCTCCCAGAGTCCTTAGTTGTTGACACTTTAGCGAGTGTTTTTGTTGTTGACGCTGTGAGAGTGTTTTTGTCGATGACACTTTGCTAGCGTATTTTTGTTGTGATATTTGACGACTGCAGCCGCCAAAAACCGAGGGTTTTGTTCTTTGCTGGGACTTGGTAAATCCCGTAACCCTTGAAGTTTGTGAAACTCGGCTAGTGTGCAAGATGCCTGGTCGTAGTACTTTGTTTAGCTGTTTCAGACCTTGTGGTACGGATTCCCGACTGGAGGACTCGTGTCCGATACCTCCGGTTGGAACTCCCACTTATGAGCTTTATAGTAAACATGGGCTAGGCCCGATTACTTTTAATGAATATTGGATCAAATACACGGAGAAAGACGGTGACCTTCGTTGGCCACCTCATGGTAGTTTTGAAACCCCGATTTTAGATAACCTAGAGGCTAAATTATTTGCGAAAAAGTCAAGGCCGGCCATGTTTGATGCCTTTCGGTTGTGGCGTAAAGAAGCCAAACAGAAAGAAATCAGACAGACTAAACGAAATCAGCGAGATAATGTTGCTACCATAGTGAAGAAAGCAGAGCAGTTTCAGCGTGATAAGGAGGATAAGGAAAAGGAAATGTTTGATAGACTACAGCGTATGACCGTAGATAAATGTTATCCCGCTTTGCCTACGCAGTCGGAAAAGACGGAAGAGTCAGTTGAGGATCCTTTAATGTCTTATCTTATGAAGTCGCCACCTCCGTATGTACAGGGTACCGCAGCTCCCGTGGTTCCTGCTGTACCTATTCCTCCACCTATTCTTCCTGTGCCTGTTCCTCAGCCTGCACCCGCTCTTCCGACTATTCCTGCTCCTTTGCCTACTGCTATCCCTACTGCTCCTCCGCTTCCACATACTCCTGCTCCCGCTACTGCTCCTGTTTCGTTAACTCCTGCTGTTGCTGCTGTTGCTACTGTTTCTACTCCTTCGCTTGTTAGTCCTGTGTCCTATACTTCTCCCTCTACTCGTTCTCGTAATTCTCCTCTTGCGGCTAGTTTCTTTCATTCGCTCGGACCTGTTTTTGGGTCCGCTGGTTCAGATGGTCCTCAGAGACGTAGTCAGCTTCCTGGTAACAGAGAACGCGCTTCGCTATATAATATGGCGATGGGTTGGATGACGCATCCTCTTCGAAATCCACCACGCGTTGTGCTCGACACATTTTGTCAATTCAATATACCAACTCAAAGGTTTGTGTTCGAGGAAATGTGTAAGGTCCTTCGCGATCAGATAGCGGCCGACGCACCTGACGAGGTGCTGACCGCCCTGTCTGATCTTCAGCTTCAGTTCTCGAACGGACTGATAGTGGATACCAACGTTCGACGTGCTGTTGAGCGGTTGTTATCTTTTCGTCCCACTCCTATACCCCAAGCCTTGTTTGTTGAGGATGTTGAAAGACTGCCGGATGAATCTGGTCAGTTTCCTATGCGAGAGGTTCCACCAGTGTGGATGCCTGGTAATGCTGCGGCAAATCCCCCGATTCCGCAATTTTTTCAGAGAGTGTGGATACATCTCCCATGGAAACGCTCCGAAGTGTTGCAGGTGAAGCAATCCTTGCCTGACCCTCGCAAAAACCCTGCAGGGTACTACAAGGAATTATCGCAGCTCGTAGATGCTACGATAATGAATCTTGCCGATATTGATATGTTGTTTGGTAATGTTGTACCGCAACCGGTATGGGCTAAGATTCGTCAGGAAAACCATTCGAATGAGTTAGGTGGTGCTTGGGCTGCCATAGTAGCGGCGGATGCCCGACAAATTGGTGGGGCTAAACCCGAGCAGCTGGTCGCTGCTCTCCCTCAAAGGATAATAACGTTAATGAAAACTCTTATGCCAGCTATGAGGGTAAATTGGGACAAATTATCAGCTTGTAAACAGAAGAAGGAGGAGAGTGTCTCCGACTTCTTTACGAGGTTTGAGGAGGCATTCATCGATCATAGTGGTCAGGATATGAGTACTGAGGGTGGTCAAAGGTTGTTTGTCGATAAATTTGTTTCAAATTTACTGCCCGATTTGAGCAATAAATTAAAGAATTCAGAGAGTGCGTGGGCCGTTTCTACCTCAGCTCAGATATTGGCTACAGCGCAATATTATGAGAATAGAGAGAAAGAGGAGAACGACCATGCTGATAAAAAGACGAAAGAGCTAAAAACTAAAGTGTTGCTGCAACAAGCATATCCTCCGCGTTCAAATCAGAATACGTCCCAACAGAATAGATCGCAGTCGCAATCGAAACGATCGCAGTCGCGTAATGACTCCTCCTCCCAAAGATCATCGTTAGGGTATAATCAATGTGCTTATTGTAGACAGGAGGGACACATAAAATTCAATTGCCCTGTTCTGAATGATCGCAATAGTGGTAACTCGTCCAAAGGAGGTCGTGGTGGCTCTCATCAGGTATCACGTGGTAGGGGTCGTGGTGCTCAGAATGATCGTTCTGATAACTCCTCTAATTCTAATAACTGTTTCGATCAACGTGGATCATCGCAAGGACGATCTGCGCAGTACAATGTAGATGATTATTACGTCGATCAGGGAACTGACGACAGCAATTACTAGGACAGCCATAGACAAGGAGAGGGAGTGGTATCAGTTCCGGTTGATCAGAGAGGGCCTTACGTCGCAGTTGCTACATCGGGCGTCGTTGAGCCTTTTCTGTTGGACACTGGTGCAGCGAAAAGTTCTATCATGCATTTGAAACTCCCTGGCGCACCTTTGTCTGGCTTAACAAATGTTTCCGTTGGATTCTCTGGCGCCCCCGTTAGCAATCCAGTTTCGTGCCCTTTGCCCCTTACAATTGGGCCACGTGTGCTTCAAGCTCCGTTGATTTTGACTACTGGCTGTGGTGAAAATCTTTTGGGTCTGGATTTGCTTAAACGTTTGTATGCAACTTTGTATTGTTCTCCTGCGGGTGTAAAGCTTACGTTAGGAGAGAGGGTTGTCTCTCCTATGTATTTGTCTCTCGATAAGCTTCCACCGGAATTGAGTTCTCTTCCTGCGTCTTTGTGGGCAACAGGTCCCAATGATGTGGGCCTGCTTGACATCTCCCCTTATGTTGTTCAGTTGAAATATAATGTACGATTGCCACGTATTCCCCAGTATCGAATCTCTCTTGATGGTGAACGAGCACTGTTAGCGATCATTTATGATCTGATTGAGAAAGACGTTATTGAAGAGACTCGGGGAAACGTGTGCAACAGCCCTGTACTGCCCATTCTAAAACGTACTGATCCTTCGAAGCCACCTGTTTATCGTTTTGTTATCGATTTACGGAAGTAAATAAAATTGTGATTCCTCAGTTCCCCGTTGTGCCTGACATCACAGCGCTACTGACTCTGATCCCAGCTTCTGCATCGTGGTTTTCGGTGATCGACTTGAAGAATGCGTTCTTCAGCATCCCGATTGCCGAAGAGAGCAGAGACCTTTTCGGTTTCTCTCTCGGTGGACGCAGCTTCCGGTTCAAACGCGCTCCTCAGGGCTACTGTGAAAGTCCATCGATTTACAGTCAAGCCTTGAAAGGTCAACTGGATGCGTTTACGTTGCCGGCTGGTGCGGCCTTGATCCGAAACGTCGATGACTTATTGGTGGCTGCTGATACTCAGGACATTTGCAAGATTGCTACGGTGTCATTGCTGCAACATCTCTGCGTGTTAAATCACAAGGTGTCTCCTTCTAAACTCCAATATTGTTGTCAAGAAGTTACCTATTTAGGTCACTTATTGTCAAAGGAGGGAAGGCGATTGACCCCAGAGAGAATTGCAGCGATTGCCCGAATGGCTGTGCCAAAAACCCAAAGAGATGTGCGTGCCTTTCTAGGTATCACGTCGTACTGCAGGCAATGGATTCCTAACTTTTCATTGCTAGCGAAACCATTAGTGGCTCTTACGTGCAAGGATGTTTCAACTCCTTTACCATGGACGGAAGAATGTCAGAAAAGTTTTTCTGAATTGCGTGATTCATTGTGTTCGGCTCCTGTGTTAGGTACCCCTGATTACAGTAAGCCGTTCACATTATATGTTCATGAAAGAGAAGGTTGTGCTTTAAGTGTTTTAACGCAACCTTTTGGTGGTAAGCAACGTCCATGTGCATATTTTTCCTCGACCTTGGACCCAGTAGCTAGAGCATTGCCGAGTTGTTTGAGAGCAACAGCGGCAGCTGCGGTCTCCATCCGACAATCAGCAGGATTGGTCATGGATAATATGCTTACGGTGATGGTTCCACATGCAGTCGACACTCTTTTGAATCGTACAAAAACTCAGCACTTGACGAGTGCGAGGTTGTCTGGGTACGAGTTGACGTTGTTGGCAAGCCACATTCAAATAAAACGTTGTAATGTCCTGAACCCGGCAACTTTGTTACCAATTAGCTCAGAGTCAGATGAAATAACAGAACATGATTGTTACTTGAGGACGGAAGAGGAAACAAAAGGTCGAGTGGGCCTTAAAAACACCCCATTGGAAGACCCGGATGGAACACTGTATGTGGATGGGTCATGCTTTAAGTTGCCGAATGGCGATGTGACTACTGCTTATGCTGTTGTAACGTTGAATACTGTTGTTGAGACTGCAAGGTTGAATCAGAATTCTGCCCAAGCTGCAGAGCTGATCGCTCTCACTAGAGCGTGTGTGTTAGCGAAAGGGAAACGTGTGAATGTGTTTACCGACAGCCAATATGCATTTGGCGTCGCACATAGCTTCGGACGATTGTGGAGAGAGAGAGGTTTCTTGACGTCGCACGGTACGAAGATTCAGCATGGCCAGCTTGTGAATGATCTTTTGGATGCACTTACGTTGCCTAAGCAGGTAGCGATTGTTAAATGTAGTGCGCATCGTAAGGTGACGGATGATGTTGGTCGTGGTAATGCGTTTGCGGATGAGATTGCTAAGGAGACTGCCCGGAACCTTAGCACTCGAATGTATGTGACGAGTTCGGTTAGGTGGCCTACAGAGTCGAGCATGTGTGAAGACACTATTAAGAGTGTGAAAGAAATTCAGAAAAAGGCCACCGAGACTGAGAAGACGAAGTGGAAAGAGAGTACGGGAAAGTTGGATGCGAATGGTTGTTGGATTGATTTGTCGGATCAGAAAAGATGGTTGTTGCCCGATGCGTATGTACTGGCCGTTGTGACAATGGCACATGGGTTAGCACATATTAGCGCGAAAGGTATTTGTAAGTTGCTGTCCCCTGTGTGGAAGAATGACGGTATCACGAAATGTGCTGAACGCTTGGTTAAGAATTGTATGGTGTGTATAATGTACAATCCTGGCAAAGGAACCCCAACTCCTCCTGGTAGTTTTGCTCCCCCTTCATGTCCCTTTGAGGTGATTCAATTGGACTTCATCCATATGGAGCGATGCAATAACCTGAAGTACGTTTTAGTTGTGGTTTGCGCATTCTCCCGATGGATCGAGGCCTATCCTCTCAAAGACAATACTGCCTTGTCTACTGCGAAAGTCCTACTGAAGGAATATTTTCCTCGGTATGGAATGCCTAGAGTCGTGTGGTCAGATAACGGAAGTGAGTTTGTGGGAAGTGTGATGAAGAGTGTGTGTAAGGGCCTTGGAATTAATCAGAAATTCCATAGTGCCAATCATCCCCAGTCAGCTGGTTTGGTTGAAGGGTATAATGGCACCCTTAAACTGAAACTAGCAAAGATTCAGGCTACGACTGGTCTTTCGTGGCCTGACGCTTTACCCTTAGCGTTACTATCAACTAGGGCGACTGTACACTCCCGAGTAGGGCTTAGTCCCTATGAAATAGTGTTCGGTCGTCCTGCGAATGTCTGGGGGGTTCCTAGGCCAGGTATTTTCTGTGATCTTGAGTATCCAATGCTGATCGATTATCTTCATGACTTGACTGCTAAACTGAGGTTAATTCACCAACAGGTTCACGACGCACTGCCGACACAGACGGAGGGTCCAGGCCACCAGCTCCAGCCCGGAGATTGGGTGGTGACGCGGAACTTTTCGCGCAAGAACAACTTGGACCCGAGGTTTACTGGACCCTACCACGTTCTCCTTGCCACGAGGACTGCTGTTCGTCTTGAGGGACGGAAAAACTGGGTGCACGCCACCCACACCAAAAAAGTCCCTATCCCTTTGCCGGCAGACCCATGGGTGAGGAGAGGTATTGCATCAACTGAAACCGAAGGATTGCCGGCCTTTGTACCTTTTAGCGACGCACAACCTGTCGGAGAAACCTCAGTGCAGCAGAAAGACACTGTCGAACAATTGTCATCAAACGACTCAAGACCAGAACACTCAACTGATCAACAGGACGCTGTCTTTTCAACGGATCCTTTGTTTGGCGAGCAGACACGTCCTGGGAAAACCCGATACTTTTTGCGATCTAGCACTAAAGACTAATAAAAGATCCTGTTTTGCTGCATTGACAACTACATTATTCCGTTTTCCGTGATCAGTTTGAACTTTCATATTATTGTGATTATTCCTGTGTGTATATACATTGAGCTTCATTCCTTATACCTTTTTGCTTCCACAGCCGAGAGACATTGTTTTTGAATATATATATATTTGTGAAATAAAGACCGTAGGGCCGCGCGCGTACTTCCTTCTGGATAGTAGGTCTTGACGCTAGGTTAAAGACCGTCGGTTCCTGGGAACTCCTAGGGATTGACTACTGCTACACAGAACGAAGTGCGTCAAGAAACGTTGCGGACGGTCGTAGGTAATGGCATTTTCAAAGTTGATGGACTTGGAAGAAGCTCAGATACAAAGATTCAAGCTGCAGCAACTTAGTTGTACGAAATGTTTTATATTTCAAGTGTTTGTGTTATTCTTGACTGTTTCTGCATTCTTGGCGGGTGGGGTGTATTATATGATCTCTGGTTATCTATCTCCTGTTTTACCTACTCCTACACCTGATCCTAAACTTACTACTGTTGCTTCTCCCCATTCCTTTCATGTATTACCCGAACACGAGCAGGCTAGACGTGCAGAATTCCGCAATAATTCCTTTATTCAGCTCCTTCATCAGCATCAGTTAGTGGTTAACACTACTAATTGTTGGGTGTGTGGGTTGATGCCACATACTACGGATAAGGGAATTCCGTACCTGGTGTTACCGTATAGCTCCCAAGGGTCTGCTCGAGCATTTCAAACAATGTTTCGAAGTGCACTAGGTTTCCACCCCATTCGAGAACCACGTTCTCCCTACTCTGGTCCTACCTCGTATCAAAAACCTTTGTCGATAGCAATCGAGGACTTAGACAGCGATATCTATGATCCCTCGCTTATTCCCGAAGAAGAGGTGCAAGCTTACAGGGTCCTGAGTAGAGGCGAGTATAGTGTGTTCACTAGTGAAAAGCAGCTTAAAAGCTCACCTCCGATATGGGTCGTACCCCACATTGGTAATTTTTGTCTAATGGGTCATGGCCGAAGATCGAAAGCCCGACTTGGAGAGAGTGCTTGTACTGAAAATTACATTCTGCCGATGGTCTCGTCCCCTGTGTTCCTGGCGGCCAAGGGTACATACTTTATCTGCCATGATCGTGCATACACATGGTTGCCCGCTGACTTCATGGGCTCATGTTTCATTGCAAATTTGTTGCCTCCGACGTTCACTGTAGATGCCGATTATCATAAGACTAGAGTTGTGAGAGGCGTAATTAGCGAAGAGGATACTGCTGGTCAAGAGGCGGGAGACTTTTTCAAGGGTTTCCTCCCGTTTTGGGGACCTATGGTTAATAGTAGGAACCTGAGACAGTTGACTCGAGTGGTAGAATCGACAGCTAACATTACTGCCAGTGCCCTTGGTAATATCACCACAGAACTTCAGGCGGATAGGCTAATGACGTTACAAAACCGTATGGTTTTAGATGTCATCTTAGCAGATCGAGGTGGGGTATGTAAGGTGATCCATTCGAGCTGCTGCATTTTCATTCCAGATAATGCTCCGACTGTCTATCAAGCCATCTCTAAGTTGCATAAAATCTCTGAATCCATACACGTGGATGTAGGGGATTGGACGCTACTTGGGTGGTTTTGGGGCCTGATGTCGACTTGGGGTTGGAAGATTCTGATGATTATCGGAGTCGTTGTGGCGTTCCTGTTCACGTGTTGCCTTTGTGTGCAGTGCGGTCCTGCCTTATGTGGCCTCTGTGCTACAACGTGTATGAGACAGCCGCCTGTTACCAAGGGAACTCGGTTGGACAGAGCTATGCTACAGCAACATCTAGATGGTCTGATGAACATTGAGTATGATTTCGACTAGTGCTTGCCTACATGAGGGCAAAAGGAGCGTCTGAGGTTCCGTGACAATTGTAAGTGGTGTTTTCGACTCGTACGAATATGGTCGAGTCTGGTATCTACGAACCGCAAATGACGAGTTTAGTAAGTGTGCGCAGTTTCGCTGTGCTAACCTAAACCGTTCGTCTGTTACGTGGGTATTTCTATCTGTACCCATGGGTTCCATCTTAGATATGGCATCCATTTTGTCTCTTGCCCTCAAGTAGCCAGCGAACGGACGATGTCCGCTTCGCGACCCTGGGACTCCCAAGATATTTGCGGAAGACACATGTTCTTTGTAAGTGTCTTTATGATGAGGGGGATGCTACTGTAAAGCAGATGGCGCCGCTTGAGGCTCATCTTGCCGTACCGGCTTATTGTCTCAGCCGTGCATCTCATTAGGCACGTCCCTTTGATGCCTGTATTTCGTGTTTCTCGATACCTCCCCTTTTACACCCTTTCCGATTTCCCCACTGTCTCCGTCTTCCTCTACACCTGTTCTTGTTCCTATTTTCGATCTGTTTATTACTGATTGGAATGCACTAATGTTGGGAAGATGGGTTTTTACAGTCGGGAACCGCCAAATGTTTCCGCACTTATGTTCCGGGCCTTGTGTGTATCAAAGTAACCAAAGCGGCCCCTCTGGGGGATAATTGTGGGAACCGGGTCATAAACTTTTGTGTTCAATGTAACTCTATGGGAAAACCATGTATAAAAGGAGCGATCCACAGAACCAATTTGAAGCAGTCTCCCCAAGTTGCACGTGCTGTGCTTGTCGTGACTTCTGTGTTCCCTGCAGTAAATAAACCTTGAATCTTTGACGCCGAAGGAAGTGTCCCGTGTCTCTGTCACTTGTACGCCGGGACAGGTTACCCACGAAGGTTTCAGGTGTTGTGCCCTGGCACCGCTGGGTACTAAATAACCCAGTCCTTCAGGACCCTGCTGGACAGTGGCGAGACCACATCACTCATCCTCCTAGACCTCTCTGCCACCTTGAAATGAAATGAAATGAAAGAAGTATTTCTAGAGCGCACTGCGGCCAAGCGGCTTCCTGGCGCTAAGGAACACATCCAAGTCAGCCAAGGGGTCCGGGGGAAGTTAGTCGGGAAAAGCCTGAAGAAAGAAGAAAGTTTTTAGAGCTTTGCGAAAGTGTGAAAAGATGGGAATGAAGCGAATGGAGAGGGGGAGAGTGTTCCAAATCTGGGGAGCCCGCACCGAGAAGCGGGTGCCGCCGGTGCGGGATTTGCGGAAGCGGGGGACGTGAAGAAGAGAAAGGGAAGACGAACGAAGAGAGCGACAAGGGGCATGAGAAGAGATTAAAGAATTAATGAAGAGAGGAGCGGAGCGGGCATGCGCCCGAAAAGCCAAGCAGGCAAGTTTGAACTGGGATCTAAAGTGAACGGGGAGCCAGTGGAGGGATTTAAGGGCGGGAGTGATGTGGGAAAACTTAGGAAGACGGAAAACAAGACGGGCAGCCTGGTTCTGGATGGCCTGGAGCCGGCGGATTTCGTAGGCCGGGATGCCTACGTACAGGCCATTACCATAATCCAGGCGGGATGTGATGAGGGCAGAAATGATGGCTTTGAGGGCATCAACAGAAAAAAACCGGGAAATTTTTCGAATAAGACGGAGGGAAAGAAAGCAGGAGGAAACGACGGAACTGATGTGCGCATGCATAGAAAGATCATTGCTGATCTTAATACCCAAGGTCCGGACAGTGGGGACTGGGGAGGGGGGAGGACCGAAGGAAAGGGGCCAATGAGCAGAGGACCAGGGATTAGAGGGGCCACCAGTGAGAACAAGCTCTGTCTTGTCAGGGTTGAGCTTCAAATGATTGAAGCTCATCCATTGGGAGATAAAGACAAGAGTAGAGCTGAACTTGGGGAGAGAGTGAGTAGGAGAAGATAGATCAAAGACGAGCTGGAGGTCATCTGCGTAGTTATACACAGAGACCCCCAGACCGAGAAGAGAAGAAATAAGGGGGCGGATGTAAAGATTAAAAAGAAGAGGGGAAAGGGAGGAACCTTGGGGAACCCCACAAGTGACCGGGAGGGGGGGTGCAGCAAAATCAGAGAGGTGAACTGCCTGTGATCTGCCCTGAAGAAAGGACGCGATCCAGGAGAGGGCAGTGCCCTGAATGCCCGCTGCGCTGACACGGTCGAGAAGAATGGCATGGTCGACCGTATCAAACGCAGCGGACAGATCCAGCAGGACTAGGGCCTGGGGGAGATTGCTGTCGGCCTTCCCCTTCAGTTCATCCAGGACCGCAAGGACCACACTCTCGGTAGAGTGGCCTGGTCGGAAGCCAGCCTGGTGAGAGGCCAGGATGTTATTTTCCTCGATGAAATTGGAGAGACAAGATGTTACGTAGCTCTCAAGAATCTTCCCAAGGTAGGGAAGAAGGGAGATCGGCCTAAAGTTCGATGGGAGGGAGGGGTCCAGGCCAGCTTTCTTCAGGATAGGAAGCACAATGGCAGTTTTGAAGAAGAGGGGGACAGAACCCAGAGCCAAGGAAGAGTTAAGAAGGGTTAAAGGAGGGGTGGGGCAGCAGGTGTATAGGGTTCTGAGGATCCGTGCAGGTGCACAATCCGCCGGAGAGCCGGACTTGACCTTTACAAGAAGGTCACGGAAGAGCTCAGGTGAAATGGGTGTAAAATGATCCAGAACAGAGGATAAAGAGAGGACATGATCCGGTAAGTTGAGTTGAGATACAGTCGGAATGTTAGCCTTGATAGTGATTATTTTATTGATAAAATAATCATTCAGAGAATGACAGAGGGACTGAGAAGGAGCGGGGGACAGACTAGCACGGTCGGAGGTGGCGAGACTGCGCACCAGTGAAAATATCTCGCGTGATTTGTTAGCCGCGAGAGCTACACGCTCCGAAAAGTATTTGGATTTGGCCGCTAAGATGGCCAGTTTATAAGTATTTAAGAGGGCCTTGTAAGTGAGGCGGAGGGTGGGGCAATAGTTGCGGCGCCAGCGACGCTCAGAACGCCTGAGGTCTAATTTCAGGGATCTGAGGTCGCTGGAAAACCACTTGTGAGCGTCGTGGGGGCGAGCAGATCGGATCTTTTTGAGTGGAGCAGCCCGATCGCAGGCCGAGGAAAGCCAGATGTTAATAGCATCCGCCTGATTCTCCACAGAGAGGTCGGTCAGGGTGGGAGCCGATGAGGACAGAGAGGAAGAGAGATCGTTAAGATCAATCTTGTTCCAACTCCGGGCCCAGATGTTTTTGGGCAAGGGGGCTTTCTCGGATTGGCCTAGGTCGATAGAAAAGGAGATCAAAAAATGATCAGACCAAACGCAGGGGGAGATCCAATTAAGCGAGGGATTGCAACGCAAGGACCAGATCTGGTCCAGGGTATGGCCATGGGTGTGAGTGGGGGCCGAGACATGAGGGAGGAAATTAAGACAACGAAGGGTGGCAGAGAAGTCTTTAGAAGAGGAGTCCTCCCTCGGGTCACCCGGCCAAAAATTGAAGTCCCCGAGTAGGAGTAGCGAGGAGTTATTTACAGCCAAAGTGGCCAGGAGGTCCTGCAGGGTAGACACAAATGATGGCATGTTTAGCGGGGGGCGATACAGAAGGATCACCGTGAGGGGAACAGGAAGCTTAAGCGAGCGGGCCACCAGGAAGTCGACACCAGGGATGCTAGGATGCGGGAGGAGCTGGAATTGCAAGGAGCGGCGGACTATCATAGCCACTCCACCACCAGTTTTGCCATCAGGGCGGTCAGCGCGGAGAGCATAATAGGTGCTAGGGAGAATAGCCAGAAGGTCAGGGAGGGAATCCGAGGAGAGCCAGGTCTCAGTAAGAAAAAGGAAGTCCGGGGAGTCAGTGACCAAAAGGTTAAAGAGAGCGGTTTGATTTTTTATAGCAGATCGAGTGTTGAGAAGAAAAGCAGAGGCAGCGGGGAAACCAGGGGAAGCGCGAACAAGGGGAGGTGAGGAAGAGATTAAGGGAGGGGAAATGGGCAAAACTGGGCTAGTGGGGGAGGGGACATGAATACCGTGCAAAGATAAATGTTTGACTGTGGAAGGAGAGAGAGGGGTAGAAGCGGAAAAGGAGGAAAGTTGGACAGAAGAATACATCAGAGGAGGGGCAGAGTCTGTGGCCCCTGGTCCCGGCCCGTCGCGGACGGGCGCAGACGGGCTTGCCTTAGGCGCGCCTTCGGCGCGCAAACGGCGCGCCCGCTGCGCCCGTCCGCTGCGCGAACGGTGGAGGCACATGATTAATAGTGAAGTTTAGGGGGCGTGGCCAAAAGTGGGCGTGGCCGGGGGAGCGTCCGCTGAAGGCGGCAGGCGATAGGAAGTGATGCCACGGCAGCGTCAAGCTCGGCTGCGCGGGAGGGAGGGACGAGGGCAAGGTCCCTGAGGCAGGTAAGCAAAATGTGGATTAAAAAGCGCGATCAAGCGCTGCAAAGTGAGAGTGGAGGGAGTTAAAAACAAAAATGAGGCTACGAGCTCCCGCGGAAGGCAAGGGAGTGATCCTGTTGAGGGTGAGCTCTTAATCAGCTCCTAAAAAAGCGTCCCAAGGGGGCGTGGCCAGGAAGTGGGCGTGGCCGCGATCAAGCGCTGCAAGGTGGGAGTGCAAGGAATTAAAAACCAAGTGAGGCTACGTACTCCCGCGGAAGGCAAGGGAGTGATCCTATTAAAGGCGAGCTTGTAATCAGCTCCTAAAAAGCGTCCCAGGGGGGCGTGGCCAAAAGTGGGCGTGGCCGGGGGAGCGTCCGCTGAAGGCGGCAGGCGATAGGAAGTGATGCCGCGGCAGCGTCAAGCTCGGCTGCGCGGGAGGGAGGGACGAGGGCAAGGTCCCTGAGGCAGGTAAGCAAAATGTGGATTAAAAAGCGCGATCAAGCGCTGCAAAGTGAGAGTGGAGGGAGTTAAAAACAAAAATGAGGCTACGAGCTCCCGCGGAAGGCAAGGGAGTGATCCTGTTGAGGGTGAGCTCTTAATCAGCACCTAAAAAAGCGTCCCAAGGGGGCGTGGCCAGGAAGTGGGCGTGGCCGCGATCAAGCGCTGCAAGGTGGGAGTGCAAGGAATTAAAAACCAAGTGAGGCTACGTACTCCCGCGGAAGGCAAGGGAGTGATCCTATTAAAGGCGAGCTTGTAATCAGCTCCTAAAAAGCGTCCCAGGGGGGCGTGGCCAAAAGTGGGCGTGGCCGGGGGAGCGTCCGCTGAAGGCGGCAGGCGATAGGAAGTGATGCCGCGGCAGCGTCAAGCTCGGCTGCGCGGGAGGGAGGGACGAGGGCAAGGTCCCTGAGGCAGGTAAGCAAAATGTGGATTAAAAAGCGCGATCAAGCGCTGCAAAGTGAGAGTGGAGGGAGTTAAAAACAAAAATGAGGCTACGAGCTCCCGCGGAAGGCAAGGGAGTCATCCTGTTGAGGGTGAGCTCTTAATCAGCTCCTAAAAAAGCGTCCCAAGGGGGCGTGGCCAGGAAGTGGGCGTGGCCGCGATCAAGCGCTGCAAGGTGGGAGTGCAAGGAATTAAAAACCAAGTGAGGCTACGTACTCCCGCGGAAGGCAAGGGAGTGATCCTATTAAAGGCGAGCTTGTAATCAGCTCCTAAAAAGCGTCCCAGGGGGTGTGGCCAAAAGTGGGCGTGGCCGGGGGAGCGTCCGCTGAAGGCGGCAGGCGATAGGAAGTGATGCCGCGGCAGCGTCAAGCTCGGCTGCGCGGGAGGGAGGGACGAGGGCAAGGTCCCTGAGGCAGGTAAGCAAAATGTGGATTAAAAAGCGCGATCAAGCGCTGCAAAGTGAGAGTGGAGGGAGTTAAAAACAAAAATGAGGCTACGAGCTCCCGCGGAAGGCAAGGGAGTGATCCTGTTGAGGGTGAGCTCTTAATCAGCTCCTAAAAAAGCGTCCCAAGGGGGCGTGGCCAGGAAGTGGGCGTGGCCGCGATCAAGCGCTGCAAGGTGGGAGTGCAAGGAATTAAAAACCAAGTGAGGCTACGTACTCCCGCGGAAGGCAAGGGAGTGATCCTATTCAACACCATCTGCCACAAAACACTAGGCGCACGCCTCCACGCCGCAGGGATCCTAGACAAGGCTCTGGATTGGACCACCTCCTTCCTCTCCAGCAGAACCCAGAGCGTCCGCCTCCCCCCATTCCGTTCCAAAGCCTCCGAGATCATCTGTGGCATACCACAGGGATCCTCCCTCAGCCCGACACTGTTCAACATTTACATGGCCCCGCTCGCACACGTAGCCTGACAGCACGACCTCAACATAATATCCTACGCCGATGACACTCAGCTGATCCTCTCCCTCATCAAGGACTCCATCACCACCAAAGCAAACCTCCACAAAGGAATGAAGGCCATCGCCGACTGGATGAAGACCAGCCGTCTGAAGTTGAACTCAGACAAGACGGAGGTCCTCATCCTCAGCTCCAATCCTTCAGCCTGGGACGACTCCTGGTGGCCAACGGCACAGGGGGCAGCCCCGACACCCACCGACCACGCACGCAACCTGGGAATCATCCTCGACTGAACGCTCTCAATGACCAAGCAAGTCAACGCCATCTTCTCCTCCTGCCTCAACACCCTCCGCATGCTCCGCAAGATCTACAGATGGATCCCGACAGATACAAGAAAGATAGTCATCCAGGCCCTCGTCAGCAGCAGACTCAACTACCGAAACGCCCTTTACGCGGGAGGCCCCACCAAGCTCATCAAACTACTACAACGCATCCAAAACGCCTCGGCACGACTAATCCTCGACGTAACACACCACGGCCACATCACCCCCCACCTGAGAAACCTGCACTGGCTCCCTGTCAACAAGAGGATATCCTTCAAGCTTCTCAACCACGCACACAAGGCACTCCACAAGACTGGCCAAGCCTACCTCAACAGACGGCTCTCCTTCTACATCCCCCACTGCCAGCTTACCTCCAACGACCTCTCACTCGCCACCGTCCCGCGCATCTGAAGAACAACCACCGGTGGGAGATCCTTCTCCGACCTCGCCGCCAAGACATGAAACACCATCCCACTGAGCCTACGACAGACCCAAGACCTGCTGACCTTCAGGAGGATACTCAAGACCTGGCTGTTCGATTAGTAGCGCCCCCCCGTCCCCCTCCCACCCCCAGCAGACCCCACGCGGGTATGTAGTGCGCTTTAAAAATGATTGATTGATTGATAATAGATGAAATGACAACACTTGCTAGAGCAAACATCTTCTCAAAATTGGATATGAAGACAGATGATGACATTTGTAGTTCCTGATGGAATAAATCAGTATTACACAATGCCATTTGGTCTGGCCCCTCCAGCAGCCATGTTCCAAAGAAGGATGGCAGAGGAGGTGAATGGTCTCCCTGAAGTTTTGATTTTCCAAAACAATGCTTTAATTTTCGGCAAAGATTTAGATAACCATATGCGTACACTTAGAATATCTTGAGAGCCTTCCTGAAAAGAGGTTTGAGATTTAAAAAAAAAAAAAGATAAGTGTATGATTGGATGAATAATTTGGGCATGTGGTTTCATTTAAAGAGATTTCACTATGGTCTGGCCTGTTGACAGTCACTAAAATACCTGTTCCAAAACACTGTGACCAACAACTTGAGTTTAAGGGAATTGTGGGAGGGATGGGCGGAAATAGAAGCTATGAGGCTTTAGGAGTTTATCAATTGTTCTGGTTTATTTGTAGTTTGTAGAGAAAATCATGAGTTCTTCTTGAGCTGCTGTCCCGGCGGGTGATCGGAGAGTCTCTTCTGGTGTGTGTTCCTGTATCCTGGTGATTCCTGATATCCCCTTTGACTGTCCGTCCCACAGATGGCTTGAAAGTAAAAGAACAAAAAAAGGACAACGAGACTCAGGTTCTCAGAAAATTACTAGGTCAGGAGATGGGAAAGTGCCCGTCACCACACCACGTTGTGCATGAAGTGGGGGTTAACGCCTATTTAATACGGCCCTGGGCTTAATGGCCCCCCGTGTAGGTAATTCAAGCCGAGTTACTCAGGAGTTATAGGAAGAGAATCACCAGAGACGAGTAATAGCCCAAGACATCGGTAAACGGTGAAAGAAAAATAAAGGCAGACACCAAGGAAATATCCTCATGAAAGAAAAGACAATATGTGGCTTACTTTGGTGCAGTACAACCACCCCTAGACTTCCTCCCTGTACCTCAATATGCTCTCCCTTTCTAGCTTGGTGCAGTACAACCACCCCTGGACTCCTCCCTGTACCTCAATTTGCCCTCCCCTTCTAGCTTGGTGCCCTCACTTCTCCCGGTTCGCTCACTGTCCTACGTTTTCGCACCTCCTGGGGGAGGTGGGGGATCCACCAATTCTCGCTCCACTCCTCTCCTTCGTCCGGGTTATCATTGCCGTCGTCGTCCCGTTTTCTCAACGTCTCTTCCCTCTTTTCTCCTCAGGCATCCTGCTGCTACAACTCGATGCACACTCCGGCCTCCTCCTCATCGGGTCTCTCCGTGTCTTCAGTCTCTGCCTTTTCTTTTCTTGTCGGCCTTCCAGATTGGTCCTTCTCTGTAAAGCCACCTCCTTCTCCGTAAAGCCACCTCCTCATTGGGTCTCTCCGCGTCTTCCATCTAAGCCTTTTCTTTTCTTGTCGGCCTTCATGATTGGTCCTTCTCCGTAAAGCCACCTCCTTATTTGGTCTCTCCGCGTCTTCCGTCTCCACCATTTTCTTTTCTTGTCGGCCTTCCTGATTGGTCCTTCTCCGTAAAGCCACCTCCTTCTTCCTGCAAGATGAGGTCTGGTGCAACAGGTTAATTCTTGCCGCCCTCTGGTTTTCGGTGGAATCTCCGGTTTCCATGACGGGTAACAGGGGTTCAGGACCCTACTCTCGGGGTCCTCCTCACAGGAATGTATGAATTTTATTCAACATGTACTGAAAATGTTGCGGTGATTGCTGAACCACTTCACAGCCTTTTCAATAAGAAGGTTTTCTTTATCTGGGGTTGGGGACAGGAGGTTGCATTTGCAGAGATTAGGGGAAAACTGCTCAATGCAGCACTTCTGAGTCCATATCTACCAGGCAATGAGTGCTCTATCACTGATGATACTGGTAGCATTGGCAATGGCGCTGTAGTGACTCAAGGCAAAGGAAATGAGGAATGTGCAATGGCATCACACACACTGCGACCACATGAACGTAAACACTCGACCATTGAGTGTGGGATGTCGGACTGCGCGTGGGCAACTGAAAAGTTTAAGTCATCCTTGTGTGGGAACAAGTTCATAATATGAACCGATAATCAACCTCTTTTGAATGGTAATAATGTGAACACCAGCAGGCTACTGCCAGCTTGGTGAGGTTACGTTCAAAACTTTTGAAACATAATTTTGAGGTCGAACACACTGCAGGAGAGAGGAACAAAAATACTTATTGCTTGCCCCAACTGCCCTGGGGGTAGGAAGATGTGGAACATAAGAACAAAAAGAATGACTGTGAGTTTGTGGAATGTATTGCTGCAAGTATTTGTTGGCCGGGTAAAGACTGTGTGTGGGGGCAAAATTATAGAAAGACATTGGATGAAGATTCTATTTTACTGAAAGTGATTCATTTCATGAGGAAAGAATGGCCCAATGAAAAACGATTTGTTGTGTGAACTGCAGACCGATGGCCAAGTTCATTCTGTCAGGGGGGAGCCATGAAGGACATTTAGGTGTGATATCTGGCAACAAACGACTGACAATGCAATATTGGTAGCCTGCCATGGACAGGGATGTGGAAAAACCCATTGGAGAGAGTTACCAGTTGTTTGCAAAATGATAAAAGGATGATATACAGAGTTCTGCTTACAACAGAAGTGGGTTTTCCTGTGGGGCAATGAAAGTAATGATTTTTTAGGTCTGTTTCAGATGCTTCCTGTGCATCAGAAATTTGACATTGTGCTTGTGGAGTATGATTTATACATGGAAGTGAGGGTTTTCTGTGTGAATTGGTTTCGGATAATGGTGTACAATTTGTCTTGAGGGAGATGAAGCAGTATTTGGATGGAACTTGATTCAAGATAAATGTGTTAGTCGTCATCACCCACAGAGTAATGGCCAAGCAGAGAGGATGAACAGATTGGTCAATCAGGGTTTTTTCATGGCCGGTATCAAAGTGGAAGATGCTTCAAGGGCTATGCTTTCAGCTTATCGCAACACACTGCATGGGACCATTTTGTGCAGAGAGGCGGAAATTTGCATGATTTGGTCCTAGTAATGTGCACTGAAATGTCTAAAGAGGGGCTGAGACACAATAGCTATATAATGAAGGAAGAAAGATTAATTGGGCTTCAAAAGATACATATGATGCTGTAAAGCTATTGTTCGCACAGACATGATCACAGAGCCAATAATCTTATGCAATCATAGTACTCTGGAATTACTGAGGGAATCAGATGCCAAGTTCCCCTAAGTAATTCCACATATCTCAGAGCAATCACCATTTACTTCGCCCACCCTCCAGAAGAGTTTCTTTAAATGCTGATATTGCCGACTTAGAGGGAGGAAAAAGTGAGGGTAATGTAATAGGAGACATAATGGCAGACATAGCCTAGGCCTTATAATGGGGCCCATATTAGATAAAATAAACACAAGATAATATATCACCCAATCCTGTATACTGTAATACAACTAACTCGGCTTGATATTCAGACCACCTTGTACTGTGCACCTAACCCTACAGACCACTTAATCTTGAAACCTCTTTGAACTTGTACGTTGTTCTACACGATGTAGTATGATATAATACAGCCCGCCCTCTCTGACCTGCAGGCCCCCCAGTTCTATGTACATGCACCTACACACGTCAGAAAAACGACCACTTCTTATCGAAGGCTCAGAGGTGCCGCGGGTCTTACCCTCCCCATTCCACCACTACAGACCTGACTTAGGGATCACTTGTCCTCTTCACACTGCCTTCCTCTCCTTCTAAGCGTCAGACCCTGACTGACCCAGAAATCCTCTTATATTCTGTGCACTCACACATCACATAGACCCAGCCCCATCTCTAAAGTGCTTTAGTCTGCACTAGCAACAAAAAAGGGCAATGTTACTCTCAGTGAATAACACCTCACTTACATCTCACACTTAGGGGATGGTGAGTATCGCGGAGCTTCGATTGAAATCACAGATTCTGCCACTAATTCCTCAGAGGTCCTGAGTCCGGAAAGGGGCTTCTCATGCGCGGACCAGAATTCAGGTAATTTTTCATGTGCAAAGTTCCATTTCTTAGCCTATCACTGAATGGGAAGGAGAAACTCCTTTGCAAAAATAAAGGCGATACCAGGTACATGACCGCTTCTAGTGTACTCAAGGCCCTCCCCAAAGATACCAGTCCACACAACTCAGACTTGGCCCCCTTCAGATCTTACTAAAAATCTGGAAAGATCCACTTTGGAGATATTTTATGCTACATTCCCTCAGAACTGTACAAGTTACTCGCCATTCTGCATGTTAATTCAGTACGAACCAAATACCTGGGATGGCTTTGAGCAGCAATCCATCTGCGTCTGTATTTCTTCTCTCCAGTGGGTCTCTAGCGATAGCTCCATCAGTATCAGCAGCATTCTGTGGCAGGAATGATGAGGCTCCAGATGGGCCCTGCAGATCAGCACATGTCGGTTGTAGGTCAGAGTTCTCATCTCGGTTCTCAGGGCCCAGTGGTTCTTGCTTGTAGTTCTGATCGTAGTCTTCAGGACTCGGTGGTTCTAGCTTGTAGTTCTGATCGTAGTCCTCAGGACTCGGTGGTTCTAGCTTATAGCCGCGATCTGGACTGGGTGCCTCAAGGTGCATTGGTTCGGTCCTGCAGTTCTGATGTGGTTCATGTGCATCAGAGAGCATCTGTTGCAGGCAGGTGATGTGCTGTAGACTCTGGTCTTCTTGAAATGCTGGGTGTCTGCAGACGTTTTGCCGTTGACCGTCACCATCAAACCACAACAACTCTTGCTTCAGGTGTTCAATTGGTCCCTCCCCATCTGGGAGCACTGGTTGTCTGCAGGGGTTTCGCTGTGGCTCATGTCCCTCATGAAACAGTGGCTGCAGGCAGACGTTCTGTTGTGGGCCCCAACTATCTGCATACAATGGTTCCTTCTTCACGTGCTCCTCTTGTTCGTGTTCCTCTGGTTCTCGTTGTATGCACTGGTCCAGCTGTGGTTCCTGCCCGTCATCAAACACTGGTGGAAGACGAAGGCTTGGCTCACTTGGGATGACTTGAATATCTGGAGGAGGGCCCCTGGAGACAGTACCGTCCTGCCGTGGTCCAGGGCCAGCCGAAGACAGAGGTTGGAGGCACTGGCTCTGCTTTGGTTCATGCCCATGAGGAGACAGAGGTTGAAGACACTGATTCGGCTGTGGATCACGACCAGGTGGAGATGTCGATTGAAGGCATGGGTTCACCTCCTTGGCCCTGAGTGAAAGATTGATCGGAGGGGACCTGCTGAGAGGACAATCTCTAACTACCACGGGACCGGCCATCTCCAAAGACAAACCCCCATTTACAAGGTGATCTAGACCCTTTGCTATCCAGATTTGCTCCATAAGCCCAGCGACTCTTGACGGCACGTCCTCTAGGGTATTCTGCAATTTGTCCAGTTTGGCTTCTAACTGCTCCAACATAGATAAAAGGATCATGTTAGGCAGGTTCCCCGATAGTGGTTCCATCTCACAGTCTCTCTGAGCATCAGTTTGGGATCTTGAAGAAGGCACATTATGGATAGGAGAAGACGTGAGTGTGGCTCTTACGGGTTCAGGTAAACACTGCACTTCTCCTATTTGTCTTGGAACCCGCCTTTTCTCCATTCTGAAATTCTGATGTTCAAGTCCTCAGGTCTCTGTGAAGGGGAAGAAAATAGAAAAGACAACACATTATCACACGACAATTATGTCAAAATACTCCTTCCTGTCTCATCACACGTTGTTTAAGCTTAAGTTAAACATGCATGTACATTTTTTAAGTGGTGGATAAGCTAATGGCTCGAAAGAACTAAATTGTCTCAAGAGCTGGAGAGGATCTACCCTGCTCAAGATCTGGCTGTCCCCGAGGACATCAGGAGTTACCCTGCTACACATCTAAACCCGCTCAGAGCTGCCCTCACGTGATATGGTGAGATTTCATGCAGGTCCGCTCTGCCCTGCCAGAGAGGACTCCCTATCCAGAGCTGATCTGTTAAGCTTCAAAATGTATCAGTATGACCTCATCAAACCTAACCCTATAATTTAACGGACTTATTATGTTTTAGTAATTCTTTTTTTTATTTTTTTTATTAAAACTTGGTAAGTATTACCTTAATAGATATTCTCTATGAAATTGAGCATTGAGGAATAATAGATTTAAGGTCCCAGATAAAAATACAAATTTGCTTGTCAGAAGCTACCTAGGCCACGTAATCTCTGCTGATGGGGTCTGCCCCGAAGATGAATCAATTAAAGCGACACAGGAAATACCTAGATCCATAAAGAAAGAAGAGGCACTCACGTTTTTGGTGAGAAACTTTCTATTCTCAGTTTGTACCTAATTTTCTTGTGCCATGTGAGCCCTGCTGAGGAAGGGTGCACACTACGTGTGGAGTAGGGAATATGAGAAGAATTTGCAGAAGTTAAGGAGAGTCTTGTGAATGCTCACAGTCTGAATAGTTTTGTCCCATTGCGTTGTTATGGACGCCAGAGACAAGGGCCTAGGAGTGGAACTGAAACAGCGGCATGATCGGAAAGCAAGTCATGATTGCCTTTGCATCTAGGGCTTTGCAGAGGCTGAATGTAGACATTCCAGAAGGAGCCCTTGGCCATGCTTTGGGCTCTCAAAATAAACATTCTTGTGGAGTGTAGGAAACTGTAAGTAGAGGATGTTCGACTAGTCCAAACTGGACCCAACCTATGCTGCTGCTACAAGGTGCCTGCTTTCTAATGTCAAATAAGGGGCAATCTCTTTCTGGCGTTTAATATGATACATGCACAATGACACGACTCACAGACCCTACCAGACCGAGAAAGCACTGTTGATCTTTACTTTCAAGCTCTACATATTTTGAGCAAAGAGTGAAAGAGCGCCCATCTTCGAAGGCTAGTAGGCATCAAGCCATTAATCATTATGACAATTAATAAGCAGAACTTTTGTCTTCTCAGCGTTTCACTTTAGTTTATTGCAACCCAGCCTCTGCTATAGACAGGCAGGGTTTGGTGGAATGTGAGGTGAGCGGAGAGTTAACTGTCTAAACACAGCAAGATCTGGGTGTCGTCAGAACACATAAATGCTCTAACACCTTTCTCAAGTAAAGCTTCAGCAAGCGGGATTACATAGCTAGTGAACAAATGGGGCGAGATTGAGGACCCACGAGTCACTCTGGAATTGCATGCAATGTGTTGTACGGAAAGTTGCCCAATCTGGCGATACATGTTCAGCCTGTAAAGAATGAAATGAACCTCTTTAGCGCCTAGCACCCGATGCCCAAAGCCTCAACAAGATGGAGTACTCAACTGTGGGACGACAGCAGAGAGATCTAATGAGAACAAAGCATTGGCTCCTGCTCCCATTTAAGCTCATCCATAATCGGTAGAGGCACTGTCTCTGTATTGTGTGATGGCCTTCAATCATGCCCTAGTGTCCTTGAGAAAGTAGTTTTGCTACAAACCTTTACACCAGCTAAGAGCAAAAGAAAGTAACGATATCGGTAATAACTTTTTTTAAACCAAGGAATCTGCTTCTAGCTTCCAGAACAAGGGATTCACAGGGGTGTCTTTAAGAGGGGCAGGAACCATACCATTAACAAATAAGTGGGGAGTAATGGCAGAGGTACTGGACCAACTGAGAGGTTCAGATGTTTTGTTACAGGATTGATGTTGTTCAGCTAACCAGATCTAGTCACCTCAAAAGGAAGTTGCAGAAGTCTCAGGGTATAAAGTGGAGAGCTCCCTGTGTCAAATAATACTAGGTGCTGAAGTGGTCTCTACCGGCGAAAGGTATGTGAATCAATCTCCCCATTAAGGTTTTAATTTTGTTGTGTTGCACAGTTGGTGCCACAGTGTGAGAGTGAATTGTAAATTGAAAGTTTCTGTGAAGCTGACATACAAAGGGACACAGATGAGTTGGAAAACTAGATGAAGTCATTGTAGGAGGCGACAAACAAACAGATTCTCTGAGAAAGAGCAATAACCCCGCCACATAACTTAGTTGGGGAAAATAAATATAATATTTCAGTAAAGGAGGAGGCCTTAGAGAAGAGGTCCTGAAGGAATAACATCAGGATCGAGGAGTATATATGCGCGAAGAAGGGGAAGACAAGTAAACATGTTAGAGAAATGTTGCATACAATCCTCCACCAGAGATGAAAAGGCTTGAGAATGACGAGGCTATGCCACTATGAACGTTTGGAGACAGCTGCTTATCACCTCCCCTCCCTCCCTGGACTCACCTCCTCTCTACACCCTGGACTCACCTCCCCTCTCCACCCCCTGGACTCACCTTTTCTCAACACGCCTGGACTCACCTCCCCCCTCCACCAGGACTCACCTTCTCTCTACACCCCTGGACTCACCTCCCCTCTACACCCCTGGACTCACCTCCCCTCTATACCCCTGGACTCACCTCCCCTCTACACCCCTGGACTCACCTCCCCTCTACACCCCTGGACTCACCTCCTCTCTACCCCCTGGACTCACCTCCCCTCTACACCCCAGGACTCACCTCCTCTCTACATCCCTGGACTCACCTCCTCCCTCCCCCCTGGACTCACCCACTCCCCCCTGGACTCACCCACTCCCCCTTGGACTCACCTCCCCTCTACACCCCTGGACTCACCTCCCCTCTTCACTCCTGGACTCACCTCCCCTCTTCACCCCTGAACTCACCTCCCCTCCCCTCCTGGACTCACCTCCCCTCTACACCCCTGGACTCACCTCCTCTCTACACCCCTGGACTCACCTCCTCTCTACACCCCTGGACTCACCTCCTCTCTACACCCCTGGACTCACCTTCCATCTACACCCCTGGACTCACCTCCTCTTTACACCCCTGGACTCACCTCCTCACTACACCCCTGGACTCACCTCCTCTCTACACCCCTGGACTCACCTCCCCTCTCCCCCTGGACTCACCTCCCCTCTACACCCCTGGACTCACCTCCCCTCTACACCTCTGGACTCACCTCCCCTCTACACCCCTGGACTCACCTCCTCTCTACATCCCTGGACTCACCTCCCCCCCTAGACTGACTTCCCCCTACACCCCTGGACTCACCTCCCCCCTACACCTCTGGAATCACGTCCCCTCTATAGTTAAACATGCATGTACATTTTTTAAGTGGTGGATATGTTAGTCAGTTATTTGGATTCGGAAGGATAGAGGAGGAAAAAAGGTTTGTGTTTAGATAGCGCTTGTTACTCCCAATGGGGTGTTGAAGCGCGCTACTTCGGAAGCCCATAAAGGACTAGTGGTGAATTAATATGGTGAAATGTGAAAGTAATCTGAGTGGTGGATATTAGTCAGTTATTTGGAGTGGGAAGAAAGGTTTGCATTCATATAGCACTTGTTACCCCTGATGGGGTTAACGCATTGAGCCAGAACCATAACTGAACTTTCAACTGTGTCCCTGGGGACTCACATTGATACTAGACAAGGTGTGTCTTGGCTGTACAGCACTTCACAATGCACGCGAGTGTGGGTGTGGTCTTGGGTCCTCTGCCAATGATTAGCATTGTGCTGCTCTGATGTCAGCGAGCTCATTTGTCACCGGACTGTCTGGCCACTGTGATAGGCGCACGCCACGTCCTCATCGTGGTCGGCGCACGCCCAAGCCACAAAAAACACACACGCTTAATAGTAGCCCAAAAATTTGCCCCCCAGCCAGGCATGGGTTTTTCCCTCCCAATTGGAAAAAATGTCACCCAATATGGCAACACTATCTGTAACTCTTGAATAGATTCACTTCCGGGTGACCGGAGGCAGCTCCGCGCGGAGGATGTTTAAAGCCTCTTTGTTTTCTGAAAGTAACATAACACCAACACATTCCTTCTTCCGGGTCAATCGCGGCAGAGTCAGCACCAGCAGCGGAAGCCGAAGGGAGCATTCGTCTCAGGACAACATTACCCCGCCCCCTCCCTCTCACAATGTCTGCTTCCAGGTCCGAGGTGGCAGAGTCTCCTCTAGTACCGGATCCTGCTGAGCTCCTCAGGCCTGCAGGTAGAACAGTGTCCGGGTCAGCGGGGGTAAGGTCATCACCAGCAGTGGAGCCCAGCCTCGTCCCCTCTCTTCCTGTGAGCCCGGGCTGCAGGCACCCTCACTTTCAGCCGAGGTAAGTGAGCCTCTCACAAACATCTGCAACCTAAGGAGTGTGAATGTAGCCTGGGTTGTACTGACCTCACACCATCATCAGGAGGTGCAGGGTGAAGGTGTACTGACCTCACACCATCATCAGGGGATGCAGGTGTACTGAACTCACACCATCATCAGGGGGTGCAGGTGTACTGACCTCACACCATCATCAGGGGGTGCAGGTGTTCTGACCTCACACCATCATCAGGGTGTGCAGGGGGCAGGTTTACTGAACTTGCAGAACATAAAGGCAAAACTGCAAATGCAAAGCTCTTTAAATAGGCAAATAATAAAAATAGTTTTAAGATGTATCCCTGCACTCTTCTCTGTTTCCACACAGGATTGCATGCTTCCTGTGCAGGAACATACCTGGTTATGGGACTCTGCATGAGACAAGGAGGCCAGTAGCTCCTGTCCTTCCTTGTTCGTCGCCATTCCAGGCTGAGGAACTGGAAATAGCGCTATTCATGGGAGGAATTACTGGCCGGAATCACACTTAATAGTCAGATGCAAGTGGTGTGGTGTGTTCATTGAGAATAGCAGACATGCGCAGTCCAGAGAGGGAACTGTGTTTCTAGTTGCACTGAGTAAGATGCAGTCATCTCCAGTTCCTGCTAGAAAAATCCTAGTCTGAATTCAGCCTCAACAGTAGGGCCGACCAGGGATGTTGTTGCCACTGCAGGGTTCTCCAGGAGTGCACACCACCTCATGGTAGACAGATACACAAAGTGATTGGTTATGTGTCACTTGTGAGTCCACCATCCCAACCTCTAGCTCAGTCAGTCAATAAGCTTTATTCGGTTGAAACAAAGCAACCATAAAAGCACAGTACAAAATTTTAAATACATTCATTACAATACATAATAAAAAGGGAAATACTGTATCAAAGAATAAAGTTAATACAACAAAAGGAAGAAAAATAAATAAAAACCTCATTCGTTATAAAAAAGATGCAACCCTCAATGTCTCTTGGTGAAAACAATCTATTCATGGAGGCTTTTCCACACTTAATACTGTCTCCTCCGCAGTTCTCCTAGTGTAGACAATAAATTCATGGGTGTTACAAATGGGCTTCAGAATGTACGGGAGTCCAAAGTTCGTAAAACTTATTCAAGTAAAGACCAACCCCAGGCTTCAAGTCGTTATTAACAGGCCATTCAGAAAAAATGATTACTGATGGGTATGTTAAAGTTGGTGGGTATATGGCCTCTATTGCCTCTACAGTGGTTCTTTTCTACGTTTAAACGTACAGGGGGCAAGTATACGGTTCTAGGATAGAAGTCTCTCAGTTCCCTAGTAACTATAGGGCCGTCTTCTATTTGTGGCTGCCAGCCTTGCAGATATGGGACAACGCGGGGATCCCTAAAGTTTACAATGATCAGGTCACCCACTATATCTTTAGGTAGAGGTCCCAACCACTTCACCCTTCGAACGTTTAAAATTTTTCCTTCGATGTTTGGAGGAAGGGGCCTGTTCTTGGTTAGCCAGAAAGATACCTTATTTGCCAATTCCGCTTGTCGTTCAATCTTACCAATAGTTAGTTTGGGCACGCCTGAGAGAATGCACACAAATGGAGCGGCCTCCGGCGGTAGGTCAATATAGGTAAACTTTCTTTGCATATAGCCATGGTTGGGAAAAGTCCCCTCTATGGGCGTGGGAGCATTTATAGGCCCTACACTATTGACTGTGCTCTGCGGAACTACCAAATTTGGTGTTGTGTACCAAGTATTTAATATTATTGGCGTTTTGGGGCAACTAACTGGGGCAACTAACTGGGATGGGGCAGTAGTGCTTTGTGCCAAAATTTTGGGAACATCAGTAGTGACTAGAGGTTCTACCTGCTTTGATCCTACCAATCTTTTTAAGAGTTTCGTGTTCTCCTTCATTGTCTCTTCTATACTAATGACCTTATCCCCTATTACCTTGATTCTCTTTACCAGTGGGGATATTAAGGATTTGACAAGAAGTTCGATCTGGGCCAGTAGAACAGATGATATGGTAGATAAGGGGGAATTTGGAATTGAACATGCCCTGGATAGTTTCGGGGTGTTGCTAATGACTGGGGGGGGAACTAGAGTACAATTTTTGTTTTTTTGTTAGTCTACCCCTTTGTTTGGCACCTCTGCGCTTTCTTTTGACAGAGGGAGTCTGAGGGTTCGTTATCGAATGAGTATTGACTTTTGCTGGAGAAAAAAGAGGGGTTCCCGGATGACTTGCTTTAGGTACGGATGGGGCACCTGATTGTTTGTTTCCCTCATCAACATTGGCATAGCAGATGAAGTTCATCCAGTAGGGTCTGCTACCATCATAGGGGATTGGCAACTATGTGCAGCTTCTATTAAAGGACTTTGTTCAACTCTCTCCAATTCACAATCAATTTCCAATGTTACCCTAGTTAGGTAGTTGTCCAGAGTCCCCTTCCGAGGCCCCCCCTGGGAGAAAACATTTTTTAAAACTTCTTTACCAGTCATAATGTGGATTGTTTAAGTGGTAAGAACAAACTCCTGCGCTAGACCAACGTGTTACATGGTAACCGCGGTAGTCTTTGAGCGTTAGCCAAAGTGTTCGAGGCAGTAACTGTTCGGGGTCTAAAAGGTCTGAAAGGTGTACCTTTTTTTTCCAGCGGTAAGCAGGCAAGGAACAAGTGAAGTGTCCCTGCCCTGCCTCTTCCGGCCTCTGAGGGCCACAGAGGGCCCGCCCTTTGCGCGCGTCCGCGACGCGGAGGGAGCTTCCTCAATTTAAGCGCCTCCGGGCGCGCTAGTCCTCAGGATGCGTGCGCGGTGCAGGATGTTGTCCCAGGGCTTGCTGGGAGCTGTAGTTCCCCCCAGCTGCGGCCGTGAAGCTGGAAACAACGGCGGCAGGGGGAACGAGCAGCGTCAGAGCCCCAGCAGCAGGTGAGGGAAGGTGTGTCCGCCTGCTCCCCTCCTTAGCCCGGTATGATTTGAAAACAGATCCCCCTTGGTTGTCAAGATATACAACAATGTCCTGTAACAAGTTCTGAGCACCCAAATGTTTCACAAGCTCCTCCAAATGGAACGGAAAGGAAATAGTTATAGAGCCGCAGAAAAATCAGAGAGCTCTTAAAGTACTAAGGAACTGAACCAAAAGAAACAAGTCAAAGAAACTCAGTTAATCCACTGAGCTTACCGGACCTCCGAGGAAAGAGTTACTGAGAAGGGGCGTAAAAACTCAGTGTCCTGCAAGCCTCCGGGAAGAACTGCCCTTGCCCTCTACTGCCGGTAAAGAATGTCTTGAAACACATGCGTTCACACTCAGCCGAGCGAACGCTTCCAATCCAGGGGGGGGGAGGGGAGTGGGCGGGGGGGGCTTGAGAAGAGCCCGAATCCAACAGCAGGAAAAAACGTAACTTTCGCGTCTCAGCCGAGAGCGCGCTGAAATCCGGCACCAAACGACAGGCCAGGAGTTGCAGAGCGCACCTCTAGCTCAGTAAAGAGAGTTAATTGTTTTATGGGCAGACAAAAGTAGCCATGATCTCCCTACAGCAGCATCCTGCCTTTAGCAAACTCATTAACTGTGTAAAATGTAATCGCATCATCACACCTCACATACTGAGTTGGGGTTTGCACAACCGTAGTATGACTGACGGATTGTGGTTCTAACCATAACTTGCAAATTTCAGGAGTTTGTTCGGCTTTAAGTCTTAACCATATATGCATTTTACCCTTGTTTTTAAGTGAATTTCTAATGTTTTATTTAAAGACCCATTCAGGTGTTTTAACTAGGCCATCTACAACTTCACTTTAACCATATTCAGTGGAAATATATTAGGGATAAAGTACCCCCTTATGCACCTTCTAAGGATATTG
This sequence comes from Lissotriton vulgaris, assembly GCF_964263255.1. NCBI lineage: Eukaryota > Metazoa > Chordata > Amphibia > Caudata > Salamandridae > Lissotriton > Lissotriton vulgaris. The sequence goes on from NC_141686.1 coordinate 350,166,652, forward strand.
TCAACAAGGTGTTCCATAACCATAAAGAGGAACGAGGAAGGCAGAGTTCCTTTATAAGGTTAGGGAACACTGAGGTTATTTGCAATAATCTTATGATATGCTCCAGGTGGTACTTTATCCCGTATAATACATGGTCACACCATCACCTTTCCCACAAACCTTGGTGCTTAGCTCCTACATATGCAACAGCTAACATGTTTGCAAACATGAAGAATGAACATAAAAGCTCCTCTCCCCCTCGCTGTCCCTCTACCCCTCTCTGCCCCTCGCCCCCTCTCACCCCTCGCCCCCCTCTCTGCCCCTTGCACCCCCTCTCTGCCCCTCGCCCCCCTCTCTGCCCCTCACCCCCTCTCTGCGCCTCTCCCCCTCTCACCCCCCTCGCCCCCCTCTCTGCCCCATGTGCCCCCTCTCTGTTCCCCACCCCCTCTCTGCCCCTTGCCCCCTCTCACCCCCTCTCTGCCCCTCGCCCCCCTCCCTCGCCCCCCCTCTGCCCCCCTCTCACTCTCACACTCTCTCTTCACCCCTCGCCCCCTCTCTGCCCCTCCTTCTCCCGCCTCCCCCTCCTCTCCTCCCTCTTCCTCCTCCTCTCCCCACCTCAACCCCCTCTGCCCCTCATCTCAGTCTCACCCTCTCTCTCCGTTCCCTCTCGCCCCCTCCCCATCTCAGTCTTCCCCCCTCCTCTCTCCCTTGCTCTCCTTCTTCCCCCTCTGCCCCCTCCGCCTCACCCCCTCCTCACCCCTTCCTCTCCCCCTCACCCCTTCCTCTCCCCCTCCTCCTCCCTCCTCTCCCCCCTCCTCCTCCCTCCTTTCCCCCCTCCTCCTCCCTCCTCCCTCCTCCTCCCTCCTCTCCCCCCCTCACCCCCCCTCTGCCCTCCTCTAAGTCTCACCCTCTCTCCTCTCTCAGGGGTCTCTTCTCTTCTCCTTCGCTGTTGGAAACTAATGACAGTTTCACTTCCGGGTCACCCGTGGCAGAGTCAGCAGAAGAAACGGAGCCGATAGAGCTCTCCTCAGGCCTGAGAGGTGAACAGTGTCTGGGTCAATGGGGGCAGCGTCAGCACCAGCAGCGGAGGCTGAATGAAGCCTCCCCTCAGGATACCATAAGCCCCGCCCCACTCCCTCTAAATAATGTTTGCTTTCGGGTCAGCATCGGCAGAGTCAGCGTCTGTACCGGATGTTGCCGAGCTCTCCTCAGGCTTGTGAGTATGATAGTGTCTGGGTCACGAGGGGCAGAGTCAGCACCAGCAGCGAGCCCCAACCTCCTGCAGAGGAGAGTGACCTTGAGGGTCTGTCTGCCTGTCCAGGGGGGGAGGAGCCCTGAGGGTCTGTCTGTCTGTTTGTCCAGTGGAAGGAGGAGCCCTGAGGATCTGTCTCTCTGTCCAGAGGAAGGAGGAGCCCTGAGGTTCTGTCTGTCTGTCCAGTGGAAGGAGGAATCCTGAGGGTCTGCCTGTCTGTCCCGTGGAAGGAGGAGCCCTGGCTGCAGTTACCTTCAGTTTCAATTGTAGACACTGCAGGGGTAAGTGAGCCTATCACAACCATCGTACAACCTAAGAGGTGTGAATACAGCCTGAGGGTGTACTTACCTCACACCGTCATCAGGGGGTGCAGTGGGCAGGTGTACTGATCTCACACCATCATCAGGGGGGCAGGTGTACTGACCTCACACCATCATCAGGGGGGAGGGGGACAGGTGTACTGACCTCACACCATCATCAGGGCGTACAGGGGGAAGGTGTACTGACATCACACCATCATCAGGGGTGCAGGGGGAAGGTGTACTGCCCTCACACCATCATCGGGGGGCACAGGGGGCAGCTGAACTGACCTCACACCATCATAAGGGGGTGCAAGGGGCAGGTGTACTGACCTCACACCATCATCAGGGGGTGCAGGGGGCAGGTGTACTGACTTCACACCATCATCAGGGGGTGCAGGGGGCCAGTGTACCGACCTCACACCATCATCAGGGGGCACAGGGGGCAGGTGTACTGACCTCACACCATCATCAGGGGGGATGGGGCAGGTGTACTGACCTCACACCATCATCAGGGGGAGGGGGACAGGTGTACTGACCTCACACCATCAGCAGGGGGAAGGTGTACTGACCTCACACCATCATCAGGGGTGCTGCCTGGGAGTACTGACCTCACTAAATAGATGAGGAAGGTGCACAGCACTAGTAGTACCGGATTCGTGAGTGTATATTTACTCAGGGTGGGTGCTCTCAGGGGCGGTGTTACCGTCAAACACCATACAATATCAATGAGAAAGTGTAAGCACACAGGTTGCGATTACATCCCCCGTAGGAGGCACTCCGGAAAGTTCATAACAATGATTCAAAAGGTTATTTGATAAAGGGTTTATTCACTGTTGTACCCTTATTAGTGAGGCAAAGTTCAATGATTCATATGATATTATCAACATATCATGAATACAAACGAAGAAAACTCCAATGCATTTCGGGCTCCATGCCCTTTATCAAGGAGAAGCTGGAGAGAAAAGAAGAAAAAAAAAAAAAGAAAAAAGCCCGGGTCAGGGGGGAGTATATAGAGAACTGTGGCTGAAAAGAAAGGGGGTGAAAATCGTGACACATGCGGCGGGGATGTGGTAAAGCTACTAGGTGCAGATTAAAGAGTAAGGAGATCAGCTGGTGAAAAACGTAGGAATATAGAGGGTTAACATGATGTGAGGGTGTCTGGATAAATATCAACGTTCCACAGAAATAAAGTAACGTAAAGGTCCCAAACCAGGTGGTGCGAAGAAATAACTTTAAAAACGCGAGTGATTTAGAACGATGACACCAGGTTCTGAAGAACAGCATAGAAATCAGCGTTAGCGTGCAAGAAGCATAACATTGATAACGCAAGTGCGCTAAGCGGTAACATCAAGTCCTAAAGTCGGACTAACATTAATAACGCAAGTGCGCTAAGCGGTGACATCAAGTCCTAGAGTCGGACTGCCCAGTGAGGTAAACTTACTCAAATCGGCGCCGAAGCGGTCGGATAGGAAAAGCTTCACGAACAGTGAAACAGCCGGTGTGTGGACCGGGGATAACTGATACAGACATAGAAAACAGACTAAAGAGGAGACGAAACCAGTGGGGGCCATGATGGAACAGGGAAAAATAGTGAAGGAAATAGATGAAGGATTGTGGAGATTTAAATGTCAGATGTAGAGTAAACAGTAAAGTAAATGCACAGTAAACAGTTACTGGAGGTACAGTAGGGATAAAAAAATATACATATAAAAAAAATATACATATAAAAAAACCTGTGGTAAAAAAACATGAAGTTAAATTAACAGAATGGAACAAAGAGCAATGCAAGAGGTAAGGCACATGTAGCTTAAAGGTAACAACTATATTCTACTCGGTCATTCAGTCCATGTGGCTTAAGTGTTTGTAAACGAAAGGTCCATTCTAGTTCCTTCTGCAAAAGTAATTTGCGGTTGTCTACCCCTTCTCTGCGGGTGACACATTCCAAAACAATGAATTGCAGCTGTGTGATTGTGTGATGAGATTCCTGGAAGTGCATGGCAATGTTGGATTTTAACTGTTTGGTTCGGATGTTGGATTTATGTTCGTTGATACGAACTTTGATTTTCCTTTCCGTTTTTCCAACGTAAAGTTTTCCGCACGGACATTTCAGTGCGTAGATGAGGTTCATACTGTCACAAGTGGCGTTGACACAAAGTTTAATGGCGTTGCCTTTCATAGGGTGTTTTATCTGGTTCCCTCTGATTATGCAATTGCAGTTATTACAATTTAAGCATGGTTGTGTTCCCTTATATTTTTGTGGAGTCAAAGATTGTGTGGATAAAATTTCTTTGAGGTTTTTCCCACGGCTGTGTGCGAACAAGGGAAGATCATTGAAAATATTCCGAAAATCTGGTTCAATTTGCAAGATTGACCAATGGTTCAGAATGATTCTTTTGAACTGGTGGGTTGCCGTGGAGAATTTAGACACAAGAACCATGCGTTGCGTCGGTGGTTTGGCAGTCTGAATTAAGCTCTGTTCTCTGGTGATGTTAGTCAGACGAGTTTCGGCTGTGTTCAGAACTTCAGTAGAATAACCTCTGTCTAAGAAGCGTTGGTGCATCTCCTTGATGCGGCGATTGTATGTGTCTTGTTCGGATACGATTCTTTTTATACGCAACATTTGTGAGAAGGGTAAATGTTTTTTCAAAGACCCTTGGTGAAAACTTTGGAAATGCAACGTGTTGTTGCGGTCAGTGGCTTTACGGTGTAAGTCAGTGATAATTTTTTGGTCTTGAATTTTCACCTGCACATCGAGGAAAGATATTTCTGACTGGCTTGTCTGCCATGTGAGTTGGATGCGAGGATCCTTAGAATTGAGGTCCGTTAAGGCTGCAATGAGCTGGTCTTGTGTGTTTGTCCAGAGAAGAAAAAGGTCATCTATGTACCTTACGTACATTTTTATGTTTTGATAGAATCCAGTGTTGTCATAGATATGTGTTTTTTCGAACTGTTCCATATATATATTGGCGTAGGATGGAGCCGCACAATTACCCATCGCCATTCCCGTCAGCTGGAGATACCATTTGTCATCTTCCTGAAAGTAGCTATGGTACAATGTGTAAATCATTAGTTCCATTAGAAATGTCTGCATTTTGGGATCAATATCACTCTGGAGTAACGCTTGCTCAACGGCTTCGATACCTCCCTGATGAGGTATAGAGGTGTAAAGAGAACTGACATCGGCAGTGCATAGAATAAGTGAATCGTCATTATTGATGTTGATGGATGAGAGTTTATTGAGAAATTCGGTAGTGTCTTTAATGTGACTTGTGGATTTGATGACCAGAGGTTGCAAGTACCTGTCTAGGAACTTGCCTGTGGGTTCGTGAATAGATCCTTTGGTTGAAACAATTGGGCGAAAAGGCGGGTCAGAGAGATTCTTATGTATTTTCGGGCTCATGAAAATTCTAGGACTTCTAGGGAATTCTCTCAGGAGATATTTTTTGGTGCGTTCTTGAATGATGCCGGTTTGATGAGCCTTATCTAAAATGTTAGATAATATTTCTTGGAACTCCTTAGTGGGGTTGTTACCAAGTTCCATGTAAGTGTCGGCATCGGAGATGTGTTCCAGTAAACGTTGTGAATACATACTGGTGTTCATGATAACGAGAGCGCCGCCCTTATCAGCTTTAGCACATCGAATTTTAGGATTATTGGCCAAAGATTTCAAAGTGTCACGATCCTTTTGTGAAATGTTACAATGTTTGTTGAATTTTTTTAAATTGATTTTCGACAAGTCATTTTTCACCAAGTTCTCAAATAAATCAATGCTTTTGTGCATTATGATATTTAAACACCCATAATAACAGTGTTTAGATCCAAGCTACGTGTGCCAGAATGCTATGTATCCTTGCGGAAATTCAGGACTTGAGTTGTACTGTGCAAGGGGGTGACATTGTGACCTTGTTATAATACATCAAAGATTTAGTGTGGCCTCAGTGTGTGGTCTTAACTCCTTTATATCCAGAATGGGAAACAACCATTACAACGCAACCATTACATCACACTATGAGCGCATGACGACTCCAAGGCCGGATTTCAGCTGATCGGTCGCAGATACCGCCACCCCACAGACATCCCAGACTATGGCGATTTATGACCCCGGGCCACCGATCCAGCACTGCCTTCGAACCCAACCCAGTCCTGATGATGATCCCAATTCATGTGGATCGAAACGTCATCGACACACCAGCGCAGCCATAGGCGCTTTACACAGAGTGGTTCACGAACAGTAAAATTGCATTGAAGTCAAAACTAACTCTTCTAACCATCCGGAACCATACTGTGCCAATTATTCACTGTATATATTTCTGCACCAGTCACCTTGCGCCGCCCACGCTGTTCACATTGTCACCTGAGTCACTACTTCGGTCTTCACTCACAAACCACGAGCACCACGTGCAATTTGGGTTGCCACAGTTGCTTTTTATTTATGTAGTACAGTGCTGTTACAACTGTAATTTACTTTTCCTTTCCAAATTTACTGTTTATATAAATGATGCCATGAGCACATGCTATAATCAAATAGAGTCTCCTTGTGGATAATATTGTATGCATATCCTTATTAATTGCCTATGAATAATACCAGTTGGGATACTCCTTGTTCTTATTACACTTCACCCCAATCCCAACACGGTTGACAGGTTTATGCTCATGTTCCTTGATACAAGGAGGAAGCAAAAGCATATTTTTACAGAACAATATTAGTTTCTACTCTCAGAATGCATGTCTTTATTAAGCACCTTTCTCCACAGTTCTGTACATTGAACCCTTTGATATCCGGACTTTGTTCCCTAAAGTGAAGTGGTTGTTTTATTCATAACTAGCATATGAAGCTGCCTTCTAGTTCGTTGATATACTAATGATTTGTGGGGCCCAGGCAACACATATTTGGGGCTCCCTATTTGGAATACACTTGAATGTATTACTGCTTTTAGGGTTATTGAAGTCCGTCTGATGCCCCAAAAATATTTAATCGTGTTAAGCCTTCAGAACCCGTGGCCGGCAAAAGCATCTAAAGCCCAAGCTGACTAGAGTCCACCAGCCAAGTACTATCAAAGAAGCTTGAACAAACATTGATAAAGATATTTCTTTTTGCGATTGAGTCTATATTTTTCCTTGCAAAAAGGTTTTATGTGGCTGTTCAGTCAGCTTGTTACTCCTATTGCAGGAAATCTTGTTATTGGTTATGTGTTCTAAGTTTAGTGGACTAGTGCACAATGTTGCAATAAAAAGACGTATACATAAAGCACTTGAAAGTGTATATAAATGTTTGTAATTACAAATATATCCCCTTTCACAATAGGCATTCCTGCTGCAGCATAGAAATTCAAAGCACCGATCTCAGGATTTTCGCCATCGCATTTGTGAAAATCGAATAACTTTCTCTTTATTTCTCTTCCCCTGCCTTGTCCATCTCAACTTCTATATATATGTGTAAACCTACAGCTAAATCCGAGCCGCTTTCAGTGGCGGGCCTTGGCGGGGTCGCAAACCCCAAATCTCAACAACAATCGGTTTGCCGGTATCCCACAAACGATGCCAGGGCCACAAGTATTCCTTTTCAGTGTGTTTTTATTTTAAGCCAAGTCACTCGGCGCATTTCGGAGGCAACCTCCTGGTACACGAGTACGAGTGCAATGCAAATCACAGTGTTTATACAATATCATGTGACACACCTCTACGTAATAGACAGTGACAACAGATTCAAGGTGTTTGAACGTTCTCGGAGCTGGAAAAACAGACTTGTTTAGTCAATGTTGGGAGATACATCGTGAGACATTGCATTAAAATCATCATGCAGTATGTAAATTAAACATTAGGTCATTGCTGTGAACCTAAACATTTTTCTTGAGTTTTTTACCTGCCGTTGCAAAAAGCATTCATTCCGCATTGTCATGTGCGGCACCTTGTCATTTCCAACCAAGTAAAGTAAGTAAAGTAAAGAGACTTTATTCGGTTTTGATTCAAACCATAAAAGTACATGTGCAATATAGACAATTTAAGACACTTTAAAACACACAATAGTTATAAAACATGAGCGATAAAATGCAAAAGTGTAGGGTACAGCAAATTCCATATGTAGCAAATTCATTAGTAAAGATAATCAAATCGACAAAGATACCATCATTGGTCCAAACAATTTCTCAGCTTAATAGACAGTTTTAAAAATTCAGTAACTTGAAGAATACTGTCACTGTGCAAAAGTTGCAGATACAATAATGCTGGTCTGATCTGGTTAAAATTAAGTTTCTTTAAAAGATCTACCAGATAGCGTTTGCGAGGGTATTCATAAAATTTGCATAAAAATATAAAATGTAGCATATCCTGTGGAGACTTACCGTCGCAGCCACAGGGAGCGGTAGGTTTAATAAAAGCATAATTTTTTGGTCTAAACAGCAGATGATGAAAGAGATTTAATCTGAACCTCGTTAGCAGGAACTTCTCATGGGAAGTCAACGAGCCCATCAAATAGGGCTCCATCGTATCACCTGTTTTTAACATAGCAAATTTTCTTACACTGGGTTTTAGGAGCTCCTCTCCTTCTCTTTTAAGCTTTCTGTCCACAAGGAAGGCACGCTTAACTGCCTCCACATCACCCTTTACAATCCTGCTCGGGTGCTCAAACAAGTCCAAGCGGCCGAGCCTTGAGAAGTTTGATTTCAAATATTTTATCCAGAGTGTGCCCATTGCCTTATCCAGGTAATCTCTCATAATCAGGTGGGTCAGTGGTATATCTTGATTCAACCACAGTTTTAGCCAGCAAGTCAACGGGCGTAAAGAAAAAATATCACATAGATATTGCGACCCTAGCTCTTCATGTACTACAAAATTAGATGTGCCTGCTGGGACACACAAGACGTTTCATGAATGAGTTTTCAGCAATCTGTAGTTGCTCACCGGCCACATAGCCCCATATTTCGCTGCCGTAAACGGCAGTTGCCACTGATTTTGCATTGTAGAGTTTCATCATGGCATTATTAGGTTTGTTCCCCAGTTTTGACGCAAAGTTAAAAATAGTAGCATTCACCCTTACTAAGTCCCTTTTCTTTTTGTCAAGATGTGGACCCCAACTAAGTTTGGAATCAAAAAGGACCCCAAGATAAGAGAATGACTTCGAGATGGGGATTGCAACGTTATCTATTTTAAATAAGAAGTTCCTTCTTGGTTGTTGGCCAACTTGCATGATGAAGGATTTAGAGTTGTTGACCAGGAGGTCTCTGTCCGTCAAAAAATTCTTAAAAGCATTTAATAAAGCTTGGAGACCTTTCTCTGTTCTAGAAATTAAAACTGCATCATCTGCATATAAAAGGACTGGAATACCTCGCCTGCCGACTCTGGGACAGTCAGCCTTTACATTCTGCAATACGTTATCTAGCTCATTAATGTAAAAGTTAAAAAGAAAGGGGGGGAGAATACATCCTTGACGCACACCCTTCCCAATATTAAAATTACCCGTTGGACACAGCTCTTGAGAATACCTAACATTAGCACTAGTGTTACTATGTAGATCAACAAGGAAGTTGATAATCCCACTGTCAACACCCTTGTCCCTCAAGAACGGTGATGGATTAAACCCAGATCAGTTGACTGGGGGTGAGTGCTTGTATTGTCAACGCTCCGTTCATCATTTCCTTTGATTTTTCTTTGTTCGCCATAAGTTGGCAGGGTATGCTCAGACGTGAGTCCTTTGCTCACTTTGCCACTGGATTCAAGCAAGCCGGGCTGAAGACGGCCAAAATGCCAGAAACCGGTCCTCTGTAGCTTGTTTCCGGTCCAGGGAAGACATGGCTTGGCAGTTCGAGCTGGACTGTTCCCATGAGGCACAGGGTCAGACTGATTTGCATATTGCTATGTCTGAACTGGGGTGGCAGTGTGGGCTAAAGAATGGTGATGGATTAAACCCAGATCATTTGACTGGGGGTGAGTGCTTGTATTGTCAACGCTCCGTCCATCATTTTCTTTGGTTTTTCTTTGTTCGCCATAAGTTGGCAGGGTATGCTCAGATGTGAGTCCCTTGCTCACTTTGCCACTGGATTCAAGCAAGCCGGGCTGAAGACGGCTGAAATGCCAGAAACCGGTCCTCGGTAGCTTGTTTCCGGTCCAGGGAAGGCATGGCTTGGCAGTTCGGGCTGGACTGTTCCCATGAGGCACAGGGTCAGACTGATTTGCATATTGCTATGTCTGAACTGGGGTGGCAGAGTGGGCTAAAGAACGGTGATGGATTAAACCCAGATCAGTTGACTGGGGGTGAGTGCTTGTATTGTCAACGCTCCGTCCATCATTTACTTTGGTTTTTCCCTCATGGACTGTCACAGCTTTCCCCTATTAACACAGTCGAAAGCTGAAGACAGATCCATGAAGGCAAGGTGGACAGTACCCTTTTGGGCAACAGTGTACTTGCTTAATATTAGAAAGAGGTTAAGGCACTGTGTGATAGTAGAGCGTCCACTGCAGAAGCCGTACTGAGAAATGGACATAATACCGTTTTCCAACGCCCAGTCAGAGAGCCTCTGCAGTAGGATTCTGCCCACTATTTTAACCATGGAATCGATTAGTGAAATAGCTCTATAACAAAGAGGGCTACCCTTGTCCCCCTTCTTAAAACCTGGGACAATCGTTGATACCCCCCATGACTGTGGGCAGCCAATTTTAGCAGCTGCGTTAAAGACCGATTCTAATATGGTTGCCCAAAAGCTGGGCTCATACTTATATAAATCTGGCGGGATCCCATCAGGACCCAGAGCTTTCCCAGCTGTAAGCCCCATTATGCCCTCAATGACCTCACCTCTATCAAACCTAATAGGATCACAGCTATTGCAAGGAGGAAAATTGAAATTATCATTCATCGTACAACCATACAGTTGCGTGTAGTGTGTTTTCCATTCCTCCTTTGTTAAGCAGCATTCCAGACCATCCCCTGGGTCCTGGACCAAAAAAGGTCTTTTTACTACCGCCCAGAATTCAGAGCTACACTTCAAAATAGAGGGGTCGAGAATCTCACTCCATGCCTCTTCTCTTAAAAATTCCTTGCGTCTATTAATAACGGATTTGTATTCTTTCCTACACTGATGAATATTCTCCTTTATTCTGGGATTTGCTGCCAGGGCTATCCTTAAGTTACATGATGCCCTAGAGCAGTCATGGTTAAGCCATCTTGGTCCCCTGATCTCTGTACGCTTTGCTGGAGCTAACATCAACTGAGACACCTTGTCTGAAATATTTTGAAAAGCACTTAGAACCTGGCATGGTTCCGCCCCTTCTTGAGTACATTTTGTAATTTCCTCGGTACAATTATCCTTAATGTCTTTATACAACAGGTCTGGTGTGATCATAGACCATTTAAGACGCTGTCTACCGTCAGTGGTGCTCAGCCTACCAGTGGTACAATTCCGTCCTTCCTTGCCCACCCAGAGGCCCTTCAAATGTACAGTCAGTGGATTATGATCACTGAATTCACTGTGTTCAATGATGAAGGAGTCCACAAAAGTCTACATTGACACAGAAAGTAAAACATAATCAATGAAGGTACCCTTCCCATGACCCTTAAAAGATGGGATCTCAAAGCGCTTAAAGGGATCCCTCAATGCCATTGACAATGATAAGTCCAGATTATTCAGTAAGTCATTAAAAACTTCCCCCTCCGCTGTGTGTTCCAAATGCATGCTGTTGGACTTGGCCCTTCTGGCGGGTTCACCCCTAGACTTTTTGCTTGTAATGGTGACCTGGTGATGGTGATTTTTGGGTTCTGCGCACTTTCTCTGTGTCCCAGTGGAAAATGTGTGTGCACTCTGAGGGCCGTCTGCTTGGTCGTCGGCATGGTGGCCCCCCTGCCTGGGAGAAGTCCCAGTCCCATGTCAGGAGGCAAGGAACCTTGGAGTGTGGCTGGATGTGGATTTGGCCTTTTGCCCCCAGATTGGTCGGGTGGCAGGGGTGTGCTTCGGCGTTCTGAGAACCTTAAGGAAGGTATTAGATCTCCTCCCGATCGCGGCTCGCAGGACGTTGGTGCACGCCCTTGTCACATCGCGATTAGATTATGGGAATCTGTTGTATCTGGGGGCCACGGGCAAGGTCGTGGGCCGCCTCCAAGTGCTGCAAAACGCCGCGGCGCGTTTAGTTCTAAGGCTCTCTAAGAGATCTCCCTCTAAAGCAGCGCTTCAGGCACTGCACTGGCTCCCTGTGGGGAAAAGGGTGGAGTTTAAAGCTCTTTCCACATGTCATCGCATTTTGAGCGGCAAAGCTCCTGCTCCGCTTCAGAGTCTGGTGACCTGGTATGAGCCCACGCGCAATCTTCGCTCCTCCCGAACTGGGTTACTAAAGGTTCCGAGAGTAAGGAAGGCTCGCATGGGAGGGAGATCTTTCAGATACCTCGCTCCCAGGTGTTGGAATGCTTTGCCTTTAGAATTGCGCCTGGAACCGTCTGAGACCATGTTTAGAAAAAAACTCAAAACCCATTTATATAGTAGGTAGACTTCTTTAAGGGCGGGAGGGGCGGCTTTTCCACTTACCATAGCGCGGGGACACGCCGGTGGCGTAACCAGGCGCTTTATAAATGTCCAATAATAATAATAATAATAATAATAATGTGAAGAGATAGGCCTGCCCTCCCATAGGAATGCATGGGGAATGTATGTGTCCCTGCTAGTTCCTGATGTGTGGGGTGTACAGGTTCGAATTTGATATGTGCGAACTCGTGAGAGTGAATGCTTTGCAATGATGTATGTGGCATGAGTGTGTCTTGTATACAAATGCCACTTCTAGGAGTTGGCATATTAGTGTAAAATATACCTGGCGTGTGATTGGCTGGAGCTGGCTGGTGAGCCTGGCTCCAGGAAGGCTGGATGGGTCTGCCCAGTGGTGAGTGGGAGATTAGCATGCTGATGGCTGGGGAGGAGTGTACCTGTGTCCTGAATGAGGCTGGGTTTTCCCCAGACAATGCTGGCTCCGCCCCCTGTGGTGCGACTGATGACCCTAGCCCTGCCAGTGAATGAAATGGGTGGTTGAGCCATCAAGAGTGCTCCAAAACCAGCTGCGACTGTTTTCTCCCCCACCCTGCACCCTTAGACAAAGGAATGTGGTGTATAAAAATGGGACTGTGTCCCCACAGATGTTGTTCTCTTCCAGGATCCTGCCTGAGGGGGCTGCTGCTGCTGGGGCCAGGAGGACCGCCACTTGGATTGTCTCCCTGCCTGGAGACCCAGTGAGCTGGCTCTGGGCCCACCCTTGCCCCCCCTGCCTGCTGTAATTCTTGGAGGACTTTTGCTGTACTTGTGGGCCTCTAAGCGCCTGGAAGCGCTTTATTTGCTATTATAGCCCTTGGGAGCGCTGTATCTTTCTGCCGGTGCCCACCCGGCATTTGGCCGCCTAATTGCCGCTCTCGAGGGATTCCCCAGCATGGGGATCCCCCTTTTTGCCTATTTGCGGCGCGGGAGCCCACCCCGCTTATTTGCCGATTTTAAAGTCCCCTGGCAGGTGCCCACCCTGCCAGGGACATTGCCGCCCTAAGATCGAGCGCCCACCTCGATTTATTGTCCTTTTTAAAGAGCCGGTGCCCACCCGGCATTTGCTGCTTATCCTGCGCCTACGAGTGCCAGGAACGGGCCGCCGCGCTGCCCGCGACGACCCAGAAGTGGTTGGCCGACCGGCCAATCCGGGCGCGGCCGACCGGAAGTCCCTCCCCGCAGCCGGCGTCCCTCCCCCGGGGCTCCCGAGAGCAAGGGAGAGCCCCGGAGCACAGCGCAGGAGCCCGGAAACGAGAGAGGAGTCCGGCCGCAGCATCGGAGAGTCCCGAGGAGCGGGAGCTCTCCGTCCACAGTCACCGGTGAGTGGGGGCCCTTGGGTGCACTGTAAGGGAGGAGAGCGTCGGGGCACATTGCCGGTGCCTGCCCCTCCCGCCTGTTCTATCCTGAGCTGAGGCTCCACCTGCAAAGGGGGCATAAGTGTTTATTCTGAGTCCCCAGAAGGGGGACTCCAACGTTACGGCGCAAGTTGCTCTGCGAGCCCATGAGGGGCTCAGGGGGCAATACAGTGTCTTTGAGCCTAAGAAAGGCTCCGGGGGCCATACTTCATTGAGAGCCCGAGAGGCTCGGGCCCATTTGTTTGTATTTCGAGTCCCCCGGGAGGGACTCCAACTATAGTGACGGGCCCAGAGAGGCTCGTGGGGGCATTGTTTGTTTGGAGCGCTGCAAGGCTCCACCAGAGGGCCGCCCCCCTGCCACAGTTGTTCTCAGAGCCATGAGGGCTCCAGGCGGCATTTCTCTGTTTGGCGAGCCACAGAGGTTCAAGGGGGCATAGTGGTTTTACGAGCCCTGAGAGGCTCAGGAGGGCCAGTCATTGGTGTAGAGCCCTGAGAGGCTCAGGGGGACATTTTATATGTTCAGGGCCTGGAAGGCTCCAACGTTGTCCCCACCATTTTCACCAGTTGCCCAGCACTTTGTGGGCAACTGCCACGTTTAGGCCCCTGACTCTGGGACACAGGGCGTCCTAGCCCCAACAAGGCCAGTTGGCCTAGGGACAGTCACAGGTGGTGACTAATGTGAGTTCTGGCGCAGTTATGATTTATGTGCCAATGTGATTACTGCGCAATTGTTATTGCTACACCTCTGAATGTTTTTAGGCATCATTTGTTTTCCTCCCCTGCACCTCTGAATGTGTTTTAATGCGTCATGCGCCGTGTTCTTACACCGCTGAAGGTATGTTATGCATCATGTGTTATGTGCTTACACCCCTACAGGTATTGTGATACTTAGGTGTTTTTTTTTTCTCCTAGTGCAGGTGGTGCTAGTGAGGTCCTGGTTACCAGTAGTTACTGGTTGTGTGCTACAGTGATTTACATTCTATCTTCTAAGTGCTAATTCTACCTAGTACTAAGTTCTAAAAGTGCTGATTCCTGACAGTGGTCCATGTGGTCCTGTCTTGTACATATCCCCTGTAAATTCTGCCCGTGCCTGTTGGCACATTGTAAAGTGTGTGTTTTTATCGGATGTACCATGTTATAACGCATACCGTTACAACTACCTACCATTACAACGCGACCATTACAACGCATACCATTACAACGCATAGCGCTTTGGGGTGCTGGATAGTGGTAAGTATAATTTACTATTCTAACTCCAGTCCCCGTGGACCCTAGGGAAGGTGTTGGATAGTAAATTATACTTATTCCCTATCCTATAGCGCCCCCCAGCGCAATGCGTTGTAATGGTATCCGTTGTAAAAGTCGCGTTGTAATGGTAGTGCGGAGTAACGAATGCGTTGTAACAGGTGCATACCGTTTTTATCTAATGTGTTTTGGTGTAATACAAAGGCTATTTTTATATAACCTTGTGTGGAGTTTCCTTTGTGGTGGGCCTTGGGTGTTGTTGCTGGGGTGCGTGCGCAAATACTTAACTCACATCGCCTCCAAGTTTAGCCTTGCTGCTCGCGCCACGTTACCTAGAGGGTGAGCAGGGGTTATCTTGGCGTGTAACTCCCTTGCCCTGACTTAGAAGTGGTGGTCTCTGACTGACTTTGGCGCAAGCCCTGGCCAGCCAGGGATCCCATTTCTAACATAAGCCCTCGAAGCGGTCACAGTACAAGTCTGAGAGGCTTTTAAACAGGGGGTCCCCACATGGGTGAACATTGAAGTCACCTATAATCATGAGATTATGGAGGCATACCTTCATTGAACTACTAATAAATGCAATTAGTGCTGATATTGGACTAACAGCTGAACAAAGGTTAACTGCATTATAAAAATTCACCAGACCAACCAAACAGTTTTCTCCATTTAGTACTAAACCAATAATTCCAGAATTGTCTGTTATAACTCTACGTATTTTACAAGAGAGTGCTACAGAAATAAACGTGACCAGGCCCCCTTAGGTCTACCTCTGCTAGATGCTATGGCAGGAACATAGAAGGCCTTATACCCTTCAAGAAAGAAGTCACAGTCCACTAACCAAGTCTCCTGCAGACAAATGATCTGAAACTGCTTAATGTATCTGACCCATTTACAATCTGTCATCTTTGTGCTCAGTCCCGCGATATTCCAAGAGATTACATTGTTTCCGGGCGATTTCACCTATTTAGTCTCCATATAACCCACTTCACCAGAATTTGCATTTCCTTGGCCCATAGACTCCTCCCGTCAATCACATGCCTCAAGGCCTGAGAGCAAATCAAATCTATTCTGTGTTTCCACCATAAACCCATTCCTATTTTGATTAACAACATTATACAGGTATGGTGCTATTGGAGCCGGAGCCTGAGATTGAAACAGTGGCCTATAATTCCTATGTTTAGGTGGAATTTTAATCAAATGGGTATAAAAATATCCAAGTGGGCGAACACATATACTGTTCGCATCCAACAATAAAGTTGATGCTCTTAGTAAAACTGTTGCCACATGTTGGGGATGTCTAAAGTTAACTACGATATAATCCCCACTATTTCACTTTCTAGATGGGCCAATCCAGTTTACCCTTCTGACTGATAGTATTTGGTCAGAGTATGCAATTGGGAATTCACAGTTAGTGTTCAGCCAGGCTACTGTTTTATTTTTTAGTGAGTCATGGGATTCCCCATGTGACTGGACAGAATGGTCTTCTATAGTTGGAACATTAGTCAAAACGGCCACATAAGGTGCGCAGTCGGGTGGGAGATTAATATAGCAACTTCTTCTTATTTGTCTGAAATCTGATCTACCATCCTGGCCTACTGATGTCAGTACAGTCAGGTCAGTTTTTGGTGGGGGTTCAGATAGAGCGATATCTGTTGCAGGGACTTGCCGACAAGTCTGCTGTAACGACTCCCTCAAGGGTCCCTGCCCTATTTCCACAGCCTTAGGTCTCTCAAGTGGGGCCGATGACAGGTGTGCTGATAACAGTCCACCTAGTCTATCTACCTCTAGAGCCAAGGTATCTAGCTTACTTGAGAGGGGTCTAATCAGCTCTTCCATTTTTGCCACCATTATTTCTTCTAAGGTGCTGATGAAGAGGGTAAGTTGGTCAGTTTGTATTTGAATACCGCCCTCGTTATGTCCCTCAGAAGGACAAGGACCTATGATGGAGCCATTATTGACTGGTGCAGCTATTTCGGCTCTATTTTTATTATGCTTACCCCCCCCCCCCGTTTAGGATGTGATTTTCTACAGTTTCTCACCGGTCTCGGTGCTGGCTGTACCTGTTCTATTTCCTCAATAGAGGTATCTAGCCGATCTTCATGTGTCTCTACATGTACCTGCTCTACAGTCATTATAGCATCTCTATTACTGATATCAGGGGTGTTAGGGTTATCAGGCATAGGTGTATCCACTACTGCGAGAAGCGCCTCATCCTGTACTAGTGGAGCACTTCCCCGTCCTAGAGAGGCCCTTCTATCATTGTTAATTTGATTAACCTTTTTGACTAGATAATTATCCATGGTGCCCAGCCCAGAAGTAGCTTTATCTGCTTTACCTCTAGACATCACGTCAGCTTATTGCAACTCTCAAAGTAGAGATTAATGAAATGGAACAGTCTGCAATGATACAGGGCACTTTTACAGAAACACTCAAGTATTCAAATATAAAGTCTCACTTCAACAAATGATGTCCTTATCAACAGGACCAAGATCTGTGGCCCAGCCCAGTCTCCTTAGGCCTCTGAGGGCCACAGAGGGCCCACCCTTTGCCCGGGCTTAGCCCGGGCGCTCCCGCGCCCGACTCGCAGGGCGAGAGGCGTTCCTCTCTTTTCACGCGCCTCCGGGCGCTCTGGTAGCGTCACTCGCGCGCCACGGCCGCCGGGGCACCTGGGAGTTGAAATCCCTGCCCTCGCGGCGGCGATGGTACTGGCGCTGGAGTGCGGGACCTGGTGCAACAGCGAGCCGTTCCCCTCACGGCGATGGTGCTGGCGCTGGAGTGCGGGACCCGGTGCAACAAAGAGCCGTTCTCCTCACGGCAAAAGGTAGGACCAACTCCTCCTCCTCACCACAAAGCAAGGCAAGGCTCCCAGTGAGCGCTCGGCGCTCCTCTCCTTTCACTCGCCTCCGAGCGCTCTTGTGGCGTCACTCGCGCGCCACGGCCGCCGGGGCATCTGGGAGTTGAAGTCCCTGCCCTCGCGACAGCGATGGTACTGGCGCTGGAGTGCGGGACCTGGTGCAACAGCGAGCCATTCCCCTCACAGCGATGGTGCTGGCGCTGGAGTGCGGGACCCGGTGCAACAAAGAGCCGTTCCCCTCACTGCAAAAGGTAGGACCAACTCCTCCTCCTCACCGCAAAGCAAGGCAAGGCTCCCAATGAGCGTTCGGGGCTCCTCTCCTTTCACGCGCCTCCGGGCGCTCTGGTGGCGTCACTCGCGCGCCACGGCTGCCGGGGCACCTGTGAGTTGAAGTCCCTGCCCTCGCGGCGGCGATGGTACTGGCGCTGGAGTGCGGGACCTGGTGCAACAGCAAGCCGTTCCCCTCACGGCAAAAGATAGGACCAACTCCTCCTCCTCACCGCAAAGCAAGGCAAGGCTCCCCATTTCCAACCAAATAAGTGCTGACGAAAGTTCACTGTGATTATAAGATAAACCATCTGTAATTCTACGCGCTTGGTGTAAAACACATTCAATCATTAGTGCTGATGACCAAGCACGTAGAATGACAGATGACGTGGTTTCTCTTATAATCACACAGAACTCAACTCTGAGGTGAGGCTGGGTAGACCACGCATACATAGGAGAATGTGAGGGTTGAGGCTGAGCAGACCAAGCATGCACAAGAGAATGTGAGGGTTGAGGCTGCACAGCTCCAGCATACACAGTTAAATGTGAGGGTTGAGGCTGAGCAGACCAAGGGTGCACAAGAGAATGTGAGGGTTGAGTCTAAGCACACCAAGCGTGCACAAGAGAATATGAGGGTTGAGTCTGAGCACACCAAGCATCCGCAAGAGAATGTGAGGGTTGAGGCTGGCAGACCAAGCATCCGCAAAAGAATGTGAGGTTTGAGGCTGGGCAAACCAAGCAATACAAAAGGGGATGATGGACGGAGCGTCTGAGCAAATCAAACACTCACCCCCAGTCAACTGATCTGGGTTTAATGCATCACCATTCTTTAGCTCACTCTCCCACCCCAGTTCAGACATGGCCATATGCAAATCAGCCTGATCCTGTGCCTCATGGGAACAGTCCAGCCCAAACTGCCAATCCATGTCTTTCCTGGACCAGAAACAATTATCCTGGGACAGGTTTCGGGTTCATAATCCTCATCAGCCAGGCTATCGTGAATCCAGTGGCAAAGTGAGCAAGGAACTCACTGTGAGAAGTTAGCCTGGCATATGATGTCCACTATTCTAGTGGGCACCTTGCACCAGTCTAAAATACCCATATTGAAGGTGGTTGTATGTAAAGTCAACCTTATAGACAAACTATCCTAGTGTTAGCATGGACCAGCAGTCTTAGGCTAAAACCTCAGAGAGCATGTGAAGCAAGCTGTTTTACTAATTATAATCCCTTGAATACCAAATGAAAGGACACCACACAAGGTATATATCAAATATATATGTATTTATTACTAATTCAACCCCTCTGCACTCTTTATGAGGTCAGAGATCGAAGTACATTACAAGTTACTCATTAAGCATACTATAAGTTGCACAAATACAGTTCTGCCCTAGGGGCCTCACAAACCATATACTAAATAAGTGGTATAAGGACCACTTTAGGAATGGTGAATAGGCCTAGGGCCTAGAGAATGGCTGGGGCTACACTGGACAACCAAGGGATTGGAAGTAGGAGGCCCACGGGAGACACGTGCAGTGTCTAAACACAGTCGCAAGTTACCATTGAGTTATAATGGGAACGTAAAAGTTACAAAGTAGTAGATTAAGGATACTTCCGGATGGACTATGGTAAAACCCTTTTAAACTCGGACACTTCGTGAGTCAACACCCACAGGAGCACCGGAGTACTCGAGTTACCTCACCCAGGGAAGCCGGGTGCATAGGTGTTCTTTCATGTCGGGTTCCGTCGCTGTTTCATATGGAGAGCTGCAAAGAAGTGCTGCAGATGACCAGGAGAAAAGTGTCCGGGTGGATCCAAGTGTGGATCCAAGATGTGAAGAACCTGATAGCAGAGGGGACAGAGTCTGGGTCACTAGCCAGTGACCAGGAAGGAACCAGGAAGGAGCCAGGCGATGTCGAGATGCAATCAGGTGAAGAGGTGAAGCTTGTCTTCAGCCACGAGGACCAGGAGGCGTCGACGACAACCAGGAGCTGGATTCGAGCTGTCCCACGAAGGATCTAGTTGACTGCAGTGTCGGTATCTGGATTGGACCCAACAAGCCTTGGCAAACGCAATCCACGCAGGAAGGGAAGATTGGCTTCAGGTCAGACCAGCAAGGTCTGGGGAGCTTCTCCTTTGCAGGGAAGCTGGAGCAAGCCCGGAGCAACATGGCAAGCATTTTAGTTTTAAGGAAAAGTTTTCAGAGGGCTAACTGGCCAACGGGCTAGCAACCGGGAAGACGCGTCGAGCTGAAATGCAAGAGCAGGCCCCACGCGGAACTCGTGGAGTGTGGAAGGCTGAGCTTCGGTGCAAATGGCGCTCGGGTCTGGGGCTTCTCAATCCCCAATGCACAACTTCAAAGGTGCCTCGGTCGTTGCACAGTTAGCAAAGTGCAGGTAGTCCAGGATGTCCGGTCCCACGTCTCTCGTGTCCGCCACTGATCTCAGCTCTGCTGGGGATGTGGATCGAAGTCGGAGAAGTCTGGAAGTCCAGTTTCTGAGTCTCTGAGTCTTCAGGTTCCGGCAGGAGCATCGACAAAGCAAACCGGCAAGTTACTGTTGGCGCCTGTTTGCACAGGGTGGTCACTCCTTGACCACAAGGGAGATGCCTTCAGTCTTCTAGTCAGAATAGAACGTCAAAGGTCCAAGAGTTTCATTTCAGAGTTTCAGTCCAGGATAATCTAATGTCTCTAGACACAGCTCCTATCTTTATACTAAACTAAGGGGCTGGATTACCTCTTAGATCACTCCTATGGGTGGACCCTGAGAATGGGGTGGTTACACCCTTTTCCCTTTGTGCAGTTTTGCGCCAGAGAGGGGGCTGGAGGGCCCCAGCAACTGGTTTGAACCCGGCTATGTATGGAGTACCTTGTGTGCCCCAGGCAGTTTCTCGAAAAGCATCTTTCCATTCAACCCACCCTGCCCCAATACACTACAGGCTGTCGGGGAGGTGCTAGCACCTCCCTCGACAGGAAACCTATTGTCCAGGTCTCCCTTGCCGGAGTTTCGTCCAGCTGCAGGAGGAAAGACTTGTGTCTGTGGCAGCAGCATCCATTTCGTGATGCTGAGGCTCTGTTTAGCTTTTAACCGGGTAAAGCAGTAACTACGTGTCTTCTCCCTCTAGAAGGGTGGAATGCTACCCCCGCCACCAGGACTGGCGGGGGTAGTATTCCAAAGTGTTTGACACCTTACACGACATGGTTTGATAAAGCCAAACCAAAGTTAGCATTAACCACGAGGTTATAATGCACTTAAGAGTATATGGTATGGCTATATCATAGAACAGCTATAATGACATGGTTCCGAAAACTGCAGAAGGGCTCAGCTCATGCTAGAGCACCCTCTCACATAAAACCAGGATTGTTAAGGCCTGCTTAGGAGTGACTAATAGGTATATATGTGTCTATATATAAGGGTAGATATAGGTATACTATATCTAAGCAATGGGTGATTACACCACTTTGCCCAAGCTGAGTGATCAGCCTGTGGTGTCAGTTTGGATGGCCAGCCAGGGGGGGCATAATACATGCTGCTGCCCCTATTAGGCCTTGGATTCACCTGTGCCCTGGGTACCCATGGTACGCTATGCAGGGGCTCACAAAGATGACCCAATTCCCAATTAGGTGTGTACCTAAAATACATGGTATCAATTCAATTCATGAAGCTTTATTCGGTACATATAAAATGACCATAAAAGCACAAAGAAAAACACATGAAATAACAAATAATACAAATTTCAGATAAAACAGAAAACCCAAAAAGGAGAAATACAGACACAATACTTAACATAACATGCTTTTCCGTGCCTTAATAGACTGGTTTAAAAACGTAGCAGTACAAAAGCAGATATCGACAGATTTCATATTAAATAATAAACTCATTGCCTGGTTAACTGTACGTACACCATATTTAACAAACATAGGTTTCAAATAGGCAGTACGAAAATTCATATACAGTTTACAGAATAGTAAAAAGTGTAAAGTGCTCTGTTTGGAAACGCCATCACACAAACATGGCCCTATTGGATGTTTCTTAAGGTTCGGCAGAGCCACTAGATGATGTGCTACTCCGAACCTCAGTCTAGTTAATACAAACTTATGGGATGGCCTAGTCACCATATCTAGATAAAAAGGAAAACCTTCCGTAGTAGTATATCTACTGTAAAACATAACAGTGGGCAAGCATCCATTTGTTGAAGCCCGCTTCCTTGCTCTGCTAGCCAAAAATATTGTTTTCAGCTCAGATTTGGGTATCAGAGATGCGGCCCTTGGGTCAGTCGTAACATTTAGATTAAGTATTTCAGAAAAATAATCAACAACATATTTTAACCAGGGAATTTTTCGATTGTTTATCCAAAGATAAACAATCCTCAATAATAGATCTATTAAAAGACTTTTCATCCTGGAGCCAAATGGAACGCCAGATCATAAGTGGCCTAAAGGATAATAGATCAGTTAGGAAATTAATATCCAATTCCCGGTGAATCAATTCAGTGGGAGCGGTGGGAGGTAAACACAGGAGTGTTTTTAAAAAGGAGTTTTCCTCCAACTGCAGGGTTTGATCACATCTATGACCCCAGACGCCCGCCCCATACAATGCTACTGAAACACATCTCGCTTGATAAATTTGAAGCATATCCTTAGTACGTCTGTCCCCCTCTTTTGCTGCGAATCTAAAAATACCATGGCCGTTTTTAGCCATTTTATTACTGATGTTATTAAATTCATTGGTCCATTTTCTGTCTTTCGAGAAGGTTATACGGAGATAACAGAATTTATCTACTTGTTGCACCTTTTCACAATTAATAAAAAAGGCATTGGAAGATTTACTTTTTACCCCGCAGGTCATAGTGTGCGTTTTCCCCTTATGAATAGTCAGTTTTCTGTCCTTGATAAACATACAAAATCTGTCAATCAAGCACTGTAATCCTAGGGGAGTTCTTGAAAGCAGTACGGCGTCATCAGCATATAATAACACCGGCAGTGAAGCACCATTGATCTCGGGGGCATCAGCTTTTACATTTTTTAAAATTCTGTTGATTTCATTGATAATTAATATAAAAAGAAGGGGGGCCAATACACAGCCCTGTCTAATCCCACGATTAACACTAAATTTGGGGGTACATTCCCCTTGGTGCCGTAGCGCACACTTGTTTGTAACTTTTGGTACAGCCTTGCAAGGAAAAAGATGATACCCTCCAGAGCTCCTAGGTGTAACAGGGTCGGCCATAATATAGTATGGTCGACCATGTCGAAGGCACTGCTTAGATCTCCAAAGCAGGGATACAATGAGCCACATTTGGCCTCAGTGTATTTAGCAATCAATAAATCGAGATTAATACACTGGTCGAGTGTGCCCCGGCCCTTCCTGAATCCAAACTGGCTATCAGCCAAAATGTTCTCTTGCTCAGCCCACTCTTCCAATCTGACCAGCATAACTCTACTCAAGATCTTGACAGAGGAGTCTAGAAGGGAGATAGGGCGATCATTTTTTACATCTGACCTGCTGCCCTTCTTGTGTATCAGGATTATAATAGATTCTCCCCAGGTTTTTGGGGCCTCAGTACATACTGCTGCTTTAAATACAGCAGCCAAAAGAGGGCTCCATATCTCTGGAGCTACTTTATACACATCAATAGGGACCCCATCGGGTCCCTGGGCTTTCCCCCCCTTACTTACACGCATGCCAAGCTCAACCTCATTAACCGAGATATCCAGTGGTAGAACGGTCCACCTTCTGGGGTTTATTGTTAACACAACTGTCTGAGCCAAATATTTTAGAAAAATGCGAAACCCAATCATCACTAGGGACATTAGAGATTAACTCAGGTATATTTTCCTCCTTGAGAAAAGGCGAGTTTACCGTAGCCCAAAACAAAGTATTATTAGATAACTCAGCAGCTTGATTAAGAGAATCCCAAGCCTGCTGCTGTAACTCCCCCTTCCTACGTTTCAGGGCTTGCTTGTACTCTGATCTTGATAAAATTATTCGACTAGTGGCCCTAGGCTTTTTGGCGAGTGCACATTTTAACTCAGTTAATAGAGTGGTACACGTATGATCAAACCAACCCGGTCCGTTTCTACGCTGCTCTCTTACAGGTCTGGTGAACCTGGCATTGATTAATCTGTTAATACCATTAAAAGCAGATAAAACCCTTTCAGAGTCAGTATTGTTTTCAAGGATAAGAGTGATATCTGTCAGACATTCTTTAACAATAAAACTTGTTAATTCTTTAGCTTTCTCCCCTATCCATCTTAGTCTTACTCCATTTGGTCTGTGGGGTTCCACATTAGTAATAGTAGTTCCTGCTGTAACAAGACTTCCAACCCAGAAAGAACATTCTAAAATAATACAGTTGTGATCGCTTAAGGAAGTGACTTCGATCCTAGGGGGGGCACAGTATGGGATGATATTGGAAGAAACAATCACATGATCAATAACTGAGCTAGTCTTCCAGTTCTTAAACGTAGGGATGGTCTGACCATCTTCATCTTTGGAGAAGCCCAGGATTTCCAAATCATAACAGCCCATAAATGTATGTAATATCTCTCCATAGCTGTTATGCCTAAAGTGCAGGTCATCCATACCAGTATTATTTATAACCCCACAGACTTTTTGGGTTGACAATTCACATAGCAGGATATTAAAATCACCCACCCAAATAAAATCAAAAGAAACATACATTTCATTATTTAAGTTATCAAAGACGCTAGCCAAGTCATTTACTACTGACGTCCTAGAGTTATCAAAAACATTATTGTAGTAGTTTACTAGTAGTAAATTACGAACTTGGTCCTCAAGGAGCCAAAGAATTTGCGCATGTGCTCCCACAGTCAAATACCATTTTACTACAATTCGCCGATTGATAGAAACTAATATCAAAAGGCCACCTTTAGCTCTGCCTGATATGGAGCCTTGTGCCAACAAATTATAAGAAACAAACCCCTCATAATTGACATCTTCCCTACACCAAGTTTCCTGGAAACAAAGGATATCATGAGTATTAATAAAGTTCTTACAGCCTAGGACACTCCCCTTAGATTTCAATCCGGCAATGTTCCAGCTAACAATTGTTATACCTTTGGTACCCCTTGTTCTACTACTATCTGGGACAGTGGTTTCATTTAGGACACCTCCCACATTGGGATTTCCATTAAATATGTCCCCGCTGTCAATAATCGGATTTGAATCAGCCACCAAATGTAGAGCCGGATCCAGATGATTCTCGCTTAGTTCCATCCCCTGGCTATTTGAAAACAGACACAGGGGAGACCCACAAATCTGAGTATGTCAATTATTACAATCCAGGGAGCTTAGGGCTTGATATCTGTTTTGTATTGGTACCCCAAAAACTGGACGAAGAATAGGTGTTAAAGGTCTACTTCTATTGAATTCAGGGGGTGCTTTAATCAAATGACTATAGAAGTAGCCAAGTGGACGCACACATACACTGTTCTCATCACAATTTAGGGAAGCAGCTCTTAACAGGACAGTTGCAGCGTGTTGGGGATGTTTAAAATTAACAATGACACAATCGCCCCTGCAGGTCTTTCTAGCAATACCAATCCAATTTACCCTTCTAGTGGTCAATATTTGATCAGAGTAGGCAGTTGGGAACCCACATTGCTTATGCAGCCAAAAGACTGTTTTATTTTTAAGTAATTCATGTGATTCCTGCTGATACTGGGTCAAATATTTATCAGAAGATCATACATTAGTAAAAACCACCACATAAGGTGCACAATCGGGGGGAGGTTGATGAAATCACTTTTCTTCACTTCTAACGGCCCGTCTTACTCTCTGGTACTATTATTGTCCGTTTTTTTCTGACTGACTATTGGCACGGGATCGGGCGTAGCTGCTTCGGTTACAATCAACCCCCCATTAGGTGGCTTAGGTACATCTTTACTGGCTCCTGAACCGTTAACAACATCCCTAGATCTTCCTGCCAAATCAATGTGGGTGTCCAAAAGACCGCCTAATCTTAACACTTCTGCAGAAATCAGGTCAAGTTTAACCACTAGGGGTTTGATAATCTGTTCTACCTTTGCATCTATAATACTAACTAGAAGGTCAAATTGCTCATCATTCAATTTGACTGTGCCTTGCTTATCCACTGGCACTGCGTCACCACCGGTGCTTTTAGGTGGTGTTACAGCTCTTTTATTATTGCGAGTTACACCACGTTTAATTTGTACCTTCCTACAAGCCCTCAATGCTCTAGGACCGGGGTGCGCTGTGCTGGGGTATCATTGGGTACATCCAGTATATCCTAGTTAGGGGCTACCTGGGCTAGCTCTTCTGTTATTAAAACATTAGTGTTACCAAGTTCACAACTATCGTCCGATGATAATACGGCTAATGGGGTAGGCGATGTAGGGGATATAACAGGAGGACTCCCCTGGCCTAACGATAAACGCCGATCATTATTAATTCTATTAACTACTTTCACCAGGTAGTTGTCCAGCATGGCTAACACTGGCGGGGTCTTAACGGATTTCTGTTTAGACATTGCTAGCTCTAAAGACAGATCCTTAAAAATGTTATAAGTAAATACAAAATTAAAAACAAAGCTATCATGAATTCCGAATTATAGTATTATAATTTAAATCAACTCAAGGTCATATAACAATAGGGCTCAGATAATGCTGAGAAATTCTCTGGGGTATTCACGAGTCTCACTTTGCAAGTGTGAATAGTGTCTGCTTCAATAACCAAAATCGGTGGCCCAGCCCAGCCACGTCCTGCTCCGGACTGCCTCAGACTGTCCCGCCCTTGTCCCGGGCTTCTCCCGGCGCTGCCCGCACGCGTCCCGCGATGCGGGAGGCGTTCTGAGTTCTTAAAGCACCTCCAGGCGTGTTGGGAGAGTCAGGGTAGTGCGCCGCCCCCGCGGCTGCTGGGAATGTAGTTCGCCTGGGTGGAACTACGGCGTTGCGAGTCCTGCCGTTCCCCTCACGGCGTTGACAGAAAGGAGATGATGCCGTTGCCCTCACGGCATGCGGTATGCTCTGCAAAAGTGGCCCCCAGGAGCGCTTCGAGTTCTTAAAGCGCCTCCGGGCGCGTTGGGAGCGTCAGGGTAGTGCGCCGCCCCTGGGGCTGCTGGGGAATGTAGTTCGCCTGGGTGGAACTACGGCGTTGCGAGTCCTGCCGTTCCCCTCACGGCGTTGACAGAAAGGAGATGATGTCGTTGCCCTCACGGCGTGCGGTATGCTCTGCAAAAGTGGCCCCCAGGAGCGCTCGGCGCTCCAAGTTCTTAAAGCGCCTCCGGGCACGTTGCGAGTGTCAGGGTAGTGCGCCGCCCCCAAGGCTGCTGGGGAAAGTAGTTTGCCTGGGTGGAACTACGGCGTTGCAAGTCCTGCCGTTCCCCTCACGGCGTTGACAGAAAGGAGATGATGCCGTTGCCCTCACGTTCCACAGGGTTCCTCCCTTAGTCCGCTCCTCTTTAATATCTATCTCATGCCACTGAAATATCTGGCTGAGGAGCTCGGGGCTAAGGTCATGGCTTATGCTGATGACATGCAGCTGCTGTTCACTTGGGATAAAACATCTGTCTCTGCCTCAGCAGCACAACAGTGTCTGGTTTCCATCTTTAAATGGCTGGCGGATGCACAGCTAAAATGCAACGAACAAAAGTCCGAGATCTTGCTTTATGGCAAGTTTCCCGGTGACTTTTGTGAGCAGCTGTGGCCTCCTGACTCCCCGCTCCCTCCCATGTCGGGACAGCCTGTAAAAAATCTGGGACTATGGTTCGACAAGAGTCGTTCTTTTTCCACTCATATCAAAAAACTGGTAGGTTGTTGCTTTGGCCTCCTTAAGACTCTGCGGACCTTCTTTCCGCTTCTCCCTCAAACGGCTAGAGAAACTGTCACCTGTGCCTTCATTCTTTCCCTCCTGGAATACGCCAATGCTCTTTTTGTTGGGTCCCCTGGATACCTGCTCAAGAAGCTTCAGGTAGTCCAGAATGCGGCCGCCAGATTGCTTTTGGGCATCTCAAAGAGGAATAGTGCTTTTCCCTTATTACGCTTTCTTCACTGGCTTCCTGTTGCTGACAGGGTCAGGTTCAAGTCGTTAGTTTTGGCCCATCGTGCCCTCCATGGGTCTGGCCCCCTCTACCCCCAGAGGAGATTTTCCTTCTATCTCCCGACGCGTGCGCTTCGATCTAGGTCTTTGCGTTTTGCTCGGGTTCCTCGCTTCAAGCTTCAGAGGATGGGCGGGAGCTCCCTTGCAGTGAAGGCCAGTGTAGCCTGAAATGCCCTCCCCCTTTCTTTGCGGTCCATTCAGAACCTTGTTGTGTTTAAGGAAAAACTCAAGACCCACCTTTTTACCTGTTAAGCTTCCTTCTTTACCCCTCTGCATCGCACTGGGACACTCATGAGTATCCGTGCACGTTATAAGTGGATTTAACATAACATAACATAACATTACTTATTTCCAGTGTGTAGGTCTTTGTGCCTGGGGATGAATTGTGTTTCACGTGTGTGTGTGCACGGCAGAGCACAATGCCTGTGTAATTGTGCAGCATTGAAGATGTGGTTAAGAGATATCTGGTTTATTACATTAATCCATTTATAAATAAGGTGTGAGGCTGTACAAGTGAGAGTTGGAGTTTGTGTCACATCTGTGAATACACAATTGAATGGACTTTTAAAAAAAGCAATTTATTTTGTGTGCGTGTTTGTTGCAAACATTTGGCGTGTGTGTTGCAAGCATTTTGCCAAAGACAAGCCTGTCTGCTCCCAGGCACACCTGGCCGCCACTGCTGGGACCAGAAGTCATGTAGTATACTCAATATTTCTCATATTCTGCATAAGATCTAAAGTCTTTCAGGTACACAGGTTTTAGTATCTCCCCCATGTTTGTCTCGTTTTTAGAGGCAAATGGCGTGCATGCCAGCCACACATATAGAGTAATCTGGTACTCAACAGACCTCAGTTTGGACCGACAAACAATAAGACTCTTCTACATCCTCAGATTGAGGAGTCGTTAAAAGCGGCTTTACTAAACCCACCCATCCTAGGCAAAGATACGGTGGAAATACTCAAATTATTAGAATCTCCTAAGATGGATATCCTGTTCTTAACTTGATCAAAGCCCGGTCTTTCAAGTCAGTTAGAATTTCCTCAGGCATCAGCAGAAATGAACAGGTGGGTCATGTGGAAGTGTTTGACACGAGATGGCAATGAAAAAGCAATGG
This sequence comes from Lissotriton vulgaris, assembly GCF_964263255.1. Lineage (NCBI taxonomy): Eukaryota > Metazoa > Chordata > Amphibia > Caudata > Salamandridae > Lissotriton > Lissotriton vulgaris. The sequence continues at coordinate 350,195,598 of NC_141686.1, forward strand.
AGTCCCGGTACAAATGATGTCGATCAGAAGAACGCTTTTCCTCAGATCCTCCTTTTTCCATTGAGTGGCAAATACTTTAAGAAATGTCAATGTTCATAAATGTAAATGTAAATGTGCTGGACTTGTAAAGCGCACAGCTGCCCGTAAGCGTCCCGGCGCTTGCTTAGGGAACCCGTCCTGGTATTCCCCTGTGAGAAACCACGGCAGGGTGTCCACAAGGTGAAAGCCAGGCATCCCGCCGCGAGGGGCCGTAGTGGAGATTAAGCAAGCTATTGCCCAGAGTCGCAGAGTGTGACCCCGTGAGTTGAGTAGGCACCAGAGCGAGAATTGTCGAGTCTGTGGAATTTTGAGCCTGAGACCCGCCGAGGCGGGGAATCGAACCCTGGTCCACGGTCGATCTCAGCTTCCGGGTCTGCCGCCTCTAACCACTGAGCCACGCTTCTCCACCATAAGGCCATCCGTTTCTTGTTGGAGCATCATCATCATCACATTGGTGTTGTGAATGTTAGAGGGTGGAGGCTTGATGGTCTGGACACACATTGTACAGAGCACTGGCAGACACTGAAAGTACAAACAGCAGGAGACCAGGACAGTTACTCCCAAGGCAAGGAAGATGAGGATCTTCCACCCCCACTGGGAAAGGAGGCCCCAGATCCAGCCTGTGAGGGACCAGTTGCCTTCATCCATATGAATTTCGGAAAAAAGGCAATGCAGACGTTGGATGGCATCGTACACTGTTGGTGCATTGTCTGGGATGTACACACACCACCACGATCAGCAAGGATGATGTCTAGGGCCATCCTGTTCTGAAGCGTTATGAGGCGGTCCGCCTGTAGCTCTGCTGTGATGTTGGAGAGACACCAGCTGTTACTGTGATGGTGGCTTCAATGACCCTGGTCAGTCCACGTACAGCCCGACTGTTGGCCATGGAGCCCCAGAAAGGAAGGAAACCTTTAAAGAAGTCCCCGGTTTCCTGGCCTGCTGTATCCTTGGCTGATATGACGCCCCTACGTGAGCGCCGCAGAGCGCCCTTCATTGACAGGTGGTAACCTCCATGGGTAGAATACGTTGGTGGAAGGAGGAAGGCTAGATAGCAGGTACCAGACCAGTTACGGGGGAGCCAAGTGTAGGCGGCAGTGCCACAGATGTAATAGGTGTTGGGGGATGCCACCAGCTTCAGAGGAAATGTAGAGTTTAAAGTTTTTGTGATATCACACGTACTGGTACCAACTTTATTAGTCCCTAGGCCATGGCTGCAGACACGGCCTTGCACATTTATGACATTCACAGTGTCTCGTTCAGTAGGCAGTATCCTTCTTATGCGGACTCTGGAAAATGTTCGTTGATTAGTTGAGTTTAATACTACCATCTCACTGAGTTCATCTGGTGGTAGTAGCGTTGTGGATGAGCTGGTTGGGCAAAAAGGAGCATTGGCATGGCCGGATCTGTTCCTCCAGAATTCATCCCGAAATGTTCCAAGGGCAGAATTGGCAGTACCATTGACAGTGTAGGCCTCCTGCCTCAACATCCACCATGGAAGACAAGACCCAGAGATGGAAAAGGGGTAGGGAAAGAATGGGACAGGGTGTATCATGGAATGCGGCATCAGTCCACACACCTAGCAGTTGGAAGTGTTCATGATCAGCTGGTGATGATGCAACATTTGGATGAAGGTGTTGTTGAAGAGTTCTGCACGGCGGGGAAATTCGTGGGCTGGTAACGTGTAATACTGGTGTTCTGCATAAAGCATTTCATATGTCGAAGGCTGACATCTTGTTTCTAGATTCGGGCATTTTGGACGGCGGCCATTGTGCTAAGCCAGGGACCTCTAGTGGCTGTTGGTGGTTGCTTCACTGGGCGCAGGTGCCAAGGGCCCTTATGGCTTACCTCAGTCTGACACACCAGCACTACTCTCAGCCGGGGAAGATCACAGCCTTACAGCCTGAAGGTACTTGGCGCAATTGTTCTTGGTGTTGAGCAGAGTTAAGGGAGGGTTCCTTTCAGTATGCTGTCACTCTCTGCTTCCGTAGATGTAGAATGCAGTCTGGCATCGCTGAATGGGACAAATGTCGGGACTGTTTCTGTAAAGAGTACGAAAGGTATTAGTTAGACTGTGCAGATAATCAGTTTTTATACCCAATGCTGTACAAACATATTAGTAGTATGGGACTGACTATCAATCACACTCTGTACTGAGTAAGAGCCATTGTATCAGCTACAATTGATTGTGTCAGCACGTTTTTGACCGAGGTCCAAACGCGCCTCCACAACATCAATGGTTGGATCTTTATCAGGTCCTCTAAGTAAGGGATTCCTAGTTCCATATGAGAGGCATAAATTGACGTGCCTCTCGGGGTGGCTAAAAGAAATCTTAAGAAAGTATTTTCTGCTACCTGGAGTGCACTAGTATCAGTATGACCCCAGACTCCCGCTCCGTACAAAGCAATGGCCTGGCACTTGGCGCTATACATTTTCAGGAGCTCCACTGGTGCCCTCCTCCCCAATCTCTGAGAAAAACTCATTAGGGCCGCTGTGGATCTTCTGAACAGGTGGCATCTTGCCTCTACTGCTGGGCTCCATGACAGTCTTTCGTCTATCATGATTCCAAGGTATGGATACTGAGCAGTAACCTCAAGTTTTTGGTTATCGAGATAGATGTCTTTTACTCGTTTTTTCATAGAACCAGTTATCATGACAAACGTTTTTTAACATTCACTTTTAAGTCAAGACTGCCCATGAAGGCTGTGTACCTGTTCAGAGAGTTCTGTAGTTCTCGCGGTGTGCGCGCGAGAATGACGGCGTCGTCCGCGTAGAGCAGAGCAGGGATCAGGCGCTGTTTTACACGTGGGAGGTCCTTGGCCCCCCTCATCATCTCCAGCTCCAGGCCGTTGGTATACAAAGTGAAGAGGAAGGGGGCCAGGACGCAACCCTGCCTGACTCCTCGCTCCACGCCGAAAGGCGCTGTCAACTCTCCGTTCAGGCCAAAGCACACTCTTGCCGAAGCTCTAGAGTAGAGTTCCCTCAAGAAATCTAAAAGAGGGGAATCCACACCCATTTGCCTTAAGACCGTCCACAGCTTCGTGTGGGAAACGCAATCGAAAGCTGCGGACAGGTCTACGTAGACCATGTACACCATACTCTTCTTTGCCTGTGTGTATTTCCCCAGAATAAGACTAAGATTTAGGGCCTGCTCTACCGTTCCGAACCCCTCTTTAAAAGCGAACTGGAGATTGGAGATGATGGCTCTTTCATCCGCCCATTGCTGAAGTCGCTCCAGTATGACTCCCCCGACAACCTTGCCCAGTGAATGGGGACCATGATAGACTTAGTCCAGGAGTTTAGGAGACCCACATTTGCAGCTGCTGTACAGACTCTGGTAAGAACGGGAGCCCAGAGTTCCAAGTTAAATTTAAAAAGGTCCACGGGACCCCATCTGGGCCAGGGGCTTTCCCGTTCCTGCTTGATTCTAGGGCCACTAGTAAATCGGGTATATCAAAATGCAATAAAATTGGATATTCTACTATTAGGAGGATGTTAACAGGCTCGGTTATAATAGAATTATTTTTAAATAAGTTTGTGAAGTGAGCCACCCATGTTTCTTCATCAATGGCCACTTCAAACTTTGGGCGATTGTTGTCGATGAGATAAGGGGATCTAACAGTTCGCCAAAAGGCCTCGCTGTTTTTAGCAACAGCACTCGAGTAGAGATCTTCCCAAAGTTTCTGTTTTAATTCCTGTATTCTCAGTTTACGTGCCCTTCCGTATTGAGACCTAAGGAATTGAATCTGCCCCGCATCTCTATGTTTATTATGCAATGCGACTTTTAATTGAGTAAGGGCCGTGGTACAACTATGATTAAACGAGCCGTTCTTAATAAGGGTCTTGGGCGTCGATTTTGCAGTCAATAGTCCTTTGATTTTTTCTAGTATTTGACCGAAGTTAATTAAGACTTCATCGTGATTTACCGATAAGTCCAGACATTTAATAATATTGGGATATGCCACGTCAACCAGTTTCTTTGGGATTTCATTTGGATTAATTTTTCCCCATTTTAATGTATAGCCATTGTGTTTGCCCAAATCTATCTTGTTCTGGGCGAGGGTTTTTGCTATTACTATGTTTTGGGGTTTGTAATCACTTAGATTGATGTCCATCCTCAGAGCGAGGTGATCGCTCAATGAGTTTACAATGACCCGAAAAGCACTAGCTGTGTGCGACAGGCCTGGTGACAGGAAGATGTAATCAACTGTCGTTTGATGACCCCTGCCCACGTAGGTCGGATGGAGGGTGTTTTGGTCTGAGTTTAGGGTGTTAGCTATTACTAGGGCCAGATCAGAAAGCAGGTTGTTCAAGGCATTTCCCGCCTTAGTATGAGCAAAATGCACCAGTGGGGCATCAAATTCATCCACAATCCCACAGCAAGCTGATTTCGTCTGCGGGCAAGGATGAAGATTGAAATCACCGCCCCAAAGAAGATGAGTTATCTGTGACCGTCCTTCAGCCGGAAGGGTTGAATTAATCTCTCTTGAACATTACGTAGAAGGGTCAAAAATTGGTCATCCTCTAAATTATTATAGGAGTTGACCAAGAGAATTGTCTTCTTGTTCTCAAAAGAAAGAGAGAGAATTTGAAAATTTGGATCTGAGTGAACGTTAGGCACTTTTAAAAGTTTTAAGGTATTTGCAATATATGTTATTAGCCCTCCTTTGGGTCTGCCTATTGAGCTTCGTACGGCTGGAATGAAGTAAGTCTTATAGCCCAAGAGATGGAGCTCTGTTGTCGTCCATGTCTCTTGGAGACAAATTATTTTACATGGCTTCAAAAAATGAAGGGCCGTCCCATCCTCTACCCTTGGACGTAGGCCCGCCACGTTCCAGACAAGAATGGGTATTAGGAGAGTATCAGGTTTTGTACCTGCGGGTTCGGTGGTTATCGAGGGTGTACTTGTTTTTAGGGAACTCCAATTCCAGGGCGGCCAGCCACCGGAAACTCACAGAACGCCAACTATTTCTTATATGTATCCGCTCCGCTTACGCTATTCTCAAAAAATTATCTCGGGTTAGTAGATATCCATGGAGCCACAAAAACTCAGGCATGGGTAGTTCTAAATCCTACATCTGCAACTCGCCAGGATGGTGTAATTGTGCAGCATTGAAGATGTGGTTAAGAGATATCTGGTTTGTTACATTAATCCATTTATAAATGAGGTGTGAGGCTGTACAAGTGAGAGTCGGAGTTTGTTTCACATCTGTGAGTACACAATTGAATGGACTTTTTAAAGAGCAATTTTTTTGTGTGCATGTTTGTTGCAAACATTTGGCGTGTCTGTTGCAAGCATTTTGCCAAAGACAAGCCTGTCTGCTCCCAGGCACAACTGGCCACCACTGCTAGGACCAAAAGTCAGGTAGTAACCTCAATATTTCTCATATTCTGCATAAGACCTTAAGTCTTTCAGGTACACAGATTTTAGTATCTTCCCCATGTTTGTCTCGTTTTTAGAGGCCAATGGCGTGTATGCCAGCCACACATATAGAGTAATCTGGTACTCAACAGACCTCAGTTTGGACCAACAAACAATAAGACTATTCTACATCCTCAGATTGAGGAGTCGTTAAAAGCGGCTTTACTAAACACACCCTCCCTAAGGCAAAGATGAGGTGGAAATACTCAAATTATTAGAATCTCCTAAGACGGATATCCTGTTCTTAACTGAAACCTGTTTGTCAGAGGGATCTTCTCCAGATCTCCAGAAGCCATACCCGAAGATAACCAAAAGAGAACAAGCTCAGAGGAAAGAGTGAGATAGCAGCAATTATTCACCAGTGGATCCACACATCTCTTTTACAAATTACTCAAACTGAAGGGGTAGATCTGCTTTCCATTCTCAAGTTTCGAATTGATGACGACAACTCGGTCCCTGAAGATAATGAATTTGCTGATTTAATGATGTTGAATTTACACCAACACATTACATGCTCAGATCACATAAAACGAAATCCCTTAGATCTGATCTGGGCGTATAATTCAAATTGACTGAATATAATCATCCTTCCTTGCATTCAGTCCAATCAGTATTTGATCAGCGTTTGTATTTCGGTAGATTTTTCTAGCTTGATCCACAAGCAGGAAATGAAACCATACACACATGGCAATACATTAATACAGAGTCAGTGTTATCAACACTTTCAAACCCCTCCCCGCTCTTCCCATCAATTGAAGACATTCTCTCTAAAGAAAAATAATCCACTCTGTAGCTCAGACATGCTAGTGACCCACACCCCTCAAATCCAACAGCGTGTTATAAACCGCACCAGACCAGTGCCCTGGTACAAGCCAGAGTTAAAGGAGGCAAAACCTGCATTGCATCGACACTGGCGGGAAAGGGATGATGAAGAGAGCAAAATCACATTTTAAATTGAGCTTGAGGAATAGAAAGGCAAACCCGTTCCATGCAAAGTCCTCTTAATAGGCAAAAAAAATCTTAGCAGCAAATGAAAATTGTTTTTTGATATCCTGAATGATTAGTCGCCCCCAGATGAAATGAGAACTTCCCTGACTCCTGTCGAGGCATTCTGTGCCAATCTAAATACTTAACAGAAACATTCTTTAAAGATAGTATAAACAAATACAGCAGCAGTAATTCTGAAGTTGAGTCTGAAAATAACTCTACTCTCCTTATCCTTGTTTGAAGAAATAAACGGGCTTCATGAATTTATGATCAAGGTCAAATTCGGGTCACCAACTGACCCTTGCCCTCCAGCAGTCATGGAATCTCTGACCTCAACAATCAATGAAATGAAATGAAATGAAATTAAATTAGGCTTTTGTATAGCGCATGCTGTCACCCTACGGGTATCCTGGCGCTCAGACTTGAAAAGAATAGACCGGCACAGAGACCAGAAATAGCAGTAAGGGGAGTCTTAAGGATCTGACTTGGGGAAGAGCCAGGTTTTCAGGCCCTTCCTGAACTCCACCAGGGATCTGGCTTGTCTAATGTGCTGCGGCAGCCCATTCCATAGTTGGGCGGCTGCCGTGCTGAAGGCCCTTCCTCCCATCCTGGAGCGTCTAAATCTGGGAGTGGTCAGAAGGCCAGTACTAGAGGATAGGAGCTGCCTTATTGGAATATACCAGCTGAATTTCTCTTGTAAGGGGATAGGGCCTAAGTTGTGCGCCGCTCTGAATGAAATACAGAGTGATTTGGGGGCGCTAGAGGGCGCACACGCGGAATGGCTGCCTGACACTGCAGCTCCCGCACCTTGGCCATATATCCTTTGAATATCCATGACCACAGATGACCAGTACTGCTTCTGACCCGGCCACCCGACACACGGCACTGTCCTCTACCCTCGTTCCGGAGCCCGTCTCTATCCTACCCTCGGAAGCGGAGATCTCGCCGAGTGAAGTCGGACCGGTGAGGACCCAGGCTGATGCTGGACGTGGCGGCCGGCTGCGGGGATCTGCGAGAGGCCGGTGCTTGCCACGCGGCTCTGGGCCCCACCTGCCCCGGAGCTTGCGGACACTGTACGCACCCCGTTCTGCCTTCGGATCGCTGCGTGGCCGGGAGGTCTGCTACCTGGCTGCTGGTCCCCCGCGGCGTGCGGGCACAGGGGGTGCCCTCCTCGGAGGATTGACGGCGGGACCTCCGGTAAGATGTGCTGCCTGGCGGACCTGGGGCTTCCTATTGTTGTTCGCCGGAGGATACCGCCGCAGCCCCATGCGTGGTGAGTGGCGCTCTCCCCTGCGGTGCCTACCTACTGCTATTGCCCTGCGCCTGGCGCCTGCTGCGGCTGGGGCGGGCTGCGAGGCCCCGCACCGCTCCTGAACTGCCTTGCTTGGGCCCCGGTGCCTGCCGACCCGCCTGTTCATCCCCGAGTCCCTACGGGGGCCCCTTGGCACCTGCTGCCTCACTGCAACGCGGCCCTCCACTGCTCCTGATTGTGTTCCCGGTCGGGCCTGCTGGACACCTGTACCACCGCCTCCAGCGTGCTGCACTTTCTCTCCGCATACCCTGGCCTGGCATCGGGCCTACCTCGCCTGAGGGCCCTTGCGTTGCTGTGGCCCTGTCTGCATTTGTCGGGCCTGCCGGACACCTGTACCACCACTTCCAGAGCGCTGCACTTTTCTCTGCACGTCCTGGCCAGGCATCGGGCCTGCCTCCCCGGAGAGCCCTCGCACTGCTGCGGCCCTATCAGCCTTTACAGCCGCGAAACAGACAGCCTGGGCCTCTAGCCTGCCCCCTCCTGCCTGCCACCACTGGAGCTGCGTGTACTGCGTTGCCCTCCTGTACCGCGGCTGGACGCTCCTGCCCACAGTTGTTAGGAACGGGTTTCTCCATGCGTTGCTGCCTTCCTGACTGTCTGGTCCCGGCTGGAGCTACGCTGGTGCGACCTGGATGGTTGGTGGCGCCGATCTAGAGGCCCAAGATGGTTCGTCCCGAAAACCGCCAAACAAAGATCAGCTTTGACGGCGCCAAGAAATCTACGAAGGCAGTTCCAGCTGATCATAGCTCCGGCGCCGCTTCCACCTCCACTCTTTCCTCTCCGGCCAAGGAACTTGACCTGCACCATCTATTTCAGGAGATGCGACAGGGATTCGCGACCGTGGTAGAGAAGGTGGACGGTGTGACCGCTAGACTTGACGCTCTGGCCCACAGGGTGGATCGGCATGAGAAACGACTTGCGGCCACGGAGCAACGCATTTCTGATGCAGACGATGTCCCCTCCACTCATACAACACAGCTAGCTCGCATGGACAATCTTCTCAGGATTATTGCAGTGAAGAACGAAGATTTGGAAGCCCGTAGTCGACGCAACAACATCCGCGTCACGGGTATTCCGGAGTCCACCAACACGGGCAGGATGGAGCTCTACGTTGAAAAGATCCTCAAGGGATCCATAGGCGAGGATGCTTTTTCTCCACAGTTCATTGTTGAGCGTGCACATCGGTCCTTGGCTCCTGTCCCTAAGCCTGGCCTACCACCCCGGCCAATCATCGCCAAGCTGTTAAACTACCGTGACCGCGATGTGGCTCTGAGAGCTGCTCGCACTCAAAGAACCCTCCAATACGATGGCGTAACTTTTTCTATCTATCCGGATTTTACCCCCATGGTGCAGGAGGAACGGCGTAAATTTCTCCCCGTGAAGAAGAAATTACGTGAAGCGCAACTGGACTACGCCCTGCTCTACCCGGCGAAACTACGGATCACGCACCAGGGGAAGCAGCGTTTTTTCACAAACCCCCAAAAAGCCGAGGATTACTTGAAATCACTCCGTAGGGCCAGGGGTGGTGACCGTGCTGCTGCTGATGACTTGGGGGATGACGATCCTTCTGCTGCGGAGAACGACAACTGACCATAAACATTTATCTGAACTGCATCTCCGCCCACCTAGTGCGGGCCTGCTACCTCTTCATCCTGTTTGATCCGAGGTGGCCGCCTCCTGGATGGGACTTGGCGGTGTCTGGACACTTCTGTGGTAATGTATACCAGGATCCGCTTGCCTAGCCCTGGCCTCCACCGAGGGCGGTACAGTTTTTGGAGGCCAATGGCGGGTACAGCGGTTGTGCGCCCTCGATGTTGTTACCCCATCGGGTGTACCCCATAACGACTGTTGATATGTTAGACTTTGATGTTGGGGGAGGGGGAGGGGGGGGGGACTGAAGGAGGGACTGGATGGCTGCAGGCAAGTTTGGGGCGCTGCGGTGGGTGGGGGGGGGGTCTGTTGGGATGGGGGAGGTCTGCACACCGAGAATTGTTTTGGATTATGTCATTTCCTGTTGCACACATGGATTCGAGTCCTTTGAGAATGCCTGCATTGCTATGCGGGAGACATGATGTTATTTTACACCATACTACATGGCGGTTTCGGGGCCTCTAACGCAGCTACACTGCATGTCATGGAATGTCCGTGGGCTCAATAATGCTAGGAAATGTCGTGATGTTCTTGCCTACCTTACCAGACATAATGTACATGTTGCCATGCTCCAAGAAACTCACCTGTCGCCACAAGGGCGGACCACCTTTGCAGGTAAATGGGCTACTACCCGCACTTTCTCATCCTATTCTACATATGCCAGGGGGGTGGTCATCCTACTCCGGAACACTGTCCCGTTTCATAAATGCGGGGAACTGATAGATGGGGGAGGTCGTACGCTTTGCTCTGGGGGAGAATGGGTCACGACACTGTTACCTTTGTAAATTGCTACCCCCTAATGTGGACACGCCTACCTTCTTCACCACACTTTGCGGTAAAATCCTTGATGTGGGCTCCCGCCATATCATCTGGGGTGGGGACTTCAACCTGGCGTTGGTGCCCAGCGTGGACAGGGCTGATGGGGCTGCCCACTATAAACCTAAGGCACGAGAGGCCCTTGAGGGCATTATGGCTGAGGGGACCTTGGTGGACGTATGGCGGTCCCTGCACCAGAGCAGACAGGAGGGTACCCACTTCACTCCACAGACTGGCACCTGGGCGCGACTAGATTATTTCCTTGTCACCCCCGGCATGATATTTGGAGTCTCGACGGCCACGCACTTACCGAGGACATACTCTGACCATAGGCCAGTCCTGATGCATACTAGACTCCCGAGGTGGGACTGTCCTAGACCCCCTTGGCGCTTACAACCAGTGGCTCTGTTGGATGCCCTTTTCCGTTCTGAGCTGGGGGAGGAAATTGCGGACTTCTTTCCGAGGAACAAGGGGTCGGTCGACTCGGTGGAGCATATTTGGGAGGCCTTCAAGGTAACTGTCAGGGGATTCTGTATAACTAAAAGTTTTGGGGTCCTCCGGGACATACAGGCCACTATCCGTAAACTGCACGGGGAACTGCGAGCATTGGAGAATCGTATGGTCGAGGGGGATGACCCCGCATTACACGCAGAGTTCAGGGTCACACTGACCAAATACAAGGAGGAGGCGGACAGGGAGGCGAGATTCAAGGGGAAACACTGGCAGGCTCGGAGATATTGTGAGGGAGACCGCCCGGGTAAAGCGCTGGCAGTCTTGACTCTGGTTCCCCGCGATCGTAACACAATACTGGAGCTCACTGACACCCAGGGGCACACGATCAGGGACTCGGAGGCACTTCTTTCCACTTTCACTTCACATTATCACGATTTGTACACCACTACCGCTCCAGCAGAGATGCCCTACACTGACTATGGGAGTGCCGTAGCGCTCTGTTGGCTCAGTGACGGTGACAGGGCCTTCTTGGGGGCCCCGTTTGAGCTGGACGAAATTCGTGAAGCCATCATGTCCCTTAAAAATGGCAAGGCGCCCGGACTAGATGGTTTGCCGGCCGAATTTTATAAAACATATATTGACATAATGGCCCCAGTCCTTCGTGAGGTATATGAGGAATCACTTGCTGATGGCATTCTTCCAGGGTCCATGCGCGAAGTGGTCATCACCTCCCTCCTTAAAAGTGGTAAAGACCCCTGCTCCTGTGGTTCTTATCGTCCCCTTTCCCTCCTGAATTGCGACGTGAAGATATTAGCTAAGGTCCTAGCTACAAGGTTGTCCTTACTCATGACTACGATTGTCTTGCCAGATCAGTCGGGGTTTGTTCCCGGTCGTTCCACTTCTCATAACCTGCGCACCTTATTTTCGCTTCTCCGCACAGTTCATCCTGATCTCCCAGTCGCTGCAGTATTTTTGGACGCTTCTAAGGCCTTCGATTCGGTTGAATGGCCCTACTTGTTTTCAGTACTATCGAGTATAGGTTTCCCCAAGCTGTTCCTTTCCTGGATACAGCTCCTCTATACACGACCGAGAGTCCTTATCAACGGCAGCCTCTCTCACCCGATTGACGTTACGAGGGGCACGCGCCAGGGCTGTCCTCTGTCCCCCCCTCCTTTTTGCGATCGCAGTTGAGCCTCTTGCTTGTCGGCTCCGTCAGCTGCATCGGGAGAGTGCCGTGCAGTGCCTGCAGCGCCAGATAGATGTCTCCCTCTATGCGGACGACATCACCCTTTATGTTAAATATCCTCACCTTCATCTCAACCCTTTATTGAGGGAGTTTGTAGCTTTTGGGGGCATGTCAGGGATACACATAAATTGGTCTAAGTCCCAGCTCTTTCCCCTCACGCACTCTGTGGTTGACTTCCCCCTCGACTACCCTCTCGAATGGTGCCGTTCGGACCTTCGCTACTTAGGCATACAGATCTCGCGGATCGGGAGGAGACCCTTTGCTCCAATTACGGTGTAGCGATCACGTCCCTTACTGCCACGGTCGACCGCTGGATCACGTTGCCAATCTCCATGGCTGGTAGGGCGTCCCTCATCAAGATGGTTGTGTTGCCCCGCTTTCTGTACCTATTTCTCAATATCCCGTATTACTCGGGCGCTTTCTTTTTCAAGACCCTGAGATCGGAGCTCTGTCGCTTGTTTTGGGGAGGCAAGGCCCCGCGGCTGAAATGGTCCACACTGATCCTGCCCTACGAGGCCGGAGGATTTGATGTCCCCGACCTTGAAGCCTACTACCTTTGCGCGCAGGCCCACTTTGCTTTTCATTGGATGGCTCCCACGCCCTTCATGCCGCAACTAGTGGTGGAGGACTGGATCGTGCATCCCATGCTGCTTAATGGTCTACTTCATTGCCCGGAGTCGATGATCCAGACACCGCACACGTCGGTTTCTTGCACCCTGGACGCTTGGCGCCGTCTGGCCAGGAGACTCTCCTACTCTTTCCCTTACTCTCCCCTTCTCCCCCTGACATTTCACCCCTCGCTCGCGCTTCTGCAGGAACGTGGTTTCCAGCTGCTCTGCGGTCGATTACGTATTGTCACCTGGGGTGATCTTTTTGCGAATAAAGTATTCAAGTCGATGGACGTCTTCTTCGCCACTCATGTCCATTCCCCACTCGACGTATTTTACTACCTTCGCCTCCGGCAGGGGATGAAGCATATCCTTCCAGACTATAACCGTGAACCAGAGCCCCTGTCTCCACTACACTTTCTACTTAGCTCCCAGGATGGGGCACACTTGGTCTCCGGCCTCTACCGCCGACTCCGGTCGGACATTGGCCCCTTGAGGCAGGTGCTCGAGCGGCCTGGAATGCAGATTTACCTACCACTCTCACCGATGAGCAGTGGCGCTACTGCTGCACGCTCACTGCCAGGATATCGGCTAGCAGCAGGCTTAAGATGATCCACTACAGGTTCCTCCAACGGCTATATTATACTCCGGTCAAAAAACTCAGGTTCCACCTTGCTGATACCGACAAATGCGAGCGTTGTCATGCTGCTCATGGCGGCTTCCTGCACCTCGCTTGGGAGTGCCCGGCCGTGCGGGCATACTGGCAACAAGTGGTGGAGGCTCTCACCGTGATGACCAAGATTACCGTGGAAGTGGACCCGCTTATCGCTCTGCTGGGGCATACGTCGCACTTTCCAAAATCCAGTAGGAAATTCATCGACACTGCTTTGCTCTTGGCTAAACGACGTGTGGCATGTCGTTGGGGCCGTGGCAGGGCACCAAAGTTCAAGGACTGGCTCTCGGATATGACCTATTGCCAAGTCCAACACGTCACTTATTCCGAACTTCTACCGCTCCCAACTAGGCCCAAAGACATTTGGGAACCACTAGTTTCCTACTTGCTGCATCTGGATGACGATGATACGACTTCGAATTGACAACTGGGGGGTGACTGGCTGACCTGGACACCCGGGTGCTCAGAGACATGCGTCCCCAGTGCTTTCCTGTCCTGCTTCTCCGACCAATAGGGTGTCTCCCTCCTGACGCATGGCTTATTCCGATGCGACATCTAGTGTAAAAGGCTGTTTCTTTCCACGCCCCAATACGCATCACACTCCCGCCCTTTCCTCACGCCTACCACTACATTAGGTCATGATACACAGCCCTGGACTTATTGCTGGCTATGCTCAACGGTTGCCATGATCGCCACCACTGATCCGTATTGTGCTCTATGCTTGATATTCCATGAGCAATTATATGGAATCGTTCTTTTCCTTTCCTTTCTATTCGAACATGTGTATGGCCTCTCAGTGTTCCCTTTTTCTTTTCCTTTTCTTTTTTTTCTGTTTACTTTTTTGTTTTCTCATTCTGGTTACCTGTTTTGGGTTGATAAGAATTGGGGAGAAAACAATGAAAAATCTGTTCTACTGCTGTAAATCCTGAAGTGTACATGCCTCTCCCCCCCCTTTCCCTTTACCCTTCCTCACTCCTCCTCTTCCCTCAATCTCCCCCCCCCATCCTGCCCACCCCTTTTCCTTCTCCTCTCCCGCCAAACGCCCTCCCCCCATCTCATCCCAACACGGTTTATCGCCACCGGGCCTCCGGGATGCCGGTATCAAGGCTGTGTCTATCAATGTTGAAGCTTAACCTGTGTTACTATTACTCTCTCGCTGCCAGCCTCTGGGTTGTGGGCATACACAGCAGTGTAATTCCCTAATTATGCAATAAAGCAGTTTTGAACACCAAAAAAAATAAAATAAATACAGAGTGATTTGAAGTGTACCCTTTCCCTAATGGGCAGCCAGTGAAGGTCTTTTAACGCCAACATAGTAGAGGACCTACGTTTCCTATTCAGCACCATCTTTACCGCCTTGGACTGGACTCTCTGCAACCCCTGAAAGATGTATTGCGGTGCTCCCAAATACAGGGAGTTGCAGTAGTCCAGTCTGCTCAGCACTATATTCCTCACTACGAGGGCGCTCGTATCTTTGGGGAGAAGTGGGAGAATCTGACGCAGCATGCGCATCAAGGAGAGGCATACCGCCACAGTTTTATTGGCCTGAGATTCCATTTGGAAGTTGGTGTCCAGCAAGACTCCCAGGTTACGCACCGTTTTGGCTGGAGTCAAAGGGTTCCTCCTCCGGTGTAAGTCTGAACTCCCGAGGTAGTTGTTGGGACAGTCTGGCTGAGGGACAGTAAACCACCTCTGTCTTCCATCCATTAAATTGTAGGGAGTTATCCTTAAGCCATCCAGCTGTCTGCCGCATGCAATCCTGAAAAGTATCCATCGATATTGCCTGTTTCCCTTCCAGGGAAAGCACCAGCTGGGTGTCATCAGCGTAGTTAATCAGGTCAATAACGAAGGATTTAATTATGAGGAGCAGGGGCTGTCGGTAGATGTTAAACAAAACAGGGCTGATCGCGGAGCCCTACGGTACCCCATGTTGCACCGGAGACTTGCTGGAGGTAAAAGGAGCCATGGTCACCATCTGTTGTCGTCCCGATAGATAGGACACTAGCCATCTTGGGGCCTGCCCCGACACCCCTATCCTCTCAAACCTTTCCACCAGTATGGCATGGCTCACCGTGTCGAATGCGGCTGACATATCGAGCAGCACCAAAATGGTGTCGCTCCCATTGTCAGCTCGCACTCGCAGATTATCCAGAACGGTCGCCAAAGCAGTCTCTATGCTATGGCCTGGGCGGAACCCAAATTGGTCCCTGTCCAGCAGATGGTTATCCTCCAGATAGCAAGAGAGGCTTTTACTGACTAGTTTTTACAGAATTTTAATGGGATAGGGCAGGAGGGAGATGGGTCTAAAATGTGCTGGTGACGTGGGGTCTAATGAAGGTTTTTTTAGCAGAGGTGTTACTACTGCCAACTTCCATGCCTCAGGGACGGTGCCAGCTTCCAGTGAATCAATCAATCAGCATTTATAAAGTGCACCCCAAGGGTATTTGGGCGCTGAGGGTGCTGCGTCTCAGTCGAAAAGCGAGGTCTTGAGCAATCCCCTGCAGAGCGTTTTCATCAATTCAGCAGCTCAAGCTATCGCTCCAAGCGCGTTTCAAAATGTTGTAGAGCTCACGATACTGAAAAACCAGGGAGAAGTCCCGGATATAACCAAGAATTTTAGGGCAATACCTCTGCTCTCTTAACCTGCAAAAACTATTGGTCAGAGAACTGTCTTCAAGAGGTTCCAGGCTTTATAACTACACCAGCTCTCAGATAATTCTTAGCAATGGAATGTCACCTCACTATTCCAGGTTCAGAATATGATGCAATTTGATGATTACTTGATGAGTTTCAATCAGCTAAAACTGAATATTGAACAAAATGAGGTTGTAATTTGAAAGAATAAGACCAACGTTTGGAGCCAACTTTACTCTCCAACAAAAATGAGACTGTTACCGGAGCCTAAACCCACAGCTAAAAGCTTCTGAGTGATAATCGATAGCAATCTTAGCAAGAACCAGCAGATTGGAGCAGTAGGATCTAAATGTAGATTTATGCTGAAATTACTCAAGAGAATAACCCCACTCCTCCCACTTAAGGCAAGAAAAGCAATAGCGGTGGCCGCAGTCCTATCTAGATCTCATCATGTCAACCGAGTATATGTAAGAATGCCCAGTATCACCATTCATAGACTACAAGTAATTCACAGCGACGCAGCTTGTTTACTACATCATCTTCAGAGGTGGGCACACGCCACACCTATATTGAACTAGCATATCCCCTCTAAGACCCTCTGCCTCAGCCCTAAAGGGTCGAGAGGTCTAGCCCCTCACTTCATTGCAAACCAGGAGGAAATGCATACACCCGTACAAAACCAGAGATCGCCTCACTTGAATTTACTTTCTATTCCAAAATTACAGAGGATCAGATCAGGTGGACGCAGCTTTGGTACAAGCTCCTTCCATTCGGATCTTTCTCCCGGCTAAATCCATTTGAATCTAACTTCAAGTGTTTTCCCAGAAATCTGACAACCCACAAACCTATTCATGCTCGATTCTTCCGGGTATGAATGGTTGTCTCCTCTTTTATGTATTTCTGATTCAGTTCCAAGAAACCCCAGGTTGAACATGCTCTCTATATATGCAATGACATAACACGTGTTTTGTAGATCCTGTAGAAGTTTGGTATGTTGGCGTGTGCTTCAGTCACTGAACTGAATATTGCAAAAGAGAGGTGTACAGTGCAAGTGAGGATGTTAGCGCAGTCTTGTCTGCCAGGATATTATAAACCTTCGATTGCTGTAAGGCTGTTACAGTATTCAATTTTTGTGGTAGCACAGTGTACAATTTGAGCAGACCAGGAACAGACATAGTGTTGGAAACATTTCAAATCCGTGCCTTTCATAATATATGAACTATGTTGCGGGTATTGTGACATTTTAATGATTCATTTTTGTCTGGTTTTAGAAATAAGCGATGTTCTCATCACACTGGGGTTGGTGAGATAGGAAGGAGTATTTTGACCTAACTGTCCTGTGATAACGTGTTGTCTTTTCTCTTGTCCTCTCCTCTGCAGACATTGAGACTTGAACATCAATTTACCAGAATGGGCAGAAGACGGGCTCCAGGAAAGAAAGTGACAGCGCAGTGTTCACGTGAATCCGTAAGAGCCAGAGTCCCATCTTTACCTCTTCATGACGTCTCAACTTCAAGATCCCGAAATGATGCTCAGAGGGACCAGGACCTGGAACCGATTTCGGAGAACCTGCCCCACATTATCCTTCTATCCATGCTGGAGGAGTTGGAAGCCAAACTGGATAACTTGCTGAATACTGTGGAAGACGTACCTTCTAGAGTCGCTGGGCTGATTAAGAAAATCTGGATAGAAAAGGATCAAGGTTACCTAGATAATGGTGTAGTGTCTTTGGAGATGATCGGTCCGGCGAGCATTAGAGATTGTGCTGTTAGCCGGTCTCCTGCGACACCTCAACTGGACAGGCCAGGGGATCCGAGCTTGTGTCTTCAGCCGGTGTTCTCTGATGGGCATGCACCAAAGCAGGACTGTACCCTCTCCACGCCAATGTTTCCAGATCGACATCACCCACAGCAGGACCCGTGGGTGCAACCTGGGTTTCCATGTAGAAATGGAGTACAGCAGGATTGTCCTCTATCCCGGTGCCCTCAGACAGATCTTCCATGCAGATCACAGGAGGCAAAGCTATGTCTTCACTCGGAATTTGTTGATGGGCAGACACTACAGCAAGACCAGAGCGTACAGACGGCGTTCCCAGAAGAGTGGAAGCCAGATGAGCCCCTGAAGCAAGAACCATCCCCATTGTCTACTAATAGCTGGGACCAGCAACAGAACCTCTACCCACACCCACTATTTCCTGAAGGACACGAACCACAGCCAAACCACCGTATACAACCCACGCTACCAGATGGGAACGGACCTGATGATCCCTTGGAGGAAGAATTGATGTGTTTTGATTTCCAAGATCCCCAGGAGAATCGCAGCCTACAACCCATGTCACCAGATGGGATGTCATCAGACGAACACTTAGAGTCTGGACTATTGTCCTTTGATAATTTGGGGTCACAACAAACCCAGCGCCTACAGCAACACTTATGCTTGAAGCAGGAACTTCCTTATGCGCAGGGTCCAAACGTGAACTACGAGCTAGAATCTATGCACCCTGAAGCACAGGAACCAGATCAGAACGACACGCTAGAACAGACCTGTGCAGATGCACATGGTTCATATCAAAAGTACAAGCTAGAACCACTGCACACTGTGGCACAGGACCGAGAGCTAGAGTCAGTGCTTCCTGAAGCACAGAAACCAGATCAGAACGACAAGCTCGAACAGACCTGTGCAGATGCACATGGTTCAGATCAAAAGTACAAGCTAGAACCTTCCTGTACTGATGCAGAGGGTTCAGATCAGAACTACATACTCGAACCACTGCACCCTGAATCACAGCATCAACATCAGTACTGCAAGGCAGAACTGCTCGGTCCTGATGAGCGGGGTCAGTCTGTACCTCCATCATTCCTAGGACTGGATACACATACTGCAGATGAAGACTCAATGGAGAGAGGAAATACAAAATCACATTTATTGCTGTTCGAAGCTACCCCAGGTATGTGTTTCACTATAAATGGACTCTTGGAGTGCATACAATCACATGTAACCTCTTCAAAATGCGTATGGGCAGATTTTAGAGGGGAGGATTATGGTTTGGATGAAACCCACTGAGCGATCTGACCCCCAGAGTACGAGTACACAGGGTGCAGATGTTTCCCTGCATTCTCCTCCTCTGGTTCCACACAGGACTGCATCCTTCCTGTGCAGAAACAGGCCTGGTAATGGGACTCTGCATGAGACAAATAGGCCAGTAGCTCTTCTCGTTCCTTGTTCGTCCCCATTCCAGGCTGAGGAACTGGAAATAGCGCAATTCATGGGAGGAATTACTGGCCAGAATCACACGTAATAGTCGGATGCAAGTGATGTGGTGTTCATTGAGAATAGCAGACATGTGCGGTCTGGAGAGGGAACTGTGTTTCTAGTTGCACAGTTACATTGGGTAAGACGCAGTCATCTCCAGTTCCTGATATAAAAATCCGAGTCTGTATTCGGCCTCAACAGCAGGGCCGACCAGGGATGTTGTTGTAACTGCAGGGTTCTCCAGGAGTGCACACCACCTCATGATAGACAGATACACAAAGGTTTTGGAACTCTGAGGTGACTTGCAATAATCTTATTATATGCACCAGGTGGTACTTTATCCCGTATAATACATGGTCACACCATCACCTTCCCCACAAACCTTGGTGCGTAGCTCCTACATATGCAGCAGCTAACATGTTTGCAAACATGAAGAATGAACTTTAAACCTCTTGGGCAAAAGTAAAAATAAAAACTGTTAGATATTTGTTGCAAAAAGATGTTAGAATCAGTTCAATAAAAGTCCATTAAAAAGAAAAAGCTGCAGGAGGGGGCGTGGCTTAGCAAGCCACGATGGCGGCTGTGTCCTGCTGAGGCTCCGCGATCGGGCTAGCTTCCTGCCCAGTTCCTGAGATCGCCGGGAGCCTCAGCTTACCGGAAAAAACACCTGGGATTCCCCCGCGCACTGGGGCGCCATTCAGACAAACTCCGAAAGCGGCAGGAGAACGACACGGACTGACTCATCTAGCGCCGGAGTCGAGCGCCGCAACTCAAAATGGCGGGCGCGGCTCCGTCCTGCGGGCACATACGCCGCCGAGAGCCGACCCGGTGACCGACGACCCCGAGGGACGGGACCAGCGGACCCCTGCGAAGGGTCCCGGAGCAACAGTGGAACCGGCCCCCAGGAGTGTGCACCGG
This sequence comes from Lissotriton vulgaris, assembly GCF_964263255.1. Taxonomy (NCBI): domain Eukaryota; kingdom Metazoa; phylum Chordata; class Amphibia; order Caudata; family Salamandridae; genus Lissotriton; species Lissotriton vulgaris. Next base: position 350,215,608 of record NC_141686.1, read on the forward strand.
ACGGCGCCCTCTCTCGTTCCAGCACCCCGGCGCGCAAGATGGCGGCCGCCGCACCGGGGCTCCGCTGCACCGACACTGTTGCCTCACCGGGAGCCTGATCATCCTCCGGCATCGGCCGACCTACCACCGCGAGGTGCGGAGAGCCGACGGACGCGCTGCCAGCGCGGTGGTGTGCCATTCAATGGCCCGCAACCTACCAACGAGGGCGGTGAGTGCCCATCTCTTCCCCTCCTCCCCCAAGGATCTTGGTCCCGGCAGCCCCCCCCCTACCTCCTCGGGGCTCCGTATGAAGAGGCGGCACACGCCGCCGGCTGACCCGGGGATCCAGGGCGCTCCCACCGCCTTGCGCCGATCGACGGACCCGAGCGCCTGACCCCAAGATGGCGCCCACAGAGGCCTAGGCGCCGGGAGTAGCGCGAGCCTCGCCACAGGAGCAGGGGTGCCCCCCCCCGAACTCGAGACACTGCAGCTGCCGTCCGCTGCCCCGGAACCCCCTCGGATTCACACCACCTGACCTCTGGCCGGTATTGACACTGTGCCACACGCCGGGGGGGCCCGCAAGGCCTTCTGACACCGAGACTATCGGCCCCGGCGGCCGCGGACCGCCTTTGCCGCCCTGAACTGGTGGAAGCTTCCTGGGACGGGGGGGAGCCGCCCCGGAGCCGGTGGGGACAGGAGAGACCAGCTGACACTGAACTGCCCCTAACCCAGCTACGTCGACCTGCTGTTCCCGGAGTGCACGGAGGCCTGGTGGCACACTTGACGGCACCTATGGGGAAACCGAAGGCCTCGCAGGTGACGGCTGTCCCTGAAACGGCCGTTGAAAAGATGCCACACACCAGGACGTGGACGCAAGCCAATGCGTCGCAAACAGACCCTACGCTGACGGCAAAATTGGACCAGGTGTTGGCGGCGATCGAAATGTCTCGCCTTTCAATGGAAGAGAGATTGGGCGCCCTGACGACGGACATTAGCTTGATCCGCGATGAACATCGTAAGCTGGCGGACAGGGTGAAGGAAGGAGAACGAACCGTGACCGAATTACAACCCGTGGTGAAGATGCAAGAGGAAGACATGAGAGAGGTCCTACGCCGCGTGGAGGCCCTAGAAGAACGCACTGTGGACTTAGAAGGACGCTCGAGAAGATGTAACAACCGCGTCCTGGGCCTGCCGGAAGGGGTTGAAAATTCAGATCCTCTGACCTATATGGAATCCTGGACCAGATCTTTCACCCCGGAGAGTGAGCGATCGCCGTACTTCTCCATCGAAAGGGCCCACAGAGTCCCGGCCCGGGCACCCAAACCCGGCCTCCCTCCACGACCCATGCTAGCTAAATTCCTGCACTTCCGAGACCGGGATGCGGTGCTCCGTGCGGCCCGGACAGTGGGTCCCCTGCAGGTGGAGGATCAACATGTTATGGTGTTCCCAGACTACGCCCGGGAGGTCCAGCAGCGGCGATCCACCTTTCTGGAAGTCAAAAGGCGCCTTCGTGCTAACGATCTGCAATACTGCTTGCTATTCCCGGCCCGCCTTAAGGTGCTACACAATGGGAAAGCCCTCTTCTTCACTACGGCGGCGGAAGCACAAGATTGGACTGAATTCCACTGCCCACTAATCCCTAAACCCGGACCCCAGAGGACACGCAACAACGACTCCAGGCGATCTAGAAGACGGGGTGCGAGCCGTGCCCGATCTGGCCGCCCCAAAAGCCAGGCGTCCTCCCCCACGGGTTCACCCGATCTCACGCAAATCATGCAAGAGCGACGAGACGCCCTACGAGCGGTGACCGAACTACACACGTCACCCCCAGCATCGGACCTGGAAGGTCACCCGCACCTGTTCACCCCAGACAAAGACCGAGACAGCGATGGAACGATGTCGGGATTTGGCCCAATCTCTTCCCCCCTCCTGGCGGCGCCTACACTGGACGCTACCCTGGCCGGCAAACCTAACACCTCTTCATGAACAATGAACTATCGATTACTGTATCCTTCTAATGGTTGCCCACTGTAGTGCGCGACGTCTAGGAGCCTAGACTGCTTTGCCTGATTATTGTATGCGCTACCGAGCGATGGACTCTTCTCCTTCAAGAGCCCGACCCGCGCACAGGCCCATCAGCGACACATGCTGCCACCCTGTTACCTGTTGTATTTCTCCCCTAGTGGGACACTAGTTTGGATATGCCACCTCCGGTGATATATCCTCAGTATTGGGACTGTTGCCCACCCAAGGTTCTACTTGTTGTTCATCCCCTTAGTCCCTCCCCTACGATTGTGGAAGCTTGGCGCGCAGAAATACACGTGCTACATACACACTGGCGGCCCTCGGGTACTATAGGGGGGCCCTCATCCTTACCACGACACCCCAAGAATGGCAGTCCCACGCTCAGACATTAACGTCCTTACATTGAACGTACGGGGCCTACACACGCCCAGCAAACGATACTCTGTTTACGCCTACATTAGATGCATGTCAGCCAATATTGCACTTCTACAGGAGACACACATAAACGCTACCGAACTCACTCGCCTACAGTCTAAATGGCGAGGGACCTTCTGTGCCACACAATACTCAGCGTTTGCACGCGGCGCGTTAATCTGGGTCAGGCCGGGTACTCCCTTCCGGGTGCTCCGACGGGTGGTAGACAAAGAGGGCAGGTATGCGCTTCTGGAGAGAATACTGGACGGGCAGGGAATACTCCTGGGCAGCATCTACGCCCCTAACACAGACCAGGATAAATTCTGGGATCACCTCACGGGCGTTTTAGCCCAGTTCACTACTGTCCCATGGGTACTAGGAGGCGACTTTAACTGCACATTGGACCCTACCCTGGACCGCTCACATCCTCCCCCCGCACATTCCCCGGCCCCCCGGCAGGCAGAGCTCTTTAGGACATGGGCCACATATTGGGCGCTCACTGACGCATGGCGACACCTACACCCACTGGCTCACATTTACTACTTCCACTCGATCCCACAATTCAATTCAATTCAATTCAAATGATTTATATACCGCGCTACATACCCAGAGGGTCTCAAGGCGCTTGGAGAAGGGTGGGGAATTACTTGTCGAATATCCAGGTTTTAAGTTGCTTTCTGAATGCTAGGTGGTTCTGAGTGAGGCGAAGGTGAGTGGGAAGTGAGTTCCAGGTTTTGGCTGCCAGGTAGGAGAAGGATCTTCCTCCCATGGTGGTTTTGTTGATGCGAGTTACAGCAGCAAGGGCTTGGTGGGAGGAGCGTAGCTGGCGGGAGGGGGTGTAGAAGTAAAGTCGTGTGTTGAGGCATTCGGGTCCAAGTTCGTAAAGTGCTTTGTGTGCGTGGGTTAGGAGGCGGAATGTTATCCTCTTATTGACGGGGAGCCAGTGGAGGTTATTCAGGTGACCAGAAATGTGGTCTTTACGCGGAATGTCTAGTATGAGTCTGGCTGATGCGTTCTGGATGCGTTGGAGTTTTTTCTGAAGTTTTGCGGTGGTACCGGCGTATAGGGTGTTTCCGTAGTCCAAGCGGCTTGTAACCAGTGCGTGGGTGACCGTTTTTCTAGTTTCGGTGGGGATCCAGCGAAATGTTTTTTTGAGCATGCGAAGGATGTTGAAGCAAGATGATGAAACAGCGTTGACCTGTCTGGTCATCGAGAGTAAGGAGTCCAGAATGACTCCCAGGTTCCGTGCGTGGTCCGTCGGGATTTATTTTATTTATAATTTATATTTATAACAGCATTTGTAAAGCGCGAACGAAGGCCCTTGGGCATCTCGGCGCTAAGTTACTGCGGTGTTTAACCAACAAGGGGGGCTGATGTTCATTGATTAAAAAGCCAGGTTTTAAGTTGTTTACGGAAAGACCAGAGGGAGGTGCTGGTCTTAATTGAGTGAGGCAGTGTGTTCCACAGTTTCGGTGCGGCTACGAGAAATCTTCTGTCACCCCAGTTGACAGATTTGGTTCGGGGGACCACCAATTCAGAGGAACTGGATGAGCGCAGTGTTCTGGAAGGGCAGTAGGGGACTAGGTTCTGGGTGAAAAACACGGGTCAGCATTATGTAAAGCCTTGTAAACCAGGCACAGAGACTTGAACTTAATCCTCATCTTCACCGGTAGCCAGTGAAGCTGTCTTATGGTGGGTGACACCGGTTGGTATTTGGGAATTCGCCCTAGGAGCCTGGCGGCTGCATTCTGAATAGCCTGCATTTTCGATAGCACTCTCTCCTGGGCACCTAGGAACAAAGCGTTGCAATAGTCCAGGGTGGACAGGACCAGGGAGCTCACCAATGTTTTGCCGGCGTTTTCGGGTAAGAAGGGCAGAATTTTCTTAATAAGCCTTAATTTGTGAAAGGCTGAGGAGGAAATCTGGTTTGCATGTGGTAAAAAGTTCAGACGGTTGTCGAACAATACTCCCAGGTTCCTCACCTTGTTGACCAGGTCTGGGGGCTGGCCCATGGATGATGGCCACCAGAGGGGGGACAACTTCGGGGATAGATTGCCGAAAATTACAACTTCCGATTTATCAGAGTTTAATTTCAGGCAATTGTGTGCCATCCAGCTCCCAATTGCCAGCATGCCCTGATTGAACTTGTTGGCTATTTGAAGCCCGTCATTCTTGACGGCGAGGGCCAATTGGGTGTCATCTGCGTAGGAGGTAAGGCTCATCCCGTGTGCCCTGATGACTTTGGCGAGGTCCGACACATAAATGTTGAATAGTGTCGGACTTAGGGATGAGCCTTGGGGAACTCCACATGGCAGTGACAGGGGGCGTCTACAGACTACCTGGGCCGGATCCTCTCGGATCATGACGCTCACATTATACGTCTAACCTGGCGCCCCCCCACCCACCGGTCCCCACCTGGCGCCTCCCTAGGGATTGCCTGACCGACCCAGTATTCAGAGACACACACAAAACCAGCATACAGGACTGCTTCACACATAACGCGAACACGGCGTCGTCGGTACTAGTGGAGTGGGACGCGTTTAAGGTGGTGGCTAGAGGAGAATGCATCAAACAGGTGGTGGGGGTTCGCCGCACCTTGGAGCGGAAACTCCTAACCTCGGAGCAGGCTCTGGCCGCACTCACTAAACGGCCTGACCACTCGGAGGAGCACGCTGTACTCACGGCCGAGGCTAAGACGGAATACCAGGCCGCCTGCGCTGACCTCCGGAAGTACAATTTTAGGGCTTACGCCTCTAGAGTGCATAAGGACAGGGACAAAGCCGGGGCGCTGCTGGCTTGGATGGCAAGGCAGGACACCGAAATCAAGCCAATCACGGATATTATCAACCCGGACGGTGTGCTGGTGTGCTCACAGGCCGAGATTCTTCTGGCGTTCCAGCGTCATTATACACAAGTGTACGGGACCCCGACCCAGTACTCCCCATCTTCTGTAGACAATTTTCTAGACCCTCTGACTTTACCCACAATATCAGACGTCGACAAGCGCTCCCTCGACGCCAAGATTGTCCCGTCTGACATCACCCAGGCGATACGGGCCATGTCTCGTAATAAAGCGCCGGGGTTGGCCGGCTTCCCACTAGAATACTATTCGACATTCTCCCCCCTAGTGGTCCCCCGTCTGTCACGGGTGTTTGGGGCATCTCTTCATCTAGGTAGGTTACCCCAGTCACTGCGGGAATCCGTGATCGTCACCTTTCCCAAACCCCACAGAGATCCACTTCACATGGGGTTGTATCGCCCCATCACGCTCCTGTCGGCCGACTGTAAGATCCTGGGGAAAATCCTGGTGGATCGGTATGCGCAGATCATTCGCCCATTGGTCCACCCCGACCAATGCGGCTTTGTGCCGGGAAGAAACACCTCCCAGAATCTCCGCCGAGTCTTCCACGTTCAGGATCAGGTGCGTGACCGATTTCCTCGCACCGCCTGCCTCATCATGGACCTGGAAAAGGCGTTCGACACCCTCACCTGGCCCTATCTCTTTTCTGTCCTGCGGGGACTCAATATCGGTCCGACACTCATGGCATACACACGCCTCCAGTATACCGATCTCACCACTCGGGTTCGTATCGGGAAACGCATATCACCAGCATTCGGAGTTCGCCGGGGCACAAGACAGGGGTGCCCCCTGTCGCCGCTCTTATTCGCACTGGCGGTCGAACCGCTGGCGGTTCGGCTGCGCCTGGAGGGTGTGGATTGGGGCATCCCACTCGCGGATGACACACATTGCGTGTCCATGTACGCGGACGATCTCCTCATATACGTCCGAGACATCGAAACGGACCTGGCCCCCATAGGGGTGACGTTGGCGGACTTTGCAGACGCCTCGGGCCTACAGGTGAACTGGGACAAGTCCACAGTCTACCCCTTACACCCGAGCCTTCCCCCCCGGGAAGTCGAGCTCGGTCCGCATAAACTCTCGTGGTCCGCGGAGGCCCCCCGGTACCTTGGTGTCCGCTTGTACCATTCTCCAGCAGCCATGTTTGAGGGTAAACACCGCGCAGTGCTTGCTAGCCTGCGCCCGACTGTCGCCTTCTGGAATAAACTCCCGCTGGCCCCGATAGGACGGATAGCCCTAGCTAAAATGGTGATGCTTCCCCGACTCCTTTACCACTTCACAAATTTGCCAGTTATACCACCCAGGTCCTTCTTCCGCGATGTCGACTCCCTCCTAGGGACCCTTATCTGGGGCGAGGGCCGACACAGGGTTGCCCTGAAAACCCTCCAACTTCCCACGACGCAGGGAGGACTCGGAGCTCCATCCTTCGAGGCATATTTCCTCGCAGCACAACTCCAATGGCTATCTTACTGGACGGCGGACCGCTACCCTCAGGAGACTGTCACTTCGACCGGCAGAATCGCAACCCCAGAACTCACCCGTCTCCTCCTCCCGGGCACCAAGCCACGGCACACATACCCCCTTCAAGTGGCGATAGCGCGCCAGTGCATGATGCGGATCCACCGGTTGTCCCCCAGTAGACCTCCGTACTCCCCACTACTACCACTGATAGGCAGCCCCAGGCAGGACTCCTACTTTACCGCTCCACTGTTCACCGAATGGTCACTCTGTGGCATCACGGATCTGGAATCGCTCTTCGAGGAAGGCCAGCTAAAATCGCTTGACCGCCTGATCGCTGAATACGGACTCTCCCCAGGCCAATTCCTCAGATATAGACAGCTACTCTATGGATACCGGCCCCATTTTAATCTCTGCACTGGCGAGCCAGACACGCATCCAGTAATACATACAATCCTACATATGGGGGTGGGACGCCACTTAATCACCTGGTTATATAAATCCATCCGGGAACTCTCACACGCTCCCCTTACGACTTTGTGAGCTACATGGGAGGAGGACATAGGTCGCGCACTACACGACTCTGAATGGACTAAAGCACTTGAGGCCCCAAAACGCGTCTCTAGGAACGCCCGCTTCAAGAACATCCAATACTATATCCTACACAGGGCATACCTCACCCCAGCGCGATTGCAGAAGTTCTATCCCTCCACACCATTCCTTTGCCCCAGATGCTGCTCCCCTACGGCAGATTTTCGGCACATGTTCTGGAGTTGCCCCAACCTTCACCCCTTTTGGCGGGCGGTACACGACACTCTGGCGGAACTTACAGGTCTCACTACACTAGCCACCTGGGAGTCCAGCGCACTGGGCATCTTTCATGTTCCTAAGCGAGACCCGGTGCACAGACGCTTCGTGTCCCCAGCACTCCTGTTGGCAAACAGATGTATAGCCATGCGCTGGCGTTCCCCGGAGGGTCCCTCTGCAGCGGCATGGACGGGCGCGGTCGGTAAATGGGCGGCGGCGGAAGAGGATGCCCTTAGAGAGGAAGAAGCCAGGGGTGCGCGTAAAATTCCCATATCCATGGAATGGGCCATGCTCCTCCACAGCTTCCGGCAGTCCACACATGCAGAAGACCCGCCTACTCCTCCCCCCCCCCCCCCCCCCCCCCCCCCCCCCCGCCCGAGAGAACCAGTAGCCTCTACATGGTATCAACCATCCCGGGACCGTCTCCCGGTACCCCCTGCATCCTGATCAAACTCTCATATGTCATGCCACCCACCCCGATGCCCGCATACACGGGGGGTATTCACCCCCTGCCCACTCCTCTTTCCCCCCCCCCTCTCTTGGAGCGCAGACCGACTGGCTCCGTGGCCCCCCCTCTGACGCCCGCCGCCAGTATCCCCCTGCTTAGACCCTGCTAGCGCCCACACGCTTCTCTCCCACAGTTTTGTCCCCCCCGTTCTCAGGTGCCACCACTGTATGGACAGTACAGACCTCGATCCTACGCTCTCGAGGCGGGATCCTACATACCTGCTGTTATCCATCGCCCTATTGGCGATGCAGATTCACTGTTTCCCGGCCTGCGGATATGTTTGTACGACCTACACTGATTATTCAAGGAAATGTATATTTGCACCAGTTGTATAAAAACAAGAAAACGTTGCGCGCTTGGCTGTTCGTGGCTGAATGTTGAGGCCACGTCAGCAGATCATTTCCACTGTACCTGTATACTTTGATGCAACAATAAAACACATTTCAACAAAAAAAAAAAAAAGAAAAAGCTGCAGTAGCTCGAAACGTGTAGAAACATGCAGAAAGATTCCACCCTTCCTTTATCTAAGGAAACTAATAAACCTATTCCCTCTGCTTCTCATAGTAAGCTAATAACATACAGCAGAAGTAATAAAAGCAAAGTTCTGTTTGTTGCTTTAAACAGCTGCTTCAATTATGCTTCGTGACTTGACCTTCCTTTCACTTCAGCTGCTGGCGCTGGCAGCAGGCATTGTGCCCTCAGGACTAGACTGTAATAACGTATAAAAGCCGAGTTCTGACGTCTCTTCTTCATAATCACTGACTTGCTGTGTCACAAATTCCTGATTATAAAGAAATTAGAGACTGCCATTTATACAGGGATTACAGAATCCCATGTAATATAATTATATATAGACATATAATAACGTTGGAACAGTTCAATGAATCTGCACAAAACTATTTGGGATTGGCATGGCTAGTTTCATGCAGTGTTTTTTTTTTGTAGTCCTCAAATTAAGCCACTAGTCATTCAAGATAGACCTAGCTGGACCTTTAGCCCATGAATGGCCCGTGCATCTGGACTCGTGGACACAAATGTAAAAATATATTGGATCCGATTGGATGAGGGAGCTTTTTTGCCCATCCATTTCGGATACGTAAACCCAAAGTTGGGTCTGCGGACCTGAAGCTCCCTGATCGGCTGGCTATATCTTGAAGCATTACATGATGAAGAGACTTATTCTTTAAAAATACTAAAGAAGCCATAAAGAGCTGTGGTGCCATCCTGTCTCTCCCAGGCACAGAGGCTGCCTAATGTTAAAACGTAGATAGAAATTGCTAATTTTGAACAGAGGTTGGATTCCACATCATGACCCTTGAGGTCTGCAAATCTTATACAGGTGTCTGCCCAGGCACAGTAATTGGCCTTGTACCCTGGTAGACATTTGTGATGTTCGGAGACCTGCTGCTCGGTCCGAAACCCTATTGATGTCCAATAAGGATATACAAGTTTAAAAGGGTCCGATAACCCCAAGAAAGTGTCCGGGAACCCTTAAAAATAAAAAATAAAAAAACATAAGCCAGGCCCTTTAGGGAATCCCCTGCTGTGCCCAGGCACCGTTGAACACCTGTGCCTGCTTGGATTTGGCTGCAGGGAACTGTTGCGTGTGTATATGATTGAAAAAAAAACACACTGAAAACAACCATTGGCAAAACAAATAGGTGTCTCCTATCCGAAAGCTATTGGCTTTGGCAACGAGTTTTAACCTTTATGTACACCAGTGTGACTGCTGTTCGGCATGGCTAAAAGTTAGTGGCAGAAGGTCGGGTGGGGTAGATAGAAGGGGATAGATTGAGTGTAGAGTGGAATGGGGTAGATTGGAGTCAAGTGGGATAGATTGAATTGAGGTAGATTTGGGTGGAGTGGAGTAGATTGAGGTGGAGTAGGATGGATTGGGGTGGATTGGAGTGGGATAGATTGGGAAAGAGTGGGGTGGAATGAGGTAGATTGGAGTAGAGTGGGGAAGACTGGAGTGGAGTAGATTAGAGTGCAGTATATTGGGGTAGTTTGGTTTGCGGTACATTGGACTGGAGTAGAATGGAGTGGAGGTATATGGAGTGGTGTAGGGTAGATTGGGTTGGGATGGGGTAGAGTGTGGTGTGATTGATCGGAGTAGATTTAAGTAGGGTAGATTGAATGGGGTAGATTGGGATAGGTAAGTTTGAGATGGAGTGGGGTAGGGTAGCTTGAAGTAGGGTGGAGTGGATTAGATTCAACTGGGATGAGGTAGGTTTGGGTAGAGTGGGGTGGAGTGGAATTGGATAGATTGGATTGGAGTGGAGTGTTGTGCGGTAGATTAGGGTGTAGTGGAATGGGGTTGATTGTAGTGGGGTGGTTTGGATGGAGTGGGGTAGATTGGATTGAGTGGGGTAGATTGGATGAAGTGGAGAGGGATAGATTGGGTGGAGTGGGGTAGATTACAGTGGAACATAGTAGATTAGATTTGGGTAGATTGTGGTAGGAGTGTAGATGAGTTGGATAGATTGCAGTTGGATAAATTGAAATGGAGTTGGGTAAATTGGACTGAAGTAGAGTGAGGTAGATTGGGATGAAGTCAGTTAGATTCGAGTAGATTAGAGTTGGGGTAGATTGAAGTGGAGTGGGGTAGACTGGGGTATATTGGAGCAGAGTGGGGTAAATCTGAGTGGAGTGCGGTAGATTGGGGTGGAGTCAGTAGATTGGGTTAGATTGAGTGTTTTAGGGTAGATTGGAGCAGGATGGGGTAGATTGAGGTAGAGTGAGGTAGATTATGGTGAGTAAATTGGGGATGGATAGATTGGAATGGGGTGAATTGGAGTGGGATGGATTGGGGTACTTTGGAGTGGAGTTGGATAGATTGGAGTGGGGTAAGTGGTGTGGATTAGAGGAGAGCGGAGTGTTGTTTCATGGAGTGAGTGGCATAGATTGGAGTGGAATGGTGTGGAGTTGAGTGGCGTAGTGTGAGTATACTTGGTGTGGTGGCGCACTGCCATTACAGACAACTCATTTTCAATTGAAATGACCATTACATTTACACTGAAATATGGTTTTACTGCACATCAATGATAATGTTTGCAAATGTCATCCCCTAGTGTAGTAATGTGTTTCAATCTTATTCAAATATTTTTCTCCACACTTCAGGAATACAAAATAAATGTGCTTCATTTGTACTAATTATGATATATTCTGAAACATCAGCACAGTTCTTTTTTTTTTAGGTCTTGCCGCAACAGCGCTTAACTTTGTGGGCTTACTGCCCACCCATTGCTTTTTAGGTCTCGCCTGTCAATGCACTTGTGCATTGAGCTTGCGAGAATATAGGGGCTTAACCAGAGCTTAACCATCGGGCGATTCCATGCAGTGCCCGTGAAAAGCAAGCTCAATGCGCAAGCGCATTGACCTAAAATGCACTTGCACATGTAAGCCAGCCATCTGCCGCCTGCAGCTTCAGTTGAAAGGCATACGGCTCCGCCCCCTGCTGCATCAAAGGCTTTCGGCCGTGTCGCATTTCTCCTCCCCCCTCCCCACAGCAATGCCAAGAGCTTTCACTTTCACGGCCGCCAGGCCGTGTCTCTCGTTTCTCCTCCCCCTCCCCCTCCCCACTCACTCATCAAAGGCTGCTCTCTCTCCGTCTCCCCCGCCCCACCTCATCCGACTTGTCTTCATTTCGCGCTGATTTTTTTTGCATATCTAGTGTAGGACGAGTCTTTTCAACCCAGGGGCAATGAACGTCGTGTGCAAGAACTTTCCTCCCATCTCAATGTCTGAACCCCAAATTCACTGAAGGCACTTCCTTAACTTAGCAATTCCACTCGAGTTTATATATGTTTCTTACCAGCAGCACCACCTAGCGGTGACACGCATTTTCTCAGTCCCTCCAAAACCATACGTGTAACATTTTACGTGGAAAGAAAAATTATACAAACTAAACTTTGACCGAAGGTGAAGGCCGCCGGTGCCACAAAGTAAATGTATTTCTCATGCGACTGTCTTCACAAGGCCTCACGGGGGCGCTGTTCACAAAGCTGTAAATAGAACCCGAGTTGGTTACTATTTTTATTTATTGGTTGATATATAAGTAATTTAAATTGGAGCCCCAGGACACGCAGGTTTGTTTACAATAATATGCCAGGCCATCAGATTATCCAATGTATCTAAAGAAGAACATAAGAAGGGCGGAGATCTGGAAAGGCAGAACTACTCATCGAAAAGCAGAAAAAACGTTGTCTCCAGCCCTACATTCGCTTGCACCGAGTTACCCCCTACACTCGCTTGCTCTGAGTTACCCCCTCCCCTACCCCATATTTTAAGTCGTTCTCTGCATTTGCATCAACCTCTCCTGCCAAGGAACCAGCCCTCACCAAAAACTTCTTTGTTCTGACACACTTGTAAAAACACAATTAAAAACGTTGCCATTTTGTCTTCTAACAGGAGTAACACGCACACCCACGACAGCTGGCTGGAAACAAGCAGACGGGCTATTCTACTGTGTAATGACACTTCAGTCAACCAAATTTAAGACAAGATATCTGTGTCAGACAATATTCTTACAATATTCTGATGCCACACCAAGGAGATGGAAACATTGTCCTGGTTATTCTCTCGTTTCTTCTCCCCCCTTACTCCCTCCCCACTCGCTCATCAAAGGATGCTCTCTCTCCTTCTCCCCCGCCCCCCACCCCATCCGACTTGTCTTCATTTCCTGCCGATTTTTTTGTTGTGGGCCGTGTCTCTCGTTTCTCCTTCCCCTTCCCCCCTCCCCACCTCCCCACTCGCTCATCAAAGGCTGCTCACTCTCCTTCTCCCCTGCCCCCCACCCCATCCGACTTGTCTTAATTTCGCGCCGATTTTTTTTCCGGCCGCCAATGCTTGTTATTTAGGGGGATTTGTCTTTGTTGCCGTTAGTCAGTTACTTTTAACATTTATAAGCCATTGTGATTATAAAATACAAAAAAAAAGAAACTACTTTCAAAATGTCAACATAAGTAAAAAAATAATTACATCTACAAAATATTTAGCTCCAACTTTTCTAATGCGAGACCTATTGCATATCCAATGCTTGTTATTTGTTTCTTTGAATCTCCTTTAAACAGCCATGCTTCCCAATGGCTAATCTTTCCTACTTGTCTCTCCTTTTCATAGATTGTTCACTACCACGGAGCACTGTCCCATTACTTGTAGCCTTGCAATGGTCCCATATTATTAACTGCTTTAGGCACTTTTTCAGTTCAGTTCATATAGTCTTTATTTCGAATAAAAAATTCATAAAAGACACAATATATAAAAAAAACATTTCAGCATTACAATGTTGTACAATGGATCCCCCAAATACATAAAAGTGAATTAGCACAATCATATGCAGCATAAAAATTTGATTACTGTTAAAAACAGGGGTTTACAATTAAAGGGCAATTTACAGTTTCTTTGCACGAATTAACCACATCCAACCCAAAAATTTAGCTATACAAATCACTGATTTAGCAGTGAGCAAGTCACGTAGTTTAAGCAAAGCTGTATTGCTACCTCGACAGTTCAATGTTTTGCAAATTGGTTTCAGCCATTTTAGTCTAGGCAATCGATATGCAGGACATGCAAAGAATATATGTCCAATGCTTTCCGCCTGGTCAGGGCAGAAGGGGCATTTATTGCTTGTGTCCTTAGCCCACTTTGCAGTGAAGGACTTGACCGGCAAGGTTCCCACCCGAAACTGATGGTACAGCTTACGGTCGAGTGTTTTGCATATCAAGTCCCAATAGGGTTCGAGGAACGGAGTTAGCTTATGCAGTAAAAACTGTCCCGTTAGGCTGTTCTCTGAAGAGAGAATGACCAGTACAGATTTCTTAGTGGCCCAAAAAAGCTCTTTGAATTCCACTTTAGATGGGAAACAAGAACTTTCCGGGTGTAACCATAGCTCGGGGAGGCCCATGGAGTACAATATTAGCTTAACCTCTCGTAGCCATGGAATTTTCTGGGCACCGCACAATGCTCTTACCTCCCCCAATTCATGAGCAAAGAGACTAAGCTCTTCGGTCGTCCACAGACGACGCCATAGAGCTACAAGGCGATACTGTGCCATCTCATTCAGCGGTTTACAACCTAAATCTAAAAGCAGGGGTTTAATGGGGGTCGATTGAGGAAGTCCTACTAAATTCCTAAGAAACCTATTCTGTGCGCTGGTTAACGCCAGCAAGCCCTTGTAACCCCATATATCCGCCCCATACAGGATAGCTGTGTTCACCTTGGCCTCGTAAATTTTTAACGCAGGTGTAATGCGTTTGGTCAAGGTTTTTCTCTGTTCCTTCAACAAGCATCCTGTAAGGCGAACAAATTTAAGAGTTGACACCTCCAATTGGGGTTTCCATGTAAGTTGATGGTCAAGAGTCACGCCCAGGTATGACATGACTTTAACCTGTTCAATTGGGACACCCTCTAATAAAAATAAACGTGAAATGGGTTTATTTTTGTTAAAAATCATAAATTTAGTTTTATCGGTATTAATCTGAAGGTCATTAACTGTGCAAAATTCGGCAAATCTGTTAAGAGCAGCCTGTAGGCCACACCGAGTCCTGGAAAGGAGCAGGGTCTCGTCGGCGAATATTAGCATGGGGTACTTTGAACCCCCCAAGGATGGAGCATCAGTATGTGCGTCTTTTAAAAATGCAACCACCCGGTTGATAAACAGGAGGAACAAAGTAGGGGCCAGCACGCAACCCTGCCTTACTCCACGTTCCACAGGGAAGCTAGCAGTCACCTGACCCTGTTTACCCCATCTTACACGGGCAAAATTATCCTCGTGTAGGCGCCTTACTAGCTCTAGTATTTCAGGTGGAAATCCCATAAGTTCCAGGGCTGCCCAGAGTTTTTCCCTGGGTACCAGGTCGAATGCCGACCTGAGGTCAATAAAGGCAGCGTAGATGACACCGCCGCCCAGAGAAACCACCTTCCAATACAGCATGGTAAGGCGGAACACCTGGTCTAAAGTGCTAGTGCCTGATCGAAACCCTGCCTGCATGGGGGAGAGTATGTTATTTTCTTCTATCCACCCTTGTATTCTGGCTAGGGCCATTCGTGAAACCACTTTTTGGATAGTATCGATCAGGCTAATGGGGCGATAATTTTTGGGTGAAGATCGATCCCCTTTCTTATAGACCGGAAGAATCTCAGCCCCTTTCCAGGATTGGGGAATCCTCTCTCCAGCTGCGATGGAATTTGCCAAAGTTGTTATGTAAGTGACCCACAGATCTAAGTTTAGTTTAAAAAGATCAGCTGGTACCGCATCAATACCTGGTGCTTTCCCGGACTGAATAGATTTTAGTGCATGTTCAGTGTCAGAGTTATTAAAAATAAGCCTGTCCTTGTGAGGAGCTAATATAGTCCCTGCTAAGGGATCTTCAGCCAACTGGGAGACGTTAGGGTTTTTGAATTGAGTCGAAATTTTTTTTACCCAATCATCAGCAGAGACATGGTTTTCAGGGGAAAGTGAATCTGAGCCCCTGCCCCATCTGACTATCTCCCAGAACTTGATTTGGTTGGACGATTCACAGGCTTGAAGGAGATCGAGCCAGTAGGAATCGTCCCAATCCCTTTTAGCCTCCCAAATAATTCGTCTATAGTCCTGTCGCGCTGCCCTGATAGCGGGGGTATTTCTAGATTTTACAGCAGCAATGAGAATACTATGGGCTTCTCTACAATTCTTGTTATACCACCCCTTAATTTGCTTCGCTTTCTGTTTCCGGCATGGCCTAGTAAGAAGTTCCTTAATAGCCGCGAAACAGGCCTCATGGAGATCAACAATATTTTGCTTAGGAATAACATTTGTGGTTACTGCCATCATCCTAACTCTTGTATCTAAGACCAGGTCTTCTATCTGGCAAACAAGCTCATTGTTGGCTAAAACCCTAGGCCATTTGACCCGTCTTCTGTTATCACACAAAACAAGGTCAGATGTAATACAAGATGTTTCTGCCTGGGGAAGCCCTAGTCCTGGAATCTTGAGTATAAGTGAAAGAGGATTATGATCACTCTCTGGCCTGGTGTCAATAGACATGTCACTAACTAAGGCCCAAGATTCAATGTTAATTAAGATATAGTCAATGCGACTTGTGCTAGACCCATTGTCGAAAGTTGGTTTACCCTCCTTGTCAGATAAACTGCGGCCGTTCACCGCTCGGAGCCCCCATTCTAGGCAGAGTCCAAGCCAGTGGAGGGCAGCCTCGGTACCCCTAACACCCTTAGTAATTGATAGTGGGGGAATATCCCAGGCGAAATCTTCCTCTGAGCCTACATCCTCATTGAGATTCAAAATGGGCTCAAATGAGGAATTCAAGTCACCAGCCACTAGAATAAGCTGGTCACTTTTATACTCATTAAAAAAGATTTCATTAACAATTGGTTGCTTCTTGCCCCCCTGGCATCCTCTAGCATAAATGTTGATAAGGATAATATCCTTGCAATTTGCTTTGCTAAGGGATATGCAAAGAAGGTCAGGGTTCGTCATCTGGATTTCCTTGATACTAAAACCAAGTGTGTTTCTTACCCATATGGTGAGACCACCCGAAGCCCTACCCTTTATACCCTGTACTGCTGGTTTATAGAAGTTTAAGAAGCCCAAACAAAACAGGGGGGCAACAGACCAGGTTTCCTGAAAGGTGATAATATCATGTGAGGTGATATAGTCTACCCAGTCATCATTGTCCAGGCGGCCCCGTAAACCAGCTATATTCCAGGAGGCTATTTTAAGTACATGAGCCGGGGTGCCAGGGCATGGATTGTCTGATTGTGCCAAAGTGCCCAACACAGTCGGGATGAAATTATGGGCGTTGCCAAAAGTTACTTGTTGGTCTGATAGTAACATAGAACAACCTGTGTTGGAAACTGTAGTGGTGGGCGGGGTGGAGTCTGCAATAATAACATCCGCCCCCCCGAGTCAGTCAACCTCCTCAAGGCAACCAAACATATTAGATGTAGGGGCCCCCTGCCACCAAATACTCTGATTGGGTCCACCGTTCCCAAAACCCCCATGCCTAGTTTTTTGAGTTGTCGTCCATGACCCACCCAGTCTATGCTGATTTTTAGGAGGATAGAAAAAAGTGAGGGGTCTGACAACAACTGTGTGATCTTCTTCACACGGTGCCCAAGAACAGAGATGCTGAGCAGTATGGGGATCAGAAAAAGTCACTACTATACAGTCACCCCTGATGGATTTGTGGGTGGGTCCAACCCATGGTACTCGTCGGACCATTAGTACCCGGCTTCTTTGGTGACTGGGAAGCTGCCTGTTAGTATTAAGCCAGTATATGACCTTGTTTTTAAGAGACCAATGATCTTCTTTAGTTTGTGAATCAAGGATAGGTACACCAGCCAAAACAATAACATATTGGCTGGCTTCTGGCGGTAAATCAATATAACCACCTCGGAAGTTGGGACGATTAAGTTCAAGAGGTGGCAAGGTATTATGGGTTGGCTGTTTGGGCAGCTGTGCGGCAGATTGGGGCATATGTTTAGGACGTGTCACATTCTGCGGGTTATGTGATTGGATCTCAGCAGAGTGTGGTGTATCCCTTACATGACAGGTGTTGAGTTTGGGTTTGGGTGGTACAGGGACTTGGGTTGGGAGACAAACGTCATGATTTGGAATGTTAATGGCGTTGTTCCCAATTTTCGTGCGGGGTTTGGGCACAGGTTTAGATCTAGGAGGGGGAACAGTCGGTACCTCTGTTTCTATTGTTTGTAAGGTTAGAGCCTCCCCCTGTGGAAATTTGGCCTCTAATTGCTTAAGACTTAGGCTAGCCAATATGACAATTGTCCTATCCATTTCTAACAAATGGTTTTCCATTCTGGAAAGTCTAAGTTCCAGGGGGGTGAGTAATTTTTTTAGTGTGTCCCATACAGTTTGTACAAATTCCTCATCCCCCCTCCTGTCCCCCTCTACCCCACTCAGTCTACCCTCCCTTAGTCCATCTTTACTTATTGCTGGGAAAGCTTCCACCAGGGGAACATTCACAACACCATCAGAGCCATGGGGAGTGGGACTAACAGGCAGAACTAGATTACATTCATCATGTACTTCCCCATGGCCTGTGGTACCTAATTGCCGTCGACAATTAAAAAACTGCGCTCTCGCAATTTTGGCTTTTTTGCGAGCAAATGCAGACCTTGCCTGACTTTTCTTTTGCTGGAGAGCAGTTTTTTTTGCATGTACAGCAGTTTTGGATGTTTTACCATTCCCTAACACACTTTTGCCAAACCCAGAGGTGGGTGGTTGGAGCTCCACAATAGGATCCAATATAGGGTCATTGGCTAGTTGGGGTGGGGACAGGGATGGGCGGTGGTGTATATCAACCGTTGTGAGTAAGGGTCGAGGGCCAGATATACGCTCAGGAGTCAATGCCAAAGCTAGGTTGCCTAATGACGATTTCTTAGAACTAGCTATATTTAAGGACAGCTTGCGAGCAGCTTCAAGTTCTAGGGAAACCCTATGCTGCATTTTATTAATTTCGGCATCAATGGCCAAGTTTGTCTTTGTTAAGAAATCGTCCAGAGTCCCGCTAGGCCCGTTGAGACCCTTGGCAGTTTTACTACGTGTGGCCCTAGTACACATGATAACTATGAAGAACTATAACACAGGGGAAAGAAAGAAAAAATAAGATACCAGTTCACAAGGAAATCAGCCAAGGGATATGGCCCAGACCAGACCTCTAAGACCTCGAACGGCCTCAAACGGCCCGCTCTTAGCCCGGTCTTTGCCCCGGGCTGCGTCCCGCGCTGCGGGAGAAGAGGCAGTGTTTAAAGTGTTAGTGAAAGGGCGGGGGGCGGAGCTCCAGGGAGAGCGGACCGGAAGCTGACCACGGTCTCGCAGGGACACCTGGGTAAGGTAGTCCCTGCACGCTCGCAGCCCTGGAGTTCCAAGTTCGCCCTGAGTCACCCCCACCGAAGACGGGCAGAGACAGCACCAGCACGGTATCCCAGATGAAGCGGCACCCGCGGAGCGGGTGCGGCGAACAGCACAACAGTCAGGAGCAAGGGTGAGGTGAGCGCTAATCCACGAGTGCGCTAGCAGCAACAGCGAGGTGTCCCAAGGTCAGGAACTGCCCAGGTGGTTTAAATTGCCTTCTGATGGGCGGGGGGCGGAGCTCCAGGGAGAGCGGACTGGAAGCTGACCACGGTCTCGCAGGGACACCTGGGTAAGGTAGTCCCTGCACGCTCGCAGCCCTGGAGTTCCAAGTTCGCCCTGAGTCACCCCCACCGAAGACGGGCATAGACAGCACCAGCACGGTATCCCAGATGAAGCGGCACCCGCGGAGCGGGTGCGGCGAACAGCACAACAGTCAGGAGCAAGGGTGAGGTGAGCGCTAATCCACGAGTGTGCTAGCAGCAACAGCGAGGTGTCCCAAGGTCAGGAACTGCCCAGGTGGTTTAAATTGCCTTCTGATGGGCGGGGGGCGGAGCTCCAGGGAGAGCGGACCGGAAGCTGACCACGGTCTCGCAGGGACACCTGGGTAAGGTAGTCCCTGCACGCTCGCAGCCCTGGAGTTCCAAGTTCGCCCTGAGTCACCCCCACCGAAGACGGGCAGAGACAGCACCAGCACGGTATCCCAGATGAAGCGGCACCCGCTCCGCGGGTGCGGCGAACAGCACAACAGTCAGGAGCAAGGGTGAGGTGAGTGCTAATCCACGAGTGCGCTAGCAGCAACAGCACTTTTTCTTTTTTCTTTGTCTAAGAGCACTTCATATGCGCACTTTTTTCACTTTTTGTAAATGGCTGTAATTCTTGTTCTTATCTTGTCACATTGGCTGTTCATTCACAGACAGAGTTCAAATGTCAGATGATGTTTCCCTTAAAAAGCCTGTTCGTTCTCTGACTTCAAAGTAAGAGAGCCAGTTCCTCACCGTCTCACTCATCGCTGATCGCCTCTCCTGGCTTGTTATTTATAAAAGCAAATTACTTCATTTTCTTGTCTTCACCACCTCCCGTTTGCATAATGGTAGCAGCCGTTTCAACTAAAGTGCTCATGTCTACTGCTGCCGACCAGAAACTTCACTGTCGACTGTAAAGTTAGCACCTAAAGAACTGGAAGGACGGCTTGGGGTGGAGGGGACATTGGCATGTACAGAGGGCCGTGCCATTGAAGCATCTTCTGGCAGCTCTCCCCAGCAGCATCATGACGCGACCCTGCCACATCTGTACAACGTTTCCGGGCCAAAAGCAGTATAGGATAATAGCTATAAATTCTGTAACCAGTCTGTTTGCTACGTACAATCCACTGTACTAAATGATATGAGGTATTCTTAGTACCTGTATTTCTAAAATGTCAATTGTTGTAATATTTCGGACGCATACTATTGTAATGCAAGTTGATCTCTATTAATGTTTGGGACATGTATTATTTGTAAAGTAGAAATGCTTTCCACTTAAAATTGAATATATATACTTGGTAGTTTGTTTAAAGGACTAATCAAACCAAATGTCAGAAGTACCGTGCTATAGAATTGTGAAGCACTCTGATACCCAGTTGGGTCATGTTTGCGCTATATAAAACACTGAATAAAATACATAAATAACACACCTGAGTGCGGGGAGATCTCCTCCAAACACCCCTGGCGCCTGCTGTGAAGAAGGTGTGTGAGGGCTCAAAAATTACCTTCACGCCCTGCAAGACCAGCGCCCTCGATGCTGCCTGCGTGGTGGCCATATTGAAGCAGAAAATCATCAGGACATCTGAGGCATTTACACCCAATACCGTGAAAGACGGCAAGCCCGTAGGCTGATTTGGAAATTATTGGGCACTTTGCTAGTGGTATCTTGAGGAAAATAATCAAATACCGGCGGCAAGGCCAAAATACTTTTCAAAAATAACATACTCACACTCGGGAGAGACTTCTCAGGCTCTGATTGTGGGCTGGGATTCCCTGCAACAGAGAGCAACAATTTGTAGCTTCTTATCAGACTAATAGTCCCCATTCCCGGCGTTCAGAAAAAAATGTAATATCAGCATTTTTAGGTGCAGCACCTAAGGAGCTTATTGATGGTACAGTAATAACTCTCCATTCCCTGCATTCTATTTTCATTAATCATATCCACCACATTTGATTGAAATTCAAAGGGTAAGCCTCAGTAATTACGCGTCAATCTTTGTAACCCGGCAAAATGCAGTAGGATATTTCTTTTTTCTTTTTCGACTGATGGTGTGGGACACAGCTAAAAGTCATTTGCAAAGTCAGTAGGTTCGCAAGGCAAGACCAATTGGCGTTGCCAGTGCTTGTTTTTTGTGGTGTGCTAGGAAAAAAATCTTAAACCTTCGCCTCTTGTATGGATACTCAGCAGAATTGTCACATACATTCTCTCATTTTGAAGTCATAGGAAGAAAATTAAACACCAAGCTTTCTCAAAGAGAGAGCTTGACATTTGACCTCTGTCTTTGAATGCACTGCAAATGTGACAAGATAAAAACAAGATTTAAAGGCCTTTTTAAAGAAAGCGTGTTTGTGGAAGAATACAGTAAACAAGGTTTGGGCAGCAGGAGGGACGGATGTGAATTACAAACCACAAATCTAATGGTAAGGAATGGGTGGAATGTATTCCCACTGATGCTTTCTGAATATCCCCAAGATGTCTTTAGCTATGTCTGGTAGTCTTGGATCAAAAGTACACTGGTCACGTTAAAGGTATTATTGGGATTGCTTTTAACATCTTAATTTATTTTTAAAAGTTATTTGCAACTCACTTAAACCATGGTCTCTCTCTCTCTCTCTCCCTCTCTTTCTCTGTTTCTATTCCTTTCTATCCTTCTCTCTTTCTCTCTATCTGTGTCTCTCTCTTTCTCTCTCACTTCTCTCTCTCTGTCACTCTTTCTCTGTTTCTGTTTCTCTTTCTTGCTATCTTTCTTCCTTTCTATTTCTCTTTCTCTCTCACTCTCTCTCCCTCTTCTGCTCTTCCTTCTTTCCCTCCCACATACTTTGTGGTTATAAGAGTTTCTTTTGAAAAGCAATTATTTCTTTGCTAATAATTTTGGAATCTTTTGACCAATTTGCACAAACTTTTCAAAAATAGTTTTTTTCTGGTTCCTCTTTCTTATACCAAATGTGTTTATTTTTGTGGTTTTATATAGTACAATCTTGACTGAAGGGCATTGAAGCACTTTTCTAAAGAAGAAAGACCAAATGCAGATTAGATGTGCCATAAAATAACAGATAAGCAATAGACTAATCCCACAGATCACGTCAGGGGAGAAAGTTTAAACAGTTAATATCTGGATACATTGGAAAAGTAGATGCAGAAAAGTGACCACAGATTTATTATTCAGAGCATCTCTCAAGTAGGAGGATTTTGAGTTTATAATTGTGGCAAGACTTGTGGTTGTACAAGGGGGTTGTGGGAAGGAGTTCCAAATGCTTGTAGCGCTGGCAGAGAAGGCGAGCTTTATGAAGCGTTCTTACCTGAATGTCGCTTGTTCCAGCAGGAGGACTTTACGAATTCGCGATCCTTGTTCAGATCCAGAGATTTTGAGTTTTTCTACCAAGTAGGAGGGTGTGGAGTTGTGGAGGGCTTTGTGGGTGATGCATTCAGTGTTACATTGGTCTGTTGCTTCAAATGGAAGCCATCGTAGGATGTGAAGTATAGAAGAAATGTGATTTGAAAACTTTGTGACCTGTCACAAAGTGGATAACTGTATGAAGCATTTCTCTCAGTGATGCTAATTTTCTCGGGGAAGGCCAGACAGGAAAGAGGTCCAATAATACAGTCTGAAAAGTACCAGCGTATGGACTACTAAGTTCGTCATGCACTCTGGTGCTTTGATGAGACTTGCTTCTGAAGGTAAATGTGAATAAACATAGGTCTGTAATTTTTAAGGTTGTTCTAGTCGGCCTCTGTGTTGTTTGATCAGGGGGGTGACTTGGCCGAGTTTGAGGGAGGTTGGCATGGAGCTTCTCGAAAAGGAGGAGTTGATGATTTTGGTCCATGCAGGCGAGATATGATGTGACTGTGATTATTGACACGCTCAGGAGGGAGGAGATCAGAAATGTGCGATGTTGGTTTCATGCAAGCGAGTTATTGGAGCACTTCTTCTTAAGGGACATTGTCGAATTCAGTTCAGCTGGCATAGGGTGAGTTTGGTGATGTTGTAATTCAAAAATATTGCCTCTCAGGGGTGTCACTGATACGTAGTCCAAAAAGCAGTAAGAGACTGACACAGAACTCTGAAATATCAAAGGACAGTTTATTACACTCATATGAGGTGAGGCTGCGTCGCCCAGAAGCCATGGCAAATGAATGAGGCAGTCTGAGGAATTCAGAAGGCTGACGCCTTATATACATTTCAGACTTACACAGTAAGCATACATGAAAAGGGGCAGTCTTGGCTCCTGTGAGCACACAAAGAATACCATAAATGGACATACAAATCCTCTTTGTTCAACTAAGTGGGAGGAGCTAACAGTTTCAGAACGTAGTGAACACATTCCTATGTAAAACTAATCAGTAACAGCTGCAGACTCTACCAGGCATTTCTGAGCATGCGTGGAAGTGGAGGAGGCTAAATATATCCTGTTACTAGGCAGACTTCAGGCGCAGCTAAAAGGAAGGTAGGACAATGCACAAAGTGAGCACATGGCAGCACATGGTAGACAAGATGGCCTCCAGAAACTAAAATGGCTTCTAAAAAGCGGATAAGATAACTTCTAAATGCAGGATGGCTTCTGCTAACGCTAACCCATTTTTACTAATTTACAACAGAGAGACGACCATTAGTTGGAGGTAGGGCCTTGGGTAGACCCTCTTTGCTAGGGGGACATATTTGGTGTAGGACAGAGAGATGGGTGGGTCAAGAGAGATTTCAATGTTAGATATTTTTTCAGAGAAGAATGTTGCAAACTCTCTGCAGCGCATGGTAGAGTCATTTATTGAGTGTTTAGGGAAAGAGGAGGTTTGTTGTTTATGATGTTGAGAAGGTCTTTAGATCTTTCCTCGAAGGTTCAAGTTGGGCTCAGAAGAAGGGGGATTTTTCATTGAAGATGTGTGTTTTGTATTTTATGCGTTTAGCTCCTGATATCGCAAGATATGTTAACAAGGATTGTTGTCTCCAGTTTCTTTCAGCCAACCGGAGTTGTTGCCTCTTTGTTAAGGTCTTTGTTAAACCAAGATCTGGAAGGGATACTTCTTGATTTCTTGAGTTTCAAAGGGGCGTCTATGTCAAGTAGTTCTCCCATTTTTCTGTTGTAGTGGGCGGTGAGATCATCACCTTGGAATTTGGGAACTGACTAACGCTTCTAACTCTGCCTGGGAGATTCAGTGTATGTTCCTCGCTCAGTACTTGTGCCGGGTATTTTGGGGGTGGGCCTTTGGTTAGATGGCATTGAGATTGAAAAGAATTAGGTGGTGGTGAGCCCAGTCAGTGGGTAGGATAGAGCGGAGGGATAAGGTGTTCTGCTTAGAGATGATTGCATCAAGTGTAGTGTAGTTCCTATATTCCTAATAGGCTCTGCGCATTGGAATAACATATACTATAGTTTAGACGTAGGACTGAGGTCGACTAGGTCTCTATCGAATATATTAAACTTAATTGTGAGTGCCAGCTAGCTCAGAGGTCACTAGAAAGTTTCTGACAACCGCATAAACATGACAACTTAATTTTGCAAGATTAAGAAATCAATCTCTAGAGTCGCGGAAACAATAGATAGTTATTTCACTCAGTCAATTGTGCATGCTTCGTTTCACCAGAGGTGCAGAGAAAATAGAGAGACGGGCATTTTCAATAAAAGTATTTATTGAACAGTCTTCTTTCTCAAGCACAGGAAATGAACTGCTACAATCGTGATACTGGTTATAAAGTACACAGCATATAATAGGAAGAGTATTATAAAGTAGTACTGTAAAAGCATGGTATGGTTTCTAAGCCATATAAAATAACATAAAATACATACATTAATAAATAATGACTAAAAGTACTCAACTGGTGCTTCTAAAATACGCCTACCCCGGTGAACCTAACCTAGGTCTAGTACAAGGGAAGAAGTTCGGTCTAGTACAAGGGAAGAAGTAAGTGAGGTGTAGATTAGTTTCAGTATTCTTTTTGCCAAGAATCTATTCCAAGAATTCTCTAAGGGTCTAATCAGCTCCGTACCTTGGTTTAGAATGAAGGAGGTCTTATATCTCTCTCTCAGGACTCGATTTCCCAGCAACCCGCAAGGGTAGCCTGGAAACACTGGAGCTGGATTTCTCGGCCAGAGAAAAGACAGCGTCTCTCAGTGCGTCTGCTGGAGGGTCGGCTTCCTTCGCCACTTGCTGCGGCGTGATGCGTCGGCAAGTAGATAGTCGAACTGCTCCAAACCACTGTGTGTTTGTTTGGGCAAATGTGGGCATATTTATACCTTGAAGGTGCCGAGTTTGACGTACGGTGGGACATAATAACGTCATCAAAGACTCAGTTCTTTGAAAATTCATGATTTCTTAGATAAATTAGTATTCAAGCAAGGGAAAGTCCCTAGCTGCTGAAGGCAGGTTTTTCCAAGAAATCGTTGTGGATTTTCGGAACTAGTGGAAGTAGCCATGCCGTATTTGGGCTGCATAGGCTAAGTCTAAATATGGTTATGATTTCTATGCCTATATAAGTATAGGGTAATTTATACCTATATATGGGCATGAATCGGGAAAATTACACTAGGGTCCTTAATTCATATACAACACCCACTCCACAGTATTAAGTTCAATAAAACTGAATGTATAAGTACTGAACATATCTAAGGCATTAAAACAAGAATGAGCCAACGTAGGAGAAAAAGTACACCTAATACAATCCAAAATTCAACCCATGGTGAAACCAGATATGTTTTTTCCAGTTGATGAAAGAGTTCTGTTATTTTTTTCTTTGAAAGATTTGTTTGCTGGCGTTGTTTCAGGTTCACTGGGATCCTCAGAAAAGTTATCAAAGTTGATGAAATAGCCAGAGGCAGTTCTGTCAATTGTTGGAATAGCATCAGGATAGTTTGGAATTGTTGGAGCTGCTTCTTCCTTTGTCATATTTGTATAGTCAGACGCTACATCATTATGGACAGGTGTCTCTTGATGAACTGTTATTTGGGTATCCAGAGGCACAAGTATGGATTTGTTGCATAGTCCTTCTTTTCTTACTGCAGGTTTATCAAAGGTGATTAGTCTTTCAGTTTGAACCTCTTGGATTGTAGCAAGATTTGGTTGTCTGCTACATCTTGGGAGTCTACTGGGCCTACAACTTATTATCGGCCACATGATGTGGTTTGACCAGGTCAATTGATACAACTCTGTTCTCCCTTTTACCAGCAAGCGGCGGTAGTGACACTGATCTTGTTCCGTGGATTGCTAAGACAGGTACTGCTTTTCTGTAAGAAGGCCCAAATTCCTTCTTCACCGCGATCTTTTCCCTGACTAGATCCCCAATCTTTGGAATCCAGACAGGCTTTGCTGGGACAGGTGGTTTTTCTTCAGTGGTTGTTGGCTTTTTTGTTGTGTTACTCAGACTTCTTTTTGTTTCATTTAAGTCCTGTAAAACAGCCAAACGATCTTTGACATCAAAGGGTTTTTGTTCCACCACTGAAGTTTGACTATCGAGGTCTTCGATTATCATTCTAGTACCAAACAGTAATTCATATGGAGTGATTCCACCCAGAGAATTTCTTGGCAGATTGTTAAGACTACGTTGGACACTTATTAGATGGTTGGCCCACCCGTCACCCGAGCCTAATACCCTAGCTGTTATAGATTGCTTTATGTCACGTTTTTTTCTTTCCACTACCGCATTTCCCTCAGGATGGAATGGACTTATGTACCGCAATGCAATGCCCAAGCTGACCATGGCCTCCTTTTAAACCCGAGAGCTAAACGCAGGACCCTGGTCAGAATGTAGCGTGCCGATTGCGTATGTGCCGATAAAGACTCGCAAATCTTTTATAACAGTTCGGGCATCAGCCGAGCGCTGAGGCCACATCCAAATGAAACTTGTCCTAATAGTTGTGGGACCGCATTCGTCCATGGTGAAGTCTGCGTGTAGAAAGTCTAATGCTGTCTAACAGTGGTGTCTGTGCTGGCTGGCTACACTGTAGTCAGGTACTTGATGTTTTTCAATGCTATGATCTCTGTAACAGACATCACAATTAATTCCAAATGTGTACACTTCGACACTCATTCCTGGCCACCAGTACACCTCTTCTAACTCTATTAGAGATTTTAAGATCCCATCATGTGTCAGACCCTCTCCCATATGTGCTTCGCGAACCAAAGCAGCTCTCCGGTTCCTGTTTGGAATTACTCTGTACCCTACTCCAGGGATTCGAGCAAAAGGAACGGAGTTTGCCTCAATTATGTATGTATGTCCGAGTGGATAATTTAGTGGTAACGCCACATAGTTGCCTTTCATTGAGGCATTAACTGCTAGCATTGATTCACAGTCTATCTTTGTTTTAGAACGATTGATTGTAGCTATGGAAGCCGTTTGCACAACTGCCTTCGCGGCTTCATCAGCCAATGAATTCCCTGCAACGTGAACGCCATCACGCTGATGATTCAGTGTATGAATCACGTGAGTCTTTTGTAGTTCTTTATGTAATAGAACTACTTGTTCCCAAAGCTCTTTATGCTTAATTGGGCCACCTTTTGTATTTTTGAAACCATTTTGCACCCAGGTCCGCAGATATTCATTCTAATTCCTGACGCAGTTATACGAATCGCACACTATGAGTGTGGGGAATTCGCTATGGGTATTTTAAAGCGCCATCTTGAAAGCCTGTAGTTCAGCTCGCTGAGCCATACAGTCTCCGAGTGATTGAGTTTTAGTGACCATCAGTCTAAATTTACCTTCACGCCAGCGACCTTTAACAATTGCGCACGCAGCACTTCAAGCTTGTTTACCCCCAATTGCGGGTTGTGCTGAACCGTCTGTATAGATTATACATCCGTAATATTCTAGAGGCAGAATTTCAGTTGGCAGAGGACATTCGTGTTCGTATTGTAGGAATTCTTGTGTTTTCAAGTAGGGGTCAAACACGTATTCAACATTTGTTGCAGCAAGAGAATTAACCCATTGTATCCATCTCGGATGTAAAGCTTTTGCATTTGGAATGCTCACTTTTGTCACTGCTTCGAAAGCAGGTACAGGTGTAACGATCATTATGTGTTTATCCTGTGCTAGGGCTCTCTCCTTTGCTACTGCAGTTTGAACCGCTGCCAGAATTTTTCTGTAGAAGTGAATTTCATTTCATTTTTTTTTTTTTTTTTTTGGTAATCCTCATATATCACAAATGGAACTCTTGATGGGGGCGTGGCTTGGATGCCGAGGAGGTAGGCAGCGTGAGCCTGGAGCTCTGCGCCCGATCCCGAATATCATCCTGATTATCTGAACGAATTCCAGCAAAACTGGGATAACCCAAAATCTGAAGTCATCGCGGAGGGTGCGGCGTTCACAGCGGACGACCTAGAGCTGTTCCTGGCCCTGAAATTTGACTTAGAAGGCCGGCACCGGGTGTGATGCCATTGATCTAAGATGGCGCCCTGAGCCCGGGACAAAGAAACGACGGGAGCACGGGGCCGGACTCTTCTGCTGTCCTATTACTGGTGGTGTTGGATGGACTGAAGGACCCCTCTTGACCTACCCGGCGGGCACGGATGAACTCTCCTCAAGCTGATGCGAGCTGGTGGGAATCGTGGCCATAATTAAGATCGCCGACAAAGCGACAAAATGGCGGCGGCCCTGTGACGACGGTCCCGACTATCCATGCACAGGCTGGCATCAAAGGGCGCAACGGCAGCAGTGGACTCTAGAGTACGGCGTTATTTAGCGTGATTGGAGTGAAGCCCACTGTGCTGAGCACATCCAAGGTCTCTGATCCTGTTGCCCCGGGAGTTTCCTAGTGGCGGAGCTCTACATTGCGGAGATAGCGGGGGTGACAAAGGGACCCTAGAGGCCGCCGCCATTTGCAGCCGAGATGGTGAAACCGAAAGGGAAGGGAGAAGGAGCGACCGACACAGAGGCAGCGGATGGAGCGGATCGTGATCAGTCTGCTCTCCAGCGCATGCAGGACTGTATATTGGAGGCCATCGCGACCACGAAAGACGCCCTGCAACAGGACATCGCCCAGGTGGCGACGGGCTTGGGTCTCCTAAAAGCAGATCACGATAAACTTAAGGATAGAGTGAAATCCGTGGAGGTCACTGTTCAGGAATTGGCCCCGGACCACGCAGCTCTGAAAGCGCAGGTGGCGGATGCCCTAGACAGGCTGAAGGTGCTGGAGAGGAGGGCCGAGGATGCGGAAAACAGGAGTAGGCGCAATAATGTTCGCCACGTGGGCCTGCCGGAGAAAATTGAGGGCGACGATATGGTGGGCTACCTCGACAACTGGATACGCACTGAGGTGGCACCGGAGGGACTGTCTCCTTTCTTCTCCCTGGAACGGGCCCACAGGGTACCGGCTCGGCCTCCGGCCCCGGGCCTTCCGCCTCGCCCGGTGGTGTTCAAGTTGCTCCATTACAGGGACCGGGACTGGCTACTACAGAAGGCGAGGGAAGCGGGACCCTTTCAAGTGGACAATAACAGAGTCACCATGTTCCCGGACTACACTTTTGAGACTCAGAGACTCAGGGCTAACTTCTTGTCCCTCAAGCGTGAGCTCCGTGGAGACGGCATAAAATACTCCCTGCTCTTCCCAGCGAAGCTGAGAGTGGTGGTGGATGAAAAATCGCTCTTTTTTACGACATCGGCGGATGCTTGGGCCTGGTGGGACACCTATAAAGCTGGAACGGACGGAGCTAAAGCCAGGGCGGAGGAGGCTAGAGTGGCGCAGCCGATCAGGAATGCCCAACGGATTCGAAAAAATTGTCGGAGAACTGGTAAACCATCCGTGTCACAAACAGAGACAGAGAGGAAGGCGGCCCTACAGGCAGTTGTGGACCTGTCTAGTGCGACCAGAAGCCAGTCCGGGAAGGGCACGGACTCTGATGAGCAGGGCACGGGGTCGGAGACGGGGCTCTCGGAATTTGGCGGAGCCAAAGGCCCAATAGTGACACCGCAGACTTCTGGGGAGATCCTTGAGGCATGATACGCTGGACAAGAGGAGCGGCCTACCGGCCAGACACTGGGGCGCTGTGCCCGTGAGCGCAGTGTATTGCTATATGGGGCTTCGTGAATCTGTAATGAGGGGATCATGGGACGGAATGTGCGGGACTGATTTGCTTTGACGGACCCTCTCGGCATCGGTCCGCGCCCTACTGGCCCTTACGGTCATCGCAGTGGAGACTGCGAATACTAGTGCCTTCTTTTGAGGGGTTGTTGGGTGTGATAGTTTGGATGGGGTTGCTTCCGATTGTGCGGGGGCCTGTCCTGGGGGGGTGGGAACCGAGAGTAGTTGGGGTTGCTCAGGTTGTTTTGGAGAGGGGGGGGGTTTCATTTGTTTGGAGTGGGGGGGAGGGGCAGTAGGCTGTTGGCAAACGCGCATGGTCGATGACTTTTATTGTTCTGTCTGTGTGTGCGAAGGGATATGGCTAGTACGGGGGCTCTGAAATGTGTGACCTGGAATGTGCGGGGTCTCCAGACTATGGTACGAAGGCACAAGGTTCAAGCGTATCTAAAACGTAGGGGAGTGCACATAGCGTTCCTGCAAGAGACGCATCTCAACAAGCAGGTGGGGATTGCGCTGCAAAGGAGGTGGCGGGGACAACTGTTTAACACGACCTATTCGGCCTTTGCGAGAGGGACGTTGATTTGGATACGAGCGGGGGTCCCTTTCCAAGTCACTAAGACAATGGTGGACCCGGAGGGAAGGTATGTGGCGGTGGAGGGGAGATTGAGGGGCCGGGTGGTGTCTCTCTGCAGAGTGTACGCCCCCAATGTGGATTTGCCCGCTTTTCTAACGACTCTCTCGAGTTACCTAGCAGGGCCAGTGCTTATGGGGGGGGACTTCAACTCGGTGGTGGATGTTGATATGGATAGATCCCATCCCCCGCTGCGCGCGTCCCCAGCACACAGGGTAGCAAAACGCAGGCTGGAGTGGCAGGAGAGTTGGGCCCTGGGGGACGCCTGGAGGACGCTACACCCCACCACTAGGGACTATTCCTTTCACTCACATTTGCATGACCTGCATGTTAGATTAGATGCGTTTCTGTGCTCATCACATATGCTCTCCACAGTGGGTAGCGCGGAGTATTTGGCTCGCACGGTGTCGGACCACAACCCTTTGTTGTTGTCCCTGAACTGGATGGTGGAAGTCAACTGTGTGCCAACATGGCGACTGCAACCTGATACCTTAGATGACTTGCTTTTCAGGGAGGCCTTAGGGGAGCGAATAGAGCGCTACTTTGAGGAGAATAGTGGCTCCGCCTCTTCTAGGGCGGTGGAGTGGGACGCATTTAAGGTGGTGGTCAGGGGGCACTGTATTGGGAGCACTGCGGGGGCTCGTAGGACTTTGCTGGATGATCTTGAGAAGGCGGAGAAGCGGTTGAGGGAGAAGGAGAAGGAACGCCCGAATCACCCCGAGCTTCAGGAGGGGCTTAGTGGCGCCAGAGAGGCACTAGCGGTGGAATTAGAACGGCTGCGTAGCTTTGACCATAAAGCGTATATGACAAAGGCGCATGCGGAAGGTGATAAGGCGGGGTCGATGCTGGCGTGGCTTGCCAATCCGATCAGGCGGGGCACGCCGATCATGGCGATTTAGGCAGTGGGGGAGGAGCTGTGCCACACCCAAGCCGGGATCCTGGATAGGTTCAGGGCGTATTACAAGTGTTTGTACGAGAGCGGAAAGACGGGCGGGGTGGATGAGCTGGGCTCCTTTTTGGAAGGGTTACAGCTACCGCAATTGGAGGAATCGGAGGCTGAGGAGTTAGGTCGGCCCATTACCGTCGGGGAGATAGGGAGTGCAGTGAAGCAGATGGCTAGGAATAAGACTCCAGGGCTTGACGGTCTCCCGATAGAGTTTTATAGTAAATATTTGGAGTACCTAGCTCCGCAACTACAATTGGTTTACAATGAAGCGCAATCGCGTGGTCGGCTCCCGGGTTCCATGTGTGAGGCCCTTATGATCCCATTATTAAAACCTGGCAGAGAGGGCGGGCCCTTTCATCCTACCGTCCATTATCCATGCTCACGACGGACTACAAGATCCTGAGTAAAATCCTAGCAAATAGATTACTGGCCCACATGACCGGTCTGGTTCACAAGGATCAGTGCGGCTTTATCCCTACGCGTAACACTACCCACAATATCCGCAGGCTTACAAGGTTGATGGGGGCCCACTGGTCGGATGCCACTACTCCATTTGTGCTCTCCATAGACATCGAGAAGGCCTTCGATAGCCTTGAGTGGGATTATCTGTACGAGGTGATGAGGCGTTTCGGGCTGGGGGACGGGTACATCAACTGGACCAAAGTCCTATATACGGAGGCCGTAGCTAGAGTCAGGGTTGGTTCCCTGATCTCGAAACAGTACCCTGTACGGCGAGGCACCAGGCAAGGGTGCTCCCTCTCTCCCCTCTTGTTTGCTTTGGCAATGGAACCCTTTGCAGTGGAAGCCAGAGCTGGCCGCCACTATGCGGGGCTGATGTACAGGGACAGGCCGCATCTCATCTCGTTGTATGCGGATGACCTACTGATGTTCTTGGCTGATGCGGAAGCAGAGTTACTGGGGGCGAGACGTCTGTTGGAGCTGTTTGGGCGGCTGTCAGGCCTGAAGGTCAATTGGCCCAAATCCTGTCTATACCCCCTGAGGCAGGGAGAGCCGTACCCTCTCACAGCGCAGGAACTCCGGTGGGAACCGCATTGTCTGCACTATCTTGGCGTTTACATCTACCATACCCCAACGGATATGCTAGATGGCAATATTAACCGTTGCATTACTGCTCTGAGAGGGGGTATGGATTGTTGGTCCACTCTTCCACTGTCGCTGGCTGGTCGGGTCTCCCTGCTTAAGATGGTGGCTCTGCCCAGGCTGTTGTACTACTTTAGGAAGCTCCCGATATGGATTCCGGGCTCCGTTTTCCGACGCCTGAGATCATTAACTATAGCGTTTCTCTGGGGCACAGGTAGGCGACGAATCGCGCTGGACACCCTCCTGCGGCCCAAGGACGAGGGAGGCATGGCGGTGCCTGATTTTGAAGGTTATTATCTGGCGGCTCAGTTGCAGGCTTTCACTCAGGAGGTCGCGAGGGTGTATCGAGGCCCGGAGCATGCTAGGGATGAGGGCACCCCGCGTCATGTGCTGGCATACATCACACTGCATCAGAAGCTCTTGGTTAGGGATTTGACAGTGGAGGAACAGACATTTCGACTCTGCTAGAATCGGGCGCGCAAACGAGCGGGAGTCCGCCTTATGTATGCTCCGGAAATTCCGCTGGGAATGGTCACGGCCCTCCCTCATGGTGGGGACTGGTCGTGTTTACTGGGCTGGGAAGAGGCTGGGGTTCAAATGCTGGGCAACTTGTATGAGGATGGTGTGTTGCTCCCGTTTCAGGAATTGCAGGAGCGGTTCGATCTCCCACGAGGCGACTACTTGTTGCATGCGGCGGTGACAGGCGCTATGCAAGATCACTGGGGAGAGGGTCTGCAGGAACCGGCGATCTCCATGGCGTGCCAATATACGATGATGGCAGCCGGGACCTTTAAGGCGGTAACCTGTCTATACTCCAGAATGTTGCGGGAGGCCTTGCAGCCGCTCGCGGTTTTGAAGGCTAAGTGGGAGTTGGACCTCCAAACGGAGATCCCTGATGCAACGTGTGGTCAGCTGCTACGACGGGCACGGAAAAGCTCAAGGAACGCCAGGTTCCAGCTTATACACTTCTACATTATCCATCGGGCATACCTCACGCCTGGGAAAGTGCGGCAATACTTTGGGATAGAACAAGCGGCCTGTCCCAGGTGTAACACAGTTGGGGCGGATTTGGGTCACATGCTGTGGGACTGCCCTGCCTTGGGGGATTACTGGCAGGAAATCGGGATGGCTCTGAATAATGCTACGGATAGGGACATACAGTACACCAAGGCAGTGGGGGTCCTACATTGGTTTCCGCACACGTCTAAGAATAAAAATACCAGCCGATTTATAGATTTGGGGCTGATCCCTGCTAAGCGGGAAATAACGAGGAATTGGAAGTCGAAAACGGGACCCACATATAAGCGGTGGTATGGTGAATGTTTGCGGTGGGCAGCGTGTGAAAGTACTTTGAGATACCAGATGGCTAGGAGGACGGATGATGAGAAGGCGCTGGAGAGGGCAACGGCATGGGAAATGATGGTACAGGCGCTCCGAGATGATACTGATGAGGAGGGGGAGGAATTGATGGCAGCTAACCCTGCTAGCACACCTAGGAACACACCTTAGTGAATGAATAGGACCTTCTCTAACACACTAGACCTTACTCTGACTAGGATTCTTACGCAGCGCTGCCACGGGGGCGGGGGAGTTCGGGAATGTTGGGCGATGGGGGGAGGGTGTTCGATAGGGGTGGGGGAGGGGCGAAAATTACAAAAGCAGTCCACTTTTTCTTGTAAATAAGATGTCGGGCGTTGAACTATGCAGCAAGGAATGGACTCGGCGCAGTGGCAGATTAGTCTTCTTTTTGGAGACATGCCAGGAATGATGGGGGGGGAATCTTAATAATATGTCTTCTTGCTATGTTTTCTAATATTACCGTGAAATTAATGCCTGTACAATTATTTTGGTACTGCAATAAAAACGATGTTACAAAAAAAAATGGAACTTTTGATGGGACACTGGCTCCTCCATGCACTACTGGCCGTTCTGCACCGACCCTCGTTGGTTTTGGCCTGATGCAAGTTGGTTTGCCCGTACCCTCAAGCAGCCACTACCTTCCCCTCCAAACTCCTTTTTTTTTCGCCGATCTGTGTGCGCCCCTTGCTACTTAGGAGTACGGGGAACCAGCAGGGCTCCAGACAAATCATTGGAAAACCAATCATCGAGATTGCTATGCCACCAAGGCTGCCCAAACATTCGTCTCACTTCTGGGATCACATGCCACATCTGATTTGCAAGTTAACATAATCTGCCTCAGGCAATTAGCAAAGGTAGGGGGGGTTGGATCTTTCCATGCCCTACAAATCTCGCGCCTTGCTAAGAGGATGATAAAGAATACGAATTTAGTGGGAAGGTCATTCACCTGATAGTTCGTAATAAGCCCAAACATAACTGTAAACCTTGGAAGTGCTATAGGCATTGAGAGTACTTCTTCCAAAAATTCCTTTATCTTCCCCCAATAGTCCGCCAATTCAGGACAATCCATAAACATATGAACATCGTCTGCCCTCAAGAGGCCACACCTTGGGCAATTGTAGTCAATATTTGAGAATTTTGCCAGTTTCTTCGGAGTTACATAGACCCTATACATGGTGTATATGTGATTTCTTTTCAGCGCAGCCGGCTTGATTACAGCATTTAACACCCTGAAGGAGTCGTGCCAGAAATCCATAAAAGGCCCGTTGGCCGGGGTAAGAGCGTTGCACCACAATTTACTGATTTCAGCCTCCGTCACATCCTCCCCCTCTAACATTGCCGAATACCAAAAAGATATTTGGCTTTTCCACTTACCCCTTCTGGCTACCGCATCAAATTTAGGGTTAGGGGGGGTTATTATCATTGGGTATCCCAGATCTCGTTGTCCACCAGCCTGACAATTGGTAATATTTGAACCGCGTCAGGGCCCCCCTAGTTAGATTGAACAATGTGTCCCAGCTTAAGAGTTGGCCATCTCCCTGCAGATCTCCCCACCTCTGCAGCCCTGCCTGCTTCAAAGGTAGTGATAGTTGATCATTAAGGCAGGCTGGGAGGCCTGGTGAGTCCCATATGGGTGCCTGCGG
Source organism: Lissotriton vulgaris (assembly GCF_964263255.1). Taxonomy (NCBI): domain Eukaryota; kingdom Metazoa; phylum Chordata; class Amphibia; order Caudata; family Salamandridae; genus Lissotriton; species Lissotriton vulgaris. The sequence continues at coordinate 350,251,461 of NC_141686.1, forward strand.
CGCGTAATAAGAAATGTTTAGTTTGTTCCTTACAAATACCCAATTTTTCAAAGCTGACCTTAAAATCTTCAACCTTACTTTTTTAAAGAATTTTGGGTCCCCAAACTTGTAAAGAAAAAAACTGGAACCCTGAGGAACGTCCTTTAATAAAACAGAGAATAGCAACCCCATTGATGATTGGTCCATACGGCCCGCCATAATTCTAAAATGCTTAAAATGAAAAGCGTGGCAATACAGCATTAAATCTGGAAAGGCGAGCCCTCCAGTCTTGAGACCCCTTCTTAATTTCTTCCATGCTATGCGAGGGCCTTTGGCATTCCAAATGAATGAGCCCAATTTTCCTTGGAGTTTTTTAATTAGGGGTGCTGGAAAAGATAATGGGATGGCATTAAATAGAAAAGTGACCTTAGGAAGCACTATCATTTTCAGGAGATTCACTCTCCCATATATATTTAAAGGCAGAGAGGACCAACGTTGCAATAAAGCGATTGTATTTTGAATGACCCTTTCTAAATTAATTTTGTGGATTTCATCTATGTCATTGACCAGATGGATTCCCAGATACCTCATTTTATTCTTCTTCCCCATCGAGCTAGACTGCTGATTCCATTCCATTATTTCCGTCTTTTCGGCATTAATTGAGTACCCCGAAATATTACCAAACCCCTTTGCAAGATCTAATAGTCTGGGAATCGCTACATCCGGATTTATCGTATACATTAACAGGTTATCCGCATACAATGGCAGCTTAAGCTCCATATCCGCAATCTTAAAGGGTTTAATTATTGGATCTGCTCTTAATAAACAAACGAAAGGCTCTATATATAAGTCAAACAAAAGGGGGGATAGGGGACATCCCTGTCGAGTACCTCGGGAGATATGAAACTGCTCAGTCAATGAACCATTTACTAGGACCTTTGCTGTCGGGGCTGAGTATAAAAGCTTAATGGCTGTTATGTAGTTCATCGGAAAGCCAAATTTTTCCATCGCCAACCACATGTAGTTCCAGTCTACCTGGTCAAATGCCTTCGCGGCGTCTACTGCTACTATGGTCAGAGGCTGCTTCTTTTCTTGAGCCAGATCGATCGCTGCCACCACTTGAAAGGTCAACTCATTGAGCTGCCTGCCCGGAATAAAGCCCCTTTGGTCACAATGTACTACCGATTTTACTACCTTTGCTAGTCTCGTAGCCAGTACCCCCGCAAATATTTTATAGTCCACATTTAGTAATGAAATGGACCTGTAGGACTCTATCCTACTCGGGTCCTTGTTTGGCTTCAACAGTAATGTGACTGTTGCCTCTGCCCATGACCTAAGGACCTGTCCTCCCCTGAGTAAGACTTCGTTGAACAATAGGGTCAGAACCCCTATGATCTGCTCTAAAACAATCTTAAACAGCTCCACTGGAAGCCCATCTGGGCCTGCGGCTTTGCCCTTAGCCATTTTCGCCAACTGAGCCCTGACTTCCCCTTCTTTGATTTCTGAACTAAGGTAAGAGCTGTCTGACTCAGATAACTTAGGGAGCTGAACATTTGCAAACCAGGATTCTGCTTGTTGCGTACCCATAGAGGAGTTAGGTCCATATAGAGACTGCATGTATCTCTTTGCATCTTCTCTGATACAGTCATCCTCGTTAGTTTTTTCCCCTGTACTTGATAAAACCAAACTATCTATCTGATTTCTTGTTCTGTCCGCCCACACTTCTCACCGTAAGCAAACTGCTGTAAATTACTAATGTCCCACTTTTCCTTCAGATCCTTTTCCAACCCTGCTTGAAATTCTGCTCGCAGACAATCGAGCTCTCTCTGATGGATTTGCCTGTTATCCGACTCCTCTGCCGATGCCCTCTGTAACTCCAGCTCCTTAAGCTTAATTCTTGAAATCCATGCTTCCCTTTTCTCTTTCCTCAGTCTATTCCTCCTGATCATCAGGGTTGTTAACAAACCTCGGGAAAAAGCTTTATACGATTCCCAGACGATTTGTTTATTTGCTGACCCTGTATTGACCGTAAAAAATTCTTCAGTCTGGGTCACTAAATCCTGTCTGACCCCTTCATTTAGCAGCAACGTCCGATCCAGTGTCCATCTCCTGTGATGTTTTTTCTGTTTCATATTGACTACCATTTCCACCATTGAGTGGTCTGACAGAATTGCAGGGACATATGATATAGAGTCGACTGCCGATGAGAGGTTCTTATCTACCAGGAAGAAATCTATCCTAGAGTGATGCCCATATATTCTACTATAGAAAGAATAATCTCTTCCCCCTGGGTTTTTGAATCTCCAAATGTCCATCAAATTAAAACCCCTCATAATATTCTTAAGTTCTAAACTAGTTTTTTTGGGGGGGGTTAAATCTCACTCTTGATGTTCTATCTAGATCTCTATCAAAAATAAGATTAAAATCTCCCCCTACAATTATCGGCCCTGTTGTCTCTATTAAGTTGGTTTTAAGTTTCATCAGAGCCCCTGGGGCGTCTAGATTCGGGCCATAGTAGGCTGCGCAGACAAAAGGGGCGCTTCCTACCATCAGAGAAGCTATCAACCATCTGCCTGAAATGTCTGTTTCGTGTTTTATCAACCTAATCCCCATGCCTGCTCTAATAATCACGGCCACCCCCCGTGTGCTACCGCTTTGTCCCGAGGAAATAATATCCTGGATCCATCTACATCTCCCAAATATTTGACTGCATTCTTCCCTCTCCACATGTGTCTCCTCTAATAGACAAATATGTGCCCCTGATCTAAACAAAAAATCTATGATCCTTCTTGCTTTAGTCCTGTCTCTTAACCCATTAACATTCCAACTTATAAATTTTATGCTATATGTCGTATCGGCCATAATTCTCTAAGATCACTTTAAGCATTTTGAGCCAGCTCCCTACCTGAGCATGAATTATTGTCAAACCAATATGAGGATTTATTTAACTTTTTCCCCCTGCTCCCCTCCCTCCTCCCCCCCTCCCCTGAGGACCCCCCCCCCCTTTACTCCTACAGCGATCTTGTCGCCAGTCGGGAGCTCTCCAGACCCCCGGGTGGAAACCCTTGTGGTTTATTTTACTATATGTGTACGACAAAAGCTAGATAGAGTAATCTATTCTTCCCCTCTTCCCTACTTTTCCAAATTAGACACCCTTTATCTTGAAAGAGATTTTTTAAATTTTTTTTTTTATTTATTTATATATTTTTTAATTTGTTTCCCTCTTTTTTCCCTTCTTTTTCCACCTCCTGATTTTCTTTACCATTTCTTTCCTTGCTCTTGAAAACTACTAGCACCCCGAGACCCCCACACACACCATTAATCACCTTAATATACGTGTTACTTAGATTCTAAGCTAATTATCTAACTAGTTTTGCTCTCAACCCCCCGGGGCTTTTCAGAGTCCTATATATCTTACTCAGACGTTTTCTCACGCATCAAGATAAGGAAGGAGTCGACATCTTGTACTGAATTAAAGTTATGAGTTTTGTTTTTCCAAACCACTCTCAAAAAGGCAGGGAACTTCATCTGCACCTGTGCCCCTAAGCTCCTCAGTTCAGGCATTTAACTCCCCAACTCCCACTGTCTTTGTGCTGTTATCTTCCCCACATCAGAACGGATCAGATAGTTAGCTGAACCTAATTGTAGGGATTTTTCCTTCAGAGCTTTACTCAAGATTAATTCTTTAACCGAAAAGGATAGAAAATTCACCAGGATCTTTCGTGGCACTGACCTCCCTGAGCGCTGCCTAAAAGGATCTCTGTGGGCTCTTTGTATCTCTCTCTCAAGATCTATTTCTGGACTGTCTTTTAGGACGCCCTCTCTGAGGATTTTGCAGATAAAGGCTTTAACATCCCCATTTTCCAACCCTTCAGGTATTTTCAAAAATTTCAGATTGTTCCTTCTTGAGTGGATTTCTAATCTTTCCACGTCCATCTGAAGGTCCCTGTTTCGCGCTCTTAGTCTCTCAATATCTCTTTCATGTCTTTGTGAGGCTCCTTTTAGGAAACTAACATCTTCCTCAAGCACCTCTGTGCGTTTACTGACATCCACCAATTTTTGCTCCAAACTGGCGCACTGATCATGAATGATTTTTTGGTTGGCCTCGGATGTGTCAAACTTCTGATCAAGTTTTGTCAACAAGTCCTCTCTAAGACTTAAGAGGAGAGCTCCCACCTGTGACAAGCCTGCGTCCAGGGTTGTCTCCAACGATCTTGCAGGAGGTAGGGGGCTAGCCTGGGCGGCCTGTGCCGGCCTCTGACCTGAAGGTCCTCCCTCTATTCTGGTTCTGGTTTCATCATCTTGCACTGGCTCTTCCTCTGATCTCTCCTGACTCTCTTGACTTATTGCATCCTCTAACTGTCCCAATACCGTATAGCTATTTTTTAGAGTCACTGCGAAGGAAACGCCTGGTATATCAGGAGAAGTATGATCTGATAAATTTCTGACACTTTGTGGGTCCTTTGACGTAGGGTGGCTAGATGGACCCGGGGATCCTGAAGAGCTGGGACAGGGGTTACTCCCTCCCCCTGTTGGGGTGTCGACCACCTTCTCCATTATTTTAAAATAGGCCTTTAAGGAAGGGGTGGGCTTTGGGACTGTCCCACAGGTCTTCAGTGACTTCTGCTTTTGCTTTTGCTTAATCACTTCCCCCACGATATTACTCCTACCCCTCCTTCTTCCTATCGGGGAGATTGGGATGACACCTGTAGAGACGGTGACGGGAACCTCAGCTCCTGACTTCTGTAACACGAATCTTGACCTCAACTGATTCCTATTCCTGACTAGTGGTTTGGATGTAAGGGGGGGTGGGGGGAGTACGTTAGAGGGTATGTTAGAGGGTATGTTTGAGGGCACCTTAATCTTTCCCTTATCTTTAATGGCAGTCTTGATCTTATACTCCTCCCCTACCAGGTTCTCTGAGAGCACGACTATCTCCTCATCTTGCCTGGGGTGTGTAAGCAGATTCACTGATATTGAACTTGCTCCTGAGTCCATGCCCTTATCCTGTAGCAGACGCTGTAGCTTACATACTACCCCTCCACTGCTCAGTTTCAGCACAACAGTGCCCCTCTGGTGCCTAGGTGTTTGGCCCCCCTTCTCCTCACCCTCCTTTAGCGAGGCACGATGAGCAAAATTGTTGATTAGTGGCGAGCTGAGGCTTACTCTTGCCAACAGCCGCCTAGCATGCCCCCACGCATAAGCCCAGTCCCTCGACCCCCGCACTATTCTGCCGAGATACCTCCTCTCCTTTTGTGCTGTAGAAGGGATACAGGTTCCTTTAACTTCACCATCCGAAGGACCAGAATTAAATTCTGGAAGAAGCCTGATCGAGCTCATAACACACCGCCGATGCGCGTTGGGTAACTGTCTCCCCGCCGGCTGCCTTCACTTCCTGACTCCGTCTCCGTCTTCGTCTTCGTTCTTTCCGCTCCTCCAGGGTCCTAGTGCCGGGTGTGCTCCTAGGCTGGTGTAAACGCCTAGGAGGCCTCTTGCTCGTTATTTTTTCCGTTTTGTGAGGAAAAACAGAGATAAACGCCTCATCATAATACCGCTCGCATTAATCTAAAAAATCATCCGCTCTGATCTCACCGTTTTCGTGCCTTTGTCGCTGCCTTTTCTTCGGGGAAACCACCTCCCGGTCTGGAGCTCCCTCAGCAGACGTCAGCCTGCCGCCATGTTCCTCCTACATGCAGGTTTCCCGGGGATCCTGTGCTAGGGCTCTCTCCTTTGCTACTGCAGTTTGAACCGCTGCCAGAATTTTTTCTGTAGAAGTGAATTTCATTTCAGCTTGTGTGTACAAGTGTGATTTATAAGCTAGTGGTACCTTTTCACCTTCTTTAAAGGTTAGGTATGTGAATCCGCATCTCCCTGGGTTGATCCGGATCACAAGGTTGCACACGTTTTTGCGTGTCTGTAATTGTGTTTTTGCTAACATATCTGTTTGTACTGAGAGCAAAATTTCTGTGTGTTTTTGAGTCCAATTAGTTGGTTTGAAATCAGGTTTGATCAGTTCATAGAGAGGTTTAACCCTTTCTGCGTAATTTAGAACATACATTCTTCCAAAATTCAGGAAACCTCGAATTGACTGTAAGTTTTTCAGTGTTTTCGGAGGTTGGAGCAGCGCAAATTTCTCTAGAACGTTTGCTGCCAGGCTTTTGCCTTTACTTGAAAGTTCATATCCTAAGAATAGGACGTTGCGGTGGGCAATTCGTGATTTCTTAAAATTGAATCTGTTCCCTTCAGAAGCGAACCCAAGTATTATGGTGTTCACTCTTTTCAAGTGTACGTCCAAGTCATCGTCTGTAAGATAGATATCATCGACATACGATAATGCTTCATCATCGTACGTTTGTAGTAACTCTTTTACTATGGCTAAAAATAACCCTGGACTATTCTTGAATCCCTGGGGGAGATGGCAAAATTGACGCTGTGTCCCCATAATTGAGAAAGCGGTCAAATGCCTGCTTTTAGGTGCAATGTTTTGACAGAAGAAACCATTTGAAATATCTAATGTCGTTTTATATTTTTTTCCGCACGATGTTATTTATCAGTGCTGCACTGTGTGCATTTTGTACTGCAAATGTTTTGCAACAAGAGTTTAAGTGTCGGTAGTCCAAAACTAGACCATATGACATGTCTGGTTTGGAGACAGGAAACAAAGGATTGTTCATAGATGAGGTGCATGTTTCAATCACCCCTTAATATTCCAGTATATTTAGAATCACCCTGACCTGTTTTTTAGCTTCCTGCTTAACAGGATATTGCCTTTGCATTGTAGGTTGAGTTTTTAGGTCTCGGGCCTAGCGTACACTGCGCAGCAGTGTCGCGCAGCGAGAGTCCCTTTCTCGGTGTTTTGAAAATGGACCTAGGAATTCCAAGCAGCTCGTGCGTGTTGTTTCCTAGGTCCATTTTCATTGGCCTTCGCATGGCCTATTGGTGTCTGTTATGCGCACAAGAGGCCATATATCTTTAATTATCGCGGCCGTCAGGGCCGCGGTAATTGAAGACATATGGTTGCAGTGGCGCGCGCGTGCGCACCGCTCACAAGCATTTTTTTTTTCTGCTTGCACAGTGACCGCAACTAACCAGGAGGGCCCGGCTCTGAAAACAAAACTACAGCGTTTTGAATTTTGTTTCTCGGGAAAGAGAAACCTGCGCTGTGTGCAGAGGCTGGAGGGGTCGGTGACTCAGATCCATGGGGCCGGGCATCAGCTGAGTCTGCACCCCCCTCTCAGAGGCTGGAATCCAGAATCCCGACGTCTGTGACTCTGTGCTTCGTTTGAGCTGTGGGTTGAGGACCAGCACTTTTTTTTCCCGTCATCACAATGCGTTCCGCTTTATCATTCCGCAATGCCTTGTTTCCCGTTTGACATACCGTGGGCAATGCACACACACACACACATTCCGCAACCCGATTTTCTGAACAGAAACTAAAATATATCTTCATCTCCAGTTTTTATAACGCACTGACTGGTATTCTCTCTCATACTTTCCTTGTGAGCAAATGGGAAATGGCTGGTTATTATGTTTTCCCTAAGCAGCGGGATGAGGCCTGGTTACGAGGGAACAAGTTGTGTGTGTGCTGTCGAAAGCTCCAATTATTTTGCAAGACTGTAATCTCAAAGCAGGCATTAGGCTAACCGTTATCCCACAGCAGGCCACATTTCACCCCTGGCCCCGGCTTCCTGTGACCGTGGCGCAGCGAGGAGACGTTGTCGTGGCGTTTTATCACTTTGAAAATATCTATCATTAAATATTGCTACAATGGTTTCATAGTTCTTTCTTAGTCTGGGTGCCCTTTGTGTACGTTTTGGCATTTCCATCAACCTGTTTTGGTTGAGTATGGTTAGATTTGATAATCGTTTTATTTAGTGATATAATGTTTTTGCTGTTTAATATGAAAGTAAAATGTGTTTGGTCCTTCCTACGCAAGCATTTTATTATGTTTTACGCATGTGTTCAGGTGCGCCAAAAGAGTTCAACATTTTTCATTGAGCTCTATGGTCAATGTCCATAGCCCAGCCATGCCAGCCTTTGTTTCCTAGCAGTACCATTATTTGGGTAAATGGTTCTAATGTGATTGTGTGTGTGTGTGTGTGTGTGAGGCTGTGCTATTTTTATCTCTATATGTCGAACCACGTTGCAGATGTAGGGTTAGCTAACGTCCCTGACAGGCTGATGCCTTTCATACTTGAAAGGTTTCAACACAGGCTGTTCAGTCAACAGGTTGTCAGTTTACCCTTTACCTTGAAGGTGCCGAGTTTGACATACGGTTGGACATAATAAAGTCATCAAAGACTCAGTTCTTTGAAAACTCCATGATTTCTTAGATAAGTTAGTATTCGAGCAAGGGGAAGTCCCTAGCTGCTGAAGGCGGGTTTTTCCAAGAAATCGTTGTGGATTCTCGGAACTAGTCGAAGTAGCCATCCCGTCTTTGGGCTGCATAGGCTAAGTCTAAATATGGTTATGATTTCTATGCCTATATAAGGATAGGGTAATTTATACCTATATATGGGCATGAATCTGGAAAATTACACTAGGGTCCTAGAGTCATATACAACACAAGGATAGAGCCCTTGGTATGAGTTTGTTTATTGCAGTGTTCACTTCCAGGACGGTGGATAGGGCTTGTACTGTTGGATCATCTGCATTGTTCACGTGCAGATTCAGGTCTCCTAGTAGAACGTCTGCGCTGCCTTTAAGGTAGTTTTGCGTTAATAGGTTTGTTTAGTCCTCAAAGATTTGCCATTTTTCACCAGGAGGGTGATAGATGACATGAATTTTGATAGAGTTGGGGCCTTTGGACGAGAGTTGAACTCCTACATATTCAAAGGTAGGGTATTTCGTGTTGAGGAATGATAGTTTTTGTGTATAATGGTTAATCCACCTCCAATACGATCTTAGCGGTAGTACGGATGATTGAGAAGCCCTGTGGGTTGAGGAAATTGATAAAAGAGGATGAGTGGTCATTCATCCGGGTTTCAGTTGGAAAGCAGAAGTCAATTTTGTGTCCTAGGATAGTTTCGGTTATTTGAGTGGCCTGCTTTACTGCTGACTGACAGTTTAGTAACATGCAGCAACGCGTAGGTAGTGATCTTGGACCAGGCTGACGGGGTTGGATGGTTGTTATTTTGGTAGGCCGCCTGGGAGAGAAGTGGTGTTCAGGGTTCTACTCGTGCCAAGGATGACCGGGATCTGGCGGCGACAAGGCTTGCTCGGGGCATTGTCATACGTGTTGCTCAGCATTTCAGCTTCCCGTTGCGTGATTTCAGTCGTGGTGCATCTATGTTTGAGATGGTGATGGATATAGGGAATAGTTTGTCTAGGGGTAAAAGAAAGGGGATCAGAGTGTATGTTTGTGGCAGGATCAGTGTTCGCTATAGATGCGTGAAGCTGGGGTTGGAAGTAGGTAATCTTTGCGTTCTTACGAGATTTCATCCAGAATAGTGTTGATTATGAGTTGAAGCTGGGCTGTTGTAGGGATCAGTTGAGTGGCGTTTGGGTCAGTGGTAGGAAGTGGAGTGTGATGGCGCTCGGCAGAGTTTGGGGCGGAGGCTAATGCAGGAGCGGCCCGTGCAGGTAAGAGCGGTGGGGCCGGGTGGGGGGATTCATTAGACGACAAGGAGGGGGAAATTATTTATTCAATTTTCCCTTGTCGTCATCTGTCGCATTCCCCCGGCCCCTCACCGCTCTTACCTGCACAGGCCGCTCCTGGGCTAATGTAGTATCCAGCCTGCTGTGGTTGGAGGGCTGAGAGGATTCCGGTGGGATAGATGAGTCAAGCTGGGCAGTGGAGGTGAGCCATGCAGAGGGGGTAAGTAGTTTTGGTATCCAAAACAGAAGCTTCAGTGCGTATGGGGATCAGAGAGGCTGTAGGGGAGGTAAAGGTGGGGGTAGTGCAAGGGGGTTTGAGAGTAGAAGGTTCAGCTAGTAGATGAGGGCATTAATGGGAGAGAGTGGAGGGGTGGTGGTGGGAGCGAATGGCATGGCGGCGCAGAGAGCCGGAAAGTGGAAAATAGATAATTTTGTTCAGTGGCTTGGATTAGGATGTTCCCATTTCTGTATTTAGTTATGGCCCGATCTCCGCTAAATTTCTGGGATAGGGATATAGTTTATTTAGATCCATAAGGGACATTGGTAGCATTAGTTACATGAAGGTGTTGAATGACGTTTTCTCTCCTTTTGGTGGGTTTCGTAGTGGAGAAGATGAAGTCCATTTTAAGACTTCCGTGTGTTGGATTGTACAAGATGTCTGTTATTAGTGTCTCTGAGTGTTCTTGAAGCATTTTGTGTTTGTACTTTTTAGCAGCATGTTTGGAGAGGTTTTGCAGAAATGAGTTGGGGGCGTATCTTTCCACGCTCCCGAAGTTGAAGTGATACTTAGAAGTTGTTTCTGGGGATAACCAAAGTTAGACTTCAGGAGAAGCATTCAGAGGTGTGCATAGTGGTCAAGAGGCAGCCTCCAACAGCTGAGATGGTCGCCTGATTGTAACATTGGGGCCTTCAGTGGACGGTTGGTGGACACTTCTTTGGAAGAGTGGGATGCGAGTGTCAGAGGCGTGTTAAAAAGGTCACCAAGGCGATCTGGTAGGATCCCTTTGAGGAAAAGGGGGCCTTGAATGCTGAAAAGCGCCAGTGGGCCTGTTGACGTCACTGGGTTCTTAGTGGCCATGGTATCTAGGAGCTGGTGGTTGTGATGGAGTTTATTGGTGAGTCTGCAGAAACATCCTTTATATTCGACGGCATATATACAAGTTATACACCCACATCATAGGTAGTAAATCACTATCAGCATAGACTAGTAGACATCACAAAGGCAGGGTCACTGCTATAGGCACATGATAGGATAGGAAGCAGCATCAACTTGAGATGACAGTATATGCACGAGATAATATTGGAAGAAGATGGGCAAAACAATCACCATGTAGGTTTAGAATAACAGTGTCGATATAAAGACACTGTATACTCTTGCATCTTGCACTTTTGCATTGTGGAACTTGGTTGAGAGTTCATTTTAATGGTGAAATATGTTGGGAGGGGTCAATAGGTGTCATTGATGTAAATTGTCTTGGACACTATAATTTTGTGGGACTTTGTTGAGAGTTGTTTTTACTGGCATGAAGTATTAGAAGGGACAGTGGGTGGCACTGAGACCTCGTTTATTCTTTTATGGTCTGGAGTCCAATATTTATACCTGGCACCCACTAGTAGGAGTTTCTAGAGGGTTGCACCGCCATGACATGTCAGGCATCCCCTTCCTCCTTGCCCTGGGTCCAGCTTGTCTGCAGTCACAAAAGACCAGTGATAACTCCTTTGTGAGAGTGCTCATGCAGAGCCTTTGTAATGTGCAACTGTGATAAGTGACAGCTGCTTCCCCTCGTTAAGCCAAAGAGGCCTATCCTGCCAGCACCTCGATTGCAAATGAGCAGAGGAATACCGAAGCACTCAGCGAACTCCAATGGCCATGCCTTGTGGCCCGTAAAGAAGTACTGCAAGATCAGAGATGTTTGTTTTGATTTATTGTTTCCACAATTATTCACCTTTCTTCGTTGGAGACGTAAAATCCATTACAGACAGGCAGACGTCAAGTGTTTTGTAATAGAGCCTTTTTCAAGGCTGCAAGAGGATATAGAAAGTATCTTACACAATTGTAACAATGACATAGGGATAAGAAATGCAGCTGTTAAGTCACCACCAGCAGATACCCTGTGAAGAGCCAAGTGCATCGGGTGAAATCCTAAAACAGATTGTGCCTGATAGTCTGGCCATGCTAAGTTATTGCAACTTGCTGCAAAATCATACTACTCCCGATAAAGTCATTGTTAGCCAAAACAACAGTAATCAAATCTATTAGCATTCCAGAATGCTCAAGTAGAGTGGCGTCTCCGATTTAAAAAAAATGCTGTTTGGCGGCAATCCCCCCAGACTTGGGGATACTAGTATATAATTAGGGCTCCCGGTTTTCCGTTTAAATGGATTTTTACATATGAATACAGACGGAAAACAATTTTTCCTTTGTCTGTATTTATATGTAAAAACGGCAAAATACTAGCAAATGCTGCCGCTCTGTCGTCTCAAATACAGAGTTATCTCCCCACGCCCCCTTCCTGCTGCTGGAAATTCCTTCCGGGCACACACACAGCCGCACCCGAGTCCTTCACAGGTCTTTTGAAAGACCATTTACTTGTTAAAGAGGCTTAATTGTTCTTTCACCCCGTGACATAGCCTCCTCCAGCGCCCCTGACACCTCCTGTCCCAGGTCCCAGACAGTTGCTCAGCTCTGCCCACTGATACCTTTAGGGGTATTTTAATGTCAGATAGTGTTTTGTTTCCATTCAGAATATTTAGTCTGTATAAAAAAATAGAAACGTGGCATTGTATTTCTACTGAGCAAAGAGGGAAATGAAGTGCTTAGCACTCATGCATTTGGACTCGTGGATTTGTCAATGTCACGTAAAATAAACATACATTTGCCTTTGTTTGTTGGAATGAAAGAGAAGCTCCGTTCATACTGAAAAACCTCCTCCTATAAGATGCCGTGCGTGGCCTCCATATGTGCATACATACTGTTATTAAATGTGAAATGGCGGCTGCGGAGTCCAGGGTGTGGAGCAGGGCTGCGGAGGTGAAACGGAGGCCACAGAGCACAGACCAAGCCAATCAATCAATCAATCAATCAATCAGTGACACTTATAAAGCGCGCTACATACCCGTAGGGTCTCAAGGCGCTGGGGGGGGGGGGGGGGGGGGGGTGCCGCTACTGCTCGAACAGCCAGGTCTTCAGCTTCTTCCTGAAGGAGAGGTGGTCTTGGGTCAGGCGCAGGTCGGACGGGAGGGAGTTCCAGGTCTTGGCGGCCAGGTAGGAGAAGGACCTTCCTCCTGTGGTTGCTCTTCGGATGCGGGGGACGGCGGCGAGGGCGTGGTTGGCTGATCGGAGGTGGCGTTTGGGAGCGTAGAAGTTGACTCGGCTGTTGAGGTAGCTCGGGCCTTGGTCGTGTAGGGCTTTGTGTGCGTGGGTGAGGAGGCGGAAGGTGATTCTCTTGTTGATGGGGAGCCAGTGAAGGTCTCTCAGATGTCCGGAGATGTGGCTGGATCGTGGGATGTCGAGGATGAGTCTGGCTGAGGCGTTTTGGATCCGCTGGAGTCTCTTCTGGAGCTTGGCGGTGGTCCCGGCGTAGAGGGCGTTGCCGTAGTCCAGTCGGCTGGTGACGAGGGCCTGGGTGACGGTCTTCCTGGTCTCAAAATCCACCTCTCCTCTCCTCCATGCCAAGGCGAAGCAGACGTGATTAGAAGGATGGCTGGCAGCAAATATCCCAGGAGGCAAGTGTGATCATTCGAAAATACAGAGGAAGGGGGCAGGAGGGAGCAGGGTTGTAATGAGCTGTTTGATTCAGGTGCTAAGCACCTGAAAAATAAAACTCGAAATAGGCCCCTTTATATGTTAAATATTAACAATGCTCGAGTTAGCTTGTTTCTGAGAAATTGGATGGGCAAACTTTTTTTGGAGCAGATCAGGAAATATCTGTCTTCAGTTAATTGTAAATCGGAATTAATAACAGGACCGCAATAGGCTCACCATTTGCAGTCTGCTCTCAGTCACAGTCAATCTTTCTCCTGCAAAGTTGAACCTATTCTGTGTGTAAGAATAGAAAACAATTTAATATGCCCCTTGTTAACCTGAATTAATTTGTTAAGAAAAGCATGTCCATCCAGCCTTAATGTAGACAGAGGCGGAATTACTGTTAATGACTCACCTCCAAAACATTATGCAGACAGAAAACGTGTATCAAATACAGTCAAGCAAATGCATTTTTATCAAGATGGATGGATGGTTGGATGTTCTGGTGATTCACCAGTGGTGAAAGGATACATAGATGGATGGGTGGGCAAAGAGTTACAGGAGAGTAAGTCCGAAAGAATGAGTGGATGTATACATGAATGGATGAATGCTCCATATGATGAACAAAGGAATCCATGATTTTCCAGTGAATGGGTACATAGATGGATAGAAGGGTGGATGCCTGAATGGGAGAGTCTAGAAGGATGTATGTATGTATATATGTATGCATGAACAGATGTATGCAGTCAGTAGATGATGGAAACATGGATGAATTACTGGGGGAATGATTCAGTGAATGACGCTTGCGTTAAACTCCCTTATGTCGCCCGGACTCGCGCGCTACACACAAATTAATCCCCAACTCCTGTGCCTCACCACTTTGAAATGTCACCAGCCACCACTGAATGATAGGTTATTTCCAGTAAGGACTTTCATGACAAGCCAATTTTCACATAGAAATTAACAAGACAGCTGCGTGAGGCACACACAAAGCTCTGCCCTCGAAAGCCACTTGAGAGCATTCAAATCCGATTGCAGGGGTGTGACGGAGCAGTGACGCAGTTTGAGAGATCCTTGCTGGAGCAAGGAAGGCAGAAGAGTCGTTTTCAAATACGGAGCAATAAGTCACAGGTTCATGCTGCTCGCGGGTCACCAATAGCTTGTGTAGGGCTGCCACGGGGTCTTTTGTGTAGAGCGCCCCCTCTGTTGCCAGTGGCGCATTACTTCAGACAAAATTTCAAGGTGGTTTTAATGGCTTTTGCCGAGTTGAGCATTTGTACACTTAACAGACTGTAAACGAGTTATGCGGTGGTAAAACTGCGAAGCAGAATTGAGGTCCTGAGGTTATAGCACAGGTGTGCATATTCTGGGATGTAGAGGCGCAGTTCAGTATTTTTGGATTTGCCACCGTCTTCCTCGAGCTGTCAGTGCAAATTAGTAGACTCCTATTTGTGCCATATTATAAAATGGGAATGTGACTGTTAGAATTAAACACAGCAAACACTTGATGAAGAAGAGCTGGTTTATTCACGTCTTGGTCTCTCGCACTCGCCAGCCTCACACCAACGTTCTAACTCAGACGCCTCACCAACATTCCATGGGTCTGATAACACAGAAAGGGGAAGGGGTGATGGAACGTACCATTACAGCTATAATTGTTAAAGGAGATTACAACACATCTCCCTCTGTACAGGAAATAACAACAGTTAAGGAACAGTCCTCTGGGGGAGGAAAAGATACTAAGCAGCCTTAAGTTACATAGTCTTTTTGCCAACTTGGTGGCTGGCGCACCCTGGTTTCTCTGGTCGCTTGAATGTCCGGCAGATTAACATCCTGGTTTTCCTCACCGTTGGCCAATTTGGAACACACACATCGGGGCAGGCACTTACACTGTCTATGCTCCATGTGCTTCCATCTTCCAGCACCAGCGAGTTATTGTTCACTCTCTGTACTCTTGCTGGTTTGGAGAAAGAGGACACTTTTGCACGTCCAATAACAGGTCTTTTGACTACTACCCATTGTCCAACATGGAACTTCCTGCTAGTGGTGCCCCATTTCTGGTCGTACCTGGTTTTGTAATCCACCTGATGTAATTTCACTTTGTCTTTCACAGACTTCCTGTCCACCCACACCGGACTACCCCCATTCAACTAGTTGGGGTTGAGCTTAGACCCCGGATTCCTCCCTTTAAGGGATACGAACGGGGATACTCCTGTCACAGCATTAGGGGAGGAATGATATGACCATAGTGTTTTTCTAACAGCTTCCTCTACCGGTTCATGCATTGAAACAGCCATTTGAATTGAGTTCTTCAACATCCCGTTTGCCCTTTCAACCATGCCATTAGCTTTAGGACAGTAAAAAGGTGTTCTTATATGTGAGATGGCTAACTCTGACAAGAACTTTTTCATTGTATCTGACGTAAATTGAACGCCATTATCTGTCACCAGGGTGCTCGGTATACCTTCTGTAGCAAACACCTCCTTCAAAAACTCTATCAAGTCCTGTGTAGTTATTGAAGGGACAAATTTGGTACTGATCCAATGAGAGTGGTAATCTATAATTACAAACATAGATCTCTGGTTGGTATTAAGTAAGTTCATGGGACCTATTATATCAATCCCCAACTTGTCCCATGGTTTACTCGGTACGTCTACTGGAATGAGTGGTGCCTTGTGTATTACTTTAGATTTGTCACATCTACCACACGCTTCGCAGCCTTTTACCATGCTCTCCACCAACCCATCCATCCTAGGGAACCAATAATGTTGTCTGACCTTACTCTTCGTCATGCTTCTTCCAGGATGGCTTTCATGTGCTAACGCTATGATCCTGTCTTTCATGCCACCCGGAGGAATAACTTTGTTCCCTCTCCATACCTGACCATTCATGTTGGATAACTCATTTCTCACTGTCCAATATGGTTTAAGGTTTTCAGCTAACTCAGTGTTATGTTCTGGCCACCCTTCCTCAATCAACTTCCTCAATTCCTTTAACACCTGGTCACTTTGGGATTCACTCTCCCACTCCTCCTTACTGATTGCCGGGTGTTCAACTGCGAGAATAGCTTCCTCTGGTGGACCACCCACGTTGTATTCTCCCTGTATTGGCAACCTTGACATGCAGTCTGCTATGGTGTTTTTTTCACCGGCCACATAACACATGGTGAAATTGAAACCTTGCAATCCCAGAATCCATTTATCAATGAGTGGAGTGGCCCTCTCAATGTTCTTAGTAGAGAATAAGGGAATTAACGGCTTATGGTCAGACCTCAGTGTAAAGGGGATTCCCCAAATGAAGAATTTAAAGTGATTTATTGCCCAATAACACGCTAGGGCTTCCCTTTCGATGGTAGAGTAATTAGACTCTGGGTCCTTCAGTGCCCTGGAAGTGAAAGCAATTACTCTCTCGCATCCACCAATCCTTTGAGTAAGGGAAGCCCCCAGGCCCTTGCTACTGGCATCTGTAGTCAGTGTGGTTTTTTCATTGGGATCAAACATGCCTAAGGTGGGTGCTTTGGCAATGGCTGACTTTACATACTTGAATTCCTTTTGGCACTCACCATTCCACACAAAGGTACTACCCTTTTTCAAAAGTTCCCTCATAGTGCTTGTGTGACTAGAAAAGTTTTTCGATGAACTTAGTCATGTACTCCACTAATCCCAGGAAGGATCTGAGATC
Organism: Lissotriton vulgaris; assembly: GCF_964263255.1. Lineage (NCBI taxonomy): Eukaryota > Metazoa > Chordata > Amphibia > Caudata > Salamandridae > Lissotriton > Lissotriton vulgaris. Next base: position 350,268,463 of record NC_141686.1, read on the forward strand.
CTCCTTGTTAGAGGGAGCGGGCGCTAACATTACTGCATCCACCAGGCTAGTTTTAGGCTCAATTCCTTCGCCTGATATGGTGTGCCCTAGGTAAGTTACAGACTTGACCCCTATCTTGCACTTGTCCTTTTGAGTAGTAAAACCAGCTTTACTCGATTTGCACAAAACTTCTCTTAAGTTCAAGTTGTGCTCACCCTCTGAGTCTCCATAAATTAGTATATCGTCCTGGAAGCACAGGACTTTACCAAGGCCTTCAAGGATGTGTTGCATAATGCGTTGGAAAACCGCCGCCGCGGACGCCAACCCGAATGGCATACGGTTATATTGGTATGCCCCAAATGGCGTAATGAAGGAAGTCAGGCTTTTTGACTCTGGATGTAGGGCAACCTGATGGTATGCTGCCGAGAGGTCCTAAACACTGAAGAATTTCGCCCCTTTCAACACACTGAGCATCTCATTTATTCTAGGGAGAGGATGCCTCTCTACCCAGATGTTGGCATTGAGATCCCTGAGATCCACACACAGACGAATCCCTTTGCCACCTCCCTTTGAAGCTACCACAATGGGGGCAAGCCACTCAGAGCTCTCAATCTTTTCAATTACCCCAATGGATTCCAATTTCTCCAGTTCTTTTTTTAAAGAGTCTCTCACCACCAACGGCACGGATCTAGCTTTATGTACCGTAGGATTGTAATGCTTCTTCAGTTTTATCTTATGGAGGAAACCTTTCAATAATCCTAACTCACTTGAAAATACCTCAGGGTAATCCTCGCAGACCTCACTACCTATGCTTGGTTGTTCTATCAAGTACACTGGCTCGGGAGCATTAGGGTCTAATTTGATGCCTAGGTCTTTTTGATGTTTCCATCCCAGTAAACACGAACCTTTCTCAGTTAAATACACTTTTCCCACAGTGACTCTATCCTTGAATCTGATGTGCATAGTGACCATTCCTACCAAAGGTATGGTATCACGATTGTATCCTCCTGGGTTGATGTCTGGGGGCGACAGTTCATATTCTTTGTCAACAGTTCTTGTTTTAAATGTAGTTTCATTTATAAGTGTGTAGGGTGAACAAGAATCTGCATATACATTGTAGGGCACATTGTCAAGCATGATCTCACATTCTGGGTAATTACAGTCTGAACTCTCAAGTAATTCGTTAACCTGGAATACAATGTCCCCTCTGGGCTCCTCGTCATCCAAAATAACATGGGTCACCTCTTTTTTCATGTCATGACATACCTTGGTAAAATGTCCCCTTTTGTTGCACTTCCTACACATAACTACCCTTGCTGGACACTTCACACTATTAGCTAGGTGGGGGGGCGGAGCTAGCCGGCAAACGGAATGGCGGCCTGAGTCCGTAGCTCCGCCATGTATTGCCCATAATATCCTCAATAATCCTCTAATAGCAGCATAATCTGGCTGCTACCGGGTCCCAGCCACCCCCTTAGCAAGCGGGGACCCAGCGGTGGTTCCGGTGGCGCTGGGGAGCGAGTGGCGCGGCCGGGCTGGACGGGGCCCGCAGCGACGAGAGACCAGGCCACAAGCAGCGGACCCGGGTGACCGCACTACCCGGCTGACGTCGCCCGACGTGCGGCCGCGGTCCGCGCCAGACACCGGTCCGGTGCCCCGACCCCTCGCGTTCCTGAAGTGGGGACATCAGGCGGTCTGCTGCCCGCCGCACGGCTCCGACGGCCAGAGCCCGCGTGACAGGACCCTGCAGGCGGCCTCTGGAGAGCGATCGGGCGGAGGAGAATGGTGAGGCGCGCGGCCCTCCCCCCCCTTGGACATAACAGGAGACCACGGGAGACCCTACAGCCCTAGGGTGGCCTGCATTTATAGTTAAGTGGCGCCCCCCCGGCCAAGAAGTACACAGGAGAGCGCGATGGAGGGCATCATAGAGGGGGATCCTTGCGAAGTGGAGGCCGCCCCCCCCCGGATAGCGCAGAGCCACTCCCTGACGTCACAAACGCTGAACTGTGTGGCTCTGGGTCGCACCTGAAGTCTACTGAGGCGGTCCCCACCCTCCCAGACTCACTAACTGGACTGCATTGAGGTCTGGGCTTCGGGGTACGTGGAGGACCACGGAGAGCACCGGGAGTGGAGTGAACTTTGGAACCCCCCACACGTGCCGACCGACCCCCAACCTCCTCCGGGTAGCAACAAGGGCTTCTGGGGGCACACACCAACGCCGAGGCCCTGCCTTTCCTTGCGCCCTCCACCACCTGGCGGTCTACACTCTTGGCGCCACACAGCAGTCGACTTTTAAAACAAACAAAAAAAAAAGAGACGAGGGGACAGAACACAGAGTAAGCTGCCCTTCTCCCAGAAACGGCTGCTCCAACAAAGCCCGGCCACGTAGGACGGCCCCACGACACATACGGAGGCAGCTCGCAGTGACAACTTGGACATCAAGACTATGCTACTGTCAATGGAACAGGGAATACAGTCCAGCATATCGACCCTGGGGTCCAAGATCGATGCTATGTCGTATAGGATGGACAGAATGGCGGAACGCCTGGACAAACACGCAGAGCGTCACAATATGGCGGAAAGACGTATGACGGAGGTCGAGGAGGCGCAAACGGACCTGAACACGGCGCAGAAGAAAATGGAAAGAATGATGCAGATCCTGAGTGATAAGACAGAAGATTTGGAGGCGCGCTCGCGACGCTGCAACCTACGCATCACGGGCCTTCCGGAGAGCACTTCTACTGGCCCCATGGAACGCTTTGTGGAAGAACTCCTCACGAAACTGCTGGGGGACGGAGTGTTCTCGGCCATGTTCACGGTTGAGAGAGCCCACCGGACGTTTGCCCCCAAACCGCAGCCTGGCGCGCCTCCGCGCCCCATTATAGCGAAACTCCTCAACTACAGTGATAGAGACACAGCACTCCGTCTGGCGAGGGCCAAACAACACCTACAATATGAGGGATCCACCATCTCACTGTATCCGGACTTTACAGCGAAGGTTCAGGAGGAGCGGAACAGTTTATCCCCCACAAGAAGCGGCTCCGGGAGTTAGGTTTGGACTACGCCTTGCTGTACCCGGCCAAACTCCGCGTCAATAAGGGGGGACATTCCCATATCTTCACAGACCCCAAGGCGGTGCAACAGGCGATGAAAAGGTGGGCGAAGGAACAGAAATCAAATTCCGACAAACCTCCCGAGGACGAGGACGCTGATGGTCGACTGGATGAGCAGGACTGAACAAAGTCTGAGACAACTTCTATTCTATGCCTCTGAGTTGGGGTCTCTGGGACAGAGGCGTATTGTTCCTTCAGTTTAGCGAGGAGCTGGGGCGATTGTGGACCTAAGAGACCGTTGCTGATCGCACAGATAAGTGACACTGCTGAGGGGTACGGGAGGGGGGCAGGGGGGCAATGCCTTGATGGGGCTTTATGCTTTATGCTTCTACCACCTTGGGGGCGGGCTGCGGCCTGGTGCGAGAGCCCGGACATTGGCCTCTTAATGGGTGGGATCCTGGCCGTGGGGCGGGTGTGCGGGCCCTACTGGGACAATCGAGCATTGAACTATCCTCAGGTTATGTCTGCTGCACGACTGAGGTGCTGTGCGCAGCGGGTGCGAGTGGAGGGGCACGTGAGCGATATGTGTTGAGGATGGGAACTAAGTCACTCGGCTCCCTGCTGCCCTGCGCGTTTAGCACACTGTTTTGGTTGGTGACCCTAGTTGGGATGGGTCTGTTGGGAGGTGGGGAGGGGGTGATGCTGTCGGGGAGGGGGTGATGCTGTCGGATCAGGTTGGGGGGGGTCTGCTGTGGGTGGGGGGTTTCGGGGGGGATGGTTTCCGGAGATTGGCTGCCTTGGCGGTTACAGTGTTTGGGGGGGACGGGTAGGGAGAGGGTGGGGGGGATGACTAGGGGGGGTCTGTCCTTGACATGTTCACTGCACTGCTCGAGAGATTCGGGGCTTACTGGTGAAAACGTGGTACTATGCTGTTGTGCTGTTCTATGTCCACACCGATGCCGAAAGTCACGTAACGGACTCGCCCCCTCCACTGATACCCTAAAGGTGCTAACTTGGAATGTCAGGGGTCTTAACGACCATAGAAAGTTGAGGAAGGTACTTCACTACCTGCAGAGACACCAAGTCGACCTAGCCCTGATTCAAGAGACACATTTGCCACTCACGAGCAAGCTACTACAGCATAGGGGATTGTTAGGCAACTCCACCGCAGCGGGCTACACCACACATTCCAGAGGGGTACTGACGTGGGTGAACCCTCGCTCCAAGATGGTTCTGCGTCCGATTACTGCAGACCCAGAGGGCCGCTACCTCATATCGAGATGTGAGGGGAAGGGACACGCTCTGACTATAGTTAATGTGTATGGTCCGAATCATGACTCCCCAGACTTCTACACCCGGCTAGCTCAGAGTTGCAGGCAATTCACCCCAACCTCCATGCTCTGGGGGGGGGGACTTCAACATGGCAATAAACCCTGGGTTGGATAGATCTTCGGGCTCCAAACGAAGGCCTGCTGCAGCTGTGACAGCTCTTATGGCCGAGCTGTTGTCCCTAGATATGGTAGATGTGTGGAGGTCTCGCAATGCGGGCAGGGGTGGGTATACACACTACTCTTCCTTTCACGACATCCACACCAGAATCGACTACTGGCTGGCCTCTCATTCCATCACTAATCAAATTGTTGAGTGCACCGTGCTCGCGCGCACCCTGTCCGACCACTCGCCTATATTATTGACATTGGAGGCGCCGCGGCGTGGGATCCCCCCGTTTCTCTGGCGCTTCCCGCCTTATGCCCTGCTAGATGACGCGTTTCGGGGTGAGGTGGCGGAGGAGATTGACCTCTTCTTCGCGAAGAACTTAGGCTCAGTGGACGACTTCCATACTGTCTGGGAGGCTTTCAAGGTGTTCATCCGCGGGGTAGTCATGGCCAAACACTCCAGCGTTCTGAAGGCTATTCGCCAGCGACTTCAAGCCCTGGAGGCTCAACTAGCCGTCTTGGAGGCACGACTCCTTACGGACCCCGATCCCGCGGTAGCCGCCGAACTTCAAACCTTGATCTCGGAATGTAATGAAGAGGCAGACAGGGAGGTCTGTTTTATGGGGAAATATGCTTCGGCGAGGACCTATGGGGAGGCTGAACGCCCCAGCTCCCTCCTGGCCAAAATACTGCGCGAGGAAAAGAGCGCTCCCCGGCTGACGGAACTGACCACTCCGGGAGGGTCCACGGTCACGACGGACGCGGACATCATCTCAGCTTTCCGTGACTACTACTCAGACCTATACTCCACCAGGTCCGTGGACCTGGAATCCGACATAGACGACTATGTTTATGTTTATGTTTATGTTTATCATTTATAAAGCGCGGCTTATACCCGAGGGCGTCTTGGCGCTGAGATTTGCAGAATTATTGATCAGTGCGGCCTGTAGTGTCCAAATTGATTCAGAGATAACCATTATTGATTAAACAACCATGTCTTTAGTTTCTTGCGAAACTGCAGGAGTGATGGGCTTAATCTAATATCTTGGGGCAAGGTGTTCCATAGTTTAGGTGCCGCTGTGAAGAAACGACGATCACCCCATGAGACTGTTTTGGACCGAGGGACCATGAGTTGATTGAGATTGGAGGACCGGAGCTGTCTAGGGGGCAGGTATCGAACCAACTGGTCCTTTAACAATTGGGGACCTCTGTTGTTTAAGGACTTGTAGACTAAACATAAGGATTTAAATTTAATCCTATTGTGAATGGTCAACCAATGTAAATCTTTTATTGTTCCTGATATTGCCGCAAATTTTGGAAGTCCGGAGAGTAGACGGGCAGCAGCATTTTGTATCGACTGCAACTTTTTGAGGACCCTGGCCTGAGTGTTTAAAAATAAGCCATTGCAGTAGTCAAGGGCCGATAGAACCAGGGAGCTAACCAGAGTTTTAATGGCAGCTGCTGGTAAAAACGGACTTATTTTCTTGATCATGCGTAGCTTATAGTGTGCCGTTGATGCTACTTTATTCGCATGGTCTATGAAAATTAGAGCATCGTCGAAGGTGACTCCTAAATTTCTGACCTTAGCCACTGGAGTTGGGAGAGCTCCGAGAGTAGATGGCCACCAGGCTGAGGACCAAGGTGGTTCAAGTGGTCCAAAAATGACCACCTCGGTTTTTTCAGAGTTGAGTTTTAGGCAGTTTATCGCCATCCAATCTTCTATGGCCAACATTCCTTCTTGAAAGCGTTGAGCCACATCCAGACCATCGCCTTTAATGGCTAGTACCAGTTGCGTGTCATCTGCGTATGAAGTTAGGCTCATCCCGTGGCTTTTGATGACACTAGCAAGGTCCGACACATAGATATTAAATAGTGTCGGACTAAGGGATGAGCCTTGAGGAACTCCACACGGCAGAGACAACTGAGCAGATTGGTATGACCCCAAGTCGACAGCCTGGGTTCTGTCCTTGAGGAACGAGGCAAGCAATTTTAATGCCGTTTGTCCAATGCCCATATTACCGACACGGTCGATCAAGATCTTATGATCGACCGTGTCGAAGGCTGCAGACAGGTCCAGCATTACCAGGAGAGCTGTCCCACCCTGGTCTCGTATAGCTCGTACTTCATCTGCCGCCTTGATTAAGGCTGTTTCGGTCCCATGATATTTCCGGAATCCGAACTGTGTGTCATCAAGCCGTCTATAATTCTCAAGATACTCCGACAATTGTGAATTCATAGCCTTTTCGACCACTTTTGCTATGAAGGGGAGACTGGCAATGGGCCTGTAATTCTTCAGGTCACTTTTATCAAGGCCCGGTTTCTTTAAAAGGGGTTTCAGAAGTGTCTTTTTTAAAGCATTGGGATAGGTTCCTGAGCTAAGGATGGCATTGGATACCTGAGTTATTACTGGTATTAAGAGGTCGACAGCAGGGAGAAGGACAGATACCGGACAGGGATCTAAGGCAGATCCCGTTTTAATAGAATTGACAATGGTCTTTACTTGGTTATCAGTTAAAAGATTGAAGCTATTTAAGAGGGTAGTATGTTTATTGGAGAGCGGGAGGTTAGATGTGTTAGACTTAGATGTAAACGTCTGGTAAATATCATCTACTTTAGAAAAAAAGAAGGTAGCAAGCTCATCACACATTTTTTGGGATGGAGGGGGAATAAGGCCAGGAAGATTACCAGACAAACTTCTGGTAATTTCATACAATTTTTTACTGGAGTGTTGAGCTTGCTCAATCTGGGCAGAGTAGAAAGACCTTTTGGCTGTTGCTATCATTCCTTTATAAACGGCGAGTGAATCTTTATATCGCTTTCTACTTGCCACGTCATATTTTTTTCTCCACTGCCTTTCAAAGTGCCTACTGTGTTGCTTTTGTTTTTTTAATTCTTCAGTGTACCACGATGCTGTAGGCCTAACTCGGTTTTTAGACATAGATTTCATGGGGACCAAAAGATTGGTGGCATGGCCCACCCAGTCGTGGAACTGTGATGTTGCAATGTTAGGATCGGGTGAGATCACTGGTCACGTGATGTCTAGCTGATCTATCAGTTTAGGATGATTGATATTCTTCCAGGCTTTAAAGGGAGTATGGGGAAAAGTTTTACATTTTTTATAATCCGTGGTTGGGACTCTTATAGTAAAAAAGATAGCGTGGTGATCGGTCCAGGACATTGGCAGAATGTCGGAAACTTGGAGGCCCTTAACGTTAGAGAATATTCCGTCTAATGTATGTCCTGCCTCGTGTGTAGACGAGGTCACCAATTGTCTGAGCCCTAATATGTCCATATCTGAAAGCAAGGTCAGAGTATCGCTCTGGCTTTTGTCTTCCAGATGGAAATTCAGATCACCTAAGACCATGAAAGAGTCCTCAATGGCCAGTGATTCCAGTATGGAACTTAGGCCTGATAAAAAGTCTGCCCTGCCTCCTGGAGGTCGGTAAAGGAGTAGCCCTTTGATATTACATAGGGCACTAAGCTCGACTCTGAACTGTAATGCTTCGCAGGAAGTTTCTGGGATAGGTGATATAGTAATACGAAACCTTTCTCTGGCTATAATTGCTAATCCTCCTCCTCTTTTTCCACCTGTTCTATCCTGTCTATAAACTTTATAACCATTGGGTGTGGCAACCACTAAATCCGGCTCGGAAGCTTTATCAGTCCATGTTTCAGTGATGAACAGTAGGTCTAGATTGTGATCAATTATGAGTTCGGCAATTTCTTGTCTGTGTTTGCAGAGGGAGCGAGCATTAATAAGGGCCATGACTGTAAGTATATCAGTATCTGTGGTATATGTGATAGCTGAGTGTTTGAGCATATTGTTAACTATCTCTTTGTTACAGTGCGCACAGTGCATCACATCGTTCTTGGGGATTACTGCCATGTCAAGAAAATGACAGTCAGGTAATAGAGGTGGCCGTAAAGTAAACAGCGAACTACGTGAATAAACAATGTGACCAGCATTATTAATTTGGCCATAGGTCGTGGCCCTAGGCCCGGTCCCAGCGCGGACGGGCGCAGACGGGCTTGCCTTTGGCGTGCCTTCGGCGCGCCGCCGGCGCGCCCGCTGCGCCCGCCCGCTGCGCGGGCGAGCTGGTGTGACGTTTTTATCCATGTATTCGGTGATGGGGAGGAGGGTGGGAGGGACGATCCACTAGACCGCCAGCCTTCCCCTATCAAATATGGCGCCTGAAGTGGCTGGAAGGTCTGCTCGGCGCTGTTAGTAGCAACGCTGTTCCAGGCAGGGAGTGGTGTAAAAACCTCGGGCGATGTCAGTCTAACACCCAGGTATAAAACAGATTTTAAAAAAGAGCTGTTTAAAATATTTACACACTATTAAAATAACGTCATAAGTAAATCAATAACGCTTCTATAATGCTGTATTCAATGAGAAAAGAGGCACCAGAGCGCGCATAGAACCCTCGGCTTCCGCCTCAAGGGTGAAACACAGTAAACACAGTTCACAAAACCGCAATGTACCTAGAACACATCCAATTACCGTTCTTGGCGCAGTCGGACAGAGAGTTATTCATGGCGCCCATTCAGGCGGACGAGGTTTCTGAGGCCTTGGCTTCCATGCGGTCCCACAGTGCTCCCGGGGTTGATGGTCTGACAGTGGGGTTCTATAAAGCTTTCCAAGAAAAACTCATTCCGCACTTGCTATCCTTATTTGACGACATAGGCGAAGAGGGCAGCATGCCGGGAACGATGAGGGAGGCCCAGCTGGTAACCATCTTGAAGCCGGGTAAACCCCCTACCCTCTGCAGTTCGTATAGACCGATCTCTCTCCTAAATGTCGATGCGAAACTTTATGCAAAAGTACTGGCCACCCGGCTATCCCTCATAGCCCCGGAGATAATCGCCCCGGAGCAGGCCGGCTTCGTCCCCGGGAGGAATCTGTCCTACAATATTCGAACGGTTCTAGGCGCGATGCAACACGTCCGACAAGACGCGAAGGCGGTGGCCATCTTCCTGGACATGGAGAAGGCGTTCGACTCCGTCGAATGGCCATTCATGATCCGGGTCCTGCGCCGTATGGGCCTGGGAGAGCAATTTTTACAGATGATCGGTGCTCTGTACTGGAAGCCGACAGCGCGGGTACGGCATGGGGATCGGGTCTCGGAACCCTTTCCCATAAGCAGAGGAACGAGACAGGGATGCCCTCTGTCCCCCTTGCTTTACGCCCTAGTGGCGGAACCACTGGCGTGCGCTCTGAGGGAATACCATTGGCATCGGGGGGTTAGCTTCCCGTCCTATAAAATAGTCATTTCCACTTATGCAGACGACACGCTATTGTATGTCAGAAACCCAGAGTCGAACCTTGCCCCGGTTCTGAGAGAGGTGGTCCGTTTTGGCGCCCTCTCGGGCTTGCGAGTGAACTGGGAGAAATCTGCGGTGTTCCCGTTAACTCCGGTAATGGACCGCTTTGACATGGACTACCCGCTCACCTGGACCACGGACCCGGTACGATACCTGGGCGTGATGGTTCATTCCGACCCAGAAGTGCTCTTCAAGGAAAACTACGGGGTGGCCTTCAGTAAGTGTGAGGACGATGTGGAACGCTGGTGCAAGCTTCCGCTCTCTTTGATGGGCCGGGTGGCCATCATGAAAATGGTGCTTCTGCCGCGGTTCTTGTTCTCTACCTTGCCCATAATGCTTTCGCGATCCTTCTTTAGGAATGTGACGAAACTAATGACCAGGTTGGCTTGGGGAGGTAAGCAAGCTCGTGTGCGATGGAGTACGCTCACACTGCCGTACGAGCTGGGAGGACTTGGCGCGCCCGACTTAGAACGGTACTATAGGGTGGCTCAGGCTGCGCATCTACATACGTGGATCCACGGGGAAGAGAACATACCGCACGTTCGGATGGAGAGGCTATTTGCGGATCTGCTTCCGCTCCCAGCCACGGTCTGCGCCCCTGCGGACCGCCGAGTGGGCATCCTGGACTCTATATCGGCCACAAACCATGCATGGAACGCGCTGTTAAAGGCACGGGGCGAAGTGCTATTGTACTCCCTCGCGATGGCGTGGGAATGGATGCAGTGGCTGGCCCCCATTGGAGACAGGAATGTTATACGTGCACTTCACGGCCTCGGGATTCACACGGCGGGCGCTTTGTTTGCGGAAGGCCAGGCCAAAACATGGGACCAGGTTGCCCTAGGGGTGGAACACCCGACTCTGCTGCAGCGGTTCCAATTTCACAGACTTCGAGGGGCCTTGAGGGAGGTCCTGGGACCAGAGATGACAGAGCCGCCGGACATTCCAGAACTAGCTTATGTCATAGCCCACCCCTCCCAGCGGCACTTGACGACGCATCTGTACAAGTGCATTACTTCACACATGCGCCACGGCTCACACACTGGGCGCCCTCTCGTGACCGAAGAGCCTACGCGCCCTCCTCGGCTTAACAGCACAGCTGACAGTCCCTGGAGCGCTAATACGGCTGGAATAGCTGACTGGCTTCAGTATTGTGTCACAGGCTATTACCGGTACAGCTGACAGACTTCCACTCAATACTTCTCCATCAAGTCTCCTCACACGACTTGTTCACGAAGAGAAGAAGAACGGCTGCATTGTTACTTTGGCACCGTAAAACTTGAATAATCAGAATCCGTGATAACTTCGGCTAAATCGCCGATCTTACAGTAACGTGTCTCGCAGTAGCGGTCGTTACTCGTAATGCGTCACCAACTGACAGTTCACGGAGCGGGGCCAGTCCGGTCACAACAATTAAACGCTGGCCTCAATTTACAATAGCGCCTTCCATGCTCGTCGTTAGGTTAGACACCTCAAGGAACAAAGCATCACTATAAATGCGAAGCAGTCTATAAGCGCACACTGTTCGCCGGCGGTCTCTCACAATCGCTTAACGCTGTTATCATTACGCTTTAATTTCCTTCTTGACTCACGGTTAACTTCTCGGATCGGTGTCGTGGCTCACAGCTGTGCTGAATTAACGGGGGAAGACCAGGACCTGCCCCCCGCGCAGCCCCGTCGCCAAATTGTTAGAATTAAACACAGCAAACACTTGATGAAGAAGAGCTGGTTTATTCACGTCTTGGTCTCTCGCACTCGCCAGCCTCACACCAATGTTCTAACTCAGACGCCTCACCAACATTCCATGGGTCTGATAACACAGAAAGGGGAAGGGGTGATGGAACGTACCATTACAGCTATAATTGTTAAAGGAGATTACAACAGTGACAACTCTGGCTGATTTTATTTCGAACAAATGCGGAGCCCTTTGTTTTATTGCACAGGTGCGCTACTCTGGGAACAGACACTGTTCTGGATTTACGAGCCTGTCACTTTCTTTTTCGCGTTGTTCATACAAATTATTCCACTCTATCTGTCTCACATCCTAAAATGGGGATATTAAAAAAATGGATACTCTGACTAACTTTATTCTTAACAGCCATTAGAGGGCCAGCCTCATCGGGTTCCTTTACACTTTCAGACACAGACCACAAAGCTGGGTTATATCTCCTGCATAAGTGGCTACGGCCACTCTCATGGCCACAGCCATCCTATCCAAGACTGACTCATCCACTGGATATCGAGCAGCAGGTATTAGTTTACCAAAGGATGATCTTCAGGGATGGAATATTTAGAAACCACAGATCTCCTTCTTAATCCCAACATCCCCTTGCCACGTCAATGTACACACGTTGGTATTAATGTTGCTTTGTTTTCTCAACACGTCATTCTACACATATTTTGACCCATTCACTATGCTAAAGTGTTTTTATAGCAGAACTGAGAAGCACAGGTACTCTCCTTTTCATATTACTCAGTACCGGACCATTTAAAGCACTACTAAAGTTACAACAAATCGCTAGTTTAAGTGAGCGCATGTGTGCATTGTTAATTTAAATAAATGAGGAAAAATACTAGCTGTAGCGTCGTCTTTTGATTGTAGCAAAAATAAACGTGGATAAATACAGAAAAAATGCCCCAAAAATAAATATGGATAAATACAGACGGAAATGGCAAAAAAATAAATACCATAAAACCGGGAGCCCTATATATAATGTACAGAAGTCCAAGGTAACCAGTATGTTGCTGTCAGTCTACTCACATTTTTTTCTCATTGCTTCATCAACCCTACCCCCCCTCTGCTGCATACACCAGAAGCAACACTACAAACAACCCCCTCTCCTTTCGCCGCTTCAGCCGTGCCGCTTAAGGTTTATTTTGTAACTTTAAAGCTGAGTGCAGTACTCGCTCTTTTCTAGACTCCACCCACTTTTCATCTGTGTTGGACTTGGCCCTTTTGGCAGGTTCGCCCCTGAACTTTTTGCCTTTAGCTCTGACATGGTGGTATTGATTTTAGACCTCTGTGCACTTTAGCACTGTGGCCCAGTGTAGAGTGCCTGCGCTCTCTGAGTGCTGTGGTGAGATTGGCCTGCCCTCCCATAGGAATTCCTTGGGGATATGTGTCCATGGTAATTCCTGGTATGAGAGGAGTGCAGGGTTGAGTTTAGTATGTATGAACTCGTGAGAATAAATGCTGCGCAATGGTGTGCACCGATTTTTGGTGAGTGGTGGAGAAATGCCACTTTTAGAAGTTGGCATTGCTGTGTGTCTGCCTGCCTGATTTGAATGTCTGGCTTGTGAGTGACAGGGACTGGATGGTGTGGGTGGCTCCAGGAGACAGGGTGAGTCAGCCCAGTAATGAATAGAGAGATCTGCATGCAGATGGGAGGGAGGAGTTGCACCTGGGACCTTAATAGGGCTGTGCCTTCCCTCCACAATGCTGGCTCCGCCCCCTGTGGTGCGTCTGATCACTGAGCCCCCACCTAACAATGGTGGTAAACAGAGTGCTCCAAAACCAATTGCATCTGGTTTCCCATGCCCAATGCTGTAACACAAAGGAAATTGTCCAATAAATGTAGGGGCTGTGACCCCATGAAGTGTTACGCTTGTTCTGGGAGGACACTTTGCCAGGAGGAACCACCGTTGCTTGCTGGCCTGCCTCGCTGCACTTTGCTGGGATCTCCCCAGCACCAAGGACTCTCTTATTTCTGCCTTTTTGAGGACTTTTGAGGCCTAGCGCCTCATGAGTGCTGTATTTGGGTTGCCTAAGGGAAGAGGAGCAGGCCCTGCTGCAGTGCAAGGCTGTGAATGAATCCCGGTGTGTGGAATTCCCCCTGAGCTCCTTATTGAAGCAGGAGCCCACCTTGCATTTGGGTGTACTGCCGGCAGGTGCCCACCCCGCAATCATCTTTATTGAAAGAGTGGGTGCCCACCTCGCACTGCCGCTGTTTCCACGGATTAGTACTTTTTTAAAAAAACGAAGCGGGAGCCCACGCCGCCGGTTCTGGCCCCCCGCATGAGGCTGCCGCCAAGAACACAGAGGATCTACAAGAGGAGCAGCCGCGCTGCCCGTGGCGACTCGGAAACCAGGCAGAGCGGCCTGGTTGGGGGCGGGGCACGCCGCAAGAAGCCAGAAGCAGGCGGGAGCCTACCCCCGCGCTCCTGTGGAAAAAGGAAAAAGGAAGCAGACGGGAGGCTACCCCGCGCTCCTTGGACCAAAAGAAGTGAGAGACCGGCCGACTAGGTGAGGAGGGGGCCAGGGGTGGGAGAGAGACGAGGCACGTTGTCAATGCCTGCTCCCACCCACCAGGACCCAGAGAATTCTGCCAGTGTACCCCAGTGAGTGAGGGGGGGCTGAATGCACCGCCGTGTTGATGCCGCTCGAGGCACATTGTCGGTGCTTGTGGCATTTTCTCCGCTGCACCGCAGAAGCGGGCAGCTGCAATGTTTTGGGCCCTTCTCCAGTCTAATCTCCAACGAGATTCCAGTGCTCTTCCCCGTGTTGGCAAGATTTTGTTACAGTTGCCCCGCTTGACAGTGGGCAACTGCCACATTTGGGGCAGAGTTTATTTTCAGAGTCCGAGGGTGGGACTACCATGTGCACAGTGCCCGTCCTCATTGCTTGTGGGGCATTGTTTTGGGCGCCAGAGGCACAGTGAGTGCCAGGACTGCCGCTGCATTCCCACAGCTGCCCTGCGAAGCGCAGGCAGCTGCAACGTTTGGGCCCATTTATTTTGTTAGAGTCCCAGTGGGGGACAGAGGATGCCAGTGCCCATCTTTTTGGATTTCACAGCTGCCCAGCAAGTAGAGGGCAGCTGCCATGTTTAGGCCAGCATTCCTTTGGGGGCATCTCTGAATGAGGTAGGAGTGAGATGCATTCCTCTGTCCTGTGTTGCTCGTGTCTCTGAGCGTCCTGCCAAAATGGAGTCTGCCTTTAATTTCTATAGTCTGTTTTTAGTTTAGTATTTCGGGGTTGGTGGGGTTCTGTGAGGAGAGAGATATAGCAGTGAGTGGGTCAGACACCACGTCAAATCTTCAGAAAAACCTGATCCAATGGAAAAAGGACGAATGGGAACCTGAGCACAATGAGGAGATGAGGGCCCTGGCCGCCCGCCAAGAGGATGGTGGGTCTGAGGGGGGGCCTGTGGAGTTTGAAGGGGAGGAAGAAAATGACAGGACCGGGACGCAAGTAGATAGTGAGGACCCCATAGATAGGGAGTCTCTAGCTGGGTCCAGTGTCGGGGGCAGTGCCCCATTCCTTTCCCTATCCCCAGAGGAATGGCTAGATAAGAGGAAAGAACGGGAGCATCAGCTGGCTGTGGTGAAGCTCAGGTTAGAGCATGCCAAGGAGATAGCGCAGCTAAGTGTGGAGGAGAAAAAGCTAGAGACCGAAAGGGTCTTAGCGCAGGAGAAGATGGCGGAGGCTGAGAGGGCCTTCGCCAGGGAGAAATTAGCTCTGGAGGGTAGATTATCCCCTGAGTCCAGTTGTGGTTTTCTGGATTCATCAGTGAGGGTGGGGTCCAGTGGTGGCAGAAATATGGAGTCCAGTGCAGGAAGTCCCATTCCCAGTTCCCAAAGTATGGTACCTTGTTCCCAAGAAGAGGAGTACAGGTTGAAGTTCAGGGGCAGTAAGAAACTGTCTCACCAGTCTTGGGGTGGGGGGGAAGGGGGGGGGGGGGGGTTGAGGATGAATGTTATGATGCACTGGTTGATTGGGTGACGGTTAGCCCGGAACATGATTTTTAGGGACTGATCAATATGGTTATCAAAGAGCACATGCTCAGTCGTTGTTTGCCGGGGTTATGGTAACACCTGTTGGAGTGTGAGTCCTTTAATCCTTGGGAACTTGCACAGGAGGCACACTTCTGGGTAAGCGCCCAAAGTTCTGCCAAAGCATTGGAGAGTGATTCCAAAAGTAGCGGCTTGGGTATCTTCCTGTCCTGTGTGGGGAAGAGGTTCAGTGTAGCCCAGCTAGGTCCCAGTGTAGTGGGAGGGGTGTAGGGGCTCACATCCTGCCTCAGTGGAGTAGGAGTTAGTGTGTCCCCAGGTGCCCGAAACCCAGTCTCAGGGCCTGGAGGGTTCCCTAAGGGAACACCAGCTTGAGGGCCTAGGCTGCACTAGGAAGCCATTTAAGGGGGATCTCCTAGTGTTAGGAGACCCTGGAGCATCTGTAAACGGAGCACCAGTGGTTCTGGTGTCTGGCAGTATCGCTCCATTTGGGAGGGTGCAGAAGTCCGGATTGAGGGGTGAGAGGGGGATGTGTTCCCCATTGAAAGAACCAGTGGGTCAGGGGCCATCCAGGACTGAGTCACCATTGAATGGCAATGGTGACACCACTTCTGACCTGGGAGATATCCGCGTGCTGTCAGATGAACAGGGGTCGGAGATCTGCGCCAGGCAGACTTTCACATGACACATGAGTCATGTGTTACCCTCATGGGGTCGAGGCTGTGTGCACCCCCAGAAGTTCTGGCGTACCAGGCAAGTATTCAACCGCAGGGGTTGGTCCCTGGGTTGGGAGGACAGGTTCAGGATCTTCCTGACCTGGAGCGAGGGACTTCTGTAAATAGTGTCTTGACCAGTTTGGTTTTCAGGGGTACCGCTCCAGTTGGGAGGGTGCAGAACTCTGGAAGGGGGTGCAGAGGGAGGGAGCCCTCGCCTCTGACCCCTGTGCAACCTGAGGGTTTAGACCCTAGGTTGGGAGATCAGTTGTTGGAGAGAGGTCCTGAACTGGTGGGAGAGTTGTGTTCTGGGGGGGCCTCTCAAAGGAGGAGAGTGCTGAACCCTAGAGGTAGGGGGAGGAGAGCCTCGCCCATGACTTCTGGTCAGCCTGAGGGTGCGGACCCGAGGCTGGAGAATCAGTGGCAGTCTAGAACTGCCCTTATGAGGGGAAGAGTGGAGAATTGCTACTATGTGCCAGGGGTAACTACCCCCACTCTGTGGATGGGCAAGGACCAGTGGCATCTGGGTGGCCTAGGGCCTGGTCCGGGCCGCGGGCAGGTAGGAAGTACCAGTGGGGTAGCCTAGTTGGTCCTGAGACCTTTTACAAAGGGTACCACATGGGCTCACAGTGGCGTAGAACAGGAGGGTGTCCTAAGGCCAACAAAAACAAATTCAGTAATAATAGGAAGGGTGAAGGCACCAGTCTGGGGGTGACCCTGTAGAGAGGGCAATGTCTACCAAATTCAATAGCTGTTTTCTTCAGTGCAAATAACATGCTTATTCTTGCAGTAGTAGCATCTATCCTTCATGAGTGACTTCCAAGGTATATCATCGGTAAGGACGTAAGTGCTGGAGAGATGAGTTAAAGGCCGGTGTAGAATGTTGAGTTCTGACGCACACGCAGTGTAATCAAGATGTGTTCAACTACTCTCCATGTGTGGCTTGGTTATTGGTGAGTACCTGGGCTGGAAGGAAGCTATAACTGCTGACAAGATAGGGGATACGAAGCCCGTACACTAAAAGCGCTCTTCCGGAGTGTTTGCTGTGGTCAAGCACACTGCTCGTGCGTGCCACATGTGCCTCAGTTGAAGTGCAGAATCGATGCTGGCGCTGGTGGAGTCTCAGCGCAGTGCCAGCCTGCATAAAATGCTTAAAGATAAAGACAGCCACACTGAAAGTCTACATGTCGCTGGACAGGAACTTAACGAAAGAGCTTCTAATAAAATATATGGCGATATTACGCAAATTGATACGTTTACGCTATGTGGAGTAAGAAAACTAAAGGTGGACAAGAAAAACACACAGAAATAGTTCAGTTCACATTACACTGAAATTCATATGCTATGAAGCAGAGATTAACCAGATGTTTGTGAAGAAACATTTCAGCACAAAATCGATCTGCTTTCATGTACTTGTAGTGTACAAAGATTTATCTCCTTCCCGAAACCATCAACAAATCATTGTCTCTCAACATGCTGGAGAGCAGTCCCAGAAAGAGGGCTGGGTTGGGTTTGATGAGTTTCCCCAGACGAAGCGCCGCACCTCCAAAGCTGCTGCCTAAGGGGCCCCGAACAACTCCTTAGGCAGCCATAACATACAGAGCTCTGTTGGAGAGCCAGGACAAGAGCCAAGCTCCAAAAGTCATTCAGGCTGACCGCGAAGCCAGCACATCACGAGGCGCTAAAGAAGCTGCGTCTGATCAAGTTCCACAGGGAGTGCCTGAGAGACCACTACTGTCCTCCAATGTATATACGGCTGCTGCATTCTTAAAACCGCCAACTGTGTTTGATATTGCAAAAAAACTGAATATTGGCGATAGATGGAGGGATAGAGACTTTTGAAGAGTTCATACATGCAATAGATGAAAAAGAGTATAAAGTATCTTGAGAAACATGGCCGGTGAAGGAGGAAAGAAGCCATGAAAAAGAATTTACAAGAAGGTGAAAAGACATATGATCAAATGGAAAAGGCCATTAATGTCAAGTTTAAGCCAGTGCCAAATGTGAATTATAAAAGATATATCTTCATCCATATACCAGGTAAGACCATTGATGAGTTTGTTGAAAGACTGATGTTTGGTAAAGCATTGTAAATTCAATTAATTAGGTCGAGCTGGTAAGCATCCGTAGGATGCAGTCCAGATCGACAACTATAGTTATCGACTTCGGGGGAATGACGGACAAGAGGGTGCCACGCGCTTTTCCGCTGGATTTGACCTCGTGCACGCGCACGTCGGCTCCGTCTACATTTGCAGTAACATGCGTGCGCATACACAGACAGACACTCGCTCGCATGCGTGGGCATACACACACACACAAACACTCGCTCGCGCACACACCCCCCTCCCCCGCCCCCTCCCCCACAGTCATCGGCCTCTTTTAAACACACACACGCATACACACACGCATACACACAGACTCCAAGAACACATACACACACTCACACACATACAGAGCCCCCCGCCGCCGCACGCGCACACACACACACACACACACACATGCCCCCCGCCCTCGCAGCTCAGCAACAAGGCGAAGCCCCACTCACCGGCTTCCTTGGTGCGGCGGCTCTCCTCGGCAGCAGCAGGGCTCCTCTATGGCTCTCCCTCACTATTGGGAGCCTCGTGGAAGGCGCCGGCAGCAGGACTCTTCCTCCCTCCATCTCAGGGCGAGTGCAGGGTAGGCTCCTGCCTGCTCCGGTGCTCGAAACAGCCGCGGCTCTTCGTGGGAGGCGGGGTAGGCTCCCGGTTTCCGGTTGTCCCGCCCGGCCTGCCTGACTTCCTGGTCGCAGGCCGGCGGCGATGTTTGGTTTGTCCCGGGCTGCGGCGGTGATGCGGGGGGGACACACGAGGGGTAGGCTCCCTCAGTGCTTAATTATAGCTTTGAATGCCTTATTCAATTTGTATTGTAATTTTCCCAAAAACAAGTAACTTTTTGGTTTCATTGTGGAAAAAATAATACTTATGCCTCATTTTTGTGGCTTGTTGCTCACTCGTTTTTAGTAGGATTTGTCTTGTCTCTTCTTGCATTTGTATTGGGCACACAGTCAATTTTTAAACTGTCATTGTTTAGGTTGAGCTGCAAGGGGCCATTGTGTAAGTACAACTTTTATTTAACTTTCACAACACGGCTTTTTCTCTTCTTGCATTTGTATTTAAATTACCTGCAAACACAGTCAATTTTTAAACTTTCATTAAAGCGCGGCAGGAGGGGGCTGTCGCCACCACTGTTCACTGTGCGCCTGTGTCGTTAATCTAGAAGGGCGACAATATGCTGTCTTTTGGAAAACAACTGATGATGTTTACTCTTGCAGGGCATTCAGTCAATGCATTAGGTGTGCAGCACCCATACATTTTTGTTGTTTGTGGACTCCTTGTTATACCCACTCTGGAGCCTCTGCTTGCTTCAGCCCTCCCCCTTCCCCGAATTTCGAAAGCGCATGTTTCCTGTTCTTTCAACTCTTACAAAGGCTCAGAAGCGGTATGCTGCAAGGGCCATTGTGTACAACTTTTATTTAACTTTCACAACGCGGCGCTCTCGTCTTGGATCTTTATTTAAATTACATGCAGATGCGCGCATTCCACACTTTTAGATTAACAGCATGGGCGCACAGTCAATTTATAAACTGCGGGGTTAATGTTATGCAACACTCTGAAGGTGCAGGGAGAGGTTTGCCGCTGCAACCACCCCACTTGGTTTTTAAGAAGGTTTAAACCGATTAGATGGGGGAGGGGGTGTTTGCATTTGGTTCTCTGTCGATCTGGTCCCCATGCTTTCATATTTTTTAACATCAACATCGCAAGTTGGGGGAATGGATATGGTTGAGAGCAGATCAGGTTTAGTGGATTTTTGTGTTGCCTAACTGGTTGCAGGCATAGTTGCTTTTGGTACTCTGCATCACAACTCTTACAAAGGCTCAGAAGCGGTATGCTGCAAGGGGCATTGTGTATGTACAACTTTTATTTAACTTTCACAACGCGCTGCGCTCGTCTTGCATCTTTATTTAAATTACATGCAGACGCTCGCATTTCACACTTTTAGATTAACAGCATGGGCGCACAGTCAATGTATAAACTGCGGGGTTAATGTTATGCAACACGCTGAAGGTGAAGGGAGAGTTTTGCCGCCGCTCTCTTCTGTCAGACTTTATTTCACCAATCTCTACTTGATTATACCCCCACTCTCTTGTGCCGCCATTTCGCTGTCTCCATTCTCGCCTAGTTCTTTCTCTAATTCCAGTTCAAACCCCTAACTTTTACTGGTTTCTCCTTATGGCTTTTATCTCTCCCACCGTCCACAGCCCCACCTGTTGCTCCCTCTTTCTCTTTCATCTCCTTTTTCGTCTTCACGCCTCTTAGATCCTTTATTCTCTTCTGTCATAGCTCCCCTCTCTTTCACCCTCCTTCTTTTCATTTCTCTACACCCCTTTCTCATTTGTTTGCACCCTCACACACACTGCACACACTGCACCCTCATACACACTGCACACACGGCACCCTCACACACACTGCACCCTCACACACACTGTACACACTGCACCCTTGCACACACTGCACCCTCACACACACTGCACCCACACACACACTGCACCCTCAAACACACTGCACACACTGCACCCTCACACACACTTCACCCTCACACACACTGCCCACACTGCACCCTCACACACTGCGCACACTGCACCCTCACACACTGCACCCTCACACACACTGTACACACTGCACCCTTGCACACACTGCACCCACACACACACTGCACCCTCAAACACACTGCACACACTTCACCCTCACACACACTTCACCCTCACACACACTGCCCACACTGCACCCTCACACACGGCACCCTCACACACACTGCACCCTCACACACACTGTACACACTGCACCCTTGCACACACTGCACCCTCACACACACTGCACCCACACACACACACTGCACCCTCAAACACACTGCACACACTGCACCCTCACACCCACTTCACCCTCACACACACTGCCCACACTGCACCCTCACACACTGCACCCTCACACACACTGCACCCTCACACACACACTGCACACACCGCACCCTCACACTCTGCACCCTCACACACACTGCACCCTCACACACACTGCATCATCACACACACTGCACCCTTACACACTGCACCATCACACACACTGCACACACTGCACCCCTCACACACACTGCACCCCTCACACACACTGCACCCCTCACACACACTGCACCCCTCACACACACTGCACCCTCACACACACTTCACCCTCACACACACTGCCCACACTGCACCCTCACACACTGCGCACACTGCACCCTCACACACGGCACCCTCACACACACTGCACCCTCACACACACTGTACACACTGCACCCTTGCACACACTGCACCCTCACACACACTGCACCCACACACACACTGCACCCTCAAACACACTGCACACACTGCACCCTCACACACACTTCACCCTCACACACACTGCCCACACTGCACCCTCACACACTGCACCCTCACACACACTGCACACACGGCACCCTCACACACACGGCACCCTCACACACACTGCACACACTGCACCCTTGCACACACTGCACCCTCACACACACTGCACCCACACACACACTGCACCCTCAAACACACTGCACACACTGCACCCTTACACACACACTTCACCCTCACACACACTGCCCACAATACACCCTCACACACTGCGCACACTGCACCCTCACACACACTGCACCCTCACACACACTGCACCCTGACACTCTGCACCCTCACACACACTGCACCCTCACACACACTGTATACACTGCACCCTTGCACACACTGCACCCTCACACACACTGCACCCTCAAACACACCGCACACACTGCACCCTCACACACACTTCACCCTCACACACACTGCCCACACTACACCCTCACACACTGCACCCTCACACACACTGCACCCTCACACACACTGCACCCTCACACACACACTGCACACACCGCACCCTCACACACTCTGCACCCTCACACACACTGCACCCTCACACACACTGCATCATCACACACACTGCACCCTTACACACTGCACCATCACACACACTGCACACACTGCACCCCTCACACACACTGCACCCTCACACACACTGCACACCCTCACACACACTGCACACCCTCACACACACTGCACACCCTCACACACTCTGCGCACCCTCACACACTCTGTGCACCCTCACACACTCTGCACACCCTCACACACTCTGCGCACCCTCACACTCTGCACACCCTGGCCACCCTCACACCCTGCGCACCCTCACACCCTGCGCACCCTCACACCCTGCGCACCCTCACACTCTGCACCCTCACACACTCTGCAATGGAACATACACTCCAAATACGACTCAGCGCCACTTAACACTCTATATATCTATCGCCCTCACTCTATATATCTGTCGCCCTCCCTCTATCTATCGCCCTCACTCTATCTAACGCATCACCATAGCATCACTCAGCACCACCACAGCATCTCTCAGGGGCACCACAACATCCCTATGCGCTACCACAGCATCACTGAACGGCACAGCATCACTCGTCGCCACCACAACATCAGTCAGCGCCACCACAGCATCACTCTGTGCAACTATTTAACAACAACTGGTTCAAATATGTTCTCTCAATGTTTCAAGCTTTATTACAAATATCACAAAAATATGTTAATATTTCACTTCTGTTCTTGGATTTTCGTCACAATAAAATACAATGAACATAATCTTCACAAAAGTTATTTACAAAAGCATTTGCCATTATAAATTACAATAACTTTTAATTAAGTATTCATTATTAAACATACACTCCAAATACCACTCAGTGCCACTTAACACTCTTTATATCTATCGCCCTCACTATATATCTGTCGCCCTCCCTCTACCTATCGCCCTCACTCTATCTAACGCATCACCGTAGCATCACTCAGCACCACCACAGCATCTCTCAGGGGCACCACAACATCCCTATGCGCTACCACAGCATCACTGAACGGTACAGCATCACTCGTCGCCACCACAACATCAGTCAGCGCCACCACAGCATCACTCTGTGCAACTATTCAACAACAACTGGTTCAAATATGTTCTCTCAATGTTTCAAGCTTTATTACAAATGTCACAAAAATATGTTAATATTTCACTTCTGTTCTTGGATTTTCTTCACAATAAAATACAATAAACATAATCTTCACAAAAGTTATTTACAAAAACATTTGCCATTATAAATTACAATAACTTTTATTTAAGTATTAATTATTAAAAAAAGCCATTTTTATTTGTAATATCAATACATCTAAGTCACGTAAATACAACACATATTGCATTACAAATGCTATAGGTGTCACATTTGCGAAAGTTAAAACTATTGGCATTGTAAATGACGAAGCTATTAATTTTGCTATTTTCAAAACCAACACATAAATAAAAAAATTGTCATTTACTATACCAATAGCTCAAACTTTCATAATGCGAGACCTATTGCATTGCAAATGCTTGTTTATGATGAGGAGGCTACCCTCCTCAGAGTGATCAATGGATGTCTGTCGTAAGCATTTCAACGACGAATGCTGATGGAAACTGAGCTTGTATCAAGTCCTCAAGGCTGCTTGCGCTGACAAGCGTACTCATCGCCAAGTAACTGACATGGAGGCCGTAGGTGCCCAAAGTGCGTCGGTCATGAGCATGAAAAGTAAGCCAAGGTACAAGGCCGAGGGTCACAAGGTCCTTTCTCCACAGAAAAACAAATCGTGTTACAGATACGGACTGTCATTTCCACACAAAGGTCAATGTCCCGCTGTTGGACAGGCCACATGACGGGCTCGCTCCCTCCCCGCATGACAGAGCCGGGACATCAGCTCTCCAGGTGCCACCCACCGAAGCAACTCACACTCCGTCCCCTACGGGACTCCTACTCCCGGACATCTCTGTATCACGGGCCCGGGCCATCGTCAGCACCATTGCCCGGCCCGGCCGCCATCTTGGACACTGCACCACGAGGCCGCGTGGCCTCAGCCCGACCCCAACCCTGGGCCTGGCCAGGCCCCGACATCCCGGCACCACCATCCACCCAGGAGGTGAACGGCCCACTTGGCAGGTCAATGGAAGACAGAAGTGTCGATGGTTCTCCCCTGCCAGGTGCCGATCGCCCCCAGCCTCCCCGGGCGCTGGCTCCACCCCCCTGCTGGGTGTCTGGACTCCCTCATCCCGGACCTCCCGACCTCCAAGTGCGAGGGTCCGGACATCAAAGGCCGCCAGACCTATAACTGGGGCAGCTCCAGAGCAGGAAGGCAGTTGTATCCTGGAGTCGAGAGACACCAAGAAGAACTCATCCTTGACGGACTGCTGGCGCTGCCGCAGCCCTACCTTGTGAACTGTCGTCCTGCCGCTGGCGCTGCCGCTGCCCTCTGCAACCTGCATCCTCGTCGGGACCTGCTGGCGCTGCCGCGACCCGTTGTAACTACCATCTTCGTCGGGACCTGCTGGCGCTGCCGCGACCCGTTGTAACTACCATCTTCGTTGGGACCTGCTGGCGCTGCCGCGATCCGTTGGAATCTCCGTCTTCGTTAGGACCGGCTGGCGCTGCCGAGATCCGTTGCATCTACCACCTTCATCGGGACCTGCTGGCGCTGCCGCGGCCCGTCCCTCAAGAAACACCGAGCTCGAGGATTGTGAGCTACTCATTATCTCATCGCAACTACCAGTTTGGTAATAAGACTGTCCCGCTACCCCCTTCCCATCCAAGAGACTAGAATCGAGGGACCCCTGAGTCCAGACCTCCTTGTACCATTCTACCGTACTTCAAGATTGCTTATAAAGAACGTTAAATCTTATCTTTGTGTGGTGCCTATCTGTGGGGGGGAAGTTACTTGTCTGTACGATCGCTGGAGATGGCTCTCCCCGGAGACCTCTCCCCTTGTCCTCGGCCGACCCTCCAGGTCCCGTCTAACATTGGTGGCCAGCGGCGCGATCCGAACCAACGCGTAATCGTACAGAAAGCAACTCACCCCACGACTAAACCACAATGCCGGCCCAGGAAAGCGGGTCTACAGAGAAATTCCAAATGGACAAGCTGGAGGAGTACAACCATCGAGAATTAAAACAATTTTGTATAGAACTGGGCATTGCTACCACCGGTCTGAGCCTAAAAGATGACTTTAAACACGCCCTAGAATCATGGGCAGAGGTAAACACCGCTGGTCCCCGGGACCAACACAGCGAAACCCCGGAAACGAACTCCGCTCCTTCCGAGGAAAGGAGAGCAGGTCTCTCCCGGGAAGAGATCCAAGAGCGAGAGAAAACCAGACTGCATGAATTAGAGTTGGCACGGCTAAAAATGGATGGAGAACTAAAACTAGCGGAACAAAAATTGAACCTAGAACACTTACGGCTCCGAAAAGAGCGGGAGGAAAAACAAAGACAAAGAGAGCTTGAAGAAAAAAGACTGGCATATGAACACGAGCGCAAACTAGCCGAAATAGAACTACGTAAGCAAGGCCCGAGCGACCACGCACCCCAGGAACTTCAGAAGCAAAGGTCCACATTCCCAAAGATGTCGTCCGAGAGTTCTACCGAAACGACGACATACAGCAGTGGTTCAACGCCTATGAGATCGCCATGTCCTCTCACCGGATCGATCGAAGTGACTGGGGAGCCGGTCTATGGGGGAGGTTCGTCAACGAAGGCCGTGATGCCCTGTTACAGCTCCCGGATCACCAAATGACGTCCTATTATCACATGAAGGCCGCCCTCCTCACTCGATATGGGCTGACACCCGAAATGTACCGCCAGAGGTTCCGCGACTGCACCCGAATCCCGGGTACCACTTGGGTGGAATATGTGAACTATTTCAGCCGAGCCCTCGAGGGATGGATCAAGGGGAGCAACGTAACGACCTACGAGCAGCTTTTTAACCTTGTTGTGTGGGAGCACCTCTCCAATAACTGCTTTGTCGAGCTCAGGCAGCACCTCCTCGACAGTAAAATGACTGATCCACGGCAGCTCGCCGCCGAGGCTGACCGATGGGAGAGCACCCGAGTGGGCCGGGGTGGCCCGAACGAGCAGAATAGAAACAACCAAGGCCATCACCGTCCCCGAGGAGGAGGAGGAGGAGGCCAGGGCCGGGGGAAAGACACCGTCCCGGCCGCTCCCGCAACCAGCACCCCGCCCCCGGCCAACAGGGGCAACCCCCCGATGCGCCCGGGGTTCAGAGCCAATGTCACGTGTCAACGATGCCAGCGAGTCGGTCACTACGCCAATGACCCGAACTGTCCACAGAACCAGACTCCGAGGCCCCGCCAGGTAGCGGCCGCCGCCCTCGGAGAAGAGCAAGTCGCCGAGGAACAGGAAGAGTACGAACACGAGCAACAAGAGTGGGAACCGGCCGCCATGGTCCTGGCGTGCCTGGGGGGGAGAGACATGGTCCCGCGGGCTCCCCTACCCGCCACTGGGGGGGAGAGACATGGTCCCGCGGGCTCCCCTACCCGCCAACACTAGAAAATATAGTCAGTGGGTGAGCAGTTCATCGTCCAGACTGATGCCTCCGACCATGGCATTGGGGCCGTCCTCTCCCAACTGAACACCGAGGGAGTCGACCAACCAGTGGCCTTCATCAGCAGACGTCTGTTGGCCCGAGAACAGCGCTGGAGCACCATCGAGAGGGAGGCCTTCGCAGTGGTATGGGCCCTCAAGAAGCTCCGGCCCTACCTCTTCGGTACCCACTTTCGGCTGCAAACAGATCATCGCCCCCTGCAGTGGCTGATGCAGATGCGGGGGGAGAATCCCAAGCTCCTGCGATGGTCCATCTCCCTGCATGGGATGGACTTCACAGTGGAACACCGCCCCGGCCAGGAGCACGCCAACGCGGATGGCCTGTCACGATTTTTCCGCCTCGACGAGGAGAGTCCCCAAGAAGATTGGTGACTCTCCCCGCCTTCAGCTGGGGGGGACGCATGTTGGACAGGCCACATGACGGGCTCGCTCCCTCCCCGCATGACAGAGCCGGGACATCAGCTCCCCAGGTGCCACCCACTGAAGCAACTCACACTCCGTCCCCTACGGGACTCCTACTCCCGGACATCTCTGTATCACGGGCCCGGGCCATCGTCAGCACCATTGCCCGGCCCGGCCGCCATCTTGGACACTGCACCACGAGGCCGCGTGGCCTCAGCCCGACCCCAACCCTGGGCCTGGCCAGGCCCCGACATCCCGGCACCACCATCCACCCAGGAGGTGAACGGCCCACTTGGCAGGTCAATGGGAGAAAGAAGTGTTGATGGTTCTCCCCCGCCAGGTGCCGATCGCCCCCAGCCTCCCCGGGCGCTGGCTCCACCCCCCCTGCTGGGTGTCTGGACTCCCTCATCCCGGACCTCCCGACCTCCAAGTGCGAGGGTCCGGACATCAAAGGCCGCCAGCCCTATAACTGGGGCAGCTCCAGAGCAGTAAGGCAGTTGTATCCTGGAGTCGAGAGACACCGAGAAGAACTCATCCTTGACGGACTGCTGGCGCTGCCGCAGCCCTACCTTGTGAACTGTCATCCTGCCGCTGGCGCTGCCGCGGCCCTCTGCAACCTGCATCCTCGTCGGGACCTGCTGGCGCTGCCGCGACCCGTTGTAACTACCATCTTCGTCGGGACCTGCTGGCGCTGCCGCGACCCGTTGTAACTACCATCTTCGTTGGGACCTGCTGGCGCTGCCGCGATCCGTTGGAATCACCGTCTTCGTTAGGACCGGCTGGCGCTGCCGAGATCCGTTGCATCTACCACCTTCATCGGGACCTGCTGGCGCTGCCGCGGCCCGTCCCTCAAGAAACACCGAGCTCGAGGATTGTGAGCTACTCATCATCTCATCGCAACTACCAGTTTGGTAATAAGACTGTCCCGCTACCCCCTTCCCATCCAAGAGACTAGAATCGAGGGGACCCCTGAGTCCAGACCTCCTTGTACCAATCAATCAATCAATCAGTGACACTTATAAAGCGCGCTACATACCCGTAGGGTCTCAAGGCGCTGGGGGGGGGGGGGGGGGGGGGAGGTAGCCACTACTGCTCAAACAGCCAGGTCTTCAGCTTCTTCCTGAAGGAGAGGTGGTCTTGGGTCAGGCGCAGGTCGGGAGGGAGGGAGTTCCAGGTCTTGGCGGCCAGGTAGGAGAAGGACCTTCCTCCTGTAGTCGCTCTTCGGATGCGGGGGACGGCGGCGAGGGCGTGGTTGGCTGATCGGAGGTGGCGTTTGGGAGCGTAGAAGTTGACTCGGCTGTTGAGGTAGCTCGGGCCTTGGTCGTGTAGGGCTTTGTGTGCGTGGGTGAGGAGGCGGAAGGTGATTCTTTTGTTGACGGGGAGCCAGTGAAGGTCTCTCAGATGTCCGGAGATGTGGCTGGTTCGTGGGATGTCGAGGATGAGTCTGGCTGAGGCGTTCTGGATCCGCTGGAGTCTCTTCTGGAGCTTGGCGGTGGTACCGGCGTAGAGGGCGTTGCCGTAGTCCAGTCGGCTGGTGACGAGGGCCTGGGTGACGGTCTTCCTGGTCTCGGTGGGGATCCACCAGAAGATCTTCCGTAGCATGCGTAGGATGTTGAAGCATGCCGAGGAGACGTTGTTGACTTGCCTGGTCATGGAGAGGGAGGAGTCCAGGGTGAAGCCCAGGTTTCGTGCATGGTCTGTCGGTTTGGGTGCGGTGCCCAGGGCGGGAGGCCACCAGGAGTCGTCCCAGGCGGAGGGAGAGGAGCCCAGGATGAGGACCTCCGTCTTGTCCGAGTTCAGTTTCAGGCGGCTGGTCGTCATCCACTCGGCTACCTCTTTCATCCCTTCGTGTAGGTTGGCTCTGGCGGCGGCGGGGTCGTTGGTCAGGGAGAGGATCAGCTGGGTGTCGTCGGCGTAGGAGATTATGCTGAGGTTGTGTTTGCGTACGATGGCCGCGAGGGGGCTCATGTAGACGTTGAAGAGGGTGGGGCTCAGAGATGATCCTTGGGGGACGCCGCAGATGACTTCGGTGGCCTCTGATTTGTACGGTGGTAGGCGGACTCTCTGTGTTCTTCCGTCGAGGAAGGAGATGATCCATTCCAGCGCCTTGTCCTGGATTCCGACGTTGCTGAGGCGCCGTACTAGGGTGCGGTGGCAGACCGTGTCGAATGCCGCGGAGAGGTCTAGGAGGATGAGGGCCGCTGTTTCTCCGTTGTCCATCAGGGCTCGGATGTCATCGGTGGCGGCGATGAGGGCGGTCTCGGTGCTGTGGTTGGCTCGGAAGCCGGACTGTGAGGGGTCGAGGGATCCGTTCGTCTCGAGGAAGGCGGCCATCTGCTTGTTGACGGTTTTCTCGATGACTTTGGCTGGAAACGGGAGGAGCGAGATGGGGCGGTAATTCTTGAGGTGGGTGGGGTCCGCTGTTGGTTTCTTGAGTAGAGCGCTGAGTTCGGCGTGTTTCCAGCTCTCAGGGAAGGTGGCGGTGTCGAAGGATGTGTTGATGATGTCTCGCAGGTGGGGTGCGATGATAGCGTCGGCCTTGTTGAAGACGTGGTGAGGGCAGGGGTCGGTCGGTGATCCGGAGTGGATGGAGTTCATCGTGCGGATGGTGTCTTCGGTGCTGATCGGGGTCCAGGCGTGGAGGGTGGTGGTGGGGGGTGGTTGTTCGGTCATGGTGTGCGTTGGTTGGTTGTTGAAGCTGTTGTGTATGTCCGCGATCTTGTTGTGGAAGTATGAAGCGAGGGAGTTGCAGAGGTCTTGCGATGGGGTGATGTCGTTGTTTCCTGCGCTGGGGTTGGAAAGCTCTTTCACGATGTTGAAGAGTTCCTTGCAGTTGTGTGCGTTGTTGTCCAACCGGTCCTTGAATGCTGTTTTCTTGGCGGCGCGGATCAGCTGGTGGTGTTTCCGGGTGGCAAGTTTGAAGGAGGTCCTGTTGTCCGGTGTTGGTTCCCTTCTCCAGACTTTCTCGAGGGCTCGGCAGTTCTTCTTGGAGCTCTTGAGTTCGTCGGTGAACCATGGGGCTTTCTTGCTGCTGGGTCTGCTGGGCGGGGTCTTCAGTGGGGCGAGTTCGTCCGCGCAGTTGCTGATCCACTTCGTGAGGTTGTCGGCGGCCTGGCTGGGGTTCGCTGAGCTGGCAGGAGGGTGCTGGCTCAGGGAGGTGGCGAGCTGGTCTGCTGTGATCTTGTTCCAGCTTCTGCGGGCGGCCTGTTGCTGGTGGTGGTGGGTCGTTGTTTTCTTGAAGGTGTAGTGGACGCAGCTGTGGTCCGTCCATTGAAGCTCTGTGGCGTGGCTGAAGTCGATGTCCTTGCTGGATGAGAAGACCGCGTCGATTCTACCGTACTTCAAGATTGCTTATAAAGAACGTTAAATCTTATCTTTGTGTGGTGCCTATCTGTGGGGGGGAAGTTACTTGTCTGTACGATCGCTGGAGACGGCTCTCCCCGGAGACCTCTCCCCTTGTCCTCGGCCGACCCTCCAGGTCCCGTCTAACACCCGCCATTGGACAGATATGCATAGACTGTGGTAAAGCTAATCATTTCGTGACGACTTGCAACGCGAAGATAAAAGTAAGTGTGTTGCAGCGTGAAGACAAAATGGCTGACCAAACACTACATCAGTGACATTCGACGTACTCCCGGTCACACCAATTGAGGCAAATCGACGCAAAATGAAGTTGATAATCGTGTCTAAATCATCAAGAAAGAATTCCTCCGTGTCTGTTTAAAATGAAAGGGACCATGACAATTGTCCAATATTGATGTTTACTTCAAAAAGGCATGCACATATGGTAGTCGAATGTGAGAAAAAATCCAAAATGAAGACAATTCAACATGAAGACAGCTGTGCGTCGATAAATATTATGCCGCTGGAGATTTATCGCGAATTATCTCCGGTACCACAACTTATGAATTCAAAGACTAAAGTATACTCATGGGCTGCCTCAACGCCCTTCAAAAGTCAAATAAAAAATTTGTAGCCACGATGAAACTTAAGAAAACTGTGGTGAATGCGCCTATTCATGTACTTCAAGGAACAGCTTCAAATGTTTGTTTGCTCAGTTTCCACAGTGCTGCTGATATGGGACTGATATCAGTGAACTACACTATGAATGCTCATCATGAAATTGTTAGTCAATTTCCTTCATTATTTCATGGGTCGGGAAAACTCAAACAATGAAAGTAAGGTTACACATAAATGAGAATTTTCATCAAAAACATAGACGAGTTGCGTTTCACTTACAAGAAGCTGTTGAAAAGGAACTTCATTTTTTACTTATACATGGCATCATTGAATGCTCCATTGATACAACACCATGGCTTTCTCCCATTGTAACAGTGCCTAAAAGAGACAGGGAAGGAGCTGTACGCATAAGTGTTGACATGCGTCAGGCCCACAAGACAACTGAGCAAGAGAAACCTCACAGTCCGCACATTGCTGATATAATCACTAAATTGAATGGTGCAGAGTTCTTCTCACGACTGAACCTAAATAAAGGATCTTACCAATTGGCACTTGAAGAAAAATCCAGATACGTTGCAACCTTTTCTACGCATATTGGTTTGTTTTGCTACAAGCGATTGAGTTTTGGTATATCCTCTGCTGCAGAACTTTTCCAAGTCGTCGTTTAACTTATCATATAGCATGTAGTAAATGCATTTAACTATAGTGATATATTGTTTTTTTGGAGCTGCTCAGAAAGAGCATTACAAAACTCTCATGCAAGTATGTCGTTTGCTGAATGATGCAGCCTTAACTCTGAATTCCACAAGAAAAGCTTGAAATTCTTCAGCCATGTCTTTTGTGATGGGGGTATGAAACCTGATCCAGCTAGAGTGCAAGCATTGTCTACTGCAAATCCCCCAAAAGGCATTTCTATTGATTGATTGATTGATTGATTTGTAAATTTGTAGAGCGCAATGAATACCCGGAGGCTTCTTGGCGCTGTGGACTCAGAGAGTGTAGCACTAATGACCACTGAGAGCTAAATGTCAGTTTGGAAGAGCCAGGTTTTTACTTTTTTTCTGAATACTAAAAGGTCTAAGCTTTCTTTGATAGTTGGTGGGAGAAGGTTCCATAGCCTAGCAGCCCCCAACAGAAAACTCCTTCCTCCCCATCGATTCTATCTGAACCTAGGCACCTGCAAAATTCTGCGTTGTGTGGATCTGAGACTCCTAGAGGGGATGTAGAGTTTTATGCGTGATGTGAGATAAGCAGGACCCCTTCCATGCAATGCCTTAAATGTAATGCAAAGAGTCTTGAATGCAATCCTCTTCTTAACCGGAAGCCAGTGAAGTGCTCCTAGATGATGTGCCACTGGCTCATGCTTTGGGATGTTCAATTACATTATGGCCGCTGCGTTCTGCAGGCGTTGCATTTTTTCAGAAATTGGATTTGAATGCCAACATATAATGCATTTCCGTAATCCAGTCTAGAGAATGCAAGTGTAGTTACGAGTGTTTTTACTGCCTTTGGCAGCACGAAAGGTCGCACCTTCCGTATTAATTTCAGAATCGACCAGAAGCTGGATGTAAGACAATTGGTTTGACTAGCAAAGGTAAGCCTACCATCGAACATAATCCCAAGGTTTTTTGTCTTAGCGACCGAAGTAGGGTATTCCCCTAAAGCAGAGGGTCACCACCTCCGAGACCAGGACAACGGATTGCCGCCCAGAAGGAGCACCTCGGTCTTGCTGCCGTTCAGCTTAAGGCAGTTTGATTGCATCCATGCATTGACCTGGGTCATGCAGCTGTTAAACCGATCGGCTACCTCCTCTTCATTATTGTGGATGGACACCGCAATCTGCGTGTCGTCGGCTTAAGAGATAACTGAGAATCCAAACTGCCTGATCAGGGTGGCCAGCGGGGCGACATACAAATTGAACAAAGTTGGGCTCAACGACGAGCCCTGTGGCACGCCGCACTGAAGATTAAAGGTTTGTGAGCTTGCTTCACCCAGCTCCACTCGAAAAGATCTTTCAGTGAGGTAGGATGTGAGTAGGGCCAGGGGGGACGCCTGGACGCCCATCGCCGCTAGTCTATTGACAAGGATTTGGTGATTAATGGTGTCGAAGGCCGCCGATAGATCTAATAATATCAAGGCGGCCTTCCCGCCCATGTCCAGAGTCTTCCTTAACTCTTCACTGGAAGATATGAGGGCCATTTCCGTTCCATGTCCCTCTCTAAACCCAAATTGGGAATGGTCGTGGTCTGAGACAAAGGTGGTGAGCTGGGTGTTGAGTTGCTCCTCCAAAACCTTAGCGCAGAATGGGATTCTGGAAATGGGCCGGTAATTATTGGGCTCAGCAGGGTCTAGGTGTTTTTTTTTTCAATAAGGGAAGAACCAATGCCAACTTCCAGGGGTCAGGGAATTTTCCCTCCTGTATTATTCCTGCAAATAGGTCACTCAATTGTTTACCCAGGGTCTCTGGGAAGAGATGGAAGACCCTTGGAGGGCAGGGATCAGAAGGGGCCCCTGATTTAATACCCATTATAGTTTTAGTGATTTGCTCCAGCAATGGGGGGGCGGAGGGGGGAAGGAGAAGCCTGGAGATTGCATCGTAGGAGTATTCCTTTGAGGTATAGGTTCAGCAGGGAGCTGGGTGAATGTTTTGTACAATGAATCCACCTTATGAACAAAGGCCTGGCCCAAAACTTTACACAGTTCTATATTATTATCTGCCCTCTCCTTAGTGGGGAGTTTAGTGAGTGTTTTTAAGGTATCAAAAAGTGTTTTACTTGAGTTTTTAGCAGACAATATTTTCTTAGTGAAGTAGTTACTTTTTTCTTCCACAATTAGTCTTCTATAAACAGCTAAAGTCTGGGCATACTTCGTTTTTGCCTCCTTGTCATAGTTACGTCTTCACTGTTTTTCCGTCCTTCTGCACAGTTGTTTATGTAGCCTCAATTTGTCAGAGAACCAAGGTTCATAGGGCGTATTCCTTCTAGTGGTAGAGGTTTTTTAAGGGGGCTACTATATTAGCAACCTCCGTGATCCACAACGTAATATTTTGTATTGCCAGACTGATTTCTGCCTTCCCACTTGGTATATTCTGGTTTAAAGCAGTTTGCAGGAGGTCGGGGTCAGTCTTGGACCAATCCCGATATGTAAATGAATTCAAAGGCTTGCTCCCTGTCTTGTTATGGACTAGGGCTCTAATTGTAAATATGATGGCCTTATGATCAGACCATTGTACCGGCAGGATCTCCTGTACATATATCATATGGTTGGATGTAAATAAACCAATTCACAATATATCCTGAGCTAGAACATAAGTAATAAATACAGTCATATACAAAATTCCAAAAATTCTTTGTTTCTTCTTTTATTCGCAATGTGTAATCTTCCAAGACACAGTCTAGCCGCCAACACGTGTTTCGTCTATTGTGGTTCTTGCCACAGACTTCTTCAGGGTTATAGCTAAGTTACAGTTGTACTAACTTCTTAAGGAATTTGACCAATAAGCGGAGTTGTGTTTCTTCCGGAAATCAAATCATATTCCAGTTAGATTCCAATATTCAAAAACTGTAATTGTTCACTCATCTCCAATATCATGGAATTTACGCAAAATTACCTTTGGCCGAGTACGGACCAACAGCGTATGCACGAGAAAAGGTTATTTTGTGTAAATTCCATGATATTGGAGATGAGTGAACAATTACAGTTTTTGAATATTGGAATCTAACTGGAATATGATTTGATTTCCGGAAGAAACACAACTCCGCTTATTGGTCAAATTCCTTAAGAAGTTAGTACAACTGTAACTTAGCTATAGCCCTGAAGAAGTCTGTGGCAAGAACCACAATAGACGAAACACGTGTTGGCGGCTAGACTGTGTCTTGGAAGATTACACATTGCGAATAAAAGAAGAAACAAAGAATTTCTGGGATTTTGTATATGACTGTATTTATTACTTATGTTCTAGCTCAGGATATATTGTGAATTTGTTGCATAAATGGTATTGATTTATTAATACACGTTTTTTTGGTGGATGGTGGATGGCCATCTCCTTATCCTTAGAGCTTCCTTGACTGTATACATAGGGACTTCCTCTTCACTACTTAGCGCAATCTATCACCCAACCATTCGACCCTTTTTCTTTTTCTATGTACATAAACCGTCCAGAGTATGTCTTGCATTATATGTGCTTTCTTTCACCAGTTGTTCCAGCCCTAGGCAGGACAAGGTATCTATAAGATCAATGTTTTTTGGATCCAAGGTGAGCTCTAGATGGTGATTGAAGTCACCCAGGATAGTATAGTTAGCATAGTTAAAGCTGGTTTCCAGAAAAGGGTTAAGTTTGTCTACCAGCGGGGCTTGAGCGTTTGGTGGGCGATAGATCAAAAGGCCGTTCCATGCTTGAATAGGGATAAGTTGTATCTGAAACGATAAAAACTCACAATCGGTGAGGTGCCCAAAGAAGATGTTGTTATAGGTATTTCCTCCTTTGAGATAATGGCCAGCCCGCCCCCTCTTCTATCAGCTCTGTCTGCTCTATTGATCTGAAAGCCTGCAGGAAGAGCTGGAAGCAGATACGGGTCAGAGGAGTGATTAGCCCTGTTTTCTGTAATAAATACTAAGTCTAGATTATGACTCTCGATCATTTCAGCCATCTCTATATTATGCTTAATCAGTGAGCGGGAGTTCAGTAGCATAGCTTTTAGTTCCCTAGCATTGGGGAGCATTGGGGCAACTGGGGACCTAGCTTGTTTGATGGTCATAAAGTCCAACTTCAGTTTGCAGTGAACGCATACCTGTGGTTCCATTACGGGATTAAGCGAATGGTGGTAGGAAAACGCCAGCCCAGGGTCAAGTCGTAACAGGTCCTCTCTCGAATAACTTACAGGGGTCTGAATGAGCGGGCCAGGGTTTATGGCCCTCAGCCCGGGCCAGGCGTAGACGGCCGCAGACGGGCTTGCCTTTGACGCGCCGTCGGCGTGCCCGCTGCGCGCATCCGCCACTGATACAGTCATTTCTTGGAATGGTCAATTACTGTTCTAGTTACGTGCAAGACTTTGTTATGGTCATTGCACCAGAACTAACCAAAAAGTATGTGTCTTTTCATTGGTCACGTGAGTGTGAGAAGAGCGTCCAAAAAAACAAACAAGCCATTGAGAGCGCTATTGAAATGCCCGACTTTGATCCCAAACTCCATACAGAGGTTGTAGTTGATGCTAGCCCTGTAGGGTTTGGCACAATCCTTGAACAGCACAAGGGACCGCCAAATGCCTGGAGACATATCGTGGTACATGCCACTAAGAGCCAGTCACAAACTGAACGTGCTTACTCGCACCCTGAGAAAGAAAGTGTGGCACTGGTTTGGGCTTGTGAATAATTTCCATGTGTTTGTGTATGGAAAGCCCTTCACATTAGTGGCTGATCCCCTAGCATTGTTGATGGTATTTGGCAATCCCACAGCAAAAATGCCTCCTCGAATTGAGCGTTGGGGTTTGAGGTCACAAGAATTACAACTAAACGATTCTTCATCATCCAGGGAAAGATTAGAAACTGGCTGATTAGGCCCTGGTACCCCATCTAAGACAGTGGAGGATTACATCCAATTTATTGTGAAATAGAGTACACCAACTGCCATGTCTTTAGAGCAAATTGCCACTGCCACGAGCTAAGGTAGTGGCATGTCAAGATTAAAAGTTGTGGTACCAGTATTCTAGACCTCTCACTAATGACAGCGAGTATATGAAGTTCAGAAATGTAAGAAATGAACTTTCAGTAACGCAGGAAGGCCTCATTCTGCAAGGTACACAGATTGTTATTCACCAAAGTCTCTGACAACAAGTAGTCGAATCTGCCCAAGAAGGAGATCGAGGAACAGTTGCCTCCAAGAGAGCTCTCCGTGATCAAGTCTGGTTTCTGTATCTTGACAAAAGGGTCAAAAAAGAATTGAAGACTTGTCACATATGCAACTGTCTTTCATCTCAAGTTAGTCAGCAACCTTTGATTATGTCAGAATTGCCACATCATGCTTGGGAGAGAATTGCTATTGATTTTTTATGGCCCTCTTGATAATGGACATTATCTTCTAGTTATTGTTGATCAGTACTCCCATTTTCCATTGGTAGTAGACCTTTCATCCACTACACATGAGCAGGGATATTCAAAAACTAGATAACATCTTTGCGTCATGACTGGTACCTGCAATCTTAAAATCTGGCAACGACCCACCTTTTAATAGTCGAGAATTCAAAAACGTTCTAAATCACCTCAATACAAAGAATCAAAAAAAGCACTCCCCTTTGACCCCAGCCCAATGGTCTGGTAGAACGCCTCATGAGTGCTCTAAAGAAAGCTGTTCAGCATTCTACATTGGGGAAGCTCGACCTCAAAGGTATTTTGAACACTATTCTTTGAGGTTACTGTTTGACCCCCTCACTCAACCACAGACGAAACCCCTGCAACTATCATGTTTGGAAGAGTCATGACAACCAAGCTTTCCCAATGGAAGGGGCTGGGTGTGACAGGGGATACATCTGCATTCATCTGCATGCTGATAGTCTTCTTGGGCTGGGGGAGAGGTGATTCACACTTACATTTGAATAGGTTGTGTCCTGCCCTCACTCAAAGGGCTGATTTACGCCCCACTGATCGTCTGGAGCCAGGAATGGGCTGCAAGGGACTGTTGCACACTTCTGAGGGTTCATTTGAAGTCACCCGTTCATCAAAGACATTTTCGAGTGTATAAGAACTGGAGCTCTGATCCAATGTTTTTAGACGCTGCTTGGGACTTGTAGCCAGACACTGTTGGCTCTACAAACTGCTCATTGCCATGAGGACTGCTGTGCTGCCAGGAGCAACCACCATTTCGACTAACTGCCTTGTTGTGTTGACCTGCTGCTGCTGGGCTGCAGGAGGGACTGCCAATTTGCAACCTAACTGTATGTGCTGTCTGCTGCCTGCCACCTCCCTTTGTGCCTGGAAGTGCTCTCTACGGGGTTGTTTGCTTGCCTCCTGTCCTCTCTTGATCTCAGGGCCATCAAAGACCTTGTTGCCTCTTTTCTCCAAGACTTCTGTTGGGTGAGCCCATTTTACAAGGGCTAGCATGTCGCCAGTGCTCCCTTCTGCAACAAGGTAGAACTTTGTGCATTACAGGACAGTGCACCATGGGCCTGCAGTGCAGCACTCTGACAATCATGGGCCTGCAGTGCAGCACTCTGACCAGGGAAGTGCCTTTGTGCATTCTAGGGAAGTGCTCCATGTTTTACAAACCAGCATGTGGTGAGCGTTTTTTCTCTAGCGTGAACAGCGTTGTTTCGCCTGGAGGCATTACCAGAGAAACAAACACGTCCTTGAGCCAGCTTGCTCACTGCAGCTGAATTGTATTGTGAACCTCCCCCCCCGAAGTCTGGCAAGATATCACCACCGTCAGATGCCACCAAGAACAAACTAGTGTGGCCCCTCTGGCGGTGAGACTCGAGGAACAGCCCCCTGAAGACTTGCTCTGGGGTGATACAGTGCTGCGTCCAAGGCTGCAGGGCTACAGGAGCTGCACACAGCCTTCAAGGCTGGCCTTTCGATTACACGTTGTTCCGTAACATGTGGCGGGCCAGCATTCTGAGGCTCATTCCAGCCAGCCTCGTCCTCTGGTTTTAACGCGTATACTGCACGAAGCTCTCAACATCGGGTCCCACTCCCGAGATATGACAATATTGTTAGAAAGTTACAGATGCCCTGAGGACAGTGACCCTGCACCCACAAAGGTACTGTGAGGCGG
The DNA here is from genome assembly GCF_964263255.1 of Lissotriton vulgaris. Lineage (NCBI taxonomy): Eukaryota > Metazoa > Chordata > Amphibia > Caudata > Salamandridae > Lissotriton > Lissotriton vulgaris. The sequence continues at coordinate 350,307,391 of NC_141686.1, forward strand.
GTTGAGTCGAGCAGAGTGGTAAATCCGCCCTACTCTCCTTCACGGGTGGCTTGGTTT